>NW_025111206.1:0-1200000 GCF_015476425.1 Leptopilina heterotoma
TTCATTTAACAAAATGAAACAAAAATACAGAAAAAAAATTAACGAACCTTTGCTTCAATTTGTAATTTTTTGCACTCGAAGAGCAATAATTCAGCGCTCGCTGAAGAATCACCTAAATGATCACTGGTACTCGATAGAGCTGATATTCTGTCATTGAGAATATCTTCGAGATTTCTGAGATCAGTGGCGAGTAGAGCTAACGCAAGACACTGTTCGAGTTGAGTTTTTCGACTTTTGAATGAAATTTCAATTAATCGTCTTCTATCGTGGAGCTCCTCGAGCCATGTTTCAACTTGTTGGATGGCTAAAAATTCGAAATGAAAATTGTTATTAGAATAAAGAGAGAAAATTGCAAATTTTAGTTAAAAGAAGGTTGAATAAAAATCAAAAGTAAATTTTGAAAGATGAGTTGAAAAATTAGAGGAAGAAAAAATAGCGAAAGATTAAAAGTTGAAAGAGAAGAAGAAATAGAAAATTTACGAGAATAAAAGATGGAGATAAACAGAAAAAGAACAAAAATAGAAGAAAAGAAAATAGAAGTAGAAGAAAAGAAAAAGGAAATATTAGAGAAATAGAAGAAACAGAAGAAAGATCATCAAATCTCCAAAGGAATAGAAAATCTTTTAATAAATATAAAATATAAAAAATTAAAAACTTAAGATATAAATAAAAATTTCATATTCACCATGATCGGCATCGTGTTTAATTCTATCAGGTCGGGAATCGAGAGTACCTTCATTTGAAATCTCTTTCAATCGATCGAGCAATATTTTCCCCTCCTGCAATGCACCCATCAGTGTTTCGAGCATCATTTTTCGTAAATCATGAATTTTACTCAGGAAATTTTTCACAGCTTCAATTTCAATTGGCAATAGTGTATCGTTGCAAGCCATCTCTAAATTTTTCATACTCTCCTTGCACTCGTCAGCCCGACTAGTAAATAAAAATATTTTTCTTTTTTATAATTGTCTCATTTCAATGGAACCAAACTTTGCTTTTCTATTTTTTTTCTCCTCAAGAACAAATAAAAAATAATTCATTCAATAAACAAATAGTTTAAAAGAGTTTCAATTTTAAAACAAAGAGTAAAATCTAAAATTCTTAAAAAAGTGTTTAATTTTTATAATAAAAAAAAAATATACCATTGAAAAAGAACATTTCGTTCGAGAATAATTTTCCGTCGTTCCAAAAGTGAATTGACATCCCTCCATGCGTTTGCAAGTGTATCAGCCATAGCTTTATAAACTTCCGCCTTTGGTTTTTGCGTTGAAATAAGTCGATCGGCTTGTCGTAGTAATTCTTCCACGGGACTTTGTTTAGTCTGAAAATAAATTGAAAAATTCTTCAATTTCTATCGAGTTGAGTAAAGATTCTAAATAATAATAGAGGAACGAAAATAAATTATTATTATTATTTTTATCATTATCATTGTTATGATTATTATTAATAAAAAGGCAAAAATAGGTAAACGACAAAAATTTGTTTACCTGTAAACGTAAAAGAACTTCGTTATGTGCGTTCGAAAGTTCCGTAGCCTCCTCAGGCGAAGAACCTAATTTCGTTAGTTCCGGCTGAATTTCCAGAACTTTTAGTCGCAACCATTCACCACTCTAAAAGCAGAAAAATCAATTTTTTATTAAGCAAATTATTGATTTAATTAATTACTTTAAGTTACTTATCTCGTTACTTAAAAATAATGACTGTATTTTAGTTATTGAATTTTTGCCATAATTTACAATTGAAAAAGAATTTACTCGATTTAAATAACCGATTACTTGTCTATTATCAAATAATTTCTATTATCAAATAATTTCTTGAATCGAATAATTTTAATCAATAAAATAGCATTTGCTTCGAATACTATAAAATTATTGGTTCAATTATAATTTAATTGATTCAAATAAAAATTATTTACTTCATGTAAATATTTATTTTAGACAAGTAATTGATTATTTTATAATCAAATACATTTTTTTCAGTGTAACAAAATAAAATAAAAAAAAAAATCGGTAGTACTAAAATTTTATAGTACTGATAGTAAAAAAATAAACCACTTCATTTACAATTATAATTTTTTTCGTACTGAAACTTCACCATTGTTGTCTGTAAATAATAATGAAAACTTATCAGCACTTGCAAAATTTAACAGGTGAAAATTTTCATTTCAGTGATAATTTACACTTGTAATTTAAAATTAGAATAATTTATAGTAAATATAAAATTATTATTATTATTCTAGTAAGTTATAATCGTAATAGCTACAACTAAAATTTGCAAGTAAATTTATAGCGTAAATAAACAATTAAAATAATTTACAGTCTAAATTAACAATTAAGATAATTTACAGTGTGAATTAATAATTATGTTGTAATTTATAGTAGAGAAAAAATGCGGTACTAGTAACATTGTTTTACAGCTAAAATTTTGCTATTAGAGAAAATTTATGGGAGAAATTAACTAAAGATATAAATTACAGTAGACATAGTAGTAGTTCTCAAAGTAACTTAAACACATGGGGTTTCATCTATTTTTTTTTTTTTATTTTTATTCTCCAATTTCTGGTCACATAATGTTAACCTACTTTACAAAAATACAAAACATAAGGAACTAGACTGAGAAAATTCATTCTCCCTCGTATATTTGCTTTCATACTGAAACTGACAATACTTATTTTAAGTGCTTTAACATGTGTTACACATTTGGAGTGTTCAAATTCTTGAACCCTTTTTTTTCTCTGCAAAACAAGAAAAAAGAAGATGATTTTCAATTCCAAAATGTAACATTTGTTTCTTTCGGAATTTTACGAAAAATACTTTGGTTTTTTTTCATTCAGTAATTTCTAGTGAAGATTTAATTAATATTAGTAGTGAATAATTAATTAAAATAATTAGTAGTGAATAATTAATTAAAATAATTAACAGTGTATAATTAATAATTAACTGTTAATAAATAATAATTGACAAATAATAAAAATGAATAACAAAAAATAAAATATTATGAAAATATTAAAGTAATAACTAAACAATACATAATTTTTTATCCATTATTATTATTATTTTGAAAATTAAATTTTAACAAATATTAATAAGAATTTTAAATTTTGGGATTAAAATAGTTATTCGTTGATGGTATTGAATGGTTTTTCAAATAATTAATTTGCAGGTGAATCTAAATTTTTCTTTAATCGTAAATTTACAACTATTGATAAGTAGTACAGTTTCTAAATTGAAACTTTCTGGAAATCGTTTAACTTCAGACTAGACACTTGCTAAAAGTCTAATTATAAAGAGCATGGAACATCAAGAATCAGAAGGGAAATGTAACAAGAGAACATCAATACCTCTCTTCAAGACATGTACAAAATTTTTTGATTAATTTACCGAAATTAAGAATTAAAAAATTTTTTTTTCACTAATTTAACTTTTTTCTAACTCTATTTTTTGAATAAAAAATTAAAAGTGAAGAATCATGGGAGAAAAATGATAAAATCAAAACAAATCCTCACGTTGTTACTATTTTTGTGTATATATCTTTGATTGTATATTTAATTCCTTTCGCAGAGTTTAGATCAACAGAAAAGGAAGAGTTCGTTTTCAATCAATCGGAAGGGATAAATTCAAACAGTTTGGACAATTTTAAACAAACATATGACTATTTTTATCATAGAAATTTTCTTTTCTTTTTCAATAAAAAATTTGTGTGTATTCACACAAGGGTGAAGTAAATTTCAAGTTCGTTGAACTCAAAAAGTCGCGCTTTACTGGTAAGAGAATAAGATATGCTTCCATTTCCATCATTGGCATTTTGCCAAAATTGTCTCTCGTGACTTTGGATTCCTCTTAAAGTGCGTGTGCGTTCCCCTTGTTTTTTTTTTTGGGGGGGAAGAAACAAAATTTTATGCAAAGTTTACGAAAAATTTTAATCAACAGTCTACGAATTGTTTATAATACGAAAATGGAACAATTTTCTTTTCATTTGGTATTTCCGCAGGTTTCAAAGATTTTATTATTAAAAACAAAATCAAATAAAAAAAAATGCCACAAAATTAGATATCAATAAAAAAGTGTCCAAAGATTTGAATCTTTGGACACTTTTTTTATTGATATCTAATTTTGTGGATTTTTTTCGATCACTTAATCACTGAATTTTCGAGTTTTTGAAAAACGGAAAAAATTACAAAATTCGAAAATTGTTAAAAGTTAAATTTGCTAATTTTGACTTTAATTTAATTTAATCAAAAAATTAGAATTGGCACATTTTCCACTAGTCAAACAGGAAGTAAAAAAAGGAAAAATAGGAAGTTTACTTTTCATTTCAATTTATAGAAGCAAATACTCTCGAAAGTTTCAGTGTAAGTTTCCTTTAAGACGTTCAGTGACATAACAAGGGGGGCAAGCAGAAAAAGCAAAAAAAAAAAGAAAAAAAAATTTCTCGTAGCGTCTTTCCGAAACGGAGTGAAAGTGAATCCAATTACAAGCGTAGGTACATACTTGTTCGTAAAACTTATTGCAAGGAAGGTATATAACCTTCGACAAGAAACGAAGAAATAGTCGCCCGCGACTGCTATTCAAGCATTCCCATATTTGTAACGAGGCCGGCCAGTGCGAGAGAGATGAATCCGAAAGTAGACACGAAAAAAAAAATCAACAAGACATTTGCCTAGGCGTTTTTAATACTAGATTCGCAGCACACTTTACTGCCATCAATGGCACATAATTGCATTCACACTTTTTTCATCTTTTCAAGAACACACAATTAAAAAAATTAAAAAAAAAAAAATAGGAAAAAGGAGTTTTTATTGAAAAATATTCTACAAAATGTTTTTTTCGAACCAAATGTAGGTACACTGCAAAATATTTTTTTAACATAATATATTTTTAATACATTTTGTTAAAGAGAAAATTTACTTTAAAAATAAATTTTCCAACAAAGAATATTTTGAATACATTTTCCAAAATAAAAAAAATACATTAAAAATATTTATTCGAGCAAATTAAAACATTTTCCAATTTTTAGAACATTTTCCAAAAAAGAAAATTTACTTTAAAAATATTTATTCGAGCAAAATATATTTTTAGAACATTTTCCAAAAAAGGAAATTTACTTTAAAAATATTTTCTAAAGAAAATATATTTTTAGTACATTTTTCTAAAAACAAAATATATTAATAAATGTTTTTTCAAGAAAAAAAATGTTTTCTACAAAACATTTATATCAACATAAAATATATTGACAGATAATTGTTACAAAAGAAAGTTCTATTTCTAAATATTATGTTTGAAAAAATATATTCTACAGAATATTTTCTCCAACAAAATATATTTTTAATTTTAATTTACATTTTGCCAAAAAGAAAATTTACTTTGAAATTCTCCGACAAAAAATATTTTGAATTAATTTTCGAAAAAGAAAATATATTTTTACAAAATGTTTTTCCAACAAGAAAATACAAATGTAAAATAATTTTTCTTTCAAAAAATATTGGAAATGTTTTTTTCAAACAGGAAATGTACTTTAAAAAAAATTTTACCCAATTTTTCCTCCACTAAAAAATATTTTTTAATAGAATTTTCTAAAAAGAAAATATACTTTAATAATAATTTTCTAAACAAAATATATTTTTAGAATATTTTTCCAAAAGAAAACATTTTTACTAAATGATTTTCAAAGAAAGAAAAAATATTTTTACTAAATGATCTTCTAAAAAATAAAACATATTTTTTCATATTTTACTAGAAAGAAAATGTACTTTTGAAAATATTATAATTTTAGTAAATTTTTCCAAAAAGTATTTTCTTTGTAAAATATATTTTGCAAAATATTTTTCTATTCGAAAAAGAAATATATTTGTCCAGACAGAAGATATATCGTTACTAAATGTTTTTCTAAAAAGAAAATATACTTTAATTATCATTTTTCCACAAAAAAAAATTTTTTACTGCATTTTTCAAAAAAGAAAAGTACTTTGAAAATAATTATTATTCAATTTTACCAAAAAAATTTTCCAAACATTTTTTAATACAATTTTCCAAAAAGAAAATATGCTTTAAAAATAATTTTCTAAAAAAAATTTTTAGTATATTTTTATAAAAATAAAACAAAATTTTACTAAATGAATTTCCAAAAAAGAACATGTATTTTAGAGAATGTATTTTCAGTCAATTTTCACAAAAAGAATTTTCTTTATAAAATATTTAATTTCTTTTTGGAAAAATATATTTCATAAAATATTTTTCTATTCAAAAGGTTTTGCAAAATGAGTTTTCCTTTTGGAAAAGTTCATTTACATAATATTTGTCTCTTTGGAAAAATATATTTTACAAAATATTTTTTCAAATAGAAAATAATTTCAGTGTGTTTTTCCTAAAAGAAAATGGGTTTTTTGTGTAAATTTTTCCAAACAAAATATATTTTTCAAAAAAAAATTTCCAATCGAGAAATATAATAAGGAAAATATTTTTTAAATAGAAAATATTTTTCAAATAGAAAATATTTTTTAAAAAGAAACACTTCTTTTCTATCACAAAACAGTTCATTAAAAAAATTCCGCCAAAAAAGTGAAACAGACGTCGGATAAAAATTTCAAAGACAATTTAGCAAATTCTTTTTTTTTAATTTTCATTTCAATTCTCTTATTAACTGAAATTAATTTATTGTTGAAAAATTTATTGTCTACGTACAAAAATATATAAATATTTAAAAAAAAAATTTAAAAACTGAATAAATTTTCCTCAACAAAAGAAAAAAAATTAATACACAAAAAAATGTGTAAACACTTGAAGGAAAAAGCGTGTATCGAAAAGAAAATCCGAGACGACAATGATGAGGAGAATATGATATTCTGATGAAAGAATACAATATCCGTTTTTGAAAAAAACTATATACAATACGATGCGGGATGAATTTCGGGAACCTTTAAGAAGAGATTGAATAACTTGTGAGTCCGTGATAACTGACCCAGTCATGGTGCTCACGTTTCAGGTGCGTGTGCGCTTGTATAATATATATCGTATATATATGTGAGTGAAAAACAATTTTATAAATTTAGAGTCATAAAAAGACTACGTGATTGACATGAACGACAACATGAAAGTTAAATGGTTTTTGGGGCGTTGCCTTCTATATGAGTTGAAAGCTATTTCTGAATATATGCTCTTCAGTTATACAGTTAGTAGCACTATACTATGATTCTACGAAATTCTGCAGAAAATAAATCCTACCTTGCACGCGTGGTAGTCAATTTATTCTCATGACATGTCGGAGAAGGAAAAGTACAAACTTATTAGGGCTTCATTTTGGTAACAATCCATGAAGTCAAAAAATATTTTTATTTTCTCTCACTTACATATATTTTTTATTATTATTTCACAAATTTTTAAATTACACAATAATTTTAATTTATTTTCACAAATTTTTTTAAATAAAGTTTCAAGAATCGTTTTTTTATCTGTTTTAAACGACAGTTTCTATCTTAATATTCAATTTGAAAAGAGACTTAAGTTCTAATTGGAAGTAAAAAAAAATTAAAAAGTAGTTCAGTTTAAAAAACATTTGCAAATTGAAAATGGAAGTTTTTGAAATAAAAAATTATTGAACTAAAATATTTATGAGAACATTGAAAAATAATTTGTCAGAATTAAAAAAAATTGTTTTTAAATAATTAAGAAACATTTAGGAATGTTTAAAAAAGAAATGTTTGGAAAAAATTGAAGTGTGTTTAAAAAATATTTACAAAATATATAAAACTTGTAATAAATAAATAATTAAATAATATTGAAAATAAAGTGTCTGACCGAAAACTACTTGTTCTACTTGAAGCTAATTATTTTACAGTATTTTTTTCAATAAAACTTTGTAAACGTTGTTTTCAAAGATTTATTTTTTTTTAATTTAAAAA
This sequence comes from Leptopilina heterotoma, assembly GCF_015476425.1. Lineage (NCBI taxonomy): Eukaryota > Metazoa > Arthropoda > Insecta > Hymenoptera > Figitidae > Leptopilina > Leptopilina heterotoma. The sequence continues at coordinate 7,898 of NW_025111206.1, forward strand.
AAAATTTTCTATTTAATTATTCAATTTAAAAAATAGATATGAAACCAAATTAGAAAATTAAAACTTTTTAAATTTTTGGAAAATGAAGGAAAAAAATTTTACTCAAAAAAATGTTCTGTTACTTTTATTTACGAATTTCTTTAATTGTAAAATTATTCGAAAACATCAATAACTTTTTTTTTAAATAAATATTTAATCAATATTATTTTTTATCATAGGAATTAAAAATTTCAAATTCAAATCTTTTTAAATTCAATAACTTACAAGAAAATTTTTATAAAACATGAAGATAGCGATCGCTTCGAATCGAAGACTCGGAGTGATCGATTTCTTAATGTTTTATAATAATTAAAGATGACCAAGTTTAGTAATAAAATCATTGTTTTATATTATAAGAATATTATTACAGTAACAAATTTAAAATTTAACTTTTTCAAAATTATTTTCATGATTTCAAATTAATTATTATTTTCTACAATTTTTAATTATTTTTTATGAAAATAATTGGAATTCCTTAACAAAAATTTTATTATTTATAAAAGTAATTGAATTATGGCGAAGGAATTTATAAAAAATTTGTAAATAATTGAATTCTTGAGAAATTTTTATTATATATGAGAATAATTAAATGTTTGCGTATTATTTTTGGGAATTTGAAATTGATTTGAAAATAATTGAACTTTGGGGAAAAATTTTGTTATTTAAAAAGATAATTGGGATTTTGACGAGAATTTTTTTTTAAATTTTAAAGATAATTGAATTTTATGAGAAGAATTTTATTACTCTTGAAAAGAATTGAATTTTTGCAATTATTTGTAATTGTTCAAAAATAGAATTTTTTTAGTATTGTCAAGAAAAATTTGAATTACAAATTTTTAAATTCTATTATTTTTAAAATTTCTAATTTTATCCTAAAAGTTAGCCGCGCGCTTTAGTTCCCAAATTATTGCTAGTTTATAAAATAAACAATTTTTAACAAATATTTAAGAGTTTTTAAAAAATATTTGGGAGTATTCAAAAATTTTTTAGGAATATTTAAAATATTCAGAAACGTTTGAAAAAAGGAATCTTAAAAAATATTGAAGCACCTATAATTATTTAAAAATATTTAGAAAATATATTGCAATTTCTGTGTCTGACCGAAAACTATTTGTTCTACTTGAAGCTAATTATTTACAGTGCCTTTTGAATACAATTTCCACAGTTGGGAAATTTAATTCGTATATAAAAAAAATAATTTTCTATTTATTCAATTCTAATACAAAAATAATTTAATAGAATTATTTAATAGAAATTATTTGTTGTCATTTTTTTATAATAATTTTATTATAAAGTATTTTCTTTTCTTTTTGTTTCAGGTGAGTTAAACAAAATTTTTCCTGGCGAGTTTTTTCGTAAGTAACTACATTTTGAAATATTTATAATTTCTATATTATTATAAGAAAAATATAATTATCAAAAGAATTTTAAAAGTTCTGATTCGTTCATTTAAGCTTCGTGGTATTTTTATGGATTTGATAATTAAAGAAATTTAGAGAAAATATCGAAAAATATATGTTCGTTTTGAAAAATTTATTTTTAATATTTATAAGCGATGTAGTTTAATTTCTAAGAAAATATATTTTTAATATACTTTTCCAAAAAGAAAACGTACTTTACAAAATATTTTTTCAAATAGAAAATATAATTTTAGTACCTACATTTTTTCACAATAATTTTTTTCGTAAAATTTATTTATTTTTTTGAAAAATGTACTTTAAAAAATGTTTTTTCTTTTCTGAATTAAAAAAATATTATATAAAATTTTTTTTTTAAGTAAAATTCAAGAATATATTTTTTAGAAAATATTTTTCAAGCAGCATGAGCAATTATTGTCATGGATTTTTTTCATAATTCATGACTGTATACAACAATAAAAATTATGTTTTACTTGAAAAATCCCCTTTTCGCAAAGTATCTTCTTTTTAAAAATAAAAGTCCCACTGACATAAATAATTTTAAAAAAAATTTAAAAGTCTCTCAAGTTATTCACAGAATAAATAAACAATAAAAAAAATTCAGTCACTTGATACGATTTTAGTTAATGATAAAAAAATTAATTTTCATGTATTTTTGGATTTTCGAGGCGCGGGAAAAAAATCAAATGTTCTAATCTTTAAATCGTAAGAAAGAACGAAGGCGGTTTTCATAATGAGAAGTGTATCCCTAGATATATCCCAATAGATTTCGGGCATTGAACTCACTATGTGACTTCAATGTATGGCTAAACTTTCAAAACCTGTTCTTTTTTTTCTTTTAAATCTTTACGAACTCTTTTCTTTTTAAAAAGTGTCATAGGGAGTACATTAATCTTAGAGAACTCTTTAATGCATTTTTTCCATGTTATGCTAATAAGCCAATAAAACTTTATGTTAATTAGCTGAAGATATTCTTTGAATTTCCCAGAAGCTGATTTCATTCTTCTACATATGTAAAGAACGAGTGTATTCTCAATGTTAATTAAATAATGATAAATCTATTTTATCCATAAAGATCAACTATAATAGTGACACAAAAAAGTCAGGTTAAAAAAATTACATATAATATAAAATAGTTAAAATTAATTTTTTTAATCAATTAATTATAATATCATTGAGAAGAGTAAATAATTATAATTTTATTATTTAGGAAAATAACTAAATTCCCGCAAAGAATTTTATTAAAATTTGTAAAAGTCCTAATTAAATTCTTTTAAAGAATTTCTTTGAATTTTTTTATAATCTAATGGAGTTTCTATAAAAATTTTAATTGGAAATTTTGAAAGCAATTAAATTTTATGAAGAAGAATTTTATTAAAATTGAATTAAAAACAATTGAATTCTTGCGAAGAATTTTAATATTTATAAAAATAATTTAAATGTTTCGAAAGAATTTATTAAAATTTTAAAAAATATTTAAATTGTTATGAATAATTTTATAGAAATATTTGATAATAATGAAATTTTTTGGAGAAATTCAATTAAAGTTGTTTCGAAAATAATTGAATTTCTTTAAAGAATTGTGTAAAAATTAAGTATTATTCAAAATAATTGGATTCATCACAAGAGTTTTATTATTTTTCGAAAATAATTGATTTTTTTCAATTTTTTTCACAAATATATTTAAAAATTGTATTGAAAGTAATTTAATTTTTATATAGAATTTTTTTAAAAATATTTTCAGAATAATTGAATCATTTTTTAGAGAATTTGAAATTCTTGTTGAAATGGAATTTCATGGAAATTTTTGAAAATATTTAAATTCTTTCGTGTGATTTTATTTAAATTGGATTAAAAATAATTTAATTCCTGCAAAGAATTTTAGTATTTATAAAAATAGTTGAATTGTTTCGAAGAATTTATTAAAATGTTAGGAAATAATTGAAACTTATGAAAATATTTTAAAATATTTGAATTCATCCTAGGAATTCAATTAAAATTGTTTTGAAAATAATTGAATTCCTGCAAAGAATTTTACTATTCATAAAATTAATTGAATTCTTGAGAAAAATTTTACTATTTATTAAAATAATTGGATTTTTTCGAAGGATTTATTAAATTAAAATTAAAATTGTTTTGAAAATCATTGAATTTTTGTAAAGATTTTACTATTTAAAAAAATAATTGAATTGTTTAGAAGGATTTATTAAAATTTTAGAAAATAATTGAATTTTTTCGTGAAATTTTATTAAAATTTTTGAAAATATGAACAGTAATAATTAATTTTGTACTTAATATGTGAATTTTTTAAATTTTGATTATGAAATTATTTTAAAAATTTATATTTGAAAATAAAAAATTTTGTTTTACTATTAATAATACAATTTCTGTTATTAATAGTAATTAATAATTTTAATTATAACAATTAATAATTTTAATTATAACGCTAACAATTTGAATTACCAATTAAATTAAATTAAATTAAATTAAATTAAATTACCAATTAAAATTGTTATTAATAATTTGTTAATTACACAAGTATTGATAATATAAATTAATTGTTATTTATTTCGTTTGATTAAATAATTATTTTTTATTTACTATATATATAAAAATTTTTTTTTTGTTTCTTACTTGAAGAAGGGCAATAACGAGACGAGTGTCACCACTTTGCAGTGCAATGGTTCCGATTGTGGTTGTCACAGGGGGTTGCGAGGGGGGAATTTCCTCAGATCTATTTGCCAAAAAATCCCCCTGTCGATCACCAATATCGTCGCGATTCTCCTCCATGTCGACGGATTCACATCCATTTACCATTATATCGTTTTTACACTCAAAACACTTTCCTCCACTAATTTAATAAAAAAAATTATTTATTCATTTCATTTTCCCACAAAAATCAATTCTGTTGTAGAGAAGAATATTTTTTTAGAAAAATTTTCTCAATTCGAACTCGTGGATTTTTTTACATTTCGTCCTTGATCTTCAAAATTGATAACCAATTTTTTAAAGAATTTTACTTGATTTATTATTACTACTTATTCATTGATATTTATTTAATAATATTTATTTAATAATATTTGTTTAATAATATTTGTTCAATAATATTTATTTAATAATATTTATTTATCAATATTCACTTCTTTATTAATATTTATTTATTTCGAATTTTGCAATTTTGAAAAAATAAATTTAATATTTATTAACTTATTTCTTAATATTTGCCTATTTTTGAATATTTACTAATTTATTAATATTTACTTCTTTATTAACATTCGATAATTTGTAAACGTTAATTAATTCTTTTTTCGAAATTTTTTAACTTTTACTAAAAGAAATGAATAATTATCGATTTTTGGTACAACTGATTGACGTTATTTAGAAGGAATTGACAAAGTGCATATGGAAGTGTATTATATTTCTCGCAATACGATATAGTTGGCTAATGTTCAGAAAAATATTCGCTGGCATAGCATTTCAAGTTTTTCATACATATATATAATAATAATAAATGTGTAATGTGCGACAGTGACCTTGTCAGTAGTGCAGAAACACAATTATAAATCGTTATTATTTTTTTTTCTTGCGAAAACTGGATTATTTATGAAAACCGAAAAATGTTGTTACGTAACAAGTGGTATTTATAATTCGCAAGGTCGATAATCGAGACACTTTTTTTTTAAATCAAAACGGGATAATTTTCATTGAGGATTTCTCTGTAATCCATATACAATAGGTATTGAATAATTCCTTGATTGTATATTTGTTCCTTGAACTAGACGATAATGGATTTATTATCAATTGACAGTTTATACGTACTGACTCTATTTTTCGAATTTAATATTTATTAATTTCTATTCTTTTAAAAATATATTTATTTTGAATTTATGTTTCATATTCTTATTTTGAATTTATATTTCATATTTCTTAATTTTTTTAATTTATATTAACTAATTTCTTATTTTTCCAATTTATATTTTTACTCTAAGTAGCAGTGCTTGGTTTTATTCAGACAATAAAAAAATTAGTAAAATTAGTATTAAAAAAAGTTAAAGTAGTAAAAGTCAGTTTTAGTCAGACTTTGAAATTTTTTTCATTTAGTAGTAGTAGGTGTCAGTTTCAGTCAGACTTCAAAATTTTTTCTTCATTTTGCACTAGTAGGAGTCTGCAATCCGACTTCGAAATTTATTTTTGTTTTCTAGTTGTAGAAGTCATTTTTAGTCAGACTATTAATTCCTATTTTGTATATAAGTATTTTTGCTCCTAGTAGTAATTTCCAGTTACAATCAGACCTAAAAAACACTTTTTAAATTAATTTCAGTAGTAAAAGTCATTTTTAGTCAGCCTATTATTTTTAATTACAGTAATTAACTTTAGCATCAGTAGTAAAAACCAGTTAGCGTCGGACTTTTGAAATAATTATCAATTTAACTTCAGTAGTAAAAACCAATTAAGGCCAGACTTTGAAAACACTTTTTAATTAAATTTCAGTAGTAAAAGTAATTTCTAGTCAGACTATATATTTTTAATTACTGTAAATAAAACTAGTTACAGTAAAAACAAATTACAATCAGACTTTTGAAATAATTATCAATTCAATTCTAGTAGTAAAAACCAATTACGGTCAGACTTTGAAAACACTTTTTAATGAAATTTAAGTAGTAAAAGTAATTTTTAGTCAGTTATTTTTAATTACTTATTTTTAATTATTTTTTATTACTGTAAGAAAATTTACTATGAAAATTTTTCAGCAGTAAAAGTCAATTTTTACTCTGTCCTAAAAAAATTCTATCGAATTGTATCACTTTTTTAGTTTACAAAAAATATTTTATTCATTACAATTTATCAATTAAATGTCAGTAGTGAAAGTCACTTTTAGTCAGACAAGAAGAATACCATTAAATTGTATCACGATTTTCTAACAGCTAAAGAAAGTACTTTATCAGACCTGGTAATTTATTTAGATTTACAAATCCGATTAGTAGTAACAGTCAATTTTAAGTCAGGCGTGAATAAAAATGTCTTCTATTTTTATCATCAATAAGAAAAACACATTTTCTCGATCCATTTAAATTACTTTGAGTAAAAAAAAAGTTTCTCTCCTAATTCATATTTTAAATAATAACTTTTTACAGTTTCAAGAAATTGGTTTGTAAAAAGTCTTAGTAAAGTAACCAAACTCTAAAAAAATTATTTTTTAAAATTAAAATAGTTTACTTTCGTAAACTATTTTTTAAATAATTTTTTTCTGGAATTATTTCTGCATTAGAGTGCAAGAAAAAATAATGTGCGAGACAATTTTTCTTTTTTAAAAAATGTATATCACTTTTTGTTTTAAATATAGAAAACTAGTCATCGTCGATTATATCACTTTTATTTTTGTCTTAAAACTTTTTTAAAGTTAAATACCGCAGTGGAAGGAAAATTATTCATCCATAATTATATGCAATACTTATGTTTTTAATAACTGACTAAAAAAGAAGTAAAGAAACAGTTTGCATAAAAGTTAATAATAGTTTTTTTCGAATGTTTTTTGTACGAGTGTTTGAAATATGTAATCTGCATTTTAAAAATACAAACGGCAAATATAAATGCGAATGAGCAATTATATATGTCTATATCGTGTGCTTGGAAGATTAAACACTGAGCTTATTTTCATTTCTTCAAAGTCAAACAAACCTAAATTGACTATTTGTGAAATTATTTTTTTTCAACTTTATTGCTTCTTTCACACTTTTTTTTATTTTTTCAGTTTTTTATTTTCTTTCTTTTTCTTTTTCTATTTTTTTAACTCTATTTTTTCTTTTTCCTTTCTCATCTTTTTTTTCTTTTTCTTTTCTCCTCTTATTCTTTCTCTTTCTTTCTCATTTTTTTCTCTTTTCCTTTTTCCGTTTTTATTTCTTCTTTTTTTTCTATTTCTGTTTTTCTTTCCTCTTCACCTTTTTTCTTTTTTTTTCTCTCTTTATTTTTTCTCCGTCTTTCTCTTTTCTTTTTCTATTCGTTTTCTCTAGTATTTTCTCTTCTTTTTTCTTTCCTTTCTATCCTCCTTTTAGTTTTTTATTTCTCTTTCCCTTTCTTTTCTTGTTTCTATTTATTTTCTCTTCTAATTTTTTATTTCTTTTTTCTTTTTTTTTCTTTTCCTTTTCTCTTTGTATTTTTTTTTCTATTTTTTCTTTCTCTTTTCTTATTTTTCTTATTTAATTTGTTTATTTTCATTTTTTGAAAAATAGAGTCTTTTAGAATGATTTAAATTTCATAATGTGTAGAAAGAGAAAAGTAATTTATGTAATAAATCAATTTCATCGTGGTTTATTTTTGTTGGGCTTATTTTAAATTTTCTTTTTCTTTTCACTTTAAGCGTGATATGTAACTTTTCTCCCTCGTTTTGTTTTCCTTCTAAAATGTTTTTCTTTCCACCGCATTCTTCTTTGTCTTTCTCCTCGTATGTCGATTAGGAGAGAAGCCTTCGAAGAAACATTATTTTTGGCCCTAGACCAATACTGACACGCGCAAAAACCGCAGAAGCCATGAAAGAATATTTTTTTATTATTTTAAATACCCTGCGAGTCGCCTAATGTAAAATCACTTGTCTATTTATGCGAAAAAAAAATTAATTAACTCTAATGAATAAATGAAGAAAATAAATAAATTTAAATTCTCTCTAAATTAGAATTAGTAAAGATGATTACTAACCTTTGAATTAGTGACTGACTTTTCGCTTTTGGATTAGTAAATTTTACTAATAAATAGTAATTTCTACTGAATTTTACTAATAAATAGTAATTTTTACTAAATTTTTCTAAAAAAAAATAATTTCTACTGAATTTTACTGATAAATAGTAATTTGTACTACATTTAACTAATAAATAGTTATTTCTACTAATAAATACTAATTTCTAGTAAATTTTACTAACAAATATAAATTTGCACTAAATTTTACTAATAAATAGTAATTTGTACTACATTTAACTAATAAATAGTTATTTTTACTAATAAATAGTAATTTCTACTAATGAATACTAATTTCTAGTAAGTTTTACTAACAAATAGTAATTTGGACTAAATTTTACTAATAAATAGTAATTTCTACTGAATTTTACTAATAAATTGTAATTTCTACTAAATTTTACTAATAAATAGTATTTTCTATTAAATTCTACAAATAAATATTATTTTTTACTAATTTGATTAATAAATAGTTATTTCTACTAAATTTGACTAATTAATTATCATTTCTACTAAATTTTACTAATAAATAGTAATTTCTAATAATTTCTTAGTAAAATTTACTAATAAACTAGTAAAATTTTTTACTAATTCTAATTCAGAGTTTACCAATAAAAATAAAATAGTCAAAACAAAAATTTTTGACGACGAGATGAATAGAAAACTATTGAAATTTAATTTTTAAAAAATATTAAAAGAAAAATACTTTCAAAGAAAGTTAACAAAAAATTTGTAATGAATTAAAAAATAAGAATTAAATATTAAAAATTAGAAATTAAAAATTAAAAGTTAAGAAATACAATTTAAAAATTAAGAAATAAGTACAAAAAATAATAAAAGACGAAAAATAAGAAATTAAATCAAAATTAAAAAGGAGCCAAAAATAGGAGAGAAACTAAACAAAAAAGGACGAAGAAGAAAAACCTTTTGCGAATATAAATTGCAAACGAATTACTTAACATTGACTGAACAAATTCATTAGCCTTGAATAACAAGAGAGTGGAGAAAATAATGTTCCGCGGAAGATGGAGATAATGAGAATGTTGATAACGGACTTGTTTAAAACGGAGATAAAAATTAAATTAAGTTTCATTCACTCTAATTAATAATAATAATAAACCGGAATGTCAATTAATGTTTCTTGATGACTTTTTACAATTTTTTTCTTTTAACTTTTAAAAACCCGGCATTGTGTGTACATATATATATGAATCTTAGCGCACACTGACGTCATCGACATGGACGAAAGAAAACCTGCCTGACCGGTAGCCTTTTCGTTGTACCAGAAATAATGCATATCGAAAGTGAATAAAAATTATTTATTTTTGGTAACTATTTGAAACAATTTTTTTTTTCGAATTACTGATTTAACTTTCTACAATGTAGATTTTGTGTTTATTTTTGATACTTATTTTTATTTCGTAATTCCAGGTGGTATCCACTTATAAGAATGTATTTAAGTATTTTATATGATACGCACTACAATCAATTTCGATAACACACATGATGTATTCGATCCACTTTAAAAAAGAAAATTTGTTTTTCATCTTCCCTTGGTCCTTGAGATGGAAAAAATATTCCTACCACTTGGAATTTGAATTTTCTTCTCTCAAAATTATTTATTTAAATTCACCGGCGCAAAATATTGTTCTATTTGATTTTTACAAAAAAGAAGTTTTTCTCTTTTTCGAAATAAGATGGGAAAATATGAGAGAAAATAATAGAACAAAAATAATTGGAAGAAGAAGTCAATATTTTACTAAACCGAATTTAATCTTTTATTTCTTGAATTAAAATTTCAAATAAATTTTTTTTTAAGTTTCCGTGCTAGAAAAAATTTTTTTTTTTATATTTCACTGTTAACGAGGTTTGAATAATCCGAAGTGTATAAAAATAAAAAAACTAAAAAAATAACTAAAAATTTTAAAAAGTGGAATAAAAACGAAAATTTTATTTCGAAGATCAAGGACGTAATAATAATAAGAAGAAATTAGTGTAAAATAAATAAAAAATTGAATTTTTCACACATAAAATTTTTCTTTTTTTCTTTTTCGAAACCGCAAATATTCACTCGCGAACAATAACACTATAAAGAGACACGCGTGACATGTTTGAGAATCGAGCGACTTGTGTATTGTAATACAACAATCTGGCGCGAAGGCCGCTCAAACACTAAAACTGTTAAAAGTTAAACTGGTATAAGAGAACTTCCCACTTCCCCAAGGTGGATTCCCGAGTGGCACCGATAGTTCCCGACATGATGATCGGTCCATATCATCATCATCCACAAGCGGTATATTTAGCGAATCTTTTCTTAGATTATTTGCAAAGTTATCCATAGGATATATTTTAATGTCTATCATCATAATTTTCAAAAATTGTTGATTTTATAGCCCGAGTTTTTTTTTTTTTATTTTTCATTGGCCTTTGGGAATTTTTTAGCTAATTTTATATTCAGTGAATGATGGGAGAAAAGAAAAAGTTTATTTGGAATAGGGATAAGTTTCTGTAGAATAGAGAAATTTTATTAAGAAAAATAAAGAAAATAAAAATTACCAGCAAATGAAGAAAATGAAAATAATGATTTTGATGATATTTTTGATTATGCTAAAAAAGAAAAAGAAGAAGAAGAAGAATGTAAATGAGAAGCAAAAGAAGGAAAAGAATAATTCATTATTATTATGATGAATAAAAAAAGAAGAAGAAGATTAAAAATGTGGATCGAAAGAAGAAAAAATTAAGATCTTGATGATGATAATAATGACTATGGAGAAAAAAGAAAAAAGTGAATTGGGAAGAGTAATAAAGAAAAGATGACAAAGAATATGAATAATGATCGAATTTAGAGAAAGAGAAAAAGAAGGAAGAAAGGAAAAAGAAAAGAAGGAGAAAAAGAGGAAAAATAAGAAAAAGGAGAGGAAGGAGAAAAGAAAAAAGAAAAAGAAAAGGAAAAAGTGGACGGTGAAGAAAAAAGTGAAAAAGAAGAAGTAAAAGGAAAAAAAGAAGGAAAAGTAGAAGAATAAAATAAGAAGTAAAGTAAGAAGTAAAAAGTAAAGTAAAAAAGAAAAACTGGAAAATAATAAAAAGAAGATGAAAATGGAAAATAAGATTTAAAAAACAAGAAGAAGAAGAAAAAAAGTAGAAAAAGGAAATTAAGAAGAAAAAAAAGAAGGTGAAAGAAAAAATGTAAAAAGAAGAAAATAGAAGGAGAACAAAAAGAGGGAGAAGAAGAAGAAGCAAATGAAGAAAAAAAAGTAGGAGATAAATAAAAAGAGAAAAAGTAAAAGAAGAAAGAAAGAAAAAAGAAGAAAAATGAGAAGAATATATAAAAAATTAAAAATGAAAGAGAAAAGGAAAAAGAAGAAAAAGGAAAAGAGGAAGAAAAAACAAGAAGCAGAAAGAAAAATGTAGAAAAGAAGAAAATAAAAGGAGAACAAAAAGAGGGAGAAGAAGAAGCAAAGAAAATAAAAAGAAGTAGAAGATAAAAGGAAAGAGAAAAAGAAGAAAGAAAGGAAAAAGAAAAGAAGGAGAAAAAGAAGAAAAATATGAAGAAAGAGAAGAAGGAGAAAATAAAAAAAGAGACAAGGAAAGAGTAGAAAAAGAAGAAAAAGGAAAAGAGGAAGAAAAAAACAAGAAGCAGAAGGAAAAATGTAGTAAAGAAGAAGAAAAAAGGAGAAAAAAGTAAAAAAGAAGTAAAAGAAAAAAAAGAAGGAGAAGTAGAAAAATAAAAGGAAGAAGTAAAGTTAAAAAGAAAATCTGAAAAATAAAAAAAGATGAAAAAGAAAAATAAGATGTAGAAAACAAACAAAAAAAATTAATTAACTCTGATGAATAAATAAAGAAAATAAGTAAATTTAAATTCTCTATAAATTAGAATTACAAAAAAGTGTTTACTAAAATTTGAATTAGTGACTGAATTTTTGCTGTTCAATTAGTAAATTTTACTAATAAATAGTAATTTTTACTGAATGTTACTAATAAATAGTAATTTCTACTGAATTTTACTAATAAATAGTAATTTCTAGTAACTTTTACTAATAAATAGTAATCTATACTGAATTTTACTAATAAATAGTAATTTGTACTAAATTTTACGAATAAACAGTAATTTCTACTGAATTTTACTAATAAGTAGTAATTTCTACTAAATTTTACTAATAAATAGTATTTTCTATTCAATTTTACCAATAAATAGTATTTTCTACTAATTTGACTAATAAATAGTCATTTCTACTAAATTTGACTAATAAATAATCATTTCTACTAAATTTTAATAATAAATAGTAATTTTTACTAATTTTTTTAATAAAATTGACTAATAAACTAGTAAACATTTTTACTAATTCTAATTTAGAGAGTGACAATAAAAATAAAATAGTCAAAAAAAATTTTTTGACGACAAGTTAAATATAAAACTATTGAAATTTAATTTTTAAAAAATACTAGTAAAGAAGAAAAAAGAAGGAGAAAAAATAGAAAAAGAAGTAAAGTAAAAAAGAAAAACTGGAAAATAAAAAAAAGATGACCAAGGAAAATAAGATGTAGAAAACAAGAAGGAGAAGGAAAAAAAGTAGAAAAAGGAAATTAAGAAGAAAAAAAGAAGGTGAAAGAAAAAATGTAGAAAAGAAGAAAATAGAAGGAGAACAAAAAGAGGGAGAAGAAGAAGAAGCAAATGAAAAAAAGAAGTAGGGGATAAATAGAAAGAGAAAAAGAAGAAGGAAAGAAAATAGAAAAAAAGGAGAAAAAGAGTAAAAATAAGAAGAAGGAGAAAATAAAAAAGAAAGAGAAAAGGAAAAAGAAGAAAGAGAGAAAAAAGAAAAGAACGAGAAAAAGAGGAAAAATAAGAAGAAAATAATGACGACAATGATAAAAAAACATAAAGAAAATATTAAACAAAAAAAGAAAAATTATGCCAAAAAAGAAAAGAACATTATTATAATTAATAAAAATTAAAAAATCAACATAACAATTATCAACAACAGCGAATAGGCAAAATTAAAAAAATAAACCATCGAAAATTAATTGTGACACTTTATTTACAAAAATAAAAAATACAGCATTAAATACATAACAATACAACATAAATTGTTAGATGAATTAACCAGCAGAGGCGTTATTAATTCATGCTTAATTGTATGCTCGCCTCTATTCTTCAACATCCATTTTTTTTTAATTTTCTTTCATTTTTTTTACACTATGGCATGTTAGTCCATACCCCCCTCCCTTATTTTGAAATAAAAAAAAATAAATAAAAGAAAACGGGAATTTTTATCTTTTAATAATTTGCTCTTTTTATTCAGATGAGAATTTTGTTTTTACGAAGAACCTCTTTGACTCACCATACGAATTTTCGACAAAAACCCATTTTCAATTCCATCAATGTCCACATCTTTTGTATCCTCCTTACAACGTTGATAATAATTTGTCGTAATATTGTTATTATTCATTGGTGACAATTCTTGCATTTTTATTTTATTGAATTTTATTAATGACGTGGTGGACGGTGAACCGCCATTTGAACACATTGAATGCTCTTCCTGTTCGTGTGACCATAATTTTGATTCAAAACCATTTAATAAATTACCGGTAGCAGTGTGTTTTGAATAATCTGTGTCGTAGTCTTTAAAAAAACGATCAGCTGTTGGAAAAGAAAAATCAATTATTAATTTATTTATTTCATTGACTTATTTTATATTTATTGTTTTATTATTATTATTAAAATTAGTATTGTTTATTATTCTTTAATTTTTAATTTAATTTAATTATAATTGGTTAGAAAAATTAATTTAAATAATTAAAAAGTAATTTTTTATCTTTATGAATATTGAAGTAATTATTCAATATTAAATCGAAAAATTAATATTAAACTAATTATTTTATATTAAATGAAGTAATTAATATTAAATAAAGTAATTAATATTAAATTAAATTTTAATATTAATGTAATTACTTCAATATTAATTATTTAATATCCGAGAGAGCTAATCTGTCAGTTTATTAATTATTTAATATTAAATTAAATATTAATATGAATTATTAAAATAGAATAATTCTTACAGGGAAAAAAATTTATCTGGTGTAGCTACAAATTTTACTGTATTTGGCGAAAATTTTAGTTTTTTTAGTTAAGACTTTTGCTACTGTAAAAAAATTTATCACTGCTCCAGGTAAATATTTTTTTTTCGTTTACTATTTAAATAGATTACTATTAAATTCAGGGAAATTAATAAACTTGTAGAAAAAAATTTACGTTAATAAAAAAGTTTTCCAAAACTTAATAATTATAAATTACATACTATTCGCAACTTCTGAATTACTCGATTCCATTTCACTTTCGCAAGTTAGTTTGAGATCTTGCATTTTCTTCACATCACAGTGATGCTGATTATCTCGAGTCGTATTCGCAACTAATTTATAAGATGAAACTCCTAATCGAGTATCATGAGACACTCGCAGTGTCGTCGTTTCAGTCACTTCCTTCACGATCTTTCCGCTTTTTCCCTGAAATTCAAAGGGAAAATTTTAATGAAACTTTAATATTACATTAAAAAGACCACTTCCCAGTATCATTTTGATAAAAATTTTTTTTATTTTTTTTAAATGACATTTTGGTTTTGAATTAGTGAATTTTATAGTAATTATCAATAATTTATTAGCAAATTTTACTAATTCGAAAGAAAAATGTTAGTCACTAATTCAAATAATTTTTACTAATTCAAATTTAGAGAAAAAAGTTTAAGAATAAAGTTTAGTATTAAATTTTACCAATTCGAAAGGGCACGGCCCGTGTAAATGAATAAATAAATAAATTCGAAAAAAAAAGTTAGATTATTTTCCCTAATTCAAATCTACAGAGCAATGTTTATTATTTTTAATACTTTAGTGTAAAAAAAGTTTTAAAAAAATTGAATTGAAAAATAATAATAAAAAATAAATAAATTTTCAAAATAAAAAAAAACAGCTAAAATTGCTTCTGTGAAAAAAATATTTTTACGACCATTTTTATTGGCCTTGAAAATCTTTTCGTCTTCTTTTCTCTGCGGTTATCATGCGGGAGCATTGCTCCTTGAAACGAAAAACTGATGCTGGTTCTTTTTATATAAAATATAAATATACATTATATTATACTGTAGAGTGGATATTGCCAATACGCATATCAGTATCAATTTACTAATTTAAAGTTCAAGTTTCAATAGATATTTTTACCTCAATGAATCTTTGTATTGAAATAGCTTGATCACAGTTCACTTCATCTTGAGATCCTGTCGCTGTTGATTTTATCGCTATTGGCTTTATAATTGCTGGCTCGCTTTTCTTCGTTGATAAAACAGGTATAACATATTCCGTAGGCGTTGAAGCGTGATCAACATTCCTGATGAACAAAATTTTATTTTCATTTTATTAAAATATTTCAACGCACCAAAAAAAAAAATATTCTTTTTAAATTTATTTTTTTTTATCTTTCTTTTCAATTTTTGGGAATATTTTTTTCATTTTATTTATATTTATATAAATTTATATTTAATTTTTATTGTAATTTACATCATAGTTTTTCTAAGGATATCAAATTGAGACAAAAAATGTATCAAAACGTTGCTTCGCAACTTAGAAACACTCTATAGTAACTAATTCACTTGGTAAATTATTTTAATAAATATATTATTTATTAGAAATTATAATGAATAATTTATTTATTAGAAATTATAATACATAATTTATTTATTAGAATGGCAAATAATCTACTTCTTTCTTTCTTAATTCTTTCTTAAATTTTGAATAATTTATTTATTATAATTTGTAATTAATAATTTTTCCAGTCACAAATTTTTTTCCGACTCATTTTAATATTTAAGTTATTCATTATTTAATTAATTTTTTGTAATTTATAATATTTAATTTAATTTACTCTCTAAATTTGAAAAATGTTTTTTAAAATGTTTTTTACTTTGAATTAGTGACTGACTTTTTGCATTTAAATTTATCAGTTTTACTAATTAGTAAAAATTACTATTTATTACTATAACTTACTAATTCAAAAGCAAACAGTCATCAGTTACTAATTTATTAAGAAAAGTCAACTTTACTAATAAATTAGTAGAAATTACTATTTATTACTAATTTTACTAATTCAAATTTAGAAAGTAAATATTAAAATAATGCGTAAATAAAATTAGTTATGACTAATTTACTTATTAGAATTTACAATAAATAATTACTTTAATTCAAATATTAAAATTAATTGTAAATAAAATTGTTATTAAAAAAATTGCAGTAAATATTTCAAATAAATATAATAAATAATTAATTTCATTCATTTAAAATAAAATAAATTATTTTGTATCATCATATTTGCAAGAGAATCAGATTTATTATTATTGCGTTTTATTATTATTATTTTATGATTATTATTGTTGTTGTTATTATAATTATTTTATTATTATTATTATTATTATTATTATTTTATTATTGTTATTTTATTGTTATTATTATTTTATTCTTTAAAAAATAGAATTTTAAAATAATTTCCAAGAAATAAAATTGAGAGCTATTTTTTGTACCTTGATAAAGCATCTTCATATTCTGAACTGGTTACAATTGATTCACTTCGAGATCGAATGATTGGCGTGGTTGAGCATTCAGTTGCTGTCACGTATTCTTCTAAATTCGAATCTTCAATTGCGCTGTCAGATAATTTTTGATCACCCACAACCTATTAATTATTAGAAATAAAATTATAATTAAAAAAAGATTATTATTTTATTTCTAATTTTTTAAATTATTAATTATTCATTTAATTAAGTAATATTATTATTAAATTTTTTATAACAAAAATTTATGCACACAAATGATAGGTACCTACTTAAAAATTTTTCACAAAAGATGTAATCAGATTTTGTTGATAAATTGCTTCTGAATAATAATTGACAAGCATTTTTTTATTTTTTTTTATTTTACTTTATTTTTATTTTTATTTTTATTTTTATTTTTATTTTTATTTTTTACTATTTTATTTTTAATATTTTCCACTTACTTTTTAATTGTTTTTAATTTTTTGATTTTATTTGTAATGTTTCTTATTTTCATTTTAATTGCTTTGTAATTTTTAATACTTTATTTTTAGTGTTTTTTATTTTCCTTTAAATTGGTTTTAATTTTTTATTTCGTATTTAAAACAAATAACGAACCTCAATGGGACTTTCCTTCCTCTCATCTCTCGGCAAATCAACACAAGTTGTTTGACGCGGTGATTCTAGACGACTATTTGAACTATTGTCATCTTGTTTGGTCCTAGCACCCGCCTCACTGAGTTTCGCGTCCAATTTTTCCGCGAGCCTCGTAACTTCGAGTAATTTATTTGAAATTGACTCGACCGCTGATAAATTTCCACTTTCATCCGGCGATTTTCTCTCCAAATCGGACATTCTTGTGTAGTATTTAAAAAAAATAGTAAATTAAATTTTCGACTTTTTCGATCATAAATAACATAAATAGAAAAATGAACGAATTTTTAACATAAACAGTTATTAATTTTATTACTAGGGTAGTCAGTTTGTTTTCAGTTTCAAATTTAAAGTCTTAAAAATTCTTTAAAAAGTCAGATTTTTCACTTTTTTCATTGTTTTTACATTTTTTATTTAAATTAATAATTTAGAATTGAAAATGAATTAATTTAATAATAATTAATATAATATTTTTAATATTTGCAAATTGTGGGAAAGAAATTACATAAGAAAAGTGACAGGGAGGTCTTGACAGCGCGAAAGAAATGAAAAGGTAGGTCACTGATCTAATTTAGTTGGAACGTCATTGCCATCAGTGCATGCGCGTAAAGAGTTTGAAAACACTGGAGGTGAGGGAAATTGAAAGTTTATTTGGTGGGGTGGGGGAGGAAGAAGGTTATTTTCACCATACTCTTGGGCGTTTTTTGTTTTTCTGCCGCTGGATAAAATCAGTTCTTGGCTTCCAAAATGATATTTTAAGAAATTTTTGCGCAAAAACGTTAGGCAAATATTTGATGTTATAAAATGAGATTTGAAATTTTATTTGCATGTTTTATACGTTGGAAATTATAGAGCATTCGTTTGGTTGGATAAATTTAGAGTGAAGAAGAAAATTTAGAGAAAGAGTAGAAATAAATCATCGTTCTTTTGATGAAAATTTATGAAAGCTATAAATTAGTCATGATAAATTAGAAATTAAATTATTGAATTTTGTTTTTTAATATTTCAAGTTTTTTTTCCAAATTGTAGAAAAATTAATATTTCTTATCTCCGTTAAGTAGTAAAATCAATATTCAGTCAGACAACACATATTGTTTGGAAATAGTAAAAAAAATGTTAGTAGTAGATTTTAGCAGTAAAAATTAGTCATAGACCATATTAGTAAAAATTAGTAATTGATCTTATTAGTGAAAATTAGTAATAGACTTTAATAGTAAAAATAAGCAGTTAATTTCAGTAGTAAAAAATTGTTTGTATATTTTAGTAGAAAAAAGAATTTTCAGTCAGACAAAATAAAAATTTTAATTTGAATACAAGTAGAAAATATTTGTCTTAGTCAGACTTTAAGATATTTTCAAATTGTTATCAGTAGCAAAAGTCAATAAGAGAGAGGAATTTTCTAATTTTCTGTATTTTTTGTCTCAGTAGTAAAAGTCAAACTTGGTCAGACATAAATAAATTATCAATTTTTTATTAGTAGTATTAGTCAATTATAGTCAGACTTCTGCATTAATATTATTCTTAATTTTCAAAATTTTTTAAATCAGTAGTAAAATCCAACTTTGGTCAGACAGTAAATTATTATTCATTTCTTATCAGTAGTGTAAGTCAATTATAGTCAGACTTCTGCATTTATTAATTTTTTTATTCAGTAGTTTACATCAAATTCAGTCTGACGTCGAATTTTCGTTAATTTTTAATCAGTAGAAAACTTCTATTTTAGTCAGACAATTTTAACAGTTTTAATAAATTAATTTTTTCTTTGCTGCTATGCTTTTTAGTAAAAAAAAAGTAAATGTCAATTGAAAAAATAATTTCCAGTCGATCGTAAAACTTTTTTTTGTAATTTTGATGTCAGTAGTAAATATCAAGTTTAGTCAGACAGTTACTTCTTTTTTCGCTTTCAAAAATAATTAAGTAAGTAGTAAATTAATTTTTAGCAAATCGTTCAAAAACCAGAAAAACTTTTAGTTCGTTTGACACTAGTGGTAATATTCCTCATTAGTCAGACTTTAAAATTTTATTAAATTAGTGTTTAGTAGTCGCAGTCAAGTCATCAGTCTGACCTTTAAAGGACCATAATTTTTTTTTCAATAGTAAGAATAATTTTTATTGAAACATTAAATCTTTGTTTTTATATCAGTAGGGAAAGACACTATTAATCAGACACTGTATAAAGTTAATCAATTTTCAGTAGTAAAATTCTATTATAGTCAGACAATCGTTTATTTAATTTTCTCTTGGAATTTAGTAATTTTCAGTAGTAAAATTCTATTATAGTCATACAATCGTTTTTTAATTTTCTCTTGGAATTTAGTAATTTTCAGTAGTAAAATTCTATTTTAGTCAGACAATCGTTTATTTAATTTTCTCTTGGAATTCAGTAATTTTCAGTAGTAAAATTCTATTTTAGCCAGACAATCGTTTTTTAATTTTCTCTTGGAATTTAGTAATTTTCAGTAGTAAAATTCTATTATAGTCATACAATCGTTTTTTAATTTTCTCTTGGAATTTAGTAATTTTCAGTAGTAAAATTCTATTCTAGTCAGACAACCGTTTATTTAATTTTCTCTTGGAATTCAGTAATTTTCAGTAGTAAAATTCTATTTTAGCCAGACAATCGTTTATTTTATTTTATTTTTTTTTTGCCTCAGTAGAAAAAGTCCCGTTTTTGTCAGACATCGCAATTAATTTTGTTAAAATATAAGTAGTAACTAATCGTTAAGTTTGAATACTAATTTTTTAAGTAGTAGAAGCCAGTGTTAATCAGACAATCTTGCAATTTTTTATTAATTTCCCATCTCTCTAGTAAATTTTTACTAAATTGTTGAAAAAATATTTCTTTAGTTAAGAACTAAAAAAAATTTACCGTTGAAACGTCAAAGAATCTTTTAATCTTGTCCTCAGGAGTCTTCCAAGTCTCACCATTCGTCCAACTTCCGGTAAAAGTTCTTCCCTCTTTGTCAGTATTTCTCTTATTTCCACTTTTGGATATGTTTCAACATCCGGCGACGTTCCGGATTCCAGTTTTAATTTTTGTCTCTCCAACAACTTCTCCACAACTTCAATTATATCACCTAATTGTTTACAGTGCTGCAAAATTAACGTTCACATTTTTTTCACTGTTATTTTACGAACGACTATTAATTAAAATAATTATATGTAGTTAAAAAAATTGTGATAGTTATTAATTATATATACTAAATTAATTTTTATAATATTAAATTAATTTTTAACTAAATCAGAGATTTTTTATTAATAGAAATTAATAGAAAATTAATAGAAAATTAATTATTAATTGGAAAATGTAAAATAAAAAAATATAAAATAAACTTTAAATAATTAAGAAAATAGAAGAAAATATAAAATTAATTATTAGTTTTTTATTAAATTAGTTATTAACAAAAGTATAGTAAAATTAGTTTGAATTAAAATAATTTGAAAATCAAATTAATTTAAGAAACAAAGTAATTAACGAAAAGACAATATATTCAATTGTAATTTGTCCTTTAAGTTGTAATTTTTTTTCTCTTCTGAAAAAGGGCAATTAGACAAAAATAATAAGAGTAATTAAAGTAAAGTGCTTACGTCGTCGACATTTCTGTGAAAAACGGCACAAACTCTCAATCTTGTTAGTTGCTCCTGTCCCACAGAATGTAATTTTCTCCAAGCCAATCGTAATCTCACTGATAAATCGGTATTTTCAGCTAGTGATAATTTACAGGAAAGCCTAAGAACTCGAGCTCCATTTATTAATTGATTTCCGTACTCATACGTGCCCTATTTTTTTTTTGTTTTAAAATACATAAATACCGTTAAATGAGGAAACGAGTTTCATTTTCTTATATAATAATTATCTTAATTACCTTTGCCGTATCTTGGAATGCTTGATGTTCCTCCTTTTGCGATTGAATTTCGTTCATATTGCAACCAATTTCAACGTGACTTCCAAGAAGAACGTCGAAGAGATCATTCAACCAATGCACAGCCTATAAATTTCCAAACAATTATTGAAAGAAAAAAAAATGTAATTATATCCGAGAATTAATTAAATATGTTTGTATTCTATTATCTCTCAATTTTCCAACGATTAAGCTTTTCTACAACTGAAAAAATTATTTGTTTTTAATTAAACTACAAAATTTTTAATTGAGCTGAATAATTATTAAGTAGGCCAAATAATTACTAATTAGAATAAATAATTATTAACTTGACTAAATAATTACTAATCAAGCCAAATTATTATTAATTAGAACAAATAATTACTAATTAGAATAAATTTTTTTGTTTTTTTTTTTCTTTAAAAAATATTGTTTGACAGATCGAAAAAATGCAGGTATTTTTTTCATGATTTATAATAAAAATAAATAGGATAAATAATTACTCATTGGACTTAATAATTACTAACTAAACTAAATTATTATTAATTAAAACAAATATTTACTAATTTGAATAAATAATTATTAAATTTAGAAAATAATTTATAATTACACCAAATAATTACTTATTAAACCAAATAATTAATGTTTAGATTATTTGACTAATTAATTCGAGTTAAAAGTATTTTTAATTCTTAATTTATTTCCAATTAAAAATTAAATTAAATAAAAAGTAAAAATAATACAGCCTTAATTAATTACTGATCAAAAAATATTTTTATTCCTTAGCTTATTTTCGATTAGAAATGTTTAAAATTCTTAATTTAGTTTCGATTAAAAATGAAATGATATTAAATTTAATTTAATGAAATAAAATTAAATTTAATGAAATAAAATTAAATTTAATGAAATTAAATGAAACGAAATTAAATTAAATTTAATTTAATGAAATGAAATTAATTTGAATTAAAAATTGAAATAAAACAAATTTAAACATTAAATTCTTTTGGTAAGTAATTTTATTGTTTACCTGTTGAGCATCATTTTCGTAGGTGTGTATCAGGGTAATTTGATTTAACGCCAATTTTTGTAGTTCAACACTGTCGTTGAAAATATTTTTTCGTGCATTTGTCGCGTCTAAAATATCGCGAACGTTAATTATATCTTCACCATAATCAACGTGAATATCACGACACAATGCATCCTTTACTGGCATTGAAAGAATATCCGACAATTTTTCACCTTCTTTCACCAATTCTTTCTCAAGAGTTTCTAGAAGAAAAATTTTTATTATTCACTTTCTTTCCAACTGTGGTCTCTCTCAATTAATAAAATGAGAATTTACCTAATTAATTATTTTAATTGGATAAATTAACATATACATTGTATTAATTTAATTAATTAAATAAATACTTCAAATTTAACAAAATACATTTACCCAACATTAATTGACTCTTCTCGAGTTTTTGTAATTTTAATCTCGCCTGCAAGAAATCGTAAGATCGATTTCCCATTATTAGCTTATCGAACACTTCACTCGTTTTGTCAAAATACTGTAACATTCCGAAATAAATTAATTGATTAATATTTATTTCATAAATAAATTAATATTATTTTTTTTTTATTTTGAAACTAATAACAAGTTTTTTTTTTTTGACAATATTATTTTATTTTTCGAAAATATATGCAAAATAAAAAAAAATCCAAAATAAAATATTTAATTTAGAAATATTCAAAATAAATCTTAATTTTTTTGAGGGGGGAGGGGGATTAACTTACCTCTGAAACGAGTCGAAAAAATCTTTGGGAAGTAATAAGAACATTTCGTCGCCTCTCTAATCTAGTGGCAAAACTTCGACACACAAAATCCATAAAATCTCTTTGGGACTTGAGATCACTGGATATACATCCGTTTGGTACATTATCAATTCTATGAAGTAGTTCAGCGTATCTTCCATACGTGTCCTGCAAATAATTAATATAAAAATTCAATTTTAAAAAATATAATTAAATAAATAATTATTATTTAATAATTAGGTAAATTACAAAGATTATATGAAACGAATGACAAGAGAATATTTTTATATTTAGAATTATTGTTCTCTTTATACTAAAGAAAATAATTGACAATAATTATAAATTAATAAACAATAAGTTAATAATAATTATTTATAATTTATTTAATTAATTATAATTAATTAGTTTAATCTATAAAAAATTGTTCGTTAAACATACTCTGCACTCGAGTTCCAATTTCTCATGTTCCCTCCTTAATTCTTCGGATGAAGCGACGTCGAATCCAATTTGATAGCGTGAATTAAGCATAGAATCAGCTGGACCCAGAATCCAATTGGTCACTCTCGAAACACTTTCCTCCAAGTTTTTAATTTCCCTAACTGTATCTAAATTGCGTTCCATTTCCGTCCAAGCGCTTTCGACTTCCACCTGGCGAGAAGAATATTATTCTCATTACCATCTAATTAGACTTGTAATTATATATTTTTTTTACTTTAATATTTACTTATAATTATATAATTATAATTTATTTATCATTATAGTTAATATAATTTATAAATACAGTAATTTTTTTTTATTTCCACCTGCTTGAGTTCTATTGTGTCCAACGATTTATTAACTTCTTGAACTGCATCTAAAATATCCTGCGAAGTTTCTTTACTCAGTAAACTATTCACCAAAAGACGACCTAAAATTTACAAACAATAGAAAAATTATTTTTTGCAATTTTTATTACATTAATTAATTTCGTTGAGAAGAAATTAATTTAAGCTTAGAAATTCAGTATTTATTGATCAATAAAAATCAATAAAAATAAAATATATTTTATTTACCTGTATGAAGAATTCGTCGAGCGGCGAATGTAACTTCAGTTCCAATTTCCCAAAATGATGCAAGATTATCTTTGGATTCTCTTGAGCGAATTTTTTCCAAACTCCTTAAATTATTTCCAAGTTCTGTCATTTTTGTAATTAACTTCAAAGAATCGTTGGCAAGTTCCTCGATATGCTGAGTATGCAAAAATAAAAAAAAACAATTAACAATGTTTTTCCAAAATTTTTTTTTTTTAATTTCCTCTCAAAATTGTTTAAATATTAATTAAATATATTAAATTACCACACGATTTTGAATCCATTCCGTGTGATCGAAAGATTTTGTTCCTCCCAAGTCGTAGGTCAATTGATTAGGTCGAATGAAAGTGTACAGTCTTGTAACCGGAATGTATATTGGCTGGAAAAAAAATTTTTTGATACTAAATAATATTGTTTAATAAAAATTTATAAATAAAATGAAATATTCATTTTATTTTAAAGTTAAATTAATTTGAGTTAATTTAGTTTACTTTAAAAATAAATTTCGTTAATAAAATATAATTTAAACAATAATAATTGATAATTAATAAATAATAATTTATTATTAATAAAATAAATAATAATAAAATAATAAAAATATAAATAATAAATATAAATAAATAATAAAAATATTAATAACTTTATTTATTTATAATAAATAGCTTCAATTTTAAATCAAATATAGGGGAATGTAGTCAAGGTTGGTCTACTGTCTAGGTAGGCCACTCGCGTTTTTTTGTCAAGTTCACTAGCGCCACCTACGCGCATTTTTGTCGAAGCTTGTCTTAGTGAAACCTAACTTTTTGTTCAATTACATTTTCGGAAAATCGAAAATTGTGTTTTCTGTGACGTCGGTACAAAAAAAGCTCAAAAAAAGTTTTGTGCATAATGTGAAAAACCATTAATAAAAGATAAAAAACAAATTGAATCGTCAAGGCAAGTATGCAGAAAATTTGTGGGACTCATGGTTGAAAGGAAAACAAAGTAAAAAATCGAATCCCGAAACGTATTTCTTTATGGTTACAACAATTCGGTAATGTTACTTACTGTCAAGGTCGGCCACTATGTGTTTAAAATGCGCAAAGATGAGGACGAGCTACTTCATTTGCAAAAACTGCAATTCTGTATAACTCATAATATAATTGATCATCTTATTAATAGTTTCATTTAATTTTATTAATATTTTAGTGCAAAATTTTTTTTTATTTATATTTATTTTTTTATATTGTTTATTTTTATTATTTTGTTATTTCATTAAGTTACAAACTGTAAACAATAAAGAATCAATTTTCCGTAACTCCAAACATGTTATTTTATTTTTTAACGATTAATGCCCTTTGAATTTTAAACATGGCCGACCTTGACTGTAATGGCCAACCTGGACTACAAATTTTTTTTTTTTTAAATCTTTATAACTTTTTCATTTTTAAACCTGTCAATTTACTTTGTACAGAAAAAATGTTCCTATTAAACAGGACTTTCCAACCATATACTTCAATTGTCCAAATTCATTTTTAAAAAAAAGTTATAAACAAAAGTCAAAAAGGTGGCCGACCTAGACTATGTTCCCCTAATAATACAATTAAAAATAATTAATAAGTAATAATAATAAGTACAATAACAATAATTGAAATACTGAAAAATTGAAAAATATTGTACAAAAAATATTAATTTTTTTCGGACTATAATGAAAAAAATTTTTAGTGACTTACCTCCCCCTCTTTATGAGATTTGGTACAATTATCAACCCGTTTGTCCCAAAATCCATCGGGACGCACTGCAATAGTTGATGTTGCATTAGAGCCCAAAATAAGAGTCGAAAGTCGAATAAAAGATCTCGCAACTCGCCAAACAGCATAACGAGCATCAATTAAAAGGCACAATCCATTTTGTTTAGTTTCTTCACTGAAATATTAATAATTCTCGTTTAACATTATTAATCATTCGACAATTTTTTTCCCAAAAAATAAAAATTATTTTTAATTTATTATTTAAATTTAAATACAATAAAAATGTTTATTTCTTTATTAACATTAAAAAAATATAATTTTTTAAATATTTTTATTTTAATTATTTTAATATTTTTATACGATTATATTTTAATAAATAAATAATTGAATAAATAAATACATTAATTATCTAATTATTTCCGTTATATTATAAAAATGATATTAAATAATAATACTCCGTATAATAAATGTATTTATTCATAAATAAACATGTACTTTGTTTATTTATTTATTTATTTATTTATTCAATCGTATTTACATAAAAGAAAACTTCACCTCATTAAAAATTGAATTTAAATTAAGAAGAATAAATTGAATTGAAGAAAATAATATATATATATAAGTATTAAAAGATTCACCTGAAGATTGTGAGATAATATTCAAGAAGGGCTTCTAATTTCGACTTGGAACTCGAGGGAGGATCACCTGGCGGGACATTTACCACAACCAGGGGACGGCCTTCGCGGTCCCTTCCCCCAGGAAGTAAAGCGAGACCGGATTCAAGGGTCTCGAGAATATTAACCGCTTCGAGCTCCGGACTAGGCATTTCTAAAATTTTAAAGAAAACCAAAATTTTACTCCTTTTCAATTATAAGTACATTTTTTCCAATTTTTTAAATTTACTTTCTTATTGCTTCTCATTTGCAAATAAAATTTTAATTTCTCTTGATTTATTCTATTTATGATGAAGAAGTATTTAAAAGTGTTGTGTCATCTTTAGCTTCACAAAATTTGAATGTAGAAAAAAACATTTCTTGTATTAAATAAAAGATTTTCTTGTATTACAAAAACATTCTTGTATTAAAAAAAAATTTCTTGTATTAAAAAAACTTTTCTTGTATTCAAAAAAAATTTCTGGAATTAAAAAAAAACTTTTCTGGAATTAAAAAAACTTTCTGGAATTAGAACAAATTTTCTTGTATTCAAAAAACTTTTTTTGCATTCAAAAAAAATTTCTGGAACTAAAAAAAACTTTTCTGGAATTAAAGCAAACTTTCTGGAATTAGAACAAAATTTTCTTGTATTCAAAAAACTTTTTTTGCATTCAAAAAAAATTTCTGGAACTAAAAAAAACTTTTCTGGAATTAAATCAAACTTTCTGGAATTAGAACAAATTTTTTTCTATTAAAAAAATTTTTTGTCGAAAACCAATCAATTCATAATTAAAATAAAAAAATTCACCTCAATTCCTATTGAAGACGAAGTGAAGAATTTTTTTTTAGTTAGTAAACAATTTCTTTAAACAAAAAGAAATTTATCTTTAAACAAAAGAGTGTGCAGTTCTTTTAATCAAATAAATTGTTTTTTAATTAAAAGAAGTTTCCTTCTAAAAAGACATTTTTTTTATTCTGAATAAATTATTTGTTATTTACAACAAGTTTACAGTTATTTTTCTAGAATAAATTGTTTCTGAAGAAGAAATTTAAAGTTTTTTAACAAAAATTGTTCATTATTAAATAAAATTTTTAATTTCTTTATATTTAAATGTTGCTTTATAATTATGAGAAGTTTTCATCTTTTTCCTGAATAAATAATTTGTTATTTAAAAGAAGTTTACAGTTCTTTTCTTCAAAGAAATTATGCTTCTATTTAAAACAAGTTTGCAGTTTTTTTTCTCGTATAAATTATTTCTTAATTAAAAGATTGAAGAAAAATGTTCTTTAATAAATGAGTTTTAAGTTCTTTTTTATTAAAAAAATTGTCTCTAGGTTGAAAAATGTTTGCACTTATCTTTTAATCGAATAAATTATTATCTAATTAAAAGAAGTTTACGTTTTTTTCAAAAAATTGTTCTTTTATTAAATAATGTTTTAAATTTCTTTATATTTAATTAAAATCGCTTTATAATTATGAGGATTTTTCATTTTTTCCACAATAAATTATTTGTTATTTGAAAGAAATTTACACTTCTCTTTTTCAAAATAGTTATTCTAATATTAAAGGAATAAGTTTGTTTTCTCATATAAACTATTTCTTCATTAAAACAGTTTTTTTTACAAAAAAAATTATTCCTTTTTGAAATTAAATTTTAGCTTCTTTTCCTTTTGAAAAAATTGCTCTAGAATTAAAAGAAGTTTGCACTTATCTTCTACTCGAATAAATTGCTTCCTAATTAAAAGAAGTTAACAGTTTTTGCCTACAAAGAAATTATTATTTTCTTAAATGAAGTAGTTTAATAAGTTTCCTTCCGTTTAAAGAAATTGTTCTATTATTAAGTCTGCGGTTATTTTTGCTCAAACAAATTGTTTTTTAATGAAAAGAATATTTTTTTCTTTAGGATTTTTTGTTTCAACCAGAAATTTTAATTGAAAAAATAATTATATAGAATTTACTAAAGTAAATTTCTTTCAATTTAAAAAAAAATCTTTCACTCTTTCATTTAAATTTTAAATTAAAAATTAGTCGATTTCTTTAATTTAGAAATATTTGGAAAATAATTTTTCAAACAAAATCTATCATTATTTATGGGAAAAATTCTAACAAATTGGTATTTTTTATCCACTAGTGAAAAATTTCTTCATATTGAAAAAATAGACTCACTAAATTATTATCATTACATTTCAGTAAATTTATGGAAATTGTTCAAGACCCAAGAAAGTTTTCTCTAGTTTCAAAATTAAATAGGCTTTCTTTTTTCGAAAACTTTCTATTTTTTCAGCAAAGTACAAAAATAAACACAGTTTTTTTTATTTTATTGAAAACATCTTCCTATTTAAATTTTTAGTTAGGAATATTTATAAAAATGTTTTTCTTTGAAAACCAAAAAATTCGATAGTAAAAAATTTTTTATTTTGTAAAAACTTTGTTAGTTAAGAATATTTACATAAATGTTTCTCTTTGAAAACCAAAACATTCAATAGCAAAGAATTTTTCCATTTATCAATTAATATTAAAACTGTTACTTAAAAATATTTACAAAAATATTTCTCTTTAAAAACTGAAAAATTCAATAATAAGGAATTTAATGATTTTAATTTAATTTAATTCATCAACAAAGAATTTATTTTATTTTTACGTTTTTTACTTTCGAATTATTTTTTTTTAAACAAAAAAAACAAGCATCACTGAATTTCTTTTCAGTCCTTAAAAAAAAAAGAGGAAACACTTTATTTATTACCATTGAAATTCCAGTTTCCTGAACAACAGTGTATTTATCTGAATAAACAATCTTCCGGCATTTAGCAAAAATAGGGTCACTCACTGAACTGAAACACTGATTTGAAAGTGTGTATCCTTTTTTTATTTTTATTATTTTGAATTGGCGCCAGATATAATGAAAAGTGAATGAACCAGTGTAGCATGAGAAAAGAAAAATTTATGTAAAAATATTTCAAGGTCAAACAATAACAAATTCACTAGACGTCACTTTGAAATAAATTGAGATATAAAAAAAATCACAAATTTATATACAATAGAATACAAGAATCGTGGATAAAACGATTTATTTGCGCGCATAGCAAAGCAGAAAGTTTCACTGCGATTGCATTTTGAGCACGATCGCACACACGAGACTGTTGAGGAGAACCTTTAGCAAGTATCAACGTGACCGCTTTTCCCTCAAATCCCCCCCTTCCCTATTTCTCGAAAGGTGTAACTTACGGTATATTATTCGGTCCTTCGATTCAGCTCGATTCTCGATACATTCACCTATACACATACAAAACAACGTGTTTTGCTGAATGACAAATTTTTTTCAATGTATATATATATACCATATAGAATGAAGAAAAAACCACAAGTTCTCAGTGTAATAAATTTATATATTTAACGACACTCCTAAGTCTTCAAGATGACATTTTATTTTTTTCTTCCCTCTTGAACAATTTTTTTGTTTCTTCGCGTCTAATTTGTGACCCCAGGTATATAAGCTGCTAATGAATAATACAGGTGTTCAGTGTAGGTCACAAATGTATGCATTCACCTGCGTCTTTGAGGATTTAATGATGATAGTGTCAGAATTGTTTTTTTTCTTCTTCAAATTATTATGTTTATTCTTCTCATATTATTAATTTCACTTTAATATTTTTATACCTAGTGATTATTATGTTTTCTATAATTTCTAATAGTATAATTACAATTATTAATTAATTATTGTATTATATTAAAACAATAATTATTAATAACTATTTTATTATACACCCAGATATATTTGACTCAGAGCCAAAAAAAATTTACTTACAGTGTAATAATTATTATTTATAACTAAATTTTATTATTATAAACATAATTATTTATAATAATTTAATGACAGTAATAATTATAATTAATTAATAATTATAATACATTTTATTATAAATATAATTATTCACAAACATTTTGGTATAAAAATAATTATTTATAACAATTTAATGACAATAATAATTATAATAAATTATATTTGATGTTCTCCAAGGAAAGGTACCTAAGCGGCAGAAAATTTAAGTTTATGTTTGTAATTTTTGTAAGGAAAATACAAAATGATAATCAACTTTAAATTCCAACAACTAATCTTCAAGTCTTCATTACATTGAAAATAATTAATAGAAACTGATTTTTGTTTTACGCAATTAAACTAAAATTTTTAATTAATGTAAAAATTACACGAAAATAACCTCAAAATTCTTTGCTTCTTAGGTATCTTTCTTTGGAGCACGTCACATTATTATATAATTATAATTTTAAAATTGCAAATTAGGAATTTATTTCATCATAATTTTGCTTAAAAATAATAAATTTTTCAATGAAAAAACAAAAAAATGAACAAAATAAAAAAATAAGTTTTCCAAAAAATGAAAACATTAAACTTTATTTAAAAACAGTAAAGTATACTTTTCAATTAATTGAAACTTCACTCTGAAGTATTAGGAACTTTTTGGATCAATTTTTTTAATATTTTAAATTTGTTACGTATTTTATTCGAAATAATAAATAATTAAACGTATTTTATTGAATATAATCAAATTGAAATGTATTTTATTCCATATAATAAAATTAAGACGATTTAAAATATGAAATTTTATTGTAAATTAAATTTTGATAAAAATAAAGAAAAAAGATTGAAAAGAAATTCCGATTAAAATTTAATTAAAATTTAATTAAAATTGTAATTAAAAAATATTTTAAAGAAATATTAAAAAAATAATAATAACTAAAATATATGAAACAAAAATTAAAATTCGTTGAATTAAAGAAACTTTATTGAGAATTAAAATCCACTGAAGAACTGTAAAGTTAAAACTTCATCACAATATCCATCTTGAATTTTTCGAATCCTCGCGGAAATAACTAGGACATAAGTTGCGTACAACCAGGACGAGCCATCACTTAAGTAGGACTTCACTCATTAACATAATTTTATCAACTTGAAAAAAATCTATTCAGCAATTTCTAACTGTTAACAATTATTAATTTCTTCGTTTAATACGGAACTTTGTAATTAATTGATGTAAATTATTTTTCGACACCTGTTAGAAACTATTTTAATGAAGATTTCATTTTTTTAGAAAACAAAAATAAATGGAGAAGTAATAATAAAAGAGAAAAATTAAGAAGTAATTTAAATAAATGGGAAATAATAATTATTAACATTATTATTATTATTATTAGAAGAAGAAGAAATAAAAAAATAGAAGTAGAAGAGAAACTAAAAGAAGAAAACAATTTTTCACTTCTTCTTTTTTTAGTAGTTTAATTAGAATTTAAATTAAATATTTAATAATTTAATGAATTGAAGAAAAGGGGGAAACAAATTGTGCTGAAGAAATAAAGAAAATATAGAAATAATTATTGAAAGAAGAAAACGAAGAAGAAGAAGAAGAAGTAAATAAAGAAATAATTAGTGGAAAAAGAGGAAAAAATTTAGGAGAAAAAATTAAGTAAGGAAATAATAAGTAGAAGAAGAATAAATGAGGAGAGAAATAATTAGTAGAGGACAATGAAGAAATAATTACAGAAAATGGAGAAATTGAAAAATGAGGAAATAATTAGAAGGAGCAAAAAGATTGGAATTGAAATTAATTAAGTAATAATTACTAGAAGGGAAAAAGAGAAGATAGAAATAGAAATGAATGAAGT
This sequence comes from Leptopilina heterotoma, assembly GCF_015476425.1. Classification (NCBI taxonomy): domain Eukaryota; kingdom Metazoa; phylum Arthropoda; class Insecta; order Hymenoptera; family Figitidae; genus Leptopilina; species Leptopilina heterotoma. The sequence goes on from NW_025111206.1 coordinate 40,110, forward strand.
GATAATATGTAGAAAAAGAAAAGAATAGGGGGAAATAGAATCGAATAAAGAAATAATTAGTCGTAACGAAGATGAAAAAAAGAAGTAAAAGAAGAAAAAAAGGAAAAAAAGAAGAAAAAGAAGAATGATGAAGATAAGAATATAAAAAAGAAAAAGAAGGAAGAGAAGAATGATGAAGGAAAAGAAGAAAAAATGGAAACAGAAGGAAAAGAAGAAAGAAGGAAAAACAAGGAAAAGGAGAAAAAAGGAAAAAGAAGGTAAAGAAGAATGAGTGCAAAAACGTAAACAAAAAATATAGGAAAAAAGAAGAACAAAAAGAGGAAAAAGAAGAGAAAGAAATTTATAAAACCCAACTATTTAGAGCCTACCTGGCTTGAAATAGACATTTACAGGAGTGAAGAAATAATTGGAAAAATATTCACAAAGTTCGCCAAGTATGGGACACGAGACTCACGTGGAGGCTGCTTGTCTTCCACTGAGTCTCTCGCCGCTCACCTCTGGTCCATTCAGATGCAACGGTATAGACACAAACACTCACACACACACATACACACTCATCGCTTTTCCTATCTCTCTCTCCCTTTCTCTCATATACCAGAATCTCCACTCCCTTGTCCCCTCCAACACTACATAGCAACTACACAAACCGAAGGCTGAAGGACACACCTTAATCTTTAGAAGAATCAGACAGGGAGTGTAAAAGTCTCAGTTTTGTCAAGAATTATATATTTTAACCGGAAGGAGAAGTGATAGAAATTCTAATTGAGATTTAAATCTTTCAATATGAAAAGAAGATATTTCTATTATAGTATTATTATTATTGTATTACAAATGTCCTTGCGCGACGAGGTGATTATCTGGAATTCCTAAATAGAGAAAAACTATGACGATGAGATGATGATGGGAGAAAAAAACTATCTGAACGGTACTTTTGATCAGCGATGGTGGAAATTTTTTTCTGGTAAAGAAAAATGGGTGAATTGTGTGTAATATAATGGATTAATTAAAATAGTTTGTCGTAAATTTGTTTTTTTCTTGCAAAAATAATTTTGTCTCTTGCAAAAAAAAAATTTAATATGTTGCGAAAAACATTTTGTCTCTTGCAAAAAAAATTTGATATGTTGCGAAAAACATTTTGTCTCTTGCAAAAAAAATTTGCTATGTTGCGAAAAACATTTTTTTTTTTTTTGCAAGTAGAATATAAAAATGAAAAATGATGGAATAGGTCAAAATTAATTGAAGATTTTTGGATTTACAAAATTCGTTTAGTTTCCGAGTTGAAAAATTTGGTACCAAAACTACCGATGATACTGTCGAATTTGTGAATGGTACCATTTTTGGTATTATTCCATAATTTTTCATTTTTATATTCTTTTTGCAAAAAGAAATGTTTTTCGCAACATAACAATTTTTTCGCAACAAAAAAATGATACCATTCTACTATCTGTTAGTAAAACCATGAAAATAATAAATGGTACCGTCTAAATAGTAAATGGTACTAAATAGTATATAAATCAAAATAGCAAATGGTACCACCTACCAAATAGTGATTGGTACCATCCGAATAATAATTGGTACCATTTACAGATACGATCCGATAGTAAAAGGTACTCAAATAGTAAATAAATCCGAATAGGAAATGGTACCATCCGCATAGAAAATGGTACCGTTTAAATAATAAATGGTACCACTAAAATATTGCATTTTACCATCTGAATAATTATTGGTACCATTTACTATTTACTAGTACTGGTATGATCCAGCAGAAATGGTACCATTTTAATAATAACTGGTACCACCAAAAATATTGAAAGTATCATTAGAATGTGGTACCATCTAAATTGTAAAAATTATTCTCCAAATAATTATTGGTACCACCAGAATAATAAATGGTAACATCAAAATTAGAAGTGGTAGTATCGAATTTACTAATTGAATGGTACCACTGTTAATTTTAAAGGGACTATTTACTATTTTGGTGGTACCAATAATGTAGTGTCATTAATTTTAGTAGTATCATTATACAATATTAGTGGTATCATCAAAATTATTGTTGGTACCAACCAGAATATAAGCGGTACGATCAAAGAAATAAATAATATCACTGAAATTACAAATGGTACCACCCAAATAGTAAATGGTACCATACAAAATATAAGCGGTACCATCGAAGTAATAAATGGTACCACTGAAATTACAAACGGTACCACCCAAGTAGTAAATGGTACCATCAAAAATATAATCGGTACCATCGAAGTAATAAATGGTACCACTGAAATTACAAACGGTACCATCAAAAATATAATCGGTACCATCGAAGTATTACATGGTACCACCCAAGTAGTAAATGGTACCTTCAAAATTATAAGCGGTACCATTAAAATAATGAATGGTACCATCCAAAATTACTAATAACCCTAGTTGAAACCCAAATAGAATGTAATTACAAAAATGAATTTTGCTTCATGAATTCAATGAAATTAAATTTGTTAAATTTACAGGCCTTTTAATGTTAAAGTGTAATGCAAAAACTTGTATGTTCCAGGTACGTTTCAAGGTGACTGACCGTTGTTAAATGACGAAGGAATGGAAGAACGTGTATACAAGGGGCAAGGCTTAAGGAAAAGGGAGAAGTAAAAGGTAAGAAAAAAAAAGAAAATTGCAGTAGAATTACTCTGTCTACGAATTAGACTACACTTCTTCTTCTTCTTCTTCTTTTTTATTCTTCTTCTATCTTCTTTTTCTTCTCCTTGTTCGAAACAATGTAAGAAATTCATTTCGTACGAATTTAAATTTTTATCCTTTTGTGTTTTTTTGAAGATACAACCGATTTTGGAAAAAAATTCCAGACGAAAAAAATACCATTTAATAATAGACTCAAATAATAATTATTTGATTCAAGAAAATATTTAATTACTGATAATCAATTTATAAAAATATATTTTGAAATAATTATTATATATATTTTTAAATATATATTTTTAGATAATATTATATTTCTTTTAATTTAAGAAAAAAAAGAGGAAGAAAAAGTTTTACCTTAATGAAAATTAGTTATTGCACATGGTTTACAGGAAAAAAAACCCCCAGTAATAAAATTTGAATGAAAGGCGTTTATAAACAGGAACGAGAAATTTATTTCGAATAACGATCATGCACTTAATTAATCGGCGAATAAATATACTGTATAAATCAGAGGTACTTATTATCAGCTACTTATTATCTAATCTTGCTAAGTCGTAATCGAAAAAAAAAATTCGTCAATATCGCAAAATTAATCGTCGTTCGCTTAGAATCAAATATATTCTTTCACTTCAAATTAAAATTCATTTGAGAGAATAACTTGAGAATAAATAAAATTCAATTAAATTATTATTCTCCCCTATCGTTAAAGTAAAGAGTATACAATTTTCATTAAATCAACTTTTTTTTTGATTCTATATAAATTAAAAAATTCTAATTATATATCGTAAATATGTTTCTTCGTTTTCGTATAAAAAATATTTCCATTAGAATTTTTTTTTCCCTTTTTTTATAAATTTTACAAAAATAATATAATTTTGCTAAAATTTATTTGTGAAATAGTTATTTTCGTTAAGTTTTCTTTTCTTTTTTGCTCGTCATCTCAAGGAAGTTACTTTTTCCAAAACTCAAATGCTTTTTGTATTCTTTCACGTTGTGTATTTGTTCGTGATAATGGCCGTGTAGATTTCTCCTTCACTGAACTTCCGGCATGTGATTCTGTTCCCTTCTTCTCGAATATTTTTGCCGTTCGACTCACATTCCCCGTGTGAAGATAGTGCCGACCTTGACTTGTTTTAATTACCCGTGTGTTCCGTGTGTTCTCACCACAATCGTCTGTAAAAAAAAACGCCAAAAGAAAAATTGTCAGTGAAACATTTCTTGAAAACTAAATAAAGATGGCAATTTCTATAGAAAAATTTTTCTCTTCGCGAAAGGATTTCTCCTTTACTCACTTAATCAAATAAAAAAAATTCTGGTAAAAAAAAAGATTATAAGATAATTTAAATCGTAATTAACGAAAACAAATAAATAAAAAATAAAGAATAACAAAATATTTTTAAAAATAAATAAAAATAGAGAATTAGAAAATAATAAATAAAATAAATAAAAATATAGAACAATGAAATAATAAAGAAAATAAATAAAAATAAATAATAACAAAATAGTGAAGAAAAATAGACAAAAATAAATAATAAAAAAAATGAGAAAATATTTTCTGAAAAAAGGAAAAAAATCGAATTTGAGTAAATGAAAAAATACACACCTTCGTGCAAAGTGTTAAGATCACACACAGTGTTACATACTCCATTTTTGAAGTCATCTTGGTTGAATTTCTCCTCCTCAACCTCCTGCTTATCGGAATCGATTTTATTTCGATTGTCATCAGTCTTCTTTGAATTTTTCAGTTGCTCGAAATTAAAATCCGAATCACTTTCCATCTCGTCAGCTTTTACGTCAATGGAAAATCTGACTTGATATTTTTGCTTGTTCGCTTCTTTCGTTTGAGATTCAATAGCTTCATTTTCCGCTAATTCCACATTGTCATTTTCTTCAGTTGCAAATTTTTGCAGTTTAGAATTTACTTCTTCCATAATTTCTTCAATATTCAAAATATTTCCAGAAGGAAGTTCTTCAGTTTCTTTTTGTCCTTCTACTTCTTCTTTTGCTTCTTCTTCTTCTTCTTCTTTTCGGTCATTTTCTTCTTCTTTGAATTCTGAATTTCTTTTTTGACTAGCTTCATCAATATCCAATTTTTCAAATACTTCAAATACTTCAAATACCTCAGGTTCGACAATATCTTCAGTATTCTTTTCTTTCTTCAGTGAAAGTGAGGAAATATTCTCATAAATGGGTTCGAAATTTGAAGAAATAGGAAGGAAATATCCCTGTGTTTTTTCACTGGAAGAAAAAACGTTTTCTGTTGATTCGGCAACAGGAGAAGATAAATTTTTTCTCCTTTCTTCAACGAAGGAAGTATCTTCCATTGATACTTCGAAAGGAGAAGAAGAAACATACTCTATTTCTTCAGCAGCAAAGGAAGAAGTTTCTTCTGATTGTTGATCGGTAGGAGAAGAAACTTTTTCTATTTCTTCATTAGTAGGAGAAGAAACTTTATCCGTTTCTTCATTAGTAGAAGAAGATACTTTTTTCGATTCCTTATTAGCAGAAGAAGAAACTTTCTCCGTTTCTTCATTAGCAAAAGAAGAAACTTTTTTCGATTCTTTATTTATAAAAGAAGAAACTTTTTTTGATTCTTTGTTAGTAAGAGAAGAAACTTTTTTCGATTCTCCATTAGTAAAAGAAGAAATGTTTTCCGATCGTTTCTTAGTAGAAGAAGAAACATCTGTTGATTCGGCAACAGAAGATAAATTTTTTCGTGTCTCGGTAGGAAAAGAAGAAGATTTCGTTGATGCTTCGGGAAGAGAAGGAGAAACTTCGTTTGTTTCTTCAGCAGCTAAACAAGAAGCTTCTTCTGATTCTTCATTAGCAAAAGACAATTTTTCTTTTATTTCGTCAGCAGAAAAAGAAGTAGTTTTCACCGGTATTTCGGAACGCAAAGAAGAAGCTTCATCTGATGCATCATCATCGACTGAAGAAACTTTTTCTGATTCCCGACGAGAATAAGATTTCTCCGTTTCTTCATCAGCGAAAGAAGAAACATTTCCCGAAGATAAAATTTCTTCCCCTGCTGACACAATTTTCAAAGTCATTTTATCTTCCTTTCGAGAAAAATCTTCTTTGGCAACTGAAGAAATTTCGATATTTTCTTCAAAAGAATTTTCCCTTGTACTCGTATTTTTTTTATCTGATGACTCCTCAAAGGATGATGATTCCTTCAAAACGGGAGAGGACGGTCCCGACGATTGTGAAGGACTTCGTCTACTATTTGCCGATTTCGACATCCGGCCAAGTGCTCGAAGTGCATTTCCTGTTTTCTGTTTTAGAAAAAAACAAAACGCAAACAAAAGACAAAAAATATTAAAACACACATGCTATTAGAAATTTCTTTGTTTTTTAAACTAAAAATCTATTAAAATTTGTGTGAGTGTACCAAACAAGCACATCAAACACTCGAAACACAAACAATGGAAAAAGTTAAAAAAAAGTTTTCTTTTTTTTTTAATTTGTTTTCTCACCTGCCATTTTCTTCGTACGAGGAATTTCTTCAATTTTTCGGTCGATAAAGCAACTTGACTCATATTTTCCGTGTGTTGCGCCAGCCACGAGTGCTCTAAACATTCCTTTGCCGACATTCGAGATCTAAAATCGTTCCAATTATTTAAATTCTTGTATAATTCTTAATTATTGAAATAATAATAATTTTGTGATTATTATATTAATAATTTAATAATTATTATATTGATAATAAATAATTTTTTTAATTTATAAAAATGAAAAAATAAATAAAATATATAAATAAATAAGAATAAATAATAATAAAATAATGTAACAAATAAAGTAAAATAATAAAATAAATATAAATAAATATAAAATCATATATAAAAAAAATATCATATTATTATAAAACATCATATTATTAAAAATTTTACAATAATTTTATGAAAATAAAAAAAAACATGAATAGAAATTTTTGGAATTGTGGAAACTTAAAAGGAAACTTACTCTTTTCTCTTAATCAATAAACAGCCAATAAAATCTTTGGCATCCTGTGAAATTGCGTCAAATGCTTCGTCATCGAAATCATATTCAGATCTTGTTATATTGGCAAAAGTTTCCGTATCATTATTGCCCATAAACGGAGAGAGTCCACTTAATCTGTAGATTTAAATTAAAATTGAATTTATTTATAACTGAATTAATATTAATTATTATTTATATTTGAATTATTCTTAATAATTATTTATAGTTAAATTATTATTATTAATTACTATTTAATAATAATTATTTATAATTAAATTATTATTATTAATTATTTATAACTGAATCAGCGATTCAAATAAAATTTAAAAAAAAAATAATTTAATCTGAAAGTTTTATTTTTAAATAATTCAAATTTTGAATCCTTTTTTTCTAAATACTCACAAAACGTAACAGATTATTCCCACACTCCACATATCGGATTCGGTGCCAATAGGCTCGTAGCTAATAATCTCAGGTGGAATAAATTCCGGCGTTCCAAAAAGTACACGAATTGGAACATTTGGCTTTAAAATTTGTGCCAAGCCAAAATCTATTAATTTTATACTGTGGGACGTTCGAGTTCGACACATTATATTCTCTGGCTGAAATTAAAATAAAAAAAGATAAATACATAAAATGAAAATGTTAGAATTATAAATTTTATTATTATTACTAATTACCATTATTTTATTAACAATAATAAAAGTAAAAAAAAATATTTATATCAATTATTATTATTATTATTATTATTGTTATTATAATTATGATAATTATTATAATAATATATTTTCTAATTTAATTAATTGCAACTCACTTTGAGATCCAGATGAACGACATTATTTTTGTGCATGTATTTAACGCCCTCGCAAATTTGTCTCATAAAGAGAATGCTATCTTTCTCAGTGAGTGTGAAATCATCGGCAACTACTCTTTCAAAAAGCTCACCGCCTGATATGCTAAACGAAGCAAAAAGAAATGTTGCTTAAAAATTTATCAATAAAATTATCAAAAACTCGATTTTAGAAGAAAGAAAATATAAAAAATGGTAGAAAACAATAATTAGAAATTTTTAATTAAAAATTTAATTTAATATTATTTATTTCAATTTATCAAATTTAATTAGCAAATTAATTTAACTTATTATTACAAAATATGAAGATAACGATTTAATTTAAGTACCAAATTAATTTATTAATTATATTTAATTATTAGTAATTAAACAATAGTCTCACTATTCTGTGATCATGATGATTTCCCTCGGACTCTCAAAAGCTGCTGACAAACGAAGAAGCTTCGGATGTTTAAGTAGATTCATTATTTTTATTTCTTCACGCACTAATTTTCTATCCGTTGCTTTTATTGTCTTCACAAATTTCGATGCGAATTCATGTCCCGTTGTTTTTTCCACAACTCTTTTGACAATTCCGTATCGACCTTTTCCCAATTCCTCCATTACATCGTATCTTTCGTGGAAGACTTTTCCGTCCTCGGGAGTGACTACTGTCTTCTCCATGTTCTTCTCGCCAAAGCCTTCAAGAAAAAAAAATTGCAAAAATAAATAAATAAAAAGAAAAAAGAAGAGAAAAAATCCATAAAAAGAAAGAAAAGAAACAAAGAAAAATAACAATAAATAAACAGGAAAAAAGAGAAGAAAAAATACCACGGAAGTAGCAAATTGTACTATGAGTAATAAATGGTACGAAATAATTGTTGGTATCACTGAAGTAATAAGTGGTACCATTGAAATAATAAGTGGTACCATTGAAATAAGTATTGGTACCATTGAAATAATTATTGGTACCATTGAAATAAGTATTGGTACCATTGAAATAATTATTGGTACCATTGAAATAAGTATTGGTGCCATTGAAATAATTATTGGTTCCATTGAAATAATTATTGGTACCATTAAAATACTAATGGTACTACCCTAATATTGATTGATACCATCAAAGTTACAAATCATACAATCGATTTGTAAATAGTACCAGACCACAAGTTTTACCATCAAAATAATCGCTGGTACAATGTAAATTAAAAATGGTATCATCAGTACCTGGATTAGTACCATCAAAAAATTAATACTACCATCAAATTAATTATTGGTACCAATTAAATAGTAAGTAATAACATCGAGATTACTGCACCCGTAAAATTATTTAATTGTACCAGCGAATTAATGATACAATAGAATTTATAAGTGGTACTATCAAAATTACAGATGGTACCATTAAAGTAATAAATGGTACCACCGAAATTAATAACGGTACCGCCCAAGTAGTAAATGGTACCATCGAAATATTGATTGGTACCATCGAAATAATAAGTGGTACCATCGAAATAATAAGTGGTACCATTGAAACAATAAGTGGTACCACTGAAATTATAAATGGTACTTTCAAAACAATAATTGGTACCATCAAAATTACAAAGGCCACAATCGATCTACTAAATTGTTACCATTAATTGGTTCCAATCATTACTTCTTACTTGAGTGGTATAATTATTTCGATGGTACCATTAATTACTTTAATGGTACCAACTGTTATTTTGATAGTACCACTTATAAATTATATGGTACCAAAAAAAAAGATAATTGTGAATTAATATTAAAGAAACGGCAAAAAAACAGCAAAATGCCATTTTTCTCCAAATGATACCAGTGAATTTTAAATACTTAACATATACGAATACATACTTTCGTCTTCGGTTTCCTTATCCGACATTTGATCCTTCATTTCCTTCTCGTTTTCAATTTCCCGTCGAACTGTAAACGGAACGGATTCAAAACTCGGTTCACTTGCTCCGTGAATGTTTATTGCCCTAACTCGAAATAGATACGTCTCATCTGGTATGAGACCAGCGATTGTGTGATTAAGTGAATGATATGTTTCTGAAACAAGAGTCCAACTTTCTTCATCAATATTTCGCATTTCAATCGCATAGCCAGTGAGTGCACATCCACCGTCGTATGACGGAGAACACCATGCTACATTGACACCTGGAATTTCTTTGCCCACATTGCATGCGCTCACTATTGGCACTCCCGCTGGTGCTTCCGGTGGTCCTGAGAACAAAAATCACCCAAAAAAAAGAATTAAAAAAGTAATAAATAATTCTAAAATTGAAAACAAAATACTAACAGTATTTTTTTTTCTTTTTTACAAACTTGTAATTTTATTACATTACAAATTAGAAATGTTTTCATTACAATAATTAAAAATCCCCGTGGAAGGATTTTCGGAAAATTTTGTCGAAAATCTTCTGTATTATCAAGGAAAATTTCCAGAAACTACTCCTGAAAGGTTCACACTTCCTGGGGGAGTGACTTCCGGAAATCCTTCCGCATAGTAACACTAAGCTAATTTAATTAACAAATTGGTGATTTACTGCGATTTATTGTAGTTAAAATCAAAATTAATATAAAGTAAAATCCCACTTGAAAAAGTTTCCGGAAATAATACCGGGAATTTCCGGGAATGACTCTTTAAAATTTTTAAGGGTTTTATTTTCATTTCCACTCACGAGAAATTTTTAACGTAATATTAAATATTGATGATTGAATAATAAAATATTGAATTAATAAAATTAAATAAATAAATCAATAAATTTCTGGAAATAAATTTAATTTCTAGAATCAAAAATACGTTTTATTCTCTCTAAATTTGAATTAAATAAAAATGTTTACTAATAACTGCTTTTGAATTAGTAAAGTTTACTAATAAATTAGTAGAAATTACTATATTTATTAGTAAAATTCACTAATTCAAAAACCAAAAGTCAGTCACCAATTCAAATTGGTAAACATTTTTATTAATTTAAATTTTACTAAGTAATTTACCACTAATTTTACTAATTCAAATTCACTAGAAATTTTTTGATTTATTACTTTTAATTATAAAAAATATAATTATAAAAAATATTGACTAATACAAAAAAGAACTAAAAAACAATGTATCTAAAGAACGATTTAAATAATTTTAATTCATTGATATTAAATTCGAAAACTTAATTAACACAATTCGAACCTTAATTGTTAAACTAAAATTACTAAATTAAGACTTACAGTTGAGCACAGATCACTAACAATTTCCAAGGCACAATTTTTCTCTTTTTTCCAAAAAATCAAAAAACTCAAAATTAGCGCAATGAAAAATTGATAAAAACAAATTGGAATTTATTTTTTTTTCAAGTAAATGGAATAACACACTGAAACTAGATATTTAAACAGCTGGCTTCGTTGACGATCAAGAAACGTCTGCTATGCAAAAGGATTTGAGAAATAAACATATATAAACTTTAGATTTTAAACTCACACGATGTCATTGGAGCTAGACTACCTTGTCTGGGGAGAACTAGACCGAGAACACGCCTACTTAAGCTCATTATGTGAAGTTTATAGCTTTACATCCAAAGAAGATATATTCTTCCCTACCCTAGCTTACAGTTTCATTTTTCTCCCAAGTTTATATATATATTTTTTTTGGTTTATTTTGTCTATTACGTAATCTAACTCAACTGTCGTCATTCATTCTACACGTGAACAATTTCTGTTTTCTTGATAAATAATCGATTGCTCCGACTTAATAACAATTGAATAGTATAATAAATTAATTTTATATGATTTATTAATTATTTATAACTATTTATAACTATTTATACATAATTATTTATAAATTATTATTTATATTATAAATTTATAATTTATTTACTCTCCCTTCAGTACTCAGATTTCGAGGATACATACAGTGAAACCTATCGGAATGCAACTCGATTTTTAAAATTTTGATTACAGTAAATAATTCTTAAAAAATTGTTTTATAATTTAATTTTGTAATATTTTTATTTTTTTGCAATATTCTGGAACTATGTGAAAATTATTGTTTGTCATTTTTGAATACAAAAATATTTTAAAAATAGAGTTGTATTCCGACAGGCTCGACTGTTGTAATTTAATTAAAATATTTATGTAAAACTATAAATTAGTTTATTTTTAATTATTTATTGAAGTCAATTAAGGGGAGGTTCTCATTGCAAAGGCCAAAATAAACACAAACTTTGACAATTTTTTGCAAAGAGCGGCTATGACTTAGCGATGTAGTTCTTTTTTCTAAATAAAGATACATTCTTGAACTTTCAAAACATATATTTCATTTTTAAAAAAATGCAAAATGGCGGCCAATATGGCGCATCTAGAAAATAATGTTTTTTTAAATATGGAAAACGGTGGGCATTCTACACTGCGCAATTTTTAGTCTAAAACAAAAACTCAAAATTTTTTATAAAGATGACATCCTAAAGAATAGGTTATACCTATAAAATAGTTAAAAAGTTAACAAAATGACAAAATGGCGGACACATTTTTAAAAAAACTGCGTTTTTGCATTATTTTTCTATATTTGACCTCTTGTAAAAATCTCTATTGTTAACAATTTTACCATATTATAGGTATAACCCCAGTAGAATTTAGTTACCTTTAATTAGCCGCAAACCCGAAGTTGATTGACTAAATAGTTTAGACGCTACGATGCCCACCAGTTTGAAAAATCTTGTTTCGAGAAAAACGCGTTTAAAGTTTGAGAAACATTTTTGTGCAATAATTAAATTCTTTCCAATTCTTTGTTCAATTTGCGTATTTGATAAATATCTATAGGTATTTAGGGTCACTCTTTACGATTCTGAGGTCAGATTTGCAAAATTTTTAAAAATCGATTCGATTTGCCTGACATTTGTTATTCAGTGCTCGGGACGCCGGTGAGTTCAAGACTCCATAAGAACGAAAATATTCTTCGGATCAAAAAATCGCTATACACACATATTCTACATATATATAGCTTTCAAAAAATACAATAAAAAAGAAATAAATTTTTTTGATTCCCGCAATGAGAACCTCCCCTTAAATGGTATTTTTTTTATATACTGAATTTTTTGGTTCAAATAAAATTTAATTAGTTGAGATAAAAATTATTTAATTCAAGTAAAAATTATTTGATTCGAGTAAAAATTATTTTATTCAAGTAAAATTTATTTGATAATAGAAAAGTAATCGGTTACTTGAATCAAATATATGTTTTTCAGTATTAAAATTAATTAGAAGTACATATTAAATTTAATTAATTAATTACTTTCATTAAAAAAAAATTAATTTTAATCAAAATATATTTACATAAGTTATATTAATTGTAATCAAAATTTATTTAAATTATATAAACTATAATTAATATCTACACTGTAAAAAGAAATAAGTACTAAATACGAGTTACTATTAGGTATTAAAATGAAACTTAATTATTAGAACAATAAAATAATTATTAAAATAAAAAAAAAATTACTATAATAATAAAATAATTACTATAATAGTTTGTAATTTTACCTTCAACCGCAAGACTCGAATATCTCCAATCGCGTCCTGAAGAATTTTCAACGAAAACCGCGTATTTTCCAGCTTGGTCAGCTGTTATTTTTTCCAAAGTGAGTCTCGATGTGCCTTTTTCGGTTTCGATTCGAATTCTCTCGCTTGGAATCAAAACTCGACCCTAAAGAATAAAAAAAAAATTTTGTTCAGTATGAATAAAAAATCCACTTTGTTTCAGGTAAAATATCAATTTTTTTTTGTTTATTAAAGTAAAAGTAAAAGTTGAAGACGAGAAAAATAAATAAAAAGTAGAAGAATAAAACATAAAAAATAAAGAATAAGACAAAATTGAATTAAAATATAGAATTTAAAAAATTTTTTAATTGAAATGAAAAAAAATTAAATTAATAATAATAAAAATACAATAATAAACAACCATAAAGAAGGGGGGAAAAAAGATAACAAAATATAGTAAAAAAAGTTTTAAAAAAATTTATAAAAATAAAAATATAATGTAAATATTCAGAAAAGTATATAATTAAAGATATAAAAAAAGAGAATCTAAAAATTAAAAAAAAATGGGTGCACGGTAGTAATCTATCATAAAACTGATTTGCAATAAGAGAAACAATCTCATTTTTCCGCTATATTGAGCCGAAAAAAAATCGCCATGTTATCGAATTAACAATGCGTTTTACGCATTTTACAGATTCATGTTCTTATATAGGCATGAAACAAAATACTTTTCTCTCGCTTAAAAAGAGCAATTTGAGTCGAGCAAAAGATCAAGTGTCGTTGTGAAGCTGAACAAAAGTGAACAAAAGCAACAAGTCGTTATTCCACGTGGTACGAACAAGGTCACATGAAAAGCCCGACTAATTCATGTTTCCTTCTTACCTATTGTAATCTCACTGCATATAAAAATGTGCATTCACTTCTTTTTTTTTCGAAAAAAAAAATAAAGGAAACAATAATTCAAAAACACATATTTACAAATTACAAGAAAAAAAAACCAAAACAAAACACAGAAATAAAAGCACAAAATATGAAAGAAATAAACTTTAAAATGACTGACACGTTTGGTTTGAAAAATTTCGTTCCGATAACATAATGTGCACTCACGAGTGGGAGAAACCATAATAATATATGAAAGTAATATTGTGCGTGTCACGCGTTTTCTCTGCCTCGTACACGATGAATCATCATCAGCCGCATTTTTTAAATTCTATTAAGAATTCTTTCCGTGTGTCTTTTAGCTTATTTCGATTTAAAACTCGCGACTTGAGCGAATCAGCAACATATGATATTTATTATTGTATTCGTTTATATGTTTTTTGCATCCAAGCACACTGGTAATTATTTTAGAATAATTATATTTATTATATAATAATTGAATAATAAATAAATTATTAAATAAACATATTTTTATTATTATTTATTTTTTCTACTGTGTTTTTCTACTTTTGTTATTAAATTCGATAAACAGAAAAAATTGATATTTTGCCTGAGATGAAACGATTTTTTTCGTAATTACAAATTTTAGTAGTGAATTATATTTTTTTCGTAAATAAAGAAAACTGTTTTTTTTTTACTTTCAAACAAATTATTTTTATTTAGGTAAAAAAAAATTGTACTGCTCTAATTTGAAATGTAATTTCAACAATAATCACTTATTTTTGACCTAGAGGGTAAATAGCATAACCCACTGTCACTAACGACCTATTCTGACCTAGCGAAAAAATACCATAATATAATTGACTGTAAGAAAAATTATTCCTTTTTGAAATCGCGAATCTCCAAAATTTTGGGGCTAATTTTCAATAAACTATTATTTCAGAAACTCCAAAGAGTGCAGGAAAATTTCTTTCTATCATAATTGACCTAAATTCATAATAAAATTACGTATTATAACATAACATATTTGACCGAAAGAAAAATTAATCCCTTCGGAAATCGTTAAAATCTAGCAATTTTTTAAATAATTTTCAAAAATCAAAATTTGCAGGAAAATTTTCTCTTTCTCTTAATTGACCCAAATTGGTCATAAAATGACCTATTTTTTCTGGTGAAAAAAGGTCTATTAGTTAATTGCCTTAAAAAAAAAAATAACCCTTATGAAAACGGCGAATTTCATGCATTTCTGCTTATTTTCCACAAAATATTATTATTTTTTTATTAGGACCTATTTTGTCCTAAAAAAAAATTTCATAACATAATTAACCTAAAGGAAAATTAATCCCTTCAAAAATAGTTAAATTCTAGCAATTTTTTGGCTTATTTATAAACTCCAAAATTTGAAGAAAAATTTCTCTTTTTTTAATTGACCTAAATTAGTCATAAAATGACCTATTTTGTCCTGGTGGAAAAATTCCATTAACTAATTGTCTTGAAAAAATTATGAAAACCGCTAATTTCCTGCAATTTTTGATTATTTTCCACAAAATATTATTCAAACCACTCAAAAATTTTAGAAGTGACCTATTTTGACCTATCAAAAAAATACCATAACATAATTAACCGAAAGGAAAATTTAAGCCTTTTAAAAATAGTTCGTAAAATTCTTTTGTTAATATTTAATAATTTATGAATAAGCAACTAGAAGGGATTCCTTTAAATTTTCTACCATTATAATTGACCTAAATAAGTCATATAATGACCTATTTTGACGTGGAAAAAATATTTTTTAAAATAATTTTTAAATAAATTTAAATAATTTTTATTGCGTCAATTCTCTTATAAGAGAATTGACACGAAAAAATTTTTTTGAAAAGGGTTAAAAATAATTTCGCTAATAATAGAATTGACCTAACGGTATATAAAATAACCTATTTTATTCTAGTGAAAAATTCCATTACATAATTGTCTCGAAAAAAATTAACTCTTTTATGAAAACCGCTAATTTTCTACCAATTCTGTTTATTTTCTACAGAATATTATTTAATCCACTGCAAAGGTTTAAAAAAAATTTGTTTATAATTAATAATGACCTATTTTGGCCTAACAAAAAATACCATAACATAATTGACCGAAAAAAAATTAACCCTTTCAAAAATCGTTATAGTGTAGCAATTTTTTAGCTAAATTTCAATAAATTTAAAAGGGTAACGAAAAATTTCTCTCTTTCATAATAGACCTAAATTAATCATAAAATGACCTACTTTGTCCTGATGAAAAAATTCCATTAGAGAAATAACCCGAAAAATATTAATTCTTCGAAAATCGTTAATTTTCTGCAAGTTTTCTGCTTATTTTTGGATAAAATATTATTTGAGACACTTGAAAGGGTTTAGGAAATTTTACGGTTTTCACTAATGACTTAAATGATCTAAAAAAAAAAATTAATAAAAAATAATTTACTGAAGGAAAAATTAACCTATTTGAAAATCGCGAATTTCTCACAATTTTTCGGCTACTCTCTAAATTTGAATTAGTAAAAATATTTACTAATTTAAATTAATGACTGACTTTTTACTTTTGAATTAGTAAATTTTACTAATAAGTAGTAATTTCTACAAATTTATTAGTAAATTTTACTAATTCAAAAGCAAAAAGTCAGTCACTAATTCAAATTAGTAAATATTTTTACCAATTCAAATTTAGAGAGTAATTTTCAAAAAATTACTATTCAATTAACTCTGAAAGGTTGTTATTAAAAAAAAAGTTATTATTAATTTATTAAAAAAAATTCACGATCAAGAATCAATTATTATTTTAGCTAAACTCGTAAGCAACTCGTTATCTTGAAGACTGAAACTAACGCAATGTTGTGTTATCGTTAATTCAATAAACTACTGGATTAGTAGATTTCATGCTCGTTTTCAAGAAGAGCAGTGTGTCTATTTTCGAACAGATGTGCCTTTTGATGATAATACGAGAGTTTCTCTTTTTGATTTATAAAAAGTCAAAAAAAAAAAAAAAAAATTGTAATGTTGATATGAATTTTATCAGACATTAACATAAATATAATGACGTATCGATTTTCAAGTCATTATGATTATTACAGAAATGTATTTGTTCTACTCACAGCTTGAAGCCATCTGACTGTGGGCTCCGGTTGACCTCGATACAACACACTGAGAATCGCTGTTGAACCTCTGAGCGCTATTACGTCCAATGGATCTTTTAATACTATTGCCGGTTCGTCACGCTCGTACACATCCAAAAATTCCAACTCTTCTCCGTTCACTGACTCGTGGGTGGGGAGGTATCTCTTTACCTCTAAAGTTTCCGGATTTACTTGTTCGAGAGCCGGTTTCACTGCAATAAATTCCGTTTGCTTATTGTCAACATTTTCCTCTTCTTCTTCTTTTTTTGTACTTTTCTTTTTATTTTTGCTTCTCTTCTTTTCTTCATTTTTCCAATTTTCTTCTTTTTCAATTCTTCGCTCCGATTTGTTGGGGATTTTCTTTATTTTTCGATTTTCGTTTGTGTTCATTTCTCTCTTGTTTTCGTCTCTTTTCATCTTCGGTTTGTCTGGAGATATCTTCATTTCTTCTAAAGAGTTATTTTGCTTCATTTTTTCGTCGAATTTATTTTGCTTCATTTCTTCTAAAGATTTATTGTGTTTTATGTTTTTGAGTGAATTATTTTGCTTAATTTCTTCTAAGGATTTATTTTGCTTCATTTTTTCGAAAGATTTAATTTTCTTCATTTCTTCAAAAGATGTATTTTGTTTTCTTTCATCCAAAAATGTATTTTGCTTCCTTTCATCCAAAGATGTATTTTGCTTCCTTTCATCCAAAGATGTGTTTTGCTTCATTTCTTCTAAAGATTTACTTTGCTTCATTTTTTCGAAAGATTTATTTTGCTTCATTTTTGTGAAAGATTTATCTTGACTCATTTCTTCTAAAGACTTATTTTTCTTCATTTCTTCTAAAGATTTATTTTGCTTCATTTTTTCGACAAATTTATTTTGCTTCATTTCTTTCAAAGATTTAGTTTTCTTTATTTCTTCTAAAGATTTGTTTTGCTTCATTTCTTCTAAAGGTTTAATTTGCTTCATTTCTTCTGAAGATATATTTAGCTGCATTGCTTCTGAAGATACTTTGTGCGAATTTTGGTTTGAGTTTTTCTTCTTTATTTCTTCTTTTCGTTTAGCATATTTTCTTGGCTCGTTTTCTTCAGCTGATTTCATTTCTCTCTCTATTTCTTCTTTTATTGACTTCACTTTTGTTTGTAAATTTTCTTCTTCTCTTACTTTCTTTTTTTCGTTTTCTTTTCTTTCTTCATTTCCTCTTTTCTGCTTTGCTTTTTCTTCTTTTCGTTTTCCTTTTCTTATTTTCGTTTCTTCTTTCCTGAAACCACCTTCTACGTTTCTCGTCTTCACTTCTTCAATTCTTCCAATAATCTCTATTCTCTCTTCATCTCTTACTATTTCTTCTTCCTTTTCAATTTTTCTCTCCTTCCGATTGCCAAGAGAGTTTGCCAACTTATTGAGACAATTACGAACAATTTTTTCCTCCCTCTGATTTTCAGTCTCAGTTCTAATTTGTCGATTATTGTAAATTTTCGCCGATATTAATTCATCTTCAATTATTGTATTTTTCTTGATGATTTCCTGATTCTGCTGAGATGTTGAATTGTTGCAGAAAATCTCGATTTGTGAACGATTATGCAAATCATTAATTTTATTAATTTTATTAATTTTATTGTCTGCCCTTTCATTTAATGATGATATTCTATTTGAATTCTCTTTATTATCGTAACGATTGGGACTTGTGGTGACACGTGTCGAACGTCTTGGCAGTGGTGATAGGAACATTTTTACAGGCGATGGAGATCTGTCTCTTGATCTGGGAATTCTGAAGAAACGAAGATCAGTGGCACAACTTATCGATGGACCTCGACCTCCAGTCACTGATGCTGTGCAACGAATTTCACCGCAGTCACGATAAGTCACTGAATTTATCCTCAATATTGTCGTTGGCCCGTCTTTCTCAACCTAAAATTATTTTAACAATGTAATTTAGAAAAAAAAATTTTTTTACTGTTCGGAGGAAATTTTGTTTAAAAATTTTTTTGATTGTTCCAAAGGATCAATCAAATTTTAATTAAAACTTTCTGATTGATCAAAAGCAAATTCTGATCAACAATCATCATCTAATGATGAAGAGGTATTAGTTATGATGTTGATGATGATTGAAAGAGGCATTACATATGATGATGATTCATCCAAACCTTGCAATTGTGATTCTCTCTAGCACTCTTTCCATTGACGGTCCATTCAATTTCAATGGATCTTTCAGTCTGAATCCTAGCACAAAATGAAACGGTCTCGCCCTTGGTAGCCAGAACTGGAACTGGAGTTTTTGTGAACCAAAATGCAGCTTTCGATCCACCTTTATAGTCTAGAATAGAGGAATAAATTCTCTTCAGTTAAAATACAAAAATTAAAGAAAATTTTTTTTATTCTTCTATTTTCTCATTACCTTGAACTGCGAATAAACCGTTACATGATGATGATCCAAAAGCATTTCGCACTAGGCAGGTGTATTCACCAGCATCCAAGGAATTGACATTGGCTAATCGTAGAGCTAAACCTCCATCTTCGTAGACAACATATCGGTAGCAGTCAGTGTCACAAACTTCCTTCTTGTCCTTCAGCCACTTGATTTCAAACGGAGGAGTACCTGCGAATATAAATTTGTTTCAATCAATCAATCTAACTAATCTGATTGATCATTGATTAAAATCAATTAAAATCAAAAACAGTACCTGCAATTCTCGTCTGCAATTCATAAGAATGTCCCTCCATTACTATTGATTCTTTCGCAAGAGTTTGTAGAAATTTCGGTGCCTCTTTATCCAGTGTCGAGGGATCATCAGAATCAAAGACAATTACTTGACAACTACTTCTTGTTGATCCCAGAAAATTATAAGCCTCACAAACATATTCACCAGTATCAGTTTTCTTCACTTCGAAGATCTCTATTTTTGCCGTTCGTCCATCAAAATATTTTCTAACTCTACTCGATCGCTCCATTCGTTTACCATTTCTATTCACAGGAAGAAAAAAAAGGGGGGAAAGACAAGAAAAAAGTATTTCATTAATTGATCAGTTACAAATTAATGCTCAACTAATTGATTGCATAAATATTCAATATGCCAACCTGTACCAAGAAGGAGTTGGACTTGGAGAACTTCTAATGTCGCATTGCAATTGAAATGAATCATTGACCCTCGTTGCACAACCAAGAAGACTTCTAGTGAATGTTGGATAGGTTCTAGGCGATGCACTTCTCGTTCGAATTGGACGAGGAACTGCACTGTGTCGATCTGAAAAAATTTGACTGATAATTAAGGTAAATTTTATTGTTGATCTAATTTTGGCTCTAGATTTGGCTGAACTTTATTGATCAATCAATCAGTTAACAGATACTGATCACTAGCAATCAAAAGAAGTATTGATCATTAGCAATCAAAAGAAATAATGATCATTGCAATCAACAAATGTTGATCATTAGCAATCAGCTGTTGCTGATTATAAACAATAAATATATATTGATCATTAGCAATCAGCAGATGTTGATCAACGACAATAAATATTTACTGCTTATTACCAATTATCAGATGTTGATCATTACCAAGAAACAGATGATAATAATCATTAGCAATTAGTAAATATGTTGATCATTAGCAATCAACAACTATTTGGATATTCCTGATATTCATCAGCAATGATTATGATAACCAAAAAAAACATACTGATTATTTCCAAACGTGCTGTAGCTTCAGTGCGTCCGACATCATTCTCAAGGGTGACTCTGTACAGTCCTGCATCTTCGGACATCACCTGGGAGATTTCCAGAACTCGTAAGTCATCTTTCTCTTTGATTGTTATTCTTGGCGTTTGAGTAACGGAGACACCATTTTTATCCCAAACCACCCAGGGCATCGGATGACCAGTGATTGCGCACTGGAATCTTATTGTCTCGCCTTCCTCTGCCACTCTATTATGAGGAACCGTGTAAAATTTCGGAGGAGCTATTTTTTGCTTTCTTCTCATATTGACACCAGCTTCCACTCGTCTTGGAAGATTTATTGCTCTCAATTCGCGGCCATCTGAAAAACACAAGATTCAAGGTCATCGTAGAATCATGATTGATCATTTCATTCAGGGTCTCGATTCAAGGTCAGCATCAATCAATCAGTTGATTGATGATAAATTCACTGATTGATCATTTCATTTAGAAACGTAAATTTAGGAAGGTCTTTAGAAATGATTAAAGGATCATGATCAACTGATGAATAAACATGTCATTTAAAATCGCTAATTCAACAATTGGTTCACAATCCTATTGATCATTTGAGAAACAATTAAACCACAATCGTATTGATTAATTAACAATGGTTCACAATCGTACTGATCAATTGATCAACAAGTGTAAAATGAATTGATCAACACTTGGTTCACAATCCTATTGATCTTTTGAGAAACAATTAAACCACAATCGTATTAATCAATTGATTAACAATTGATTCCCAATCGTACTGATCAATTGACCAACAATTGGTTCATAATCGTATTGATCAATTGATCAAGAATTGGTCCAGTTGTAACATCATCAATATTGATCAGCAGTTTTACAATTGTATGGATCAACTGATCAATAATTGGTCCAAATATTTCATCATCAATTATTGATCGATTGATCATTATCATTTAAGTCATCAATGGATGATTCATCAGGTAATCAATATTTTCCGCTCTCGTCTCAAGGCCATCATTGGATCATGATCAAAATTAATAATTGATCTTGCAATCAATAATATTATAAATATTAAATCATTAAATCATTAATATTTACTGCTCTTGATTCAAGGACATTATAGGATCATGATAATCATAATTCATCATGCATGATCATAATTCATCATATTATTTAGAAAGGTCTATAGAAAGTTCAAAAAAGGATCATGATCATTTAAAGATTGATGGCATTTACAATATTTATTATTTTCAATTCAAGGTTATCGAAGGATCGTCATCAATTGATGAATGATCATAAAATCAACGAATCGACGAAATCATCAGTAATGATCATCAATGATTCTAGCTTAAGTCCCTTTTAAAAATTCCTTTATTCTTATTATTATTATTCTTTCATGAATAAACAAAACAAATAGCTTGAAAATAGTGTTCAAGAAGAAAAAAATAATTGCAGAACAAAAAATTCGAAATTTGTTATTTATCATAGACCTAAATCTATTATTTACACATTGTTCGATTCACATATAACAAACATTTACTTTCGATTTCGCATAATAAATCGACCACCATTGAGATCGACACTTGTCCTGACAGCTATGCTGAGTCAAAGTGCAAATCAAGTATTGCACAATAATGACTCTTTTTTTGTGTGTGCGCACATTAAACTTGCATGCTAAATATTCATGAAAGTAAATCTTTTCACTTCATTGTATCTTATATATATTTCTTGGAATACTTTGTGTGCCGACACAAACGAGCAAATATATATTTTAAATAAAGAAAAACATTCTTTTATAAAGTAAATTTAGAGAAGAGGGAAAAAAAATTGAGTAAAGAGAATAAATTATTTTTTTTTCTTACGGGCACCAGCAGCCGGTGAGAGACTGCGAACAGGCGTCGATCTTGGAGTTGATCTAGGAGTTGACCCTGCTGATAATAGTCCCATGGGCTTCATAAGGCGTGGTTGACTTAATACATTCTCCTTACCCTCGGGTACTGGAATAATTCAAGCGTAACGAATTTATTAAGAATCCTTTTCTGAGTGATTTCTATTTTTTTTAATAACTCTTTTCCTGAATCTGTGTTGATTGACGTTAGACGATAATGTTATTCGATAAGACTTGTGAAATACGTTTTACTAATTATTGTTGATCATTTATTTCCAAATGACTGCCTGTGAACGAAAACTGATCAGTGGATCACTTGATGATTGTTCAAGACAAATGGATCATCAGTTGATCTATTGATCGTCTACTTTTGATTTATTGATTATCAACATTTCATATCAATCTGTTGATCATTAAAATTTAATCTATTGATCTCTAAAATTTGAACTATTGATCTTTAAAATTTGATCTATTGATCATCAATAGTTGATCTACTGATTAGTTAATCCACTCATCAGTTAATCCACTGATGCAACAGAATCATCAATTCATTCAATTAAGAATCCAGTGATCAAGAGATCAATTAATCCACTAATTAATCCTTAATAAATGAATGAATCCACTGATCAAGAGCTAATCTACTGATCAATTAATTCACTGATCCAAAAAAATTTATTGATTGAATATATGACTCCACTGATCAAAGGCTGATTTACTGGTCAATTAATTCACTTATCCAAAAAAATCATTAACAAATCATTAGATTGAATAAATGAATGAATCCACTGATCAACTAATTCACTGATGAAAATAATCATTAGATTAAATGAATGAATGAATCTACTAATCAGTTAATTCACTAATTAAAAAAAAATCATTAATCGATCATTAGATTGAATGAATGAATCCACTGATCAAGATTGATTGAATTGAATCAAAAAAAAAATCATCAATCTAATAATGATTTCAATGATCAAGAGTTGATCTACTAATCAGCAAAAAGTGTAAAATAGTGCAAACATTAAAAAAAACTGTTAAATTCATGAGTCATTAAGTTAATGCCTGACATTCCATCACGTGCAATTAGCGTTAAATTGTGTAACATTTTATAATTTAAATTAGCTGACTATTAAAATCACTTAATGACAGTTGATAAAAAAAAGAGCGAGTTAATTTATTCTGATTATCCACTCACCGTCAACAATGAGACACGCAGATGTGAAAGCTTTTCCCAATTGATTTGAGGCAATGCAAGTGTATTCACCCTCGTCTTCTGGATACACATGCTGAATACTGAGTCTTGCAGTTTCACCATCAAAATCAGCGGAGAAATCTCCGCTTAATGACAGTGTCTACCAATGAAAAAAGAAATTAATTTTTTATTATTATAATTTTTTTATTATTTTATATTATTATCATTTTCTTCATAATCATCATTGTAATCATGATCATTGAGTTATTAATCATTAAGAAATCATTACCATTAAGTTGTTATGATTCAGTAAAATACTACATTTCAATGATCATCATTCAATAATTATTATCACTTGGTAATTAGTACCATTAACTAAAAATCATTCGGTAATCATTACAATTAGGTGGTCATCATTCAATAATCATTACCAATATATAAAAATCATTCAGTAATCAGTACCAATAAGTAAAAATCATTCAGTAATCATTATCAATAAGTAAAAATCTTTCATCAATCATTACCATTAAATGATCATCATTCAGTAAACATTGCCATTAATTAAAAATCATTGAGTAATCATTACCATTAATTAAAAATCACTCAGTAATTATTACCATTAAGTGATCATCATTTGGTAATAATTATTCCTAAATAATTAACTAATTGTCAAAAAGTATTCAATTTATCAGCTGAATCTGATCAACTATCATCGCAACTAGACTATTTTCTGGTAGCTAATTAACTAATCATTAGAAATTGATAGAATGATTATCAAATATTTTTTTAATTACCTTGCCATCTTTCTCCCAGCGAATATTTGGCGTTTCTGAAGGAGCATAAAATTTGCATTCCAAAACAACAGCATCACCATCACAACATTGAAGATCACGCAATTCCTTCCTTATGATTGGCAGACTTAAAATTTTCCTTTGAGAAAAAAAGAAATTCGTTCAATGAAAAAAATTCTATTACTGATCAGTTTTCATTTTATTGATCAACTTTTGCCTTTATTAATCTGTTTTTACTTTATTAGTTATTTTCCGAATTACTCTAAATTTTCCAACTTATCAAAAGAATCAATTGGATCATTTGATGGAAAAATCAATTGGATCAATTGATCACTTGACTTTAATAACTTTAAAAAATTCTCATTATTGCAAAATTATTTATTATTGTAATTAATTAATTGACTATTATTTTAATTAATTACTTAAATACAATTAATTGTTGCACAATTATAAACGAAAAATTCAGAAAATTACTACCTACCCTTCTCGAATTGTTGACTGCTGATTCATTCTGTCACCTTTGCCTTGCCCTTTTGATATTAATAACAGAATATTAAATTTTTAATTTATCACTAAAAATATTTCATAACTTATAGAGAGTCGATTTGTAATTTCAGTTTTGATTTGAATTTTATTTTCACATCTACTTTGAAAAATTCTTACTTTCACTTTTATTTTTATGACTTTTTATTTTTACTTTCATTTTTACTTTCATTTTTACTTTCACTTTGATATTTTTATTTTCACTTTCATTCTCATTTTCACTTTGACAGTTTCATATTTTCGCTTTATTTCAAAGTGAAAGTGAAAGTAAAAACAAAAGTGAAAGTAAAAGTAAAAACATCAAAGTGTGACAGTCAAAACAAAAGTGAAAGTAAAAATAAAAAATATTAAAGTGAAAGTGAAAAAAAATTGAAAGTAAAAAAGAAATATCAAAGTGTCAGTAAAAATAAAACTGAAAATAAACATCCATCAAAGTGTAAGTAAAAATAAAAGTGAAAATGAAAATCTATTAATGTAAACATGAAACTAAAAGTAAAAATAAAAATAAAATTACATAATCGACCCCCAAAATAAAATTAATTTTTCACACATAAATCCCTACCTTTTGCGTATATTTGTAACGATATTATCGCTTTTGCTTCACCATGACAATTTTTCGCGATAACCGTATAAGTCCCAGTGAAATCAAGTTTAGCAAATGGAATTTCAAGTCGATATTGAGGACCAGCGCCAATTCGTCGAAAATGTGTTGCGTCTCTATAATAATCGGGCTGAAAAAATAAATATTCGCTCATTGAAATAAATAATTTTTTGTACATATAATGAAGGATAAAAAAATTATTCATTGATAAAATTAAGTAATTTACGATGTTTGAATTTACGTAAATAAAATTATCGCGACGCAATGTACAACGGATTAAAATGACGCGCAAGGTTGGCATAATAAATCAGACTAATGGAATCCAGTTTTTGCCTTGATCATGGCATTCGAATTACTGATACTTATTATTATTAATATTTTTTTTATTATTATTATTGATTTTCTTCACTACGGGAAAATTTTTCATTGATAATAGCAAAAATTTATGAGTTTCAGGAAATATTCCTTTACCCGATAGTAAAAGATTAATGCAAAGTGAGATGTTTTATTTATATATTTGCTACCAACTATTTTTATGCTCGTGATTTTATGATCCAAATTTGGTTACCAAAGTGGTGAAGTGTAAAAAAATAATTCAATCAAATAATCATCAATTTTATTAATTAATTATATTTCTTTCTTTTTAATTCGCTTTAAATAAAATAAAATTTTTTAAAAATTATCATAACTATTATATTATTATTATAATCAAGAAAATTATTGTAATTAAATTGTTGAACTCTAGTAACAAAATATAATGTAAAGGGATAAAAGAAATTTTTATCTGATTGTAAATCATTTTTTTGAGCATTTATCATTCATTCAATCAAAAAAAAAAAAAAAAATACTGTCTCTTATATTTAATTCCCAAATAAATTTGCAAAGACTTTTTAAAGTAGACGCAGATCATATTTTATTTCTTCAGGGCATTAATTATGCAATTTCACTTTAAGACAAATCATTAAAATGCCATCGTATTTTATGAATTACGAGTAATTATCACTTTCCCCATCAGTTATTTTATTCCGCAAAAAAAACAAAAATTTGTTCTTCATTTACTTTTTAAAAGTTAATCAAAATTATCCTTAACGAGTTTCATTCAACAAAAAATTTTTAATTTAACTTTATATCAAAAATAAATAAATTAATTAAATAAATAAACTAAGGGAGAGAAAGGAGGGAAACAACCAAATAAACAAATAAACAAATAAATAATAAACAAAATAAATAAATATGAATAAAAATAATTATAAAAATAATGTAATGTAAGTATAACAAAGATGTAAAACAATAATTATAAAATCAACAATTTATAAAATTAATAAATAATAACAGCAAATAACAATAAGCATAAAAATAATAAAAATAATAATAATAATAATAATAATAATGATAATAATATTAATAATAATATAGTAATAGTGATAATAAATAAAAAATAATAATTAGTTATTAATAATAAATACCTAATTATTAATTAATAATATATAAATAATAAGTAAATCAAATTAATTCAATCAGTGTGAGAAAAATAAGCAAGTGTCAATCAATACCAAATGAATGCCAAAGATTGTAAATTCCATAAAACGAAAAAATAAACCTATGTTGAAAATAGGTCACAATTTTCTTTTTTATTTTTTTTTTTTAATATAAAAATAATTAATTTTCTATGGCCATTTAATAGCGTTGTGTGTGTATATGGGTGATTCTCCTGAAAGGGACCCTTTTTTGGTTGAATTTCCAAAAAATCAAATTATTCTTTTTTTCTTACTTTTCTTTCATAAATAAGTTTAGAAAATGTTTAAAGATAAAAATATAAGTTGCGCAAAATTAATTTTCAGAAATAAGACCTCCAGGAACATTTTACTATCATGTGTTCTAGAGGTTAAGTATAATTAATTATAACTTTTAAATTAATTATTTTGTAAAAAAAACTCGGTAGGAATATTTTTTTTAAATAATAAATTGTTATGTTTTAATTTATTGCACTTTTTGCTTGTATATTTTATTTTTATTAAATTAATAATTTA
Organism: Leptopilina heterotoma; assembly: GCF_015476425.1. NCBI lineage: Eukaryota > Metazoa > Arthropoda > Insecta > Hymenoptera > Figitidae > Leptopilina > Leptopilina heterotoma. The sequence continues at coordinate 67,885 of NW_025111206.1, forward strand.
ATTTGAGGGTTAAATATTTCAAAACAATGATTAAAAAATTAAAAACAAAAGAAAACGCCTATCAAATATAAAAAAGGCTTCGGAGATGAATTGATAATTTAATGAAAAAATTCTCATTTTTTCTAATTTTAAAAATATTACAATTTTTTAAACAATATTTTTAGTTTTAATCATCAAATATTTTCACATCGATTACATATTATGTTTAAAACGTTAAAAAATATGATGTTATTATATAGAAAATGAGGCTTCGGAGATGAATTTAATTTTTACTCTCATTGATAATACTATTTTAATTAATAATTTAAATAACTTTTTTTACCTTATTTTAAACAAATGTAAGTAAAAAATAATCCTTATATTCTAAACTTTAATTTGATATATATCATAAATATGTTGAAATTGTTTAAATACGTTAAAATATAATTATAAAATATACATTCTGTTTAACCAAAATTCGATGACAAAATTAAATATGTTTTTTAAATAGGAAGAAATTTAAATATAAGCAATAGAAGATTATATAAAGATAGATAAATCTTCGTAGATTATAAATAAATTTTTCAAAAAATTTAAACATGATAAAATATTAATGAAAAATTAATTTAAATAATGAACCTCATGTTGGAGACACGTGAAGTGGTCCCTTTCAGGAGAATCACCCATATACACTTTCGCGGATAAGTCTAAGAAATAAACTCTGGACATGCGTTCGCCCATATAGGGAGCGAAAGTTTAATCGGTTCGGTTTTTGGCCGGTTCATTTTATCCAGTTTACCATTTTTCATTTGATGAACTTGTTTAAAATGAACCTTAAAAAGTAATTAACTTGATAAATACTCAATTAAATCAAATGAAAATTGAGGGAGTAAATTATTTAATTGACCCCTGCTTATAACGAGAGTTCCGTATACATATTGTATATATAATGCATACTAACTATATCCCTTTAGAAAAAGAAACAAAAATAATTTAAAATTTTTTTCTATCCAATGATCTTATTATATCCGCGAAAAATGACACCTCATTCAGGTTTTTCTTTGCAAACACCTTGCGTACTAGAACAAGATAAAATCTTCCAAATATGTATAAAGAGTGCGCCCATTTTCACAGATGATGATGATGATGAATTGGAAAATGACTCCTAATGAATTAATTGACACTGAAATCGTTCGAGTAATTTATTTTCAATTTGTAAATTATCAAATTAAGAAGAAAATAGAATTTAGAACAAAATTAAGAAAACAAAAATAATAGAAAATGTGGCCATTTTCTATTATTTTTGGTTTCTTAATCTTGTTCTAAATTTTTTTTTTTTGTAGAAAAAAATGTATTTATTGCAAATAATGTATTTCTTGTCTATTATTAGAGTTTTTTATTTTTATTTGCGGCGAATAACTAATATTTAAATAAACTAACAACATTTTCCAATTAAAAATTGTCTCTTTTGGAAAAATATTATTTACTTCAATAGTTTAAATATTATTTCCCTCAGAAATTATTTTAGTTATAATAAAAATTGCTTGGATAAAAAGGTAAATTTTTATTTCTTAATTTTTAAGTAATTGTTTAATTTATTTCATAATTATTAATTTTTATTTATTATTAATTGTTTTTTTAATTATTATTAATTGTTATTTTAAGTATTACTAACTGTTATTTCTGTTTTTCTGGATTTTTGCTTTAATTTTGATTAATTGTTACTTAAATTATTATTAATTGTTACTTAAATTTTTATTTGTTATTAACTGATATTTTTATTTTTTAATAATTGTCAATTTCAATTTTTATTGATTTTAACTTTAATTTTTATTAATTGTTACCTTAATTTGTACAAATTATTGTTAATTTAATTTCTATTGATTGTAAACTTTATTTTTGTTAATTGCTATTTTAATTTCTATTTAGTATTAAATTGTTATTATAATTTTTTATTTATTGTTAATTTCATTTTTATTAATCGTTACTTAAATTAGCATAAATTATTAATTATGTAATTTAATTTCTACTAATTGATTACTTAATTTTTGTTGATTGCTATTTTAATTTCTATTCATCCTTAAATTATTGTAACCAGTTTTTAATTTTTAATAGTTTAATTTATTATCAATTAATAATTTAATTTAATTTTTAATTATTTACTTATTCGAATCAAATATAATTTTTTCCGCTGTATAAATTAACTAAACATTTATTTAACTTACGTTTCCAATTTGATTCAAAATTTCCTCAAGGATAATTTTGGGGGCAAAAACAATTCATCACAATTAAACATCATTGTAATTTTGAAACTTGAAACAACAAATAAATAAATAACTAAATAGACGAAAATTAACGAAACAAGGTTGAATTATTCAGAAGGAATAATTTGAATTTATAATTTTCTTTTGCTTCGAATTGAAAAAAATAATTTTTTGTTTATTTTCTCATTGTTGTTTTTGCGAAAATCGCGGATCAATAGACAGTCAACGCCAACGCGTTCCGAAGACTCTTTCGCGGCACGCGACGTTACACCTTCAACTGTAAAACCGATCTCTTAACTTGAAGATCTGTCAAGAGTGGGGATCGACACGACACCACTCAGCCTCCCTCTCATTATAAAGATTTTTATTACTCCACATTTTTAATGAGCTCCTAAATCAATTGCGCTTTTTGGAAAAATTGTTTTTGAATTTTTTCCAACTTTTTCCAATTTGTTCTGATTTTTTCAAATCACTTTTTTACAATTTTTTGCCTTTTTTGCTTCTATTTTTTATTTGTATTCTATTTTATTCTATTTTTACTATTTTCTATATTCTTCTATTTTTTCTATTTCTTTATATTTTCATGATTATATTTTATCTCATCGTAAATTTTTGGCCACTTTTAATTTTTGTTTGTTTGTTTATTTTTAAACAAACATTTTGTTCATTTTATTATTTTTAATTAATTTAAATGAATTATCAATTAATTATTTTAATTTTAATTATTTATTAAATTAATTATTTTTAATTTTGTTTATTTGTTGCAATTTTTTGCTACAATTAATCATAATGTAAATTTTTTTTATAAATTGCAATAATTAAATAAAAAATATTGTAAATAATTTCTATAGTTGATAAAATTAGAGAAAATAGAAAAAAATTAAATTAAATTAGAAAATAAGCGAAAATACTTGATTCATTTCGTTTGTGAGTGAATTTTCATGCCATCTAGGCGGTAATTTAATGAAATAATATATTTGCGCAAAATTCAAAAAAAGAAAAATTTAATTAATTAATAATTATTAATTCTGTTATTTTTTATTATTATTATTAAATCTAGAAAATAATTACAATCTATAAATCCAAAAAAGTACAACAAGAAATAAAAACCACTAGCGATTGTACCAAAAAAAAATCCTCCAAAGAACTGATCACACTCAACAAGAGAGGATGCAAATGAATATAACAAAAAGTCCTTTAAAATATTTCACGCCGCATGGCGCTTAAAAATAAATTTGTGACGAATGAAAAGAATCGAAAAAAAGATAAATAAATAATGAAAATAAAAAGTATCTTGACGAATAATAACAGGCACGTCTGAGGCGGCAGACATCAACGGCGTCGATTATCCATCTTACATGGGCATAATATTTCTTTTCGCGACACCCTTGACCCACATTAGAGCAACACTAACGACACGTCATCCAAAAATTACGTAATCTTTCCTAGTTTAAACCACACACCCGTAAAATCCTCATGCTCACCGCAATTATCAACCCGTTGACGGTTCAATGAACGTACACTTTTTTATTGTGTATACGCGAACTTTGTTTTATAATATAAATAGACTTTCTTTTCTTTTGCTTCTTCAAAATGAAAACAATGGAAACAATGTATTCAGAAGAGGGACACAAAAAAATACATACCCTCTTTCATCAAAAAAAAGGACTAACTCACCTTTAGAAAATCACGAAGCCACATGACCTCTGGCTTAGGATCGCCAACGACCTCGCACATTATGATGATCGTATCTCCTTCAACAGCATCCGATGAAAGTGGTTTCGTAACGAAAAGAGGCTTCTGTGAATACCTGATGATCGAAAATATAAAATGTCTTTTGAAAAAAAAAGTTATTTCATCTCGAGAAATTGGAATTGATGTCAAATATATATTAAGTGCTTCTTGAGTGTTTCGAATGCTTTTTTTGAATTTCTAATTGCTTTTCTCTTTAATTTTTTACTCCTTTTTCTTCGGCTATTTTTGATATTATTGCTATTTTGATATTATTGCTATTTTGATATTATTGCCTTCATTGCTATTTTTTGGGATAGTTTTTAACAAAACTTTAATTTATCGTTGCTGATAATTAAAGAGAAGGTATCAGCAATAATTATAGCGAAAGTTATCAAAAATTATTGATGCTGATAACTGAAGGGAAAGTCATCAGCAACTATTATTGCTGTTATTAAATGAATTATTAAATTCATAAATAAATAAATTATCAGAAACTGTCGCTGCTGTTAATTAAAGGAAAAAGTTATCAATGCTTCTTGTATCTGATAATTCAAGACAAACTTATCAGCAATTACTGTAACAATTAAAAGCGAAATTATCAGCAACTATTGACGCTGATAACTTTAAGAGAAAGAAAGAATTGGAAGAAAAGGGAATATATGGAAAGTTATCAGCAATAGATGTTGCTGAAGATAAAGAGCAACTATTGTCACTGATAATTAAAAAAAAGAAAGAAAAGGTATTAAAGGGAAAGTTATCATCAATCATTGTTGATGATAATTAAAAGCAACTTTTGCCACTGATAACTGAAGAAAAAGAAAAAAATTGAAGTAATCTCTTGGTCTTAATAGTCATAAAAAGTAAAACGAAAGAAAATACTAACGGAATTCCAGAACTAGGTTCCATAATTAATTTTTCTCCGGAAGTCTCTTGATCATCAAGTGAAATATCAACCCTGGTTGAAGTCTCCGCTCGTCCGACTTCATTGGTCGCTGTGCAACTGTACATTCCCGCATCCCTGCTGGTGACATTGCCCAAGCACAATTCAACAGCTCCGTTGTGATTCAAGGTCATCACTGCTCTTCTACTCGGTCGAAGGCGAACTCCATCGCGATGCCTTCGGATCAGATTGAAAATTGATAAACAAATAAATTGAAGGTGGAGAATAATAACAAAAAAAATTATTAAATAAATTGAAGAAGATGAAGAAGAAGTATAACCAAAAAAAGATAAAATAATTTAGAAATAAAGAAGGAGAAGAATAAAATAAGGATAAAATAAATTGAAGAAGAAGAAGAAGAAGAAGAAAAAATAAAATATAAAATAAATTAAAGAAGAAGAAGAAGAATACCAAAAATGGTAAAATAAATTAAAGAAGAAGAGTAATAACAAAAAAAGATAAAAAAAATTAAAGAAGAAGAAGAAGAAGAAGAATACAAAATATTATTAAATGAATTGAAGAAGAAGAGTAATAACAAAAAAAGATAAAATAAATTAAAGAGGAAGAAGAAGAATAAAAAAGTAGTAAAATAAATTGAAGAAGAAGAGTAATAACAAGAAAAAGATAAAAAAAATTAAAGAAGAAGAAGAAGAAGAATACAAAATATTATTAAATGAATTGAAGAAGAAGAGTAATAACAAAAAAAGATAAAATAAATTAAAGAGGAAGAAGAAGAATAAAAAAGTAGTAAAATAAATTGAAGAAGAAGAGTAATAACAAAAAAAATAAAAAAATTAAGAAAGAAGAAGAAGAATACTAAAAAAATAAATTAAAGAAGAAAAAGAATAAAAATAATTAATAAAATAAATTGAAGAAGAGTACTCAGAAGAAGAACGAAAAAAGATAAAATAAATTAAAGGAGAAGAACAATAAAATAGTGCTAAAATAAATTAAAGAAGAAGAGTAATAACAAAAAAAATAAAATAATTTAAAATACTTCCTCTATGAGGAAGTAAAAGAAGAAGAATAATAACAAAAAAGATAAAATAAATAAAAGAAGAATAAAAAATTAGTAAAATAAATTGAAGAAGAAGAAGAAGAATAAAAAATTAGTAAAATAAATTAAAGAAGAAGAGTAATAACAAAAAAGATAAAATAAATGAAAGAAGAAGAAGAAGAAGAAGAAGAAGAAGAAGAAGAAGAAGAAGAAGAAGAAGAAGAAGAAGAAGAAGAAGAAGAAGAATACAAAATATTATTAAATGAATTGAAGAAGAAGAGTAATAACAAAAAAAGATAAAATAAATTAAAGAAGAAGAAGAAGAAGAATAAAAAAGTAGTAAAATAAATTGAAGAAGAAGAAGAGTAATAACAAAAAAATAAAAAAATTAAGAAAGAAGAAGAAGAATACAAAAAAAAATAAACTAAAGAAGAAAAAGAATAAAAATAATTAATAAAATAAATTAAAGGAGAAGAACAATAAAATAGTGCTAAAATAAATTAAAGAAGAAGAGTAATAACAAAAAAAATAAAATAATTTAAAATACTTCCTCTATGAGGAAGTAAAAGAAGAAGAATAATAACAAAAAAGATAAAATAAATAAAAGAAGAAGAAGAAAAAATTAGTAAAATAAATTGAAGAAGAATACTAAGAAGAAGAACAAAAAAAGATAAAATAAATTAAGGAACAAGATTAAAAGAAATGGTAAAATAAATTGAAGAAGAAGAGTAATAACAAAAAAGCTAAAAAAATAACTTAAAAAAGAAGAAGAAGAAGAATATCAAAAAAAGATAAAATAAATTAAAGAAGAAGAAGAATAAAATATTGATAAAATAAATTGAAGAAGAAGAATAAAATAGTGATGAAATAAATTGAAGAAGAAGAATAAAATAGTGATCAAATAAATTGAAGAAGAATACTAAGAAGAGGAAGAAGAAGAAGAAGAAGAAGAGAAATTACAAAAAAAAGATAAAATAATTTAAAAAAGAAGAATAATAACAAAAATTGACAAGGACATTTTTTTTTAATCGTTCTACAAAGGAATAAATAACAGAAATTTGCAAAATTGGTTGCTCACCAAACGACACCAACACTTGGATATGCCTCAATTTGAGCAGACATTCGCAATTCCTCGCCAGGTCTCAAGGTGTAGGCGGCATCCAAACCGCAGGTGAATTCCGGAGCAATGTAAGCGCGAATTCCTTTATCGACGACGATCATGCAGCGGCAGGAAACGGAGCCGTATAAATTTTTTGCAGTCGCCATGTAACAACCAGAATCCTCAACTGACGACGAGGAAATCTCGAGAGTATGGAAATGTGATTCGTCATTCCAAAATGCGTGAAAGCCTGGAATTTTTTTTAATTTTTAGGAAAAATTATACCAGGGAAGAATTTTAATTTTAAATAAAAATTTTTTTTTATTTATTTATTTTTCTGATAATTTTTTACCGTCTTCGTGAATTTCTTTGCCATTTTTGAACCAAGTGACCTGGGGTTCGGGGAATCCTAAAACTTGACAGGTCAATCTCACTGGATAGCTCGCCTGTACTCGTCTGTCTCGTAGTCTCATTGCAAATTGAGGAGGACTCTCCACAGTTGCGCCATCGAAATATCTTTTAAAAAAAAATATGTTTAAAATATTGTTTTTAATATTTAAAACTATTTTTGAATATTTAAAACTATTTTGGAGTATTTGAAACTATTTTGGAATATTTTTAACTATGTTGGAATATTTTAAACTATTTTAGAATACTTTAAAATATTTTGGAATATTTAAAGCTTTTTTGGAATATTTTAAACTATTTTGGAGTATTTGAAACTATTTAGGAATATTTAAAACTATTTTGGAATATTTAAAACTAATTTAGAGTGTTTTAAACTATTTTAATTCTTGACGAAAACTTGGAATTTTTAAAACTATTTTCAAGCATATAAAACTATTTTAGAATATTTTAAACTGTTTTAGAGTATTTAAAACTATTTTGGAATATTTTGGAGTATTAAAGAACATTTTATGTGCTTATTAATTATTTAAAAATATTTCAAACTATTTATGAACGTTTTAAATTATTTTTGAATGTTTTAAAAATATTTCGACATATTTGAAACTGTTTTTGAATACTTCAAAATATTTTGTGATTTTTTACAATATTTTAGAGTATTAAAAATTTTTTTTAAATAATTTAAAACTATTTTGAAATATTTAAAACTGTTTTTGAATACTTTTAAATATTTTGAAATATTCAAAATCTATTTTTGAACAGTTTAAAAAATTGTCGAATAATTTAAAGATTTTGTATTTAAATTTTTGAAATATTTCGAATTATTTATATTTGAATTAGGTTTTAATTTATTTCTTATTATAATATTGTGGTTTTCACTCTAATTTTACCTGCTCCTCAATTTTTCGTCAGCCTGCAAAATTTTTTCATCATTCACCACCATCAATCTGGCGAAGGTCGAAACTTTTCCAGCTTTATTCGTTGCCTCACAAATATACCTTCCAGAATCAGTCTCTTGAATTTTACTTAAAATTAACGAACACTTGGTACCATTGTGAGAAACTGTGCATCTTGGATCATCATTAGGATCAATTCCATTGTTCTCTCGAAACCAATTTATTTTCGAGTCCCCTCGAACCTTCGTTTTAAATAAACATTTTTCAATTATAAATTTTAATGATTATTTAAAAACAATTTTTTTTTACTAAATAAATAATAAATAAAATTGAAAGAGTTGTAGAGCAAAATTTGTAGAATCAAAAAAATTAATTCTATTCTAATTCCAAAATAAAGAGAAAACAAATAAAGAAAAATAAATAAATAAATAACTGCTGTAAATAATAATAAATACAAAATAATAAATATTTATTTAATTACATTTGCAACAAAAAAAACATAGATTATAGGAAAATATAAAATTACCTCACACTCCAATTTAACGGTGGTACCTTCGAGAGCTTTGATTTGACCAGGAAGAATTCTGACGAATTCCGGAATTTCGACATTATCATTAACTGTAAATGTCTCTGTACTTAGGAGAGATTCACCCCAGCCATAACGATTTCTAGGTGTTATGCGAAATTTATATTCACTTCCCGATCGAAGATTAAAAGCGTCGAACGAATTTATAGGACTTTCACCCAACTAAATTTTAAAAGAAAGAAAAAGTTGATTTGTAATTTTTTTCTTCCTCTCAAAAAAAAAAAAAAAAAAAAAAAGGAAACAGAGAAAAGAGAAAATAATTACCGTCACCCATCTTGCACCACCTTCACCTCCAAGTAACCAGGCTTCAATTTTATAACCAACAATTGGAGCCGGACCTCTTTGCTCAGCTCTGCCCCAACTCAAAGACAGCCAATTTCTACCACTGTCCAAAACAATCGGTTCGCTGCTAATTGGTCCCGGAATATCTGAAAAAAAATTTTTTTACTTTAATTTTTTTTAGATAAAATAATTTGTGGTTATTACAATTCTTAGTTTAATTTTTTTAGATAAAATAATTTTTAGTTATTAAAATTTTTAGTTAATACCTTCTTTAGTTAATAAATATTTTTAGCTAATATAATTTTTCATTAATTATGTTTTTTCAAAATATTCTTGAATATTAAATCTCGTTATATAATCTACTGAAGAATCACCTTTTAATAATTATTATATCACACCTACATTGAAAAATGTAAATTTATTATTTTTTAACATTTTCTGTAACTATGATGTTTTAAAATATTTATTATTATTATAATTAAAATAATTTATTGTTATTTCTAAACACTTATTTATTTATTTATTTATTTAATGAACAAAATTGAAACTAAAATTAATTAAAAATTCTTAATTATTTATTTATTTACTTATTCTTTTACGTATTTAGTTGTTTAATAATTATTAATAATAATTTTATTTCTTTACTTATTTAAATTAGTTTCCTTTTTTAAAAATATTTACTACTATAATAAGTAAATAAATGTTTAAAAAAAAGGAGACTAATTTAACTCTAAATATCATTTTTAAAATTTTTCGTTTTTTATTTAAATATTTATAAAAGTTCAAAAATTAGATACGAAACCTTGAAAATCCACCAATTCTTGACTCGAACATTCTCTATTAAACCACGAAAGTCGAAGGCGCTTGATTAAATTCTGCTTCTCATCACTAATAGATTCATGATTATTTTCATTATCCATCATGAAACATCACTATTTTTTTCGATAATTTTCATATATTTTTTTAATACAAAAATTCCAAATAATTTTTTTCCTTTCAATAATTGCTTCTTATAATGACTTTCTCTAATAATATTTTTTCATTCAAATCTTTTTTATTCTTTTTCCACTATTTTTACGTATTTTATTTACTGTTTATTACTTTCATCTGTAATTTTTTTTATTTTTACACATTTTATTTTTTATTTATTTTATTTACAATTTTCTATTTTTATTTTTTATTTTCTCTCTTCATTTATTACTGCCTCTTTTCATTTAGTATCTTTTTATAATCTCTTCATTTATTATCTTCTTTTTATTTATTAATTTTATTTACGAATCAATAATTATCAATTTTTTCTTTCGTTTTCCACCGCAATTAAGAAATAATTTCTTTACGAATATTCATAATTTTTTTTAACAATAAAAACAATGTTAAATTTGCAAAATTTATTCAAAAAAAAAATTTTCAACGATAAAATTTAAGAGAACACGCAATATAAGATTAAATGCAGTGCATGAAATTAGACCGCTTGCATATAGATAGATAAGTTGACTACTCGTGGGAAAATAGGACCCGCGCGTATTTCAACTCTCGAACTGAATTTCAATTTTGGAACACTACCGATGAAGTGACCGGAGATATGAGAGTAGCAGGGGAGAGTCTCTCTAAACTCAAAAATAACCCAACGGTTTGTGTTCATTTTTGAATTCAGAATGTAGGTGGGTTTATGCGTGAAAATTTTCTTGTTTATTATGCTATTTTTATTGCTCTTTCTATATGTTACACACACACTACTTTTCTCATTCTTGCGAATACTAATAAATTTTAAGCCACTTCAAATGTAAAAGCAATTATTGCATTTTCAAAATAACTTCTCACTCGCATGCTTTTTCGCGAGCATTTTTTTTTTCTAATCGTGAACTTCGATTTGCAAAAAATAAACTAACGAAAGATATTTTAAGCAAATTTCTATTCTCTCAGAGTGTGAAATAAAAGAATATAAATATTATCTCAAAATATAAAAATTAATTAAATAAATTAAAAATATTATTTAAAAATATTAATATTATTTAATAATGTTAATAATGTTTTTAAATTATCGATTGCTGAAAATGTTCATCATTTAGAGAAATAAATATTTCACCACATCGTAAAAAATGAAATTTTTAAAATAGATTTATAAACCAAAAAAAAAATTTTTAATTTATGGAGAAAATTAAAATTGAAATTGAAAATTATTATAAGATTAAAATTTTTACTTTTTGTAAAATTTTTAAAAAATCAATTTACCTTTTATGTTCAAAGATACTTCTTCATTTTCATGTTCCGACAGATGATTTCCAATGTCGCTTAAGAACGTCGGCGTCAGTGATCTCGCTCTTTGCTTCACCTTAAATCATCACAAATTGTAAGTCCAAATTCAGAAAATAGTAAATCTTTGAAATTTTTAAATTATATTTTGCATAGTATAAACAAATTAAATATTTTTCTGGTTTAAAAATAAACATATATTTTTTTAAACAGAAAAATTAACTGATAGAAAAGCGAAACCTTTAAAAAAATTAAACCTATATATATAAGCAACAAAATTAAATCTGTATGCAATTAGTAAATAAATCGAATAATTTATTTACTATATAATTAAGATTACTAAAAAAAAAATTTAAACAGCATTTAAGAAATAAATAAATTTATATTCAACTAGTAAAAAAAATCAGTCTGCAGTTAATTAATAAAAATTGAATTTGTAATTAAGTACATAAAAAAATTTAAACCTATAATTAATTGCTAAAAATATTTTAAACATTTTTATGCAATTAATAAAATAGGTATACTTTTATTAATAATTTTAAAACGAAAGTGAAATATGAAGAAACATACCTTGATTGAAAAAAATGCTCTATCACATCCGTAACGATTTTTTGCCAAAATACAATAAGTACCTTCATCGGCGGGAATAATTCTGCTGAGAGTGATTCGAACATAATCGTCAACATTATCTTTACATGATCTCGGTCCATTAGTGATGTCTCGTAATCCCTTCATCCACGTTACTACGACATGAAGATAATTTATCATTTTTACATATGATTAAACATTTCTTGAAAAGTAACTATATTACAATTTTTCATTTTTAAAAGTTATAATTTTTTTACTTTTAGTAGTGAAATTTTCATCATTACCCTAATTTAATTTTTTTAATCTTAACAGACATAGAAAATAAATAGAAAATAAATAAATGAACAAACAGATTAAAAAATAAAATAAATAAAAATATAAAAATAATAATATGGAAATACTGTAGGAATTAAAATAGAAAATAAAATATTAAATTTAATTAAAAATTAAAAAACCATTTATTTTTAAAAATAAAAAAACCCACCACGTGGTTTTGGAACTCCTGCCAATCTGAATGAAACAGAAACGTCTTCGCCGACAACAGCAGAAATTGTCTTCTCAGCGGGTCGAGAAATGAACATTGCGGGTTTTCCATTAGCGTCGAACTTGGTTGGACCAAGAACTTCAACATTAGCAATTGTGTCCGTCTGACCAAAGACATTCGACGCCCTGCAAACGTAGGTTCCAGCTTCCGATTCCGATGCCTCCGGTAAAATTAACGTATGAACACCCGACTCCGTAAATGTACGGAATTTCGAACATAAAGATCTTTCCCTCCTCTCATCATCACGACGTAACCACGTTACTTTTGGTGCTGGCGTTCCTGATTATGAATCAGAAAATTAATTAAGTAATTAAACAAATTCATTAATTTTATTAATTCAAAAAAAAAAAATTGAATCAAAAAAATTTACCTCCAACTTCAACCTGTAAGGCAATGGTACCACCGACCGGAACACTGTGATCCATGAGATGACTGGAGAAACATGGACGTCGACCAATCTCTCTAGTGGAAGTTCGATTCCTATCGTCAAACAGAATACGTTCCCGTGCGCTCGTGAATCGTTGCTCGTGACCTTCATTCAAAATTATTTTCATTACTTTTCCGCATTTTTATATTCTACATCACATTTTAATTTTTATTGGACGAATTTTTCAAAACTGATGAAGCTATCAAAATTGTAAAATATAAAGGTATCAAAGTATAAGGAGAAGAAAAAAATGGAAAAAGAAAGAAGAATGGGAAGAGGAGAACAAAGAAAAGAAAAAATATAAGAAAGAGAAAGAAAAAAGAAGAAAATAAAACAGAGAAAGAAGAAGATAGAAAGGAGAAAGAAAAAAAAGAAAGTAAAAAGGAAGAAAAAACAAAGAAAAGAAAAAAGATAAGAAAAATCAAGAAAATGAAACAGAGAAAGAAAAAGAAAGACAGGAGAAAGAAAAAAGAAGGAAATAAAAAGGAAGAAAGAAAAAATGGAAAACCGGAGTTGGAGAAAAGAAGAATAATAAAAGAAGACCAGAGAGAAAAGAAGAAGAAGAAAAAAAGCAGAAAGAAAAAATAAAAAGAAAGACGACAATAAAAAAGAGAAATAAGAAAAAGACGAAAAAAGAAGAAAATAAAAAGAAAAAAGAAAAAATAGAGACGGAATGAAGAGGAATATAAAAAGACGAGGGAGAAAAAAAGAAGAAAAAGAAACAGAAGAAAGAAAAAAGAAGAAAATAAAAAGAACAAAAGAAAGAAGAAAAAAAAGAGAAATAAGAAAAAGACGAAAAAAGAAGAAAATAAAAAGGAAAAAGAAAAAATAGAGACTGAATAAAGAGGAATATAAAAAGAAGACGAGGGAAAAAAAAGAAGAAAATAAAAAGAAAGAAAAGAGAGAAGAAAAAAATAAGAAGGAGGAAGAAAAAAAGGCAAAAAATAGAGACAAAAAGAAGAAGAATAAATAAAGAAGAAGAGGGAAAAAAGAAGAAAATAAAAAGAAAGAAAAAAAGAAAAGGGAAAAAAAAGAGGAATAAATTAAAAATAGGGAAGAAAAGAAAAGGGAGAAAGAACTAAGAAGATAATAAAATAGAGAAAGAAAAAGAAGAAAATAAGAAGGAAAAGGAAAAAACGAAGAAAAGGGAAAAGAAGAAGAAGGAAAAATAAGAGAAGAGAATAAAAAGGAGAAAGGAAAAAATGAAAAAATGGAGACAAAAAAGAAGAATAAGAAGAAAGCAGAGAGAAAATGAAGTCGAGCAACGAAAAGAAGAATCTACCTTCAAAATGAACAATATGACGAATTTGATCCTTTCGTACATCATTGTCAGCACGACAAACATATTCACCACTGTCTGATGCATCTGGATTTGCAATTTTCAAACGGCAAATACCATCAGCAAGAAAACTTTGATTGTAACGATTTCCTCGCAATTCAATCTCATCCTTCAACCACGTTATAGTTGGCGTTGGCTGTCCTCGAACTCTGCATTCCAGGATCAATTCATGATCTGAGAATCTATAAGTATCTGCGGACAAATTTAATTTCTCCTCAAAAAAATGATTATCGTCAAGTATTCAATTTTTATCTTTAAAAAAATTAAAATTATCTTTTAAAATATTAATTTTTTCTGCTCTAATGGATAGTGATCAAGTTGATCAACTTGTTTATTATTGATTCAGCTATTTCTGATTAAATAATGATCAGTTGTGAATTGTGATAGCAATGATTAAGTGTTTGCAACAAACCGTCAATCATCATCAGTTGATCATTAATAGCTGATTCATTTGATCATTATTGATTCAGCTGATTCTGATCCTGTTTCTGATCATTACTTGTGATTAGTGATGATCAAGTATCTTCTAGAATACATTAGCTGATCACCAATAGCTAATTTACTTGTTTATTAGTGATTCACCTGTTTCTGATAAAGTCATGATCATTATATTATAATCATTAATTGATCAAGTGATTAACAATGATCAGTACCTTCTAAAATCCACCAGATTAACAATAGCTGATACATGATCAATTAATCAACGCTGATCCTTTGATCAATTCTCATCAGTTAATCATTATTTATCAGTTGATCATTAATGATCAGATGATCATCAAGCAGTGGTAACAAAATAGTAAGGCTAAACTCTAAAAATCATGTTATCATCGAAACAAGATTAAACAAACAAATCACCTTTTATGGAACTTGTAAAAGTTGGAGGCAATGGTATGGCTTCGAACGCGGCGTAAATCCTCACCACAGCCTCACTGATTGATTGGCCATGAGAATTTTTCGCGACACAAACGTAACATCCAGAATCCTCAGGAAGAACTGAATTTATTTCCAAAATTGCCAATCCATTTTCCAACTTGATCCGCTCACGACTTCCAGGTCGAATCTTCTCGCCATTCTTCGTCCAATGAACATCAGGATCCGGTTGACCAATCACCGTGCAAGTTAATCTCAATCTCGAACCCTCGGCCACTGTTCGATTCGTTAATTTTGTACAGAAAAAGGGACACTTTGCTCGATCGATGGAGCTTTTCTGAAAAATGGAGATAAGTTCAAATTCCAATAAACCAAACAGTAGGTAATCTTGCAGTAATCTTGGGGCAAGCTTTCACCAAGATTGCTGCAAGATTACTTGCTATCTTGGTATCATTTCGAAATTTCAAAATTGTTCCCAAAGTTTCTGGAAAACATCATCAAAAACAGAAAAGACGGTTCTTTTTTGTTTTTGATGATTATTTTTCAATTCATCAGAGTTATCATTAATTTTCCTACCTCTGGTGTGCAACTTCCTTCAGTTGATAAATAATAGGCTGACGAATCAATTTCCGGAATTAAACTAGGACTGACGCTACCAGGTCTTCTGCGGGTATAATGAACAGTGGGTGAAACATAAATGGAACGTTCAGTGGGTCTTAGAAACGATGTCGAGGAACTGATTGGTGATTCATAATATTTTGATGATCTTGAACGTTCCCTGTCGTAGGATTTATTTCGTTGAACAACCGCTGGACGAAGAGTGGAATAATCTTCTCTACTTTGCCTCGAATGTACCGTTGCTGAGTACTCTGAATAAGTCGTCGTGCTCCTGAAGGAGGCTGAAGGAGTGATCCTTTCAGAACAACTGAAATCAGTTCTGGAATATCTTTCCGGCTCCTGCCTGATTCTCTCCCTAGCTGATGATTTTTCCTCTCGACCCAAAGTTATCGTATTCGAAGAAGAATCATCGGATTGATAATCTGACAGACGTTTTCGTTCGTGATCATCTGTTATCCTGGGTTTATCAGTTTCTCGTTTCCTGAGTCCAGAGTCTTGAGAATCATCAATAGATGATGTTTTTGTGCTACTTCTTCGACGCATTTCTTTTGTTGAAGATTTAATTGTTTTTGTGCTGGCTCCATTTTCAATTTGGGATTTTTCCATTTTCTCTAAAGAGACAATTTCCTCTTGATTCGATTGTTTTGAGGATCGTCTTAATTTTTGTTTAGGTACTTCAGTATCTGTAGTTGTTGTTTTGGAATAATCAGTTTTTGTTTCAATTTGTGATCCATTTTGTTCTCCATTTTCGGTAGTTTGCGATTTTTCTTCGACTTTACTGCTTTTTTCAATTTTTGATTGCTTCAAGGATGCCTTACGTTTGGTTTTCTTTGTTTCTTCAATTTTTGGTTTATCTTTTTCTGGAACTTCCTCTTCAGGTTTTTTAGTATCCTTAATGATGGATTGATCATCTGCTGGAGTTTTGTCTGCTGAACTCTCCTTTTGCTCAACATCGTCTTTCAAACCATTATCTTTGGCTTTAATTGTTTTTTCAGTTTCTTCTTTCAGTGCTTCTGCAGAACCTTTGCGTTTCTGATCCTTTGATTTTCTTCTGACTTTTTCCTTTGCATCCTTCTTCCTATCGACAGTCTTGGATTCTAGTTGTTCTTGTTCTTCTTTTTTTGGTAACTCTTCTTTCTCTTTTTTCTTTTTTTCGGATTCAAGTTTCAATTGTTCTTCTTTCTTTAAACACTCCTCTTCCTCTCGGCGTTTAAGTTCCTCTACTTCTTCCTTCTTCCTTTTCTCAGCTTCAAGTTTTAATTTTTCTTCTTCTTCTTTACGTTGTTGTTCTTTCTTTAAACGTTCCTCTTCTTCTTGTTTCTTCCCGGCTTCGAGTTTTTCTTCTTCTTCTTTCTGTTCTTTTTCTTTCTTCAATCGTTCCTCTTCTTCTTGACGTTTTAGTTCCTCTTCTTTTTTCTTTTTCTCATCCTCAAGCTTAACTCCTTCCTCTTCTTTTTTCTTTTCAACCTCAACTTTTTCCTCTTCTTTCTTACGCTCCTGTTCTTGCTTTAATCGGTCATCTTCTTCTTTCTTCTTCTTTGCCTCACGTTTGACTCTTTTCTCTTCTTCTTTGACTTCTTTCTCTTTCTTCAAACGTTCCTCTTCTTCTTTTTTCTTTTCAGCTTCATTTCTTTCCTCTTCTTCTTTACGTTCTTGTTCTTTCTTTAAACGTTCCTCTTCTTTTTTCTTATCAGCTGCAATTCTTTCATTTTCTTCTTCACGCTCTTGTTCTTTCTTTATTCTCTCCTCTTCTTCTTTCTTCTCAGCCTCAAGTTTAAGCCTTTCTTCTTCTTTACGTTCTTGTTCTAATTTCAAACGTTCTTCTTCTTCTTTGAGTTCTTGTTCCTTCTGTAAACGTTCCTCTTCTTCTTTCCTCTTCTCAGCCTCAACTCTTTCTTCTTCTTCCTTACGTTCCTGTTCTTTCTTCAATCGCTCTTCTTCTTCTCTTTTTTTCTTTGCCTCACGTTTAACTCTTTTTTCTTCTTCTTTACGTTCTTGTTCTTGCTTTAAACGCTCCTCTTCTTGTTTTTTCTTTTCAGCTTCAATCCTTTCCTCTTCCTCTTTTTTCTTTTCAGCTTTAATTCTTTCCTCTTCTTCTTTCAGTTCTTGTTCTTTTTTCAATCGCTCCTCTTCTTCAATACGCTCTTTTTCTTTCTTTACACGCTCCTCTTCTTCTCTTTTCCTTTCAGCCTCAATTCTTTCATTTTCTTCTTTGAGTTCTTGTTCCTTCTTCAATCGATTCTCTTCGTCCAGACGTTCTTGTTCTTTCTTTAAGCGTTCCTCTTCTTCTTTGCGCTTTTGTTCCTTCTTTAAGCGTTCCTCTTCTTCTTTTTTCTTTTCTGCCTCAACTCTTGCCTTTTCTTCTTTAAGTTCTTGTTCTTTCTTCAATCTTTCCTCTTCTTGTTCTTTTTCCTTCTTTAAACGTTCCTCTTCTTCTTTTATCTTCTCAGCTTTAATTCTTTCCTCTTCTTCTTTAAGTTCTTGTTCCTTTCTTAATCGTTCTTCTTCTTCTTTACGCTCTTGTTCTTTTTTCAATCGTTCCTCTTCCTCTTTCTTTTTCTCTGCCTCGCGTTTGATTCGTTCCTCTTCTTCTTTAAGTTCCTTTTCTTTCATTAATCGTTCCTCTTCTTCTTTAAGTTCTTTTTCCTTCTTTAATCGTTCCTCTTCTTCTTTAAGTTCTTTTTCCTTCTTTAATCGTTCCTCTTCATCTTTACGCTCTAGCTCTCTCTTTAATCGTTCTTCTTCCTGTTTTTTCTCTTCAGCCTCACGTTCAATTCTTTGTTCCTCTTCTTTACGTTCTTTTTCTGTTCTTAATCTTTCTTCTTCTTGTTCTTTCTTTAAACGTTCCTGTTCTTCTTTTTTCTTCTCTGCCTCAAGTCTTTCCTCTTCTTCTTTACGCTCTTGTTCTTTTTTCAATCGGTCCTCTTCTTCCTTTCTTTTCTCTGCCTCACGATTTAACCTTTCTTCTTCTTTGCAATCTTGTTCTTTTCTCAATCTTTCCTCTTCTTCTCTAAGTTTTTCTTCCTTCTTTAGACGCTCTTCTTCTTTTTTCTTCTCAGCCTCAATTCTTTCCTTTTCTTCTTTAAGTTCTTGTTCTTTCTTTAACCGTTCCTCTTCTTCTTTGATTTCTTGCTCTTTCTTTAATCGTTCTTCTTCTTTCTTGATTTCTTGTTCTTTCTTTACTCTTTCTTCTTCTTCCTTGATTTCTTGTTCTTTCTTTAATCGTTCTTCTTCTTCTTTGGTTTCTTGTTCCTTTTTCAATCGTTCTTCTTCTATACGTTCTTTTTCCTTCTTTAATCGTTCCTCCTCTTCTTTTTCTTTTGCTAGTAGTTCTTCTTCTTCTTTCTTTTTCTCTGTCTCGCGCTTGATTCTTTCCTCTTCTTCCTTGAGTTCTTTTTCTTTCTCTATACGTTCCTCTTCTTTTCTTTTCTCCTCAGCCTCCTTTTCAAGTCTTTCTTCTTCTTTTCTACGTTCTTGTTCTTCCTTTAATCTTTGCTCTTCCTCCTGACGTTTAATTTCCTCTTCTTCTTTTCTCTTCTCTTCTTCGCGTTTTAATCTTTCTTCTTCTTGAAGTTCTTGTTCCTTCTTTAATCGTTCTTCTTCTTTTTCTTTAATTTCTTGTTCCTTCTTCAATCGTTCCTCTTCTTCTATACGTTCTTTTTCCTTCTTTAAACGTTCTTCTTCTTCTTTTTTCTTCTCAGCTTCAATTCTTTCCTCTTCTTCTTTAAGCTCTTGTTCTTTTTTCAATCTCTCTTCTTCTTTTTTCTTCTTCGCCTCACGTTTAACTCTTCTTTCTTCCTCTTTACGTCCTTGTTCTTGCTTTAAACGTTCCTCTTCTTCTTTCTTCTTTTCAGCTTCAATTCTTTCCTCTTCTTCTTTAAGCTCTTGTTCTTTCTTTAATCTTTCCTCTTCTTCTTTCTTCTCAGCTTCAATTCTTTCCTCTTCTTCTTTACGTTCTTGTTCTTTCTTTAATTTCTCCTCTTCTTCTTTCTTCTCGGCTTCAATTCTTTCCTCTTCTTCTTTTCGTTCTTGTTCTTTCTTTAATTTCTCCTCTTCTTCTTTCTTCTCAGTTTCAATTCTTTTTTCTTCTGCTTCACGCTCTTGTTCTTTCTTTAATTTGTCATCTTCTTCTTTCTTCTCAGCCTCAACTCTTTTCTCTTCTGCTTCACGTTCCTTTTCTTCTTTTTCTTTTTCTATACGATCCTCTTCTTCACGACTTTTCAATTCTTCCTCTATCTTCTTCTTTGTTTCTATCTCTTGTTTGTTTACTGCTTCTTTTTCCTTTTCTTGTTCTTCTTTTTCCTTCATTAGTAGTTGTTCTTCTTTCTTTATAATTTCTCCTTCGAGTTTTTGTTTTCTTTCTTCTTCATTCTTCTTATTTATCACTTCTTCCTGCTTTAGACTCTGTTCACCGTCCACAGTTTTCAATTCTTCTTGATCTTTTTTCTGCTCTTCTTCGTCTTTTATTTTTTCTTCTTTTTGTACTTGTACTTTGTCTACTTTTTCTTTGTCTTCTTGTACTTTTTTCAATTGCTCTTCGTCAGTTTCTTTCATTTTCTCAATTTCTTCTTTTAATTCCTTTTTCTCTCTAATCTGTTTAACTTCTACTTCTTCTTCTTTTCCTTCTTCTTTTACTTCTGCTTCTTCTTCTTTCTTCTCCTTCATAATTTTTTCTTCAGCCTTCTGCTTCAAATTCTCCTCTTCTTTTACTCGTTTTACCTCCTCATCATCAATCTCTCTTTGGCCTTCATCTCGTTCTTCTTCTTTCTTCTGAATACTTTCTTCCACTTTGAATTTAGATATGGTTTCTTCAGCAACCAATTTATTTTCATCTTCGATA
This sequence comes from Leptopilina heterotoma, assembly GCF_015476425.1. Lineage (NCBI taxonomy): Eukaryota > Metazoa > Arthropoda > Insecta > Hymenoptera > Figitidae > Leptopilina > Leptopilina heterotoma. Next base: position 88,546 of record NW_025111206.1, read on the forward strand.
ACAATTCCCACCGTTTCCTGTTTCATAGGCGATAATTCATCCACACTCTCTGATTCCTGTTCTAGATATACATTATCTTCCACTAATAGTGCAAGTGATTCTCTCAATTCCTGAAGAGGTTGCACCAATGTCTTCAATTTATCAGCCGTCACTGTATCATCTGCCAAGCTAGAAGCTACTTCTTCAATTTCGATTGTCTCCATCACTGGTAAATGTTCTCCCAACTTCTCCAAAGCTTTCGCTAAATTTTGCAAAGCAGGAAAACTCTCCTCCTGCCAAGTGACCTCTTCCGATCGGTCAGCTTCCGATAGAGTCAATTCCTGAATAGCAGCTATTGACGATTGCAGTTCAGTTAATTGCTGAACTACCTCAGATTGTAGGATCATTTCACTTTTTGCTTCATCAATTTTTCCAGTTTCCTCCAAATTCACCTGCTCGTCAATGATTGTGGCAATTGATTCCTTGAGTGCATTTAGTGGTTCGTCCATTAGAGACCAAAATGCGACAAGACTCTCCTTTCTGTCTAAATTCTGCATTGATGATCCTTCTTCTGAAATATCTGCTGTCTCCACTATCAAAGCTTGATGAATATTTAATTTTTCTTCTTTTGATTTTTCATCCAACTTGATTTCTCCTGACTCCTCAAGAATTACTCCTTTAGATTCCTCATCATGCAGTGTAGCTGTTTGCTCCTTAACAACGTTCAATCGACTCTCATCCACTTCCGCTTTTGGAATAGCTCTCGCAACTTCCAGCAAGGCTTCAGTTTGCAAATTCGATATTTCGATACATTCGTCAATAATTGTCTCAACGGTCGTGAATACAGTCGGAAGTGAGGTACTTTCTTCTTTTTGAGTCTGGTCTTCATCTTTTGGAATCTTTTCACTTTTGGAATCTGCTCCATTGTCTTTTGCTTCCGTTTGAATACTCTTTCCACTCTCCTTGATAATTGATCCAATTGTCGAGTGTATACTCTTCAGTGGTACAAGAACAGCACCTAGGGTTTCAGCTTTTGACAATTGTTGACTCTCACTGTCAGTGATGAGTTCTTTGTGCAATGTGGACAATGATGATTCAAAATTTACCACAGCTTCCTGTAGGGTTTGCAATAAACGCAAAGAATCTTCTTTTATTTCAGTATTTTGTTGATTTTCTTTCAAAACATTAAGGGATGAGAGAAGTCTATCAGCCGGGTAGATGAAACCTTCGACAATTGCTTCTTCATCGAGATGTTGATCAGAAGTTTCATTCAACTGCGTTTGAGCTATTTGAAGTTGTTTTTGAAGAGTCTGCAGTGGATTTGAGACAATATCAAAAGTTTCCTGATCAAGATTCTCCTGGAGTGTTGATACTGTGCCTAAGAGTTCATTCAGTGCGGGTGTTATTCTAGTCTGAAGTGTTCCAATGCAACTGACTCTTCTGCTGTACTCCGCTTTGCTGAAATCATAATTAATCTTTATTATAAAGGATTTTTTTACTTATTGAAAATTAGTTTGTAATTATTATTTTAGTTCTGATTTTAATTCTAATTAAATTAAGAATAAGAGAATCAGAATCAGAGTTAAAATTTGAACAGAATTAGAAATAAAATTAAGTATTTAAATATTATAATCAACATCATACCAAACATGTCGTTGAACAGATGACATAGCCGCATTCAAAGTAATCAACGAATCCAAAAGTGCATCAATATCGCCATTTCTTCCATTTCCTCCAACACTCTCGATTATTTCCCCCAAAGAATTACTCAAGCCCTCAATTGATAGAAGAATAACATTCTTCCTCTTCTCCAGTAATTCCGTTTCCATCACCGAACTTCTTCGACTACTCCTAACAACTGACAATGTACTGTGAAATTCAAACAATGGTTCCACCAATCCATGAAGCTTCAACACTGCATTTCGCATCCGTTCGTCTGAATGATTTCCATCCTCAAATTTCTCCACAAGATCAGCAAGAACACGTTGAAAATAATTTGTCGGTCCCACGAGAATATTAGCCACATCCGTTTCCAATGTGCGTTCAGCAGACGTGTCCAGATCATTCATTCTCTCCCTGACAACATCCAATGGTCTCATAACATTATGCAGAACATTCACAATCTCCAATTTGTACTTCACTTCATCTAGAGCGAGCGGTATTTCTTCTTCGATAGTCTCTAGAACTTGAATCATTGGAGTCAGAGTGATTATCGATGATGATTCAATTTTAGATTCTATCAACAATTTGACGATATTTTGTTTTATATTTTCAATCGGATTGTTGAGTTTGTTGAGAAGTACCAATTCGGGAGCGCCACACTCTTGTGTTGCTGACAAAGCTTCGCTAACTTTCATTAACGGTTTCAGCATTTTTGTTAATTCGCTCGTAATTTCGTTGACGTTAATTTCACACAATTCTTCACCACTGAATTCTGCTTCATAGTCGGACTTTGAAAACTCTTCGGCGGTTGTTGCAAATTCTGTAGAAATATTCGAAACTGTTCTCCTTAACATTTCGATTGCGGTTGCTAATTGTGAGACTGACAATGAGGGAGTTGTTACTGGTCTTTGTTCGAATTCTTCTACAATGTTCGTTATTTGTTGCTTAACTTCGTTCAGATTGTTACTCACTTTGATGATTAGTTCCTTTGGAATTTGTATCTTCTCTTCGGAGATTTCTCGCCTTTCTTCCGTATCTTTTGATTCATCATCTGTAATTTCTTTTGTTGTTGCTTCTTCCATTTGATGAATGTCTTTAGTTTCTTTTTTCGATGAATCTACAATTTCTTCAATTTTAGCTTCTTTAATTTTAGCATCTTTAGTATCAGCTTCTTTAATTTCAGCATCTTTAGTACCAACTTCTTTAGCTTCAGCATCTTCAGTGTCTTTAATTTCAACTTCTTGAATTTCAGCTTTTTTAATTTTAACTTCTTCGATATTTGCGAGGTTCAAAACTTCTGGCATTTCTTCAGTGAAAGCGATACCAGTATCTGCACTTGTAGCTTCTTCATATTTAGCTTCTTTACTTTCAGCTTCATTTATTTTAGTTTCTTCGATATTTGCTAGATTCAAAACTTCTGGTCTTTCTTCAATAGAAGCGTTACCAACTTCATCGGTTTTAGCTTCTTTAATGTTTACAAGATTCAAAACATCTGCTCTTTCTTCAGTAGAAGCAATACCAGTTTCTTCAGTTTTAGCTTCTTCGATATTTGCGAGACTCAAAACTTCCGCTTTTTCTTCAGTAGAAGCGATGCCAAAATCAGTACCAGTTTCTTCAGTTTTAGCTTCTTCGATATTTGCGACCTTAAATACTTCCGATATTTCTTCAGTAGAAGCAATACCAATTTCTTCAGTTTTAGCTTCTTCGATATTTGCGACCTTAAATACTTCCGATATTTCTTCAGCAGAAGCAATACCAGTTTCTTCAGTTTTAGCTTCTTCGATATTTGCGAGACTCAAAACTTCCGCTTTTTCTTCAGTAGAAGCGATGCCAAAAGCAGTACCAGTTTCTTCAGTTTTAGCTTCTTCGATATTTGCGACCTTCAATACTTCCGGTATTTCTTCAGTAGAAGCGATACCATTTTCTTCAGCCTTAGCTTCTTCGATATTTGCGACCTTCGAATTTTCCTGTAATTCTTCAGTAGAAACGATATCAGAAGCGAGACCACTTTCTTCAATTTTAGCCTCTTCCATATTTGCCACACTCAAAACATCCGGTATTTCTTCAATTGAAGCGACAACTTCTTCAACAGATTTCGTCAACATTTGCTCGTTAATTTCCCTAAAACTCTGATCACTTTCTTCTGCTATTGCCATTTGGAGAACTTGTGGTTTATCCAGGATGTCAATCACTTCTTCTTGTTCCATCGCTTCATGGAAGGTTGAATCGTCTTTAGTCGTCATAGTTGAGATTTCTTCCGACAGTGAAGAAATATCGTCACCAACTGCCATTTGCAAAACAATTGGCGCACCAATTAATTCGAATTTTTCGTGCGAGGAAACTGTTTCTAAAATTTTTCCCTCCTCTCCCTCAATGGAACTTTCATCAGTAATTATTCCCGTTTGATCAAATTCAGAGAGCTCTGTTATTTCTTCTTTCTGTAAAATTTGATATGGTTCTTTGAGAATATTAACGAAATCGGTTCGTTCAGATTCTACGATTTCAATTAAATTTTCTTTCAAATCTGGTTGAGTGTCCAAATTTTCAGCAAGTGAATCTCTAAATTGTTCCGTTTGTTCAGCACCGATTTGAACAGTTTTTTCCGATTCTTCAAATTCTTGTGCTTGTTTAGACAAAGTTGCTTCAGTTATACTTTGTAGATCTTCACTTGTTGATATTTCTTCGATGTTTTCCATTTGGAACACGTTTGGCTTATTGAAGATCAGTTGGTTTCCTCTCAAATATGTTTCAGAAACATCTAATTCGGTCAGATTTTCTGATTCCTGATCGATTGGTTCTAAAGTTTTTGGTTCTTCTTCTTCCAATTGGGAGATATCTTTACTTTTTGCCATACTGTACACTTCCGGTAATTCTGTACGAGCGGTTGATTTGATTTCCTCTAGTTTCTCTTCTGCTAGGTTTAAGATTTCTTCTCTTTCTGACAATTCTCTTAATTCCTTTGACATATCTTCGGTTATAGGTTCATTGATTGACGAAGACTGCAAAACGTTTGATTTTTGTAAATCTGTTGCAGTTTCTAGACTCGTTGCTGAATCAACAACTGCCTGAAGAGTTTTAGCTTCGGGCAAATTTTCCGTTAAAGAATCTGCTTCCTCCAATTTTGAAGATTCTGTTGCTTTGGCAACATTGTAAATGTTTGATGGTTCTGTAATTTTTGGTGATTCTGTTAGTGTGTCGATTGATGAAGCTTCTTGTGCTTCAGTTGATGATGTTTTAGCTGCTGCTTGTTCTGCTTCTAATTGTGTTGATTTCTTGATATCTTCTTTTTCAATTGTTGTTGCTGCAGCTACTGCTGCATCAGCTGATTGAACAGATATTTCTGATAATTCTGATTGTTTCGATTCGTTACCTTTTGCTTGATCTTCTGCAACTGCTGATGGAGAAGATGTTTCAGCTGATTCTGCTTGTTTCAATTTTTTGTTATCTTCTTCTTGATGGTCTGCTGCATCACCTGATGGAGCAGATATTTCAGCTGATTCTGATTGTTTCGATTCTTTATTTTTTTCTTGATATTCTGCAGTTGCTGTAACAACTAATGGATCAGAAGTTTCAGCTGATTCCTTGTTATCCTTTCTTCGTTCATCACCAACTAATAAATCTTCTTGATTCACAGTTGCAGACATTTTATCTAATTCCAAATGTATCGTTTCCTTGGCATCTTCAGCAATTCCCATTTTCTCTGGACCTAAAGATCCTGCTGCTTCATCAAGTTCTCCAGAAACTTCCGTTTGAGCCAAATCTAAAATTTCCTGCTTAACTCCAATTGCTCCCGAGAGTAATTTTTCATTTCCACCAACTACCAGTCCTTCTCCATTAAATTGCTGATCAAATTCCTGATCATCCTGACTCTTCTGAACTTCCTCCATCCTTCCTCCATTCTCCTGCTCCACTTTTCCTATTTTCAACACTTCCGGTCTTGAAGAATCAATTGTCGACAAATCCTGAACAACTTCCATCATTGCCATCTGATCCTTTGTCTCTCTATCAATTCCCACAACTTCTTCAGATAACGAAGAAATATCTTCATCAATTGGCATTTTTAAAACCTGTGGTGAATCCGTAATATTCACCGCTTCCTGCAATGATACTTCAGAACCTAAACCTCTTTCCGTTTTGGTTTCATATTCATCGATTAAACCGGAGTCTTGATCAATTTCCCTCAGCTCCTTCAGTTCTTCTCTCTGCATAACATCCACTGATTCCATTTTCATAGAATCGGAAGATTCCTGCAATTCCTGTAGTTTAAAATTCAAAATATCTTTACTGTCTTTCAGACTTGAGAGCAATGAATCATCAAAATGTTCCGTTTGTTCAGCGGCTATTTGCAACGTTTTCGCCAATTCCTGAACTCTAGTCGCATACTGTTTGGAAATCGAATCCTCGTCCAGACTCTCGAGTTCTTCGGTTCTCGTAATTTCATCAGAATCACCCATTTGGAGTACTTTCGGCTGATCGGGAATGTTATGACTCTCTCTACTTTCAGATATTTGGGTTAATTTATTAATTTCCTGCGATATCTCTTCAATGTTCGTTGCTTCTATTGGTGAAATATCTTCTAATTGCGAAACATCTTCGATTCTTCCAACATTATAGACATTTGGTTTTTGGGCTAATTCGGAGACTTCAGCGGTGGGAGTTTCTTGAGTTTTTTCAATTTCGGTTAGTTCCATCGACGTGTGGATCGATGGAAGATTGGTGATTCCTTCCTGATCAGCTTGTTGAACAATTTTAGCTTCTTGAAGTTTTTTGCCTTCTGGACAAACGTCTGATTCCGTTAATTTTACTTCTATTTCTCCAGCATATGATTTTTGTGATTCTGCAACTACTGATGAATCAGCAAATTGATTTTCCCTAGCGGCTATTTTAGACAATGCTAATTGTTCAGCTGCTTCGGCAAATTCACCAGCAACTGCTTCAGAGAAAGCATCATTAATACCTGTCGGTTCGATTTCGATCATTTTTTCACGGTCCATTGATTTTTGGAACATTTCGTTTAATTCCGAATTCGTCACCTCTTCCACCTTCTCGAGATCGATTTCTTCACTTTCAAGAATTGTTTTGACCCCTGAACTTTGTACAAGGATGTTTTCTTCGATGTCACCCAATAAACCTAGAATCAACAATACTTTCTCAGGTTTTTCTATTCCTTGGGCAAGACTCTCTATTATGGTTCGTATCCGCCTAATCGGCTCTCTTAGTCCCTGGAGAACTTCTTCTTCCTCTAAATTGTGTCGTTTATTCAACTCTTTTTGAAAATTGATCAACGGTGCACTCAACTGGGCCAACTCGTTGATTATGTCGTCATCATTTAGGTCCAGTTTTATTGGAAGATTGCCTAGAGCGACAGTGGTGGAACCCAGACTTTCTCTCACTTCCTCTAATTTTGCGATGAGGTCGGAATCGTTTATGGTTGTTCCACCAATCTTACGTTCCTGTTTTTCCAAAATTGTCGAAATATCAAAAAATACGGTGGTCAGTTGCGAGGCAACTTCCAATGACTCCAGAATTTCGGTCAATTCCTTTCTCCTGTCGACTTTTGCTCCTATTTCGTCAGGTTGACTTTCCATCATCATTAGCTGATCAATGATCAAGGGAACCTGCTGCTGTATTTCCCCCAGTGTCTCCAGTATCGGACTCATTGAACTAACAATCTCGATTCCGCTCACGTGCTCAAGAGTCGTGGAGAACATCTTCTTCAGTGTGTTTATAGGAGGAATGATGCTGTTTATAATCGGAATTTCCTCGTAGAGTAATTCTGATGACAGAGCAATTTGCAGATCGAACAAGGGTTCTCGTAGGTCGATCAAAGAATTGATCGTCTCGTCTTCCTTGAGTGTTGTCGCTATTTGTGCGGCGTTCGACAAAGCTTGGCGTAATTGCGTCAATGTCATGATCAATTCCGATGAGCCTAGAACTTGGGAAATTTGGATCTCCTTCTCCGAACGGGGATCGTCAATAACTCTTAGGATCGAATTCACCGAGGATTGGACGTCAATCAGGGGATCGAGAATCACTTCGGATAGAGTTCCAGGTTCGTCGAAGGATAACGGTTTGGAGATGTTGGTCAATTCGTCCGCCGCTCCGACTAGGGAAGATTTCAGAGCCAGGACAAATTCGGTCCGATTATCGGTCTCGTAGCCCTCTAGTGCGACAACTAATGCGTCGAGTCTGGTCAACAATTCGTCGAAAGGTTCCGCGATTTGTTTGGCGACTTCTGGATTCACCTCTTGGAGAATATCGGCTGAAGTTCTGGTCAAGTCTTCCAGGGGTCGACAGAGAGATTCTATGAGAACGGCATCGATGTTCTCGCTCCAGGTTCCATTGACTGGATTCAATGGTACTTGATCTACGAATTCTTTCAATGTTCTATGAATCATTGTTAGGGAGTTTGACAAGTTTGATGACTCCTCGGATTGTTGGAGACGTTCCCCGAGCCAGGAGATAGTTCTCCTCATTCTTTCCAAGACGATCGGTTCTTTGCTTTTTGATTGACCGGAAATTTCGTAGTCTATCTTCGACAATCCGGAGAGGATTTCATCAACAGGATCAGCCAACGGTTCCAGAATGACAGGATCGAGTTTCAAATTGTCGGCGCCTCTTCGCTTCATTACCTCGATTCCCCGGAGTAGTTCTTCGGTTGGTCCGCTAATTGCTTCTAAAACAGCGATTCTTACGTTTTGCGCTAGAGATCGTTTGCCAGCACCTTTTAGAGCCTTTGCCTCTATGATGTTTATCTGATTGCAGAGTCTTTGAATCGGTTGGACAAAATTTTCGGTTATGAATGCATTCTGCTCGTTATCAGTGCACTCGGCCAGGGATAAAAGTAAATCGAAGTCGACCAAAGCATTCCGGATTATCAATGCTGGTTCAGCTAGTTCTTGATTCATGTTCAGAAGCATTTCCTTATTGTTCAGTAATTGCTTTTCCGATTCGTCATCAATGGATTTTCCGGTTAGAACCGGATCGGCCGAATCGCTCCGTTTGAGCTTCTTCAATTCATCTGGCAATTCTTCGGATGGGGTTTTTTCGATCAACGAGCGCTTCTTTCGGGGTTTTTGATTCTTGCCATTGGTGAGGGAATCGAAGGAGTCTTGATTTTTCTGTAACTTACTGTCGGTTGATGAAAGAGCATCGGTGAATGGTTCAGTGTCAACGTCCATTTCGAAACTGTCTTTCTTTTGTGGTTCCCTCGCACTGTGATAACTTTCAGACAGCTTCTCGCTCCTGGCGCTTGATTTTCTCCTCGGAGGTTTCACTGGTGGACGATCACCATCAGCGAAGATGATTTCCGGTAGGGGCGATGAGATAGTGGTCTGCTCGTCCATCATTGACATATCCTCGACGTCAGCTTCAGTTCGTAGATCATCACCTTCTTCGATAGAGACAAAATATTCCGGGGACACGTCAATGACAACTGCTTCCATCAATAAATTACCCGAATTTGAAGTCTCCTTCATGAATCTCATGGGTGGGAGTTCGATAATATTGTGTGAGGTGACATGCTCAGAGAGTTGATCAGCGTACATTTCGACAATTTGAATGGCTTCCTCCTCGGTGAGATCGGGTGTTTCGTAGAGACTTACGGAGACTTCTTTTCCATCGAAGCTGAATGAGACTTCGCCGCGATCATCAACGGTGATTGATTGATCGGTTTGAATGGTGTCGTACAATTGAGATGTTCTCTCCTCGTGAATTGTTGATAGGGAGAGATTGCGAGCTAGTTCACGATCGTGATCAAAGGCTGAGAATGGCCGGGCTGGAATTCCATTCCCTGGTGATGTGACAACTCGATCTTCGAAACCAAGCAGGGAGGCTGAACTGCTCACACTTCCCATGCAATTTGAGGCTTCACAGGTGTAGGTTCCTAGGCAGCAGGTACCATCTTGTCCTGATGTTATCCTGTGAATATCGCCAGCTTTCAGCTCAGCACCATCTTTGAACCACTTCAAAGTTGGCTGAGGTACTCCAATTACTTTACACTCGAGATTAACTGCACCCTCTTCGGAGAGAATTGCTCTCAAGTTTTCTAGAAATTTCGGTTGCTTATAATGTTTTGGAATGATCAGTTTCAGGAAACAGGATGTCACACTGTGTCCGTAATCATTGCTCGCCACGCATTTCCATTCAGCCTGGTGAATTAATCATCAATTGTTAGTTAATCGTCATATCAAGCTGTGATAAGTGGAACTAATCCTTAATCACTGATTGTTGATCAGCCATAACTATAATTAATCATTGATCATTGATGATGAATCATCAATCACTGATTGATCATTGATTATAGATCATCAATCACTGAAGGTTGATCAATGATTATTGATCAATCATGACTGAAATTAATCATTGATTATTGATCAATAATCTTTTATCGTCGATGATAGATCATTGATCCTTAAACACTAATAACAAAAATTAATAATTGATCGTTAATTATAAATTATTGATCGTTGATAATTGAACAATAAACGCTGAAAATTGATCGTTCATAACTGATCATTGATAATAATTATCATTGATCGTTGATCAATGATAAAGATCATTGATGAAGTATCGATAATAATTGAAACTCACTTGATCAACAAAGTCAAGACGCTGCACATCTAGATGACACGTTCCCAATGATTCCTTCTCTATTCTGAATTTGTCATTCTCATCAACTTGAGAATCATCTCGATACCAAAATAGACTTGGCGCAGGTGCAAGACTCACTTAATCGGAGAATTTGAAAACATAATTAATTTTCCAACTAAGTGTAAACCATTTGATCGAATTGTAAATTGAATGTAGAATTATACCTTGAACAGTGAATCGGAAATGATCACAAATTTTGGCTTCGCAACTTCTAAGGCCCCTGATGAATTTTGGTGGTTGATTTGTACTCAAAAGTTGAAGACGTTCCTCTTCATTCAACTGATTTTGAATGTCTTCCACCGTTAATTCAGCTGTACTTTTAGCTTCACCCATACAATTTTTTGCGATACAACAATAAGAACCTGAAATTGACAGTTGATCAGTGATCATTGATCAGTTGATTATTGATCATTTATCACTGACAGTTGATCAGTGATCGATGATCAATTAAGAATAAAAGTGAAATTATATATTTTAGCAAATTAGAAATCATAAAGAATTTTATTTTCTTTTTAAATTCAAAAATACCTAACGAATTGGCACCAGTGAGCTGATAAACATCCCCTGGCTTTAGTTCCTGTCCATCTTTGAACCATTGCAACAGGGGCGTGGGGAAACCAACGACTTTGCATTCAAAGGACACTAATCCTTCTTCTGTTAAGATCGCCTTTAAGCTCTCCATGAATCGAGGCTTTCGATAATTTTTTGGAACTAGAAAAGAGATATTTGAAAATATCGAAAATAATAATGATAATAAAGATTAATTGAGTGTTGAATAAGCTTACTGGACATGGCGACATAACAGGTCGTGAATTGCTTCATATTTTCGAAACTCGTTGCAACACATTTCCATTCTCCTTCGTCCATTGCTTCGACGGGATTTATTTCGATCGAATAACCACCTATACCATCAGCTTGAATGTGATATCTTTCGCTTGCTTCAACTTTACCTTCTTTATTGTACCAATGGATTTCCTTCGGCCACGGTGGAACGTCAACTGGAAAATTTTATTATTTACTATACTAAATTCTCGATTCAATTTTTATTAAACACATTAGTGAATTATCAGGAATCTTTGGAAACCATAATAAATTTAGAAAAACTTCTTTGAAATCATTAGAGATCATCAGGGGTGATCGCAAACTGAGAGATCATCAAAAATCCTTGGGAGTTGTTGAAAAAAAAATAGAAAACCGTACCTTTGCAAGAAAGACACAGAGCCTCTCCAATTTTACAGGATTCATCTTTGAGGATTTGTTTGAAAATTGGAAGTGGTCCAGATGGTGCCAAGGTGTCTGCTGGTCTCAGCGATCCTTCTCTACTTCCTTTTCCAACAACGTGAACCTAGAACAATAAAAATCCACAATAGAAGAAATAAAGAAGAGAAAAGCAGAAAATTTTTGTGAATTCAAGAAGAAAATAAAAGTTGCTTATAAACCTTGGAAGAAGAGAAAGATGTTCCCATGCAATTTGTTGCCTCGCAAGTATAAGTACCCAGAGATGTTGGATCATCGACGTTAGCCGTCAGGGCGAAAACATCACCTGCTTTTATTTCCTTATTGTCCTTGAACCATTTTAACAATGGTGTTGGCACTCCAACGACTTTGCATTCCAACGAAACGGTTCCAGTCTCCGTTAGGATTGCTCGAAGTTCTCCAACGAATTCTGGCTTCTTATAGGCCTTTGGAACTGAGAAACGAAGAATTAAATATTAATTTTTTAAAAATTTATTTTCATTGCTTTTATTATTATCAATTTACTATTGTGATTATTATCATTATTATTATTTAGTAACTATTTATTTATTTTATAATTTATAATTTATCTTTTCTTTTCTATCTGCAGAAGAAAATTAAAAACATGAAGATTTGAAGAAAATGTAAGAAACTAAGAAAAAAAAACTAAGAAAATGTAAAAGAAGAAACAAAAAGATAGAAGAAATGTTTTAATGAATAAAAGTTAAAAATAGAAATTAAATTGAAGACATAAAAAAACTATTATAAACAAATTGAAGACAACTACAGGAATAAAGCCAGGAAATTCGGATATAAATACCTAGAAGTTAAATTTAGAAACAAATAGAAGAAAGAAAGGGATATAAATAAAGAGATAAACATAAGAGTAAATGGATAAAATTAAAACATAAATAAATGAAATATCAAAATAGAAGTAAGTAAAAAATTAATTTGCTGTTACTATTAATTACTATTAATTACTATTACCAACAGCTATTAATTTCTTTTACTAATTTCTAGGAATTATTACTACTAATTACCATTAATTACTATTAATTCCTATTACCAATGTCTATTAATTAATTTTATTAATTGCAATAAGTAATTACTACTATTAATTACAATAAGTAATTACTACTATTAATTACTGTTAATTATTACTAGTATGTACTGCTACAAATTACTAGTAATTACTACTACTAATTACCATTACTTACTATTAATAATTTCTATTAATGACTATTGCCAATGACTATTAATTACCTTTCCTAATTACTATTACTAATTAGTAGTGATTACTACTATTAATTACATTTAATTTTTACTAGTATGTACTGCTGCTAATTACTATTAAGTACTACTGATAATTACTATTAATGACTATTTCCACTTATCATTAATTACTTTAACTAATTATCATTAATTATTACTAGTAATTACTACGACTAATTACCATTAATTACTATTAATGACTATTGACAATTACAATTAATTACTTTCACTAATTACTATTAATTATTTTTAATTATTACTATCAATTACTACTACTAATTACCATTAATTACTATTAATGCCTATTATCAATTACAATTAATTACTTTTGCTAGTTACTAATAATATTATTATTAGTAATTACCACTATTATTGGTAATTTACCACTACTAATTACTATTACTAATTACTAGTAATTACTAATAATAATTACTATAGTTAATAACTATTTAAAAATATAATTAGTATTGAATAAAAGAATAAAAAATAAATGTAAAATAAAAAGTTACAAATAATTATATAAACAAATATTATACACATAAAAATTTAAGAAAAAAACAAGAACAATTATTGCATTAAATATTAAATTAATGTGAAGAAAAAACTTTTCTAAAAAAAAAAAATAAAGAAAATTTATTCACCAATGACTGTCAAGTGCGATGAACAAGATGATCTTCCGCAGTAATTTTCCACCATGCACGTCCAATGTCCTTCATCGTCAACTGTTACCGGCGCAACGTCAACGCAATAAAAATTTCCCTCATTTACAAATGAAAAACGTGAATTTCCTTGAATAATTTCATCATTCCTGTGCCACGTTACCTTCAGAGAGAAAATTTTTTGTAAATTTTCAAAAAATGTTTTAAAATCGAAAAATTATTTTATTAAAATAAATTAGAAAAGTACCCACTTTTGGTGTAGCGGGACTTCGTATTTCAACCAAAAATCTCGTTCTCGTGCCAACTTTAACTGATAGATCGCTCAGTCTTCGGACAAAGATAGGCAAATCACCTTCATCGAAACTAGACGATTCGTCAACTCTCAAGTGAATTCGCCTTGCATATTTATTCTGATTTCCATTTTGTGTTATTCTTTTTGCAGTCAACGAATAATGTCCGGCGTCATCTTGTTTTGTTTCCTTTAATGTTAATTGCACTAAATTCCCCTGTGTTTCAATTCGATAGCGATTTGTTGAAATCGGCAGCTCCCCTCGATATCTGCGCAGCGAAAGAAAATCAAGAATAAATACAAAAATAATTTTTTTTATATATTTTTCTTCCTTAAATTCTAACAAATTTTTTATTCATTTTCTTATTTTTTATTTTATTTGGCAGTTTTTTTTTTATTTGTTTATTTTATTTATTAACTTTATTTATTTAATAACATTTTTTCTACTTATTTAATTTATTGTATTTATTTTATTTCTTGCATTGAAAATTGAAGCTACTGAAGAAAAAGAAGATGATTTGAATGAGAAAATTAGAGAAAAACAGAAAAAGTAGAAAAAAATAAAAGAGTGTAAAAATGAAGAAAAATAAAGAAAAAGATGAAGAGTATAGAAAAAAAGAGAATAAACAAAAATAGAAGAATGTGAGACAAAAGTAGATTAACGAGAAAAATGAATGTAGAACAAAAGAAAGAAGAAGAAGAAGAAAAATGTACAAAAGAAGTTAGATACAAAAATAATGAAGAATAAGAAACAAAAAAAAATATAGAATAGAAGTAGAATGGAAATAAAATGAAGAATATACGGAACAGAAGAAGAATAAGAAGAAAAAATGTTAATAAAAAATAACAATAAAGAACAATAAAGAAAAAACAATAATGGTGAAAAAGGAAAATTAGGAAAAGAGAAAAATATAAAAATAGAAGTAGAATGGAGTAAGGAAAAAAATATTAAATGGAAGAAGAATAAGAAAAAAATGAAGAATTCAGAGCATAAGAAAAACATGTCAAAAAGAAGAAAAATATGGAAAAAGAAGAATGTAGAAAAGAAGAAAAATATGAAAAAAAGAAGAATGTAGAAGAGGAATATAAATTCGAAGAAAAATAAAAAAAATAAAAATAAGGAAAAAAAGAAAATATGGAATAGGAGAAGGAAAAGGAAAAAGAAGAATATAAATTTGAAAAAAAATATAAAAAAAAAAAGAAGAAGAAAAATATGGAATAGAAGAAGAATAAGAAAAAATGAAGAATACAGAGCATAAGAAAAACATTTCAAAAAGAAGAAAATAGAACAGAAGAAAAATATGGAAAAAAGAAGAATGTAGAAAAGAAGAAAAATAAGGAAAGAAAGAAAATATGGAATAGGAGAAGGAAAAGGAAAGAAGAAAAATATAAATTCGACGAAAAATAAGGAAAGGGAGAAAAATATGGAATAGGGGAAGGTAAGGGAAAAAAGAAGAATATAGAAAAGAAGAAAAATAAAAGAAAGAAATCTAAGAGAAAAAAAAGAAAACATTTACTACCCTAAGAAAATGTCAGTAGATAAATAAGTAAAAAAACAAAAATTCTAACAAACTGTAAAATTTCTTTTTTGGAAAATTTTTGCCGTCTTTTTTCACACGTGATAGTCAAAGTCCAATCGAAACGTCATCGACTATTCTTCAACGTTCTTCTAATTCTATAGATTCCTCTCATTCAGCCCGTCAGACTTGCGCAATACCAACAAGAATACACGAATACCAATTCACATTATATAGCAAAGCAAAAAAAAGCGTTGCAAAGCATTTCAAATTTATTTCTTCTTCTTCTTCTTTTTCTCTAAAAGAAAAATGATTCAATATTTCAATTTTTTCGTAACAAAATTTTGTTTTTGGAAAATCTTTCTTTTTCGAAATTCAGAAGCAAAAAAAAACTAATTTAAAATGTTTGTTGATGAGGATGTAAATTATAAAAGCCAAGCGCGGATATCTGTTACAAGCTTACGTCAGATCCACGAGGGTATGCAACCGTCAGAAAACGAGGCTCGTGATATTTCTAGATCACAATATACATATATATGTTTATCTATTATTGCTGTAGGACAAGATCTTTATAAATTTTCTTTTGAAACAATAATTTCTCTAGCCATGAAAATTGGTGACAATTATTTTGTTCTTTGGAAAATTATTGTTTTGTAGGAAAAAAATTTTTTTGTTTTATGACAAGTTTTGTTTTTTTAATTTATTAGGCAGAAAATGTGTTTTTCCTGTCAAATATCGCTGCGAATATTTACATTCAAAATTATGGAAAATTTGAAGGAAATTCAAAGAAAAATTGAAGAAGAATTAAAGAAAAATTTTTAACAACTTTTAATAGTTTCTTTTAATAGTTTTCTTTAGAAAAATTTAAAAAAAAATACAAATTAAAGAAAAATTTAAAAAAATTAAAGAATAATCTAAAGTTTAGTCAAAACGAAAATTAGTCCAATGTCGTAATTTCGTATTTTAGGAGAAAGCGATAAAATAAATTTTTAATTCGTTTCGGTGGAAGCGTAAAGAAGTTAATTTTCAACGATTCAAAACTATGGGAAATTTAAATTTGAAAACAAAATTCAAGAAAAGTTTGAAATCTTTTCTTGAATTTTTTTTTCAAATTTAAATTTTCCATAGGAAAGAAGACAGAAGAAATGCAATAAAAATTAAGGAATAATCTGACGGACAGTCAAAACAAAAGTTATTTCGTATTTTAAGAGGAAACGACAAAATTAAATTCCCGTCAGATTTTTTCTTTAGTAAAATTACAAAAAAATGTTAAAAAATATTAAAGAGAAATTAATTGAGAAAAAAAGGAGTTAAACTAACTTTTATTTTGACTGCCCGTCAGATTTTTCCTTAAGCGAAAATTACAAAAAAAATGTAAAAAAAATTAAAGAGAAATTAATTTAGAAAAAAGGAGTGAAACTAACTTTTTAACTAACTTTTGTTTTGACTGTCAGTCAAATTTTTCCTTAAGCGAAAATTCCCAAAAAAAAATTTTAAAACTTAATGAGAAATTAATGTAAAAACAAGGGTTGAAACTAACTTTTGTTTTGACTGTCCGTCAGATTTTTCCTTAAGCGAAAATTACAAAAGAAAATGTAAAAAAAATTGAAGAGAAGTTAATTGAGGAAAAAAGAAGTGAAACTTACTTTTTAACTAACTTTTGTTTTGACTGTCTATCAGATTTTTCTTTTAGCAAAAATTACAAAAAAAAAAACATTAAAGAAAAATTAAAGAAAAGTTAATTGAGGAAAAAAAGAAGTGAAACTAAGAAGAAAAATTTAAATGAAGTTTATACACGAAAGAACAATTTTTTGTATAAAAAATAATGAAAAATATTAAGAGAAAAAGAAGAAGAAAAAATGGAGAGAAATAAAAAAAAGAAAAATGTGAAATAAAAAAGAAAAGGAAGAAGAAGAAAAAAAAGAAACAGAAGAAAAGAAGAAATAACTTTGCATTGCAATTTCTTCAATTCAAAGATTTTAAGAAGCGTTTCAGGAAATTCAAGAATATAAAATTAAAAAAAATAAAAAAAAATAGTTACGAAAGAAAAAAAATCATCTCGACTGTTTACCGGTATCTGGATCCATCATTGGAACTAGCGGCATGGGTTTTCTTGGCACATTTGCAACATTTGCTACCCATAACGCGGCAACAATGGCGGACGAATCACAATTCTTCATCTAAGCGAATCGCGCCTAGATCGTAGTTTGAAACTCATAGAAATCACATTCTCAGTAAAAAATCTCCTATTTCGATTCATAATTTTCAAAATAAAATTTTCAACACCATTGAAAAAAACGAAAAATTTTCTCAAAAATTTTTTTTCACCATAGAAAAAACGAGAAATTTTCTCAAAAAAAAAAATTTTTTTTTTTTCACCAATAATTACGAATTCTTTATAATTCTCGAAAACTTGCACTGATAATTTGTGAAAAAAGCACATTAAATAGGAATGAATTTTTTAGGCGAATGTCATCAAATGAGATCGTTCCACTTTGCTTGATTCGCTTCGTCCTAATTCGAAGCATTGCACTTTTGCAAGGGCACTGAATAAATACAGTCCAATAATAAAATATAGATTTAAATTTGTTTAATCGATCGTTGTCGTCGTCGGATCTCTCGCGAGACTGATAGTTTCAGTCTGTGTCTTTTAGGTGGCAGACATAGTCTCAACTACGCCATTTCCCACCGTTCATCCCCCTTCTCTTCTTCTTCATCTTCTTCTTCATCTTTTACGCAAACGAGGAGAAGCACAAAGCGCAAAAATAGGTCAAGAATTAATGTCTCTCTCTCCCTCCCTCTCTCTCTCTTGATTTAGCAAAAGACTTTTAGAATAATGAAATTAAATTTAGTTATGTGAATGGTACAAAAATTTTGATAGAATTTTTTTTTAAAAAGGATTTCTTTTTTTGAAAAAATATTTTTGTTGAGAGACAAAAATTGGTGGTAGACTGTGAGGGGAAAAATTTAGCAATAGACTCTAAAATAGTAAAATTAAATTTAGTTATACTAATGGTATAAAAAACTTTGCTATATTATAATTTTTGTTTAATGAACGCTTAAGTAGTAACGGCCTGTTTAAGTCAGACTTTTTTAAATTGAATTTATTATTTTAGTAGTAAAAGACAGTTAGGGCCAGACAATATAATTTTTTAATACAAATTTGTTTTTTTTAATTTGCATTTTTAAATCTAGTAGTAAAAAACAGTTTTAGCCAGACGAAGAATTTTCTTAACACAATTTTTGAAAGAATATAAAAATTGAGACAAGAAACGTATCAAAATGTTGCTTTGTTTGTTTTTTTTTTTTGTTTTTACAAATTTTTTATTTTTGCTTTTTTTTTAATTAGATTTTTTTAGTCTAGTAGTAAAAAACAGTTTAAGTCAGACAAAGTATTCTATTTCACAGTTTCTCTGAGGTTAGAAAATTTAAACAAAAAACGAATCAAAACGTTGCTTTGTACAAATTTTTTATTTGTTTTATTTTTTCAGTAAATTTTTTTAATTTAGTAGTAAAAAGCAGTTTTAGTCAGACGAAGCATTTTTTACACAATTTTTGAAAGAATATAAAAACTGAGACAAGAAATGTATCAAAACGTTGCTTTGTACAAATTTTTTTTTTTATTTTTTCAATTAAATTTTTTTAATTTAGTAGGAAAAAACAGTTTTAGTCAGACGAAGAATTTTATTTCACAATTTTTCGAATGATGTAAAATATGGAAAAACGAATTAAAACGTTGCTTTGTACTTTTATACTTTTTAATTAGCATTTTTTAATCTAGTAGTAAAAAACAGTTTTAGTCAGACGAAGCATTCTTTTCCACAATTTTTATGATGATATAAAATTGAGACAAAAAACGAATGAAAACTTTGCTTTGTACAAATTCTTTATTTATTTTATTTTTTAATTAAATATTTTTTTAGTCTAGTAGTAAAAACAGTTTTAGTCAGACGAAACACTTTCTTTACATAGTTTTTCTATAAGGATATCAAATTAAGACAAAAAAGGAATCAAAAGCGTTGCGTAGCAACGCCTCTTACGCTGAGAGGGAAAAAAATTTAGCGAAAGTCTTTAAAAAATAGAATAAAATATAATTATACTAATATAAAAATTTTATGAGAATTGTTTTTTAATAAGCAAATTAAAAATTCATCTTATACGCTGAGAGGGGGAAATTTTTGGACTTGAAAAATAATAAAAAAAATAGTTCGAAAGTGAGTATGGACTGGAAATTAAAATAGAAAATCAAGAATGTAAAGTGAAAAATGTCAGTGAGAGTCAGACAAAACATTTTAATGTAATTTTAGTAGCAGTAGTAAACAAGTTCTTGAAAGAAGATTTTTTTCTAATTTTTGTATTATTTTTGTTTTGTTAGACAAATTTTTAACATTGTTCAACCTTGACAGTAGTAGAAGAAGACTGTTTTAGTCAGACGAAATACAATTCAATTATTAAAATTTTTAATCAGTAGTACAAAAATATTCTAGTCAGACGTTTTCAGAAGTATTTAAAAAATACTTGATTTGATTTTTTTTATTTCAGTAGTAACTGCATGTTTGAGTCAGACTTTTTTAGTTAAATTTTTTACTTTAGTAGTAAAAGGCAACTTTTAGTCAGACGAAGTAGTATTTATTTATAGAAATGTTTAATTTGTATTATTGTTTAATTAGGTTTTTTTGTCAGATTTCTTTAGATAGATAATTCTTTAGAATTATTTATTTTTATTACTTCAGAGCAGTAAAATACAGTCCAATTATCCAAATTTTGATTTCAGTAGTAAAAGAGTATTACAGTCAGACGTAATCAGAATTTTTGTATTGTTTATTTTAGTAGTAACGATCAGTTTTAGTGAGACGTTTTCAGAATTGCACATTTTTTTCATTCAGTAGTAAAAGGCATTTTTAGTCAGACAACGTTATCTTTATTTATACTTATTTTTTTATTTTTATTTTTTTCCATTATTATTTTCTTTCTAATTCATTTAGTAAAAAATAATTTTAATCTAACGGAGAAAATATTTCTATTAATAGTAAAAAAAACTACGTGCCAGACGAAAATTTTCTACATTCATAACAGACAAATGCAAATAGGAGCAATTTCAGTAAGTGCTTTTTGTACTCAATTTTTCTCACAGTAGTGAAGGTCAGTAGTAGACAATCTATTTTTGACAGTAATAAAGATTAGCATTTGTCTGCCAAAAAATCTTTAATTCCGTATGTTTTTAATTCAGTAGAACAGGTCAGTTTTGGTCAGACAAGTTGTGGATATTATTACATTTACAATTTTCCAGTGGTTTCTTTCAGTTGTAAAATATTTATTTTCCGACGTAGTTCGTAGTAAATAAAAATTTATTTAACTGACGAGACATTATTGAAATTTTTATTTTAGTAGTAAAAATCATTATCAGTCAGACAGTTTTTATTTTCAACTAACGAAAGTTTCATTAGGACGAATTTTTTATTTCAATAATAAAATATTGTAATCGTAGTTAGTAGAAAAAATTCCTTTAACTGACGAATACTTATTGGAATTTTTCTATCAGTAGTAAAAATCAGTAGTGGTCAGACAAATTTTTTTTTTAAATAGGTAAAAAGAATGTTTCAGTAGAACAAAATTTCTTTTAGTATAGTAAAATATTCAGTGTCGGACGTAGTTAGTAGTAAAAACTGATTTAACTGACGAAACATTGAAATTTTTATTTCAGTAGTAAAAACCTGTATTAATCAGACAATTTATATTTTTAAGTATCAAATCAGTTTTTTAGTAAGACAAATTTTTTTATTTTAGTGATAAAATATTCAGTCTCAGATGTAGTTAGTAGTCAAAATTCCTTCAACTAATGAAACATTAGTGTAATTTTTATTTCAGTAGTAAAAATCAATATCGGTCAGACAGTTTTTATTTTCAAATAACGGAAGTTTCATTAATACGAATTTTCTTATTTCAATAGTGAAATATTCAGTGTAAACCGTAGTTAGTAGTAAAAATTTCCTTTAACTGACAAATACTTATTGAAATTTTTATTTCAGTAGTAAAAATCATTATCAGTCAGACAATTTTTTTTAAGTAGCGAAACAGTTTGTCAAGTAAAACAAATTTTGTTTTTTTATTTTATCCGTAAAATATTCAGTGTAAAATGTAGTTAATAGTAAAAATTCCTCCAAGTGATGAAAAAATATTAAAATTTTTATTTCAGTAGTAAACATCAATAGTAGTCAGACTGTTTTTATTTTAAAGTAACAAAAGAGTAAGACAACATTTATTTTAGTAGTAAAATATTCAGTGTCAGACATAGTGTGCTAAATAATTTAAATTTCGCCGACAGTAGAAAATGCTACTTCTATTGAGACACATTTTCGAAATTCTTGACTCCTCTGCATAAAAGTAGTAAATGACACTTAAAGTCAGACGAAAAGTTTTAAATCCGCAAAGTTACGTTTTGCGTAAAAACTATTAAAAGACCCCTAGTATTTCAAAAATTTACAAGTTTCACAAAATTTAAAAAAAAAATTCAAAGTTATATTTTATAAGTAGTATAAATCCCTATTAGTCAGACATCCGTGAAATATTTCTGGTTCAAGTTTCCAGACTCGGCAAAACTTAACATTCAACAGTAATGAGACAGTTTTGACGCACATTTTCCAATTGGCACTAGACCACGTAATTCACAAATTTGTTCTAATTCGTCACTTATACGTATTCGTTAAATTACCTTCGTTTACTTATTATATTTTTTACATTTTATTTCAAATATTTATTTAAAAAGGATTTTTTAAAAATTTATTTTATATAATATATAAAATAAATTTTATATAATATATAAAATAAATTTTACAAATAAGTAAAAATTCTCTCCCTCTTTTATGTAGGGGTTAGAAAAAATATACGTTTCGTTAATTATTAAATTTTACTAAAAAGAATTTTTTTTTCTACAAAGTTTATAAGGACAAGTTTTTTGCTCAGGCATATTATAAAGTTTTATATTTTTTGTGTTTTTGTTTGTGTTGTGATGAAGCTATTCCCACGAAGCTTATAAGTGTTGAAAACAGAGGAAAATGCAATGATCCCACACGTCCCTGGCATTGAAGACAGTCTCGTCGAAATGACATGACGAGAATAATTTCGACCTCGCAAAATTAAATCCACGACTGCTTGAAATAAACACCTTCTGATGATGCTTGGCACGCACGACAGTTTCACGGGAACCGGGACAAATTACCGAATCCAATGTTTCGATTCATTTTTGTATCCCCACGTAATTTCAAGTTTTCTTATTAATTATCAAAATTTTCAACAAGATTTTTTTTTATTTATAATCTTATCACTATACTTCAATTTAATTTCCATTTTAGTTTCATTTCCTTTTTATTTTTATTTCTATCTAATTTTTAATTTTCAATTTTTAATTTATTTTTAATTTGGTTTTATTTATTTATTGATGTTTTCTTTATTTTTTTATTTATTTTATGTTCCTAAAGTTTTGAACATTCAAATGAACGACGTCAGGAAATTTCTTTTTGCTTTAATTTGTGTTATTGGTTTGTTTATATTCAAAAAATTAATTTTTTCATGATTTATAATAAAATAATATTTTAAATAAAAAAATTAGAAAATTTTTTATAAATTATAATTAAGAAATAAATGTTGTTTATTATAATGCTTTTTTCTATAAAAAATTTTGTTTGACTCCTTTTTATTTATAAAAAATAGAAAATTGTTAATTATTAAAAAATTATGATTAAGAAAAAGGAAATATATTCATTTTATGCCTAATTTTCATTTCTTTCAATTTCTATTTCTTAATTATAATTGTTTTAATATAATTCAAAATTTTTTAAAAATAAAAGAAAAAATGTTTATAAAATTCTATTTGTAAATTACAAATTCTCATTGAAAATGATATTAAAAATTTTTTTATTTTTAAAAAATAAAGGAAAAAAAAACTTCTTCAAAATTTAATTTAATTTAATTATTATTTTCTAGAATTTTTAACTACTTTTTATCGCAATAATTCAATTCCTTAAAAAAAATTTTATCATTTATAAAAATAATTGAATTATTGGAAAGAAATTTATAAAAATATTTGTAAATAATTGAATTCCTGTCAAATTTTTATTATTTATGAAAATAATTGAATGTTTGCGTACAATTTTATTAAATTTTTTTTTAAATAATTGAATTCGTTTATATTTTAATTTTCGTATTTATTGATTTATTTATATTTTAATTTTTTCGTTTAATTATTATTTCTTTCTTTTACAAACTTATTTCAGTATGAAAATATTTTTCAAGACAATTTGTTTATTTATTTATTTATTTATTTATTTATTTATTTATTTATAAGTTAAAAAAACAAATAAAGATCAAAGGGAAAAATCTACTCACAATTCGAAGAGAAAATTGTCGCAAATTTCCGTTTGGCGAATTTTCACCGCGATGACAACGTCTTCGTTCGATCGGCATTTCACTTTTATTTCCTCCTCTTCCTCCCATATTGATGTTTCGATTCCGGAGGAATGATCTACGATTATCGTTAAAAATTAGAAGAGAAAACAATATTTTTCTTTTTTTTTGCAAAATTGTGTAAAAATAAAAAAAAAATTCAAGCAAAAATACAAAAACTCAACTCAAATTTTAGATAATAAAAAATGTTTCTAATTTTTACCGGGGGGAGGCGAAAAAAAAATTAACTTAGAAATGCAATTGAAATCGCAATTGAGTTGATTCGCTAAGTTCGACTAACCGGCTTTCTAAAAATATCATCGACTTCAAATCACCACGTATAAGAAACGACTGCTTTACTATTCGTCTTCTCTTCTTTTTTTTCTTACTTTTCATTTCGCTAAAATACTATTTGAACGAAATTTTCAATTATTTTCCATCCCATTTTTTTCTCTACTCTAATTTTAATTTTTTTTCCCCTCCATTAATTTGAATTTTCCCTCAGAAATATATTCAACTATTTTCTTCATTAATAGATTTTGGAAAATTTTCACATAAATGTCAATCAAAATTTGACGTTGCTCACGCATGTCAAAAGTTTCACACTTATACGCACACGTCAGAGCAAAAAAAAAAAAATAACCAGTAGTTTCAAATCTATTTTTATTCAAAATTCTCCTACTAATAAATGATGACAGTTGATTAGTTTTTCCAATAATTATCACCGGCTTATTTTATTTTACAAATTTTTCTGAAAAATTTATTAATATAGAGAAAAAAACAATAATTTTTCACGTTTATGCAACACGGTGTTTATTAAAGACTGGCCAACTCTCAAAATATTCTCACCAAGTGCATCCCGTCGCATTCATCGAGAAAAATCCGACCCAAATCCGCTTGTTTTGACGCTTTTTATTAGGTGAAGAGGAAAAAATAAAAAATGTTTCTAAACCAATTTCTTTCTCAATATCGGAAAAGCAAAATAAAATTTTTCTGTCGTTAAAAGAATTTTAAAAAAATACTTTGAGAAAAAAATATAATTTACGAAAAATGGTAAAAATTAAAATGAAGAAATAAACAGAAAATTTTATCTAAAGGGTAAAATTGTTAAGACTTTAAAAAATTAGAAAAATTAAAAAAGGAATAATTTACGCAAAAGGTGATAATTAATTAAAAAAGGAAAAAGGGGAAAAAAATAGTTTAAAAGTTAAAAAAAAGCTAATTAGAAAAATAAAAAAACAAAAATTATTTTCAACAACAAAATCAAAAAAAAAAAAAATTTCCAAAAAATTGAAAAATTCTTTTTTCCAAAAATATTTAATTACCTGTTAAGGTCATTCCGTCAAGTGAAGAAGCAATTTTCGATTCTTTTTTCCATTGACATAACTCTCTTTTTTAAATTACTCAATTAAAAAATGAATTATTTGGCGCGTGCCGAAATAACACTTCCCTATTCGTTCCCGTCTTTTCGCATTCGATTCTCGCCTTTTTCCCCACCTTTCCCACAATTTTCACCAAACACTTTACCAAGAAGCAAAATTTTGCCGCACGCAACCCTAAACTGCGCCAAGCCAAGGGCTCTGATCTAAAATCGTCAACGATGAACGGCGTTGTGTGCGCGCCGACCACTCTCTCCACTCTTCTTCTCTTTTGTACATATGTTGAGAAAAACTTTTTCGTCGCGTTTTAAACACAGACATGCGCTTGTGAGTTTCACTCTTTCTCTCTCTCTCTCACTCCAAAAGCTATAGTGGAATTCTGACGTAATAAAAAAAATATAAAACCACGCGTCATGGAATTTCAAAATTTTTTTTTTCGTGAAATAAAAATCTTTCTATAAAAGAAAGAAATTTTTTATGGACAAGAGAGAAGGAAAATTGTATTTTAAAAAGGGAGAGAGAGAGAGAGAGAGAAAAGGAAAGAATAGGAGAGAAATGGCGAACAAGGAATGAGGAACTAATTAAATGCATCTAAATCCGTGGGATCTACTTTAAAATACAGTGGTCAGAGTGCGTATATATTTAAAGCACTATTTGCACTCGTCCCCTGAATTTAATGGTTTTCCCGAGTTCAAATTATGCTTTTGTTTTAGCTCCCCCCCCCCTCCCCCCTCCTTCGGCCTGATCCTAAAATAGAGTCTCAATTGGAAATTTACGAAAAAAACCTATTTAGGATTTTTTATTCATTTGTTTAGAATAATGCAAAAAAGTTACAAAATTATTTTTTATAGATATTAATTAATCATGTATTATTAATATCAAAATATTATTTATTATGGTTTTTTGAATTTTGAATTTCGCGCCAATACATTTCTTTAAACTGTCGCCTAGATGGCATGAAAGTTCTCTCGCAAACGAAATGATGCGGATAGAGAACAGAAAAAATTTGGACTCATTTTTGTTGCAACACAAAATTTTAATTTTATTTATTTCACTAGCAACAATTCGCGTTCGATTTTTTTTACTTAGCAATTTTTATTAATTAGTAATTTTAACAATAATAGAATTTAAAAATTTGTAATTCAAATTTTTCTTGAAAACAATATAAAAATCTAATTTTGGAACAATTACAAATAATTGCAGAAATTTAATTATTTTCAAGAGGGATAAAATTCTTCTCATAAAATTCAATTATCTTTTAAATTTAAAAAAAATTCTCGTCAAAATCTCCAATTATCTTTATAAATAACAAAATTCTTCCCCAAGGTTCAATTATTTTCAAATAAATTTCAAGTTCACAAAAATATAGTACGCAAAGATTTAATTATTTTCATAAATAATAAAAATTTCTCAGAAATTCAATTATTTACAAATTTTTTTATAAATTCCTTCGCAATAATACAATTATTTTCATAAAAAATAATTTAAAATTGTAGAAAATAATAATTGATTTGAAATGATGGAAATAATTTTTGAAAAAGTTACTGTAATAATATTCTTATAATATAAAACAATGATTTTATCACTCGGTCATTTTAATTATTATAAAACATTCTTATAAGTTATTGAATTTAAAAAGATTTTGAATTTGAATGTTTTGAAAAATTTTAATTTCTACGTAAAAATAATATTTAAATATTTATTTAAAAAAAAATTATTGACGTTTTCGAATAATTTTACAATTAAAGAAATTCGTAAATAAATTGAGAAATATAAATTATGCATAAAATGGGTATACGTCCTGTTTCTTAATTATAATTTAACAATTAACAATTTTCTCATATTTTTTATAAATAAAAAGGAGAAAAATTTGCATAATTTAGATCAGTCAAAATTTGAAAATAATTGAATTTTATGAAGAATACAATGAATTCAAAATTGTAATGAAATTCTTTAGTCAATATATAAATAATATAAATCTTCGTAAAAAATTCAATTATTTTAAAAAATCTTGTTAAAATTCTCTGAGAAAAACAATTATTTTAAAGGCAATTTTAATAAAATTCTTCTCAAAAAATCACTTATTTTTTTAAATTTTGCAAAAATTCAATTATTTGCAGAAATAATACATTTTTTCGCAGGGATTCAATTGTTCTCAAAAGTTTTAATAAAATTCTATTTAAGAATTCAATTATTTTCAGAAATAATTCAAATTGTCGATTTACTAAAAATCATTGAATGCTTGTAAAGTATTTATAAAAAAATTTGAAAATAATTGAATTTATTTCGAGAATTTTATCAAAATTTTTTTATTAAATTATTTATTTATTTATTTATTTATTTAAACGGTTCCTAGGGCTAATGAGCCCTCCAAGGAACAATATGTTTGTAATTTTAAAAAATAATTTTTTAATTAAAAATTTTGAAAATAATTGAAATTTACAAATAAATTTATTAAAAACTTTTGAGAACAATTGAATTGTTCAGAAAAATGTTATTACAATTTTTATTAAAACTTTTAAAAATAATTGAATTCTTACAAAACATTTTATTATTTATGAAATGTTTTTTCTCAGTTTAGTGAAATTTGTAGCTGTTCCAGGCAAATTTTTCTTCTTGTAGTCATTATAAAATTTCCGTTAAGAGACTTTTCGTTTTTTCTCAAGTTTTTCGTTAAAACCATTTTCTATTACAAAAAGAATTTTTGTAAACATTTTTGTTAAAGAAAAATAATTACAGAAATAAATTCTGTAAGAGGAAATTTGAAATATAGAAAGGTAAAAAATTGTTTTCTTTAATTATACATTTTTATTATATATTATTTATTTTATTATATATTAACATTTCTGTACACATAAAGCACAGTTGTCGAAAGACATAAAAACCAATAATCAGACACATTTGTTCGTAAAAAACACGATTTTTTTGCAATTATTACACTTTCAATAGAAATCAAACGAAAAACCTAGTGACATGCAAAATTTGACATAATCTTCGAGGAAACTTTAGTCGAAAAAGTTGTGTTAAACTTAATGAAATTAATTTAATTAATTCAGAATTGAATATAAATTAAAAGCTTTTAATAAAAATTAAAAAATATTAAAACTAGATTTACTGTAAATAAATAAATTCCAGCTGACGTCTGTTAATTTTTTTTCTTTTCTTTTATTTTTTATTTATAGACATATTTTAAAAATTTTTTGTAATTTTGCTTGTCACTGGAAAAATTGGATCAGCGGTTACAAAACTGACAGTAGGGACAAGTATACAATATTTACAATTTTTGAGATATTATAATATCTCTGAGTCTTCGTGACACTTTATTTTTAAAAAGTTAATTCAATTAATTACACTTTATTTTTTAAAAATTAATTCACTCTCTGAAAAAAGGAGTCATAATTTAGTCTTCAACAGTGGTCTAAAACAAAACATTTGGTGTTAAAATCCAATTATTATTTATTCAATTTTGATTTATTATTATTTATTAGGAATTAGAATTGAAATTAGAATTGAAATTCTAGTTTTAATTCTAAATTCGAATTGGAATTAAAATTATAACTAAAACTAGAATTGAAATTCTAGTTTTAATTGTAATTTCAATTTTTATTTTTATTCCTGATCCAATTCTAATACGAATTCTAATTCGAATTTAAATTCTACTTCCAGTTCTAGTTTTAATTCTACTTTTTAAAATTTAATTTTAAATCCAATTCCAATTCGGATTTAAATTCGAATTCCACGTTAAATTCACGTTTGAATTAAATTTCTAGTTTCAATTCTGATTTGAAGTCTAATTCCAATTCTATATCCGATTCTTATTTGAATTCTAATTCTAATTTCGATTTTAGTTCCAATTGTAGATTTAATTCTATTTCTAGTTCGAATTCTAATTGGAATTAAAATTTTCCTTTCAATTCTAATTAAAATTTTAATTCCTGAAGTGCATTAATGCGATAAAATTGTAACTTGAATTGAAATTACAATTAGAATTGAATTGTAACTGGCATTAGAATTTAAATTAAAATTAGAATTGAAACTAGAACTGGAATTAGAATTGGAATAAAAATTAGAATTGAAACTGGAATTTGAATTGGAATTAAAATTAGAATTGGAACTAGAATTGGAACTGGCAATAGAATTTAAATTAAAATTAGAATTGAAACTAGAATTGGAACTGGAATTAGAATTGGAATCAAACTTAGAATTGAAACTGAAATTAGAATTGGAATTAAAATTAGAACTGAAACTGGAATTGGAACTGGAATTAGAATTGGAATTATAATTAGAACTGGAACCCAGACGCTTTAGCAATTCATACAGACTCGCGTCCTTTTTTTTTAATTCCTTATATTTGATTCGAATTCGAATTCGTAATTCTCTTTTCGAATTATTTCACCCTTATTTTCATTCGTATTTCAAAAAATTATTTTCCTAAATTACATTCAATGTCCAGAAGACTCAATTATTCAATTTCACTCATTTGTTCATTGTTTTTTTGTTTATTTTCATCTCCCTTTTTTGGAAACTTAACGTCTAGGACCACGCAACCATTTAGGAATTAAATCACAAATTCCTTGTTGAATTCGCCGATAAAGAATCAGTCCAATAATGGGAATAGCGAAAATTGCCTCCTTAAAAATATAAACATACACAGCGGCCAACAATAAAATCACGTCCGTCACAAAACTGAAATTCGATCTAACATTCCGTTCGGCTTGAATTTCTAGTAAATATTTTGTGTGAGGATCAATAAAATCATATCTCTCGTGGGTTGATATTCGCCTCGATCGTTGCCTCCTACCACCACTTTGACTTTGCAATCGTTCCATTTTCGCCTCGGTTGGTGTTTGAGCACGTGAACGATCACGAGAATTCGATCTCGACGATGTACGACTACTGGATTGATATTTGGACGACTGATTTTGATGACTAGACTGATCATTTCGTGTCTTTGATGACGATCTCGATGATCCGCCTCCTCTCTCGCTGGAGACATTTCTCGATCTTGGTTTGGAATTTTCACCTCTTCTCGTCTTGGATGATGATCTGGACGATGCAGCCCTGTCGGTGGAAACATTTCTTGATCTTGGCGCGGGAATTTCGTCGGCACGTGATCTAGCGCGTCGTGTTTCCGTTCGAGTCGGACTAAAAGTACCTGATCTTTGGTTGAACTCTTGATTAAGATTCCTGTCTCTATAGTTTTGGGAATCACTCGATCTTTCGTCTGAGGAATAATCGACCCTCGTGGGTGGAATCGACAACGATTTTACAATTTCTTCGGGATTTATTTTTTCCGTTCGGGAAAAGGTGGGGGTTGGAACTCTTTTCTGGGGAGGGAATGGTTTATGTGTTTGGGAGAATTGATTAACAATTTCGGTGTAGTGACTGACGACGGCCATTCTTTGTTCGAAGCGCTCCTCCTCATTGTCTGATGATGTAATCGAACTTTTGGACATTTGCTTCAATTGTCGTCGTCTGTTTTGCGCGACTTCGGCCGCTGAGAGGACGTTCTCGTTGTCAATGGCCGATAGTGACATTTCACCTGAAACCATTTCAGGAGCGGATGTACCAGTGAAATCACTTGTATTTTTGGTTCTTGGTTCGTCCGGTAACTTTTTGACATCGGTTTCGATTGGTTTCTCCGGTGGTACCGGTCTGCCGAATTGGTTCACTGGTACCGAGTCGGGTTCGACTCGCTTTTTGAGAATTGATTTTGGAACTATGGTGACGGGCGACATTGGTGGCGATGGAATTGATTGGCGAATACTTTCGGGAGTTGGTTCGATTACCTGAACTCTGTGTGAGGGAATTGGTGGTTGTGCTGTTTTTTCTGGACTGACGTGACGAACTGGATTTCCCCTGGGATGGTAGGTGTCCTCCTCGTTTTCGACTGGAATTGCCAAAATTCTTGCTCTGAATAGTCGGAGATCTTCGTCACTACTTTCTTCTTCGGATGATTCGATGGAAGTTTCGACACTCATTGTCTCGGTTACTTCCTCGTATTGTTTCTGCTGCCAAGTTGTTTCGATTTTTTTCTCCTGAGGCTCTTCGATCATTATCGGAGTGAACGTATTTTCTGATGAATAATCATGCCACCTTCGCAGAGGTTCGGAATTGTCGACTTCTGTCACTTCCGAATACTCCTTTTGATCTATTTCATCAAAATATTCCGTTTGATCAACTTCTGGATCAATAGGTTCGGAATCCACTCGATCGACTTCTTCGGAGTATTCACCAATTCCAACCTCTTCTGGATAGTCATCTTGACCTGAGTATTGTGTTCTTACTTTTCCCGAAAACCTATTCATCTCGTCGATTGGGGAATTTTCCGAATCCAGTTGTTGACTACCCCAATGATCCATCTTTGGTTCTAGGGACGATAAATTAGGATCGGAAGCAACGTCTTCCAAAACTCCGGGTATTAGTTTGGTGGGAACGCGTAAAGTGTCGGTTTGACTGTCACTGCATCTTCTGCGATCGCGTTTAGTTTGCCAGAGCGATGAATGAGCTGGAACTTTCTTTCGTAGGGATATTCTTTGCTCGAAGAGGGGATATTTTTCGAGAGTATCGTTTGTTGGGTCAGTCTTTAGATCACTGTTATCGATCTCTTGGGGAATTTGTCGTTTAGCTTCGTCGACAGCAACTGCACGATAGAATCTTTCCATGGCACGTTCGTGAAGTAGTTCTGTTGAACTGACAGCCTCGCGCATTGTCTCCACGAATTGATGATCAATTCTGAATAATTCCGGAAGTGAAATAGACTTTGGTGGTGGAACCAAATCGTCTTCTTCATTTCCCATTGTTCTCGATCTTGGTCGACCTTTAGGAAAAAAATCAAGATTGTTAGTTAAAACAGAACGAAAGAGACAAATTCTAATTCCAATTCCAATTCTAATTCTAATTCTAATTCCAATTCTAATTTAAATTCTAATTCAAATTTCAATTCTAATTCCACTTCTAATTCGAATTTCATTTCCATCGCGTTAATAAACAAATCAATTACATCACTTTAGCTTTTACATTTACCTGAAAAATCAATTTCCGTCTGTGAATGGCGATCAAGCTCCTGTTGAGAGTCCCGATCATCGGGATAGAGAACAAGAACAAATTCCGAACTACCATGCAGAGCATTTTCATCATCATCAGCAAATGAGGCAGGTTCAGTTCTAGCGAATTGTTTTCGTTTAACATCCAAAAATGCTGAATCACCCTGAGCCGATAAATCAGTGAAATGTTGTTCTTTTCTCAAAGTGGAAACTGGAGTTCTGGGTGGACTCAAATGAGTGCGATCCGGTGAAGTCGGTACCTGACTCCTAGGATCATGAGCTCTCGGTGGCTTAGGTGGGGCTGGAGTCTTTGTGGTCCCTCCAATCGATCGTGATCTTGGCTGAGGAACTGGAGATTCTCCTCCCGAATCGTCAAACGTTGGAGTGACAATTATTGTTGTTGCTGTGGGTTCTTTCCTCTTCTCATGAACATCTGACACCTGAAAGGGAATTTAATTTTAGTCACTCAAATTATTATCATCTCCTTTTTCGTTATCATCACCTTCACCATCATCATTAACATTATCATTATCATCAACATCATCATTATCATCATCTTTCTCATTATAATCAACAATATCATCATCATTAGCATTACCTTTAGCTTCAGCATTATCATCATCATCAGCATTATCTTTATCTTCAGCATTATCATCATCATCATCATCATCGCTCCCACAGCATTTAAACTTGCAGCAATGTTGTTAATGTTGCTGCAAGTTTAGATGCTGTGGGTGCATCCTCATCATCATCACTATCATTATAATTATTATTATAACTAATACTATTATTATTTCTTCATTATGTACCTTTACTTGATCATTTTTCTTCTGCATTTCCTCGGAATGATCAACAACGTCCAGAGCAAAGGTCACTCTGCTGTCGGATCTCGATGATCTTCCTGAGCTGAGACGTTGTGATGACAGAGAACGTTCAACAGGATCTCCCCTTGAATAATTTTCTTCGCGAGTCAAACTCCTGGTTCTTTGCGAAGGTTCAACGAAACTCACTTCTCGTCTTTCGCTTCGTCCTCTGTGAATTTCTCGATGACTCTGTGATTTGTTGCTCAGAGGCCCTGTAATTCTGTCATTTTCATTACAATAAATATAGGTTTTTCGAATTTTTGGAAAATTTTGATAATTTTAGATTTTTTACCAAAGGGTAGAGACTAATAAATAAGTAAAGTGTTTTTGAAGAGCACAAAAATAATGAAGCTAAATGCCATAAAAAAGAAGAAAAAATGTTGAATTTTAAGAAATTCGGTTTTTCGAATTTTTGGAAAATTTTGATAATTTTAGATTTTTTACCAAAGGGTGGAGAGTAATAAATAAATAAAGTGTTTTTCAAAAGCACAAAAATAATGAAGCTTAATGCCATAAAAAAGAAGAAAAAATGTTGAATTTTAAGAAATTCGGTTTTTCGAATTTTTGGTAAATTTTGATAATTTTAGATTTTTTACCAAAGAGTGGAGACTATTAAATAAGTAAAGTGTTTTTCAAAAGCACAAAAATAATGAAGCTAAATGCCATAAAACAGAAGAAAAAATGTTTAATTTTAAGAAATTCGGTTTTTCGAATTTTTGGAAAATTTTGATAATTTTAGATTTTTTACCAAAGGGTGGAGAGTAATAAATAAATAAAGTGTTTTTCAAAAGCACAAAAATAATGAAGCTTAATGCCATAAAAAAGAAGAAAAAATGTTGAATTTTAAGAAATTCGGTTTTTCGAATTTTTGGTAAATTTTGATAATTTTAGATTTTTTACCAAAGGGTGGAGAGTAATAAATAAGTAAAGTGTTTTTCAAAAGCACAAAAATAATGAAGCTTAATGCCATAAAAAAGAAGAAAAAATGTTGAATTTTAAGAAATTCGGTTTTTCGAATTTTTGGAAAATTTTGATAATTTTAGATTTTTTACCAAAGGGTGGAGAGTAATAAATAAATAAAGTGTTTTTCAAAAGCACAAAAATAATGAAGCTTAATGCCATAAAAAAGAAGAAAAAATGTTGAATTTTAAGAAATTCGGTTTTTCGAATTTTTGGTAAATTTTGATAATTTTAGATTTTTTACCAAAGAGTGGAGACTATTAAATAAGTAAAGTGTTTTTCAAAAGCACAAAAATAATGAAGCTAAATGCCATAAAACAGAAGAAAAAATGTTTAATTTTAAGAAATTCGGTTTTTCGAATTTTTGGAAAATTTTGATAATTTTAGATTTTTTACCAAAGGGTGGAGAGTAATAAATAAATAAAGTGTTTTTCAAAAGCACAAAAATAATGAAGCTTAATGCCATAAAAAAGAAGAAAAAATGTTGAATTTTAAGAAATTCGGTTTTTCGAATTTTTGGTAAATTTTGATAATTTTAGATTTTTTACCAAAGGGTGGAGAGTAATAAATAAGTAAAGTGTTTTTCAAAAGCACAAAAATAATGAAGCTTAATGCCATAAAAAAGAAGAAAAAATGTTGAATTTTAAGAAATTCGGTTTTTCGAATTTTTGGTAAATTTTGATAATTTTAGATTTTTTACCAAAGGGTGGAGAGTAATAAATAAGTAAAGTGTTTTTCAAAAGCACAAAAATAATGAAGCTTAATGCCATAAAAAAGAAGAAAAAATGTTGAATTTTAAGAAATTCCGTTTTTCGAATTTTTGGAAAATTTTGATAATTTTAGATTTTTTACCAAAGATTGGAGACTTTTAAATAAGTAAAGTGTTTTTGAAGAGCACAAAAATAATGAAGTTAAATGCCATAAAACAGAAGAAAAAATGTTGAATTTTAAGAAATTCGGTTTTTCGAATTTTTGGAAAATTTTTATAATTTTAGATTTTTTACCAAAGAGTGGAGATTATTGAATAAGTAAAATTTTTTTGAAGAGCCCAAAAATAATGAAGCTAAATGCCATAAAAAAGAATAAAAAATGTTGAATTTTAAGAAATTCGGTTTTTCGAATTTTTGGAAAATTTTGATAATTTTAGATTTTTTACCAAAGAGTGGAGATTATTAAATAAGTAAAATTTTTTTGAAGAGCTTAAAAATAATGAAGCTAAATGCCATAAAAAAGAATAAAAAATGTTGAATTTTAAGAAATTCGGTTTTTCGAATTTTTGAATAATTTTGTTATTTTTAGATTTGAAAATTTGAATTTTTTGTACTTTTAACTAACTATTCTGTAGAATTAATTTTTGTCAAAAAAGTAGAAAAATAAGAAGAAATTCAAAGAAAAGAAAAAAAGAAAAACTCTATAAGGAAAAGAAGAAGAAGAAATTCCAAAAGTTGGAGGAGAAGAAAATTAAGAAGAAATTCAAAAAAAAGAAGAAAGAAAAAAAATGCAATGAGGAAAAGGAAAAGAAATTCTTTTTAATTATCATTATCATATAATTATATTAATTATATTATCATTATCTTTTTTCCAAAAGGCGGAGGAGAAGAAAAATAAGAAGAAATTGAAAAAAGGGAAGAAAGATAACAAATGCAATAAATAAAAGAAGAAGAAAAATTGCAAAACGTGAAGGAGAAGAAATGCAAAAAGGTAAAGATAGGACAGGAGAAAAGAGGAGAAGAAGAAGAAATTCAAAGAGGAAAAGAAGAAGGAGAAGAAGTAACTCAAAAAGTAGAAGATGAAGATGCAAAAATGCAAAAAGGAAGAGAAGAAGAAATACCAAAACGAGAAGTACAATATATAGAAGAAGAAATTCAAAAAGGTGTAGAAGATAAACTCAAGAAAGAGGAAAAAGAAGAAGAAATACAAAATGTAAAAGAAGAAGGAACTCAAGAAAAAGAAGAAGAATAAGAAATCCAAAAAGAAGAAGGAAAAGAAAAAATACAAAAAGAAGAAATAGTAGAAGGAAATGAATAAGAAGGAGGATAAGAAGAAATCCAAAAAGAATAAGAAGAATTAAAGGAATTCTAGAAAAAAGAAATCTCACCCCCGCTTCAGATCTGGAATGAAGACAACGTCACTCTCCTCACTGGGATCACTGACACCATAAGGATTTTCCGCCTTAATGCGAAAACGATATTCCGAGCCCTCGATAAGTTCGCTCAATGTTGTCGTTGTCTGTCGACATGTCGCAGCTTTGAGCCACATATCCCAACCGACTCGATAGTATTCAACGATATATGTACCAATTTTGCAACCGCCATCGTCTTCCGGCTCCATCCACTTGAGTGTGACGGACCTTCCCAAGGTCATTGCGACCGTGGCCTTGCCCGGTGCCGAAGGTCGATCTACATAAATATACAAACAATTTAAATTAAAAAAAAGTCACACAAATCAATTTCATTCATTTTCAATGCCAAAAATTCATATTACGAAATATATAAAGATATAGATGAAAATTTGGCTGGCAAAACCATTACCTACCTACCTGTTACGGTGACTAAAAATGAAGCGATGTCTTCACCTAATTTATTCGTCACCTTCACACTGTACTCGCCACGATCTTTTCTCTTAGCGTCAGGTATCTTCAGCACACTCTCACCGTCCATTGACTCGAAAATGTGTCTCTCGTCTTTGTTTATTGTATCACCATCGTGATACCATGTGACATCAGGCGGTGGACGACCAGCGAGTGTTATCTTCAATCGAATTGTTTCGTCTTGCTCGAATAGAAGTCCGTCCTCATATTGTCGGGGGAGTCGTATTCTCGGTGGAGCTAGTGATCAATGAAATTGGAATTTTTCTTTGAAAATGTGAAGATATTTTGTGGCAGTTCACTGTTCATTTAATAGTATCAAATTGCAAAGAATTGACAGCAAAAATGTGGATCAAATCAAAAATTGATCTTAATTTAAATGAAGAAATATTTTTTAAAGAAGATGACAGTCATTCAATTGAAGATTAATTCAAACTAAGGTGTATCTTCAAAAGAAGATTTATATACAAACGAAGATAGACTTATAAATGAAGAAATATGCAAAAGAAGATTCATTCAAATGAAGAAATATTTAAACAAAGGATTATTTAAACGAAAGATACATTTAAATGAAGATATAATCAAACGAAGATACATTCAACTGAAGATATATTCAAACGAAGATACATTCAATCGAAAATAGAATTAATATTTAAATTGAAAATAAGATTAATTTTCAAATCATGAAGACATTTAAAATTCAAATTATTAAACAGAGAATGATTTATTGTATTTGTATGATATAAAGCTAAATTCAATGGAGTATTCGGTG
The DNA here is from genome assembly GCF_015476425.1 of Leptopilina heterotoma. Classification (NCBI taxonomy): domain Eukaryota; kingdom Metazoa; phylum Arthropoda; class Insecta; order Hymenoptera; family Figitidae; genus Leptopilina; species Leptopilina heterotoma. Next base: position 125,861 of record NW_025111206.1, read on the forward strand.
AAGAAATAGAAGATAAAAGATTATCACTATTCAATGTAACAAAAATATTAAAAAGAAATTTTTATTGCACTCGAAATAAAATGAAGAAAAGAAGAAATAAAACTGAAGATATTTACCTTCGAGCATGAGTCTCGCTTTTGTGCTCACATGTCCAGCGCGATTGGTCGCAGTGCATTTAATTTCACCCTCATCATCAATTGCCGTTCGATGAATCAGCAGAACACTTTTTCCATTTTCTGTCACAATTCTCGTTCGTCGACTGCTAAATATTTCAAAACCATCCTTAAACCAAGCAATCTTTGGTGATGGCACTCCGGAATATTGGACTTCAAATTCCGCCTGTAAATAAGAAGAAAGTTTTCTCTTTTTTTTGTCGAATTTATTCTCATATCGAAATTTACATCGAAATTTAAATCGAAATTCAAAATCTCAATTCAAAATCGAAATATAAATTTAAATTAAAATTCGAAAATAAATTTACAATATTTTAGAAATTAAATGTTCTTGTTTATTATTATTCGAAAATTTTAATAAAATTCCTTCAAGAAATTCAATTATTTTCATAAATAATAAAATGTTTTATAAGAATTCAATTATTTTCAATAGAATTTTAATAAAATTTCTCGAAAGAATATAATTATTCATAAAATTTAAATTCAATTAAATTAAATTTAAATTCAATTATCTTTTTAAAATAAAAATTCAATTATTTTCAACAATTCTGATATAAAATTCTTCCAAATAATTCAATAATTTTTATAAATTGTAAAATTCTTGGCAATAATTCAATTATTTTTGTAAATAATAAAATTTTTCTTAGAAATTCAAATATTTCCAATACAATTTTAAATTTCTAATAAAATTTCTAGGAAAAAGTTCAATTATATTCAAGATAATTTTAATAAAATTTCTCTAACAGGTTTCAATTATTTTAAAAAAATTGTAATAAAATTTTTCTAAACAATTTAATTGTTCTCAAAAGTTTTTAATAAAATTCTTTGTAAATTTCAATTATTTTCAAAATTTTCAATTAAAAAATTATTTTAAAAAATTACATTATTTTTATGAAATTTAATGAAAAAAATTTTTGATAAAATTCTCGAAATAAATTCAATTATTTTCAAATTTTTTTATAAATACTTTACAAGAATTCAATGATTTTTAGTAAATCAACAATTTTAATTATTTCTGAAAATAATTGAATTCTTGAATAGAATTTTATTAAAACTTTTTAAATAATTGAATCCTTGCGAAAAAATTTATTCTTTCTGCAAATAATTGAATTTTTGCAAATTTTTAAAAAATAAGTGATTTTTTGAGAAGAATTTTATTAAAATTGCCTTTAAAATATTTGTTTTTCTCAGAGAATTTTTACAAGATTTTTAAAAATAATTGGAAATTTTTGAAGAATTCAATTAAAATTGTATTGAAAATAAGTGAAATCCTGATAAGAATTTTATTATTTATATAAAAATAATTTAATTTTTTACGAAGATTTTTATTATTTATATATTGACTAAAGAATTTAAAATACAATTTTGAATTAATTGAATTCTTCATAAAATTCAATTATTTTCAAATTTTTTTTATAAATACTTTACAAGAAGTCAAGGATTTTCAGTACACTAATTAAAAAATTGAAAATATTTAAAAAGAAAAATTATTTAAAAAGTTAGGATACAAAATTCTGTCGATCCACATTTTGAAATTAGTTTTTTTTGTGTTTTTTTCTTTAAAAAATATTGTTTGACAGATCGAAAAAGTGCAGGTATTCTTCATGATTTATAATAAAACAATATTTGAAATTAGAAAATGTAAAAAAATTATGATTAACAAATAAATTTTGTTTATTACATGCTTTTTTCTATAACAAATTTCGTTTGACTGATCTAAATTACGCAAAGTTTACTCCTTTTTATTTATAAAAAATATGAGAAAATTGTTAATTGTTAAATTATAATTAAGAAATAGGAAATATACCCATTTTATGCATAGAATTTATATTTCTCAATAACAATATTTTTAGAAACTCATCATTTTCTTTTATATAAGAAAACATTACATATTCTATTCTATTTTTCAATTACAAATTTTAATTAAAAATTAAATTGAAACTTTTTAAATTTTTAGAAAATAGAGGCAAAAAACTTTAATCAAAAAAATGTTCTGTTACATTTATTTACGAATTTCTTTAATTGTAAAATTATTTGAAAACATCAATAACATTTTTTTAAATAAATATTTAAATATTATTTTTCCGTAGGAATTAAAATTTTTCAAAACATTCAAATTCAAATCTTTTTAAATTCAATAACTTATAAGAATATTTTTATAAAACATGAAGATAGCGATTGCTCCGAGTCGAAGACTCGGAGTGATCGATTTCTTCATGTTTTATAATAATTAAAGATGACCGAGTGATAAAATCATTTTTTTAAATTATAAGAATATTATTACAGTAACTTTTTCAAAAATTATTTCCATAATTTCAAATCAATTATTATTTTCTACAATTTTTAATTATTTTTTATGAAAATAATTGAAAAAATTTTATTATTTATAAAAATAATTGAATTATTGGGAAGGAATTTATAAAAAAAATTTGTAAATAATTGAATTTCTGAGAAATTTTTATTATTTATGAAAATAATAATGAAGTAAAAAAAACCTGCTCGTTTTCAAGTGAAGTTGTGTCTTTTAATTCAATATCAAAATAAGGCGATGAGGCAATGGCACGTTGGAGAGTGACAGTGAGTGGATCGGAAATTTCACTTGGTTCCGATAGTCCCAGGGCATTCTGGGCACGAATACGAAATTGATAACGCCATCCTGGTTCAAGACCACTCAATGTGACTTCGGAAAATTTACAAAGAACTGGCGTTGAACGAATCCAATTTGGTGAACCCAATTTTCGATGTTCAACAAGATAGCCAATAATAGCCGATCCTCCATTACTTGTTGATCGTTCCCATCTGATACTGACTACATCTGGTTGTGTTTCCTCCGTGCCTGGTATCAGTATTGGCTTTCCTGGCGATGCTGGTAAACCTTCAACAATAAAAACCAAAAAAAATTTAATCACCAATTAAATTAAATCAAATCAAATTAAATTTCCCATCAATTAATTTCATATTTAATTATTTCAATTTTCGTAAATCAATTATAGACGCTATTTAAACAATTAAATTTAATTTCTCAAATAAATTATTAATTTAACTACTTTTTTATAATAATTAGTTGCTTAATTAATTGTGTCAGGTGCTAATGAATAAAGTAGTTTTCAATAGTTTTTTTTCTTAATAGTTTTATTTCAAATAAATATTTAATCATTATTCATTATTCTCATGAAGAATTTTATCAACAAATTTTTAAATAATTGAATTCTTTTAACGAATTTTATTAATATTACATTTTTTTATGAATCCGATTAAAATTGTATTAAAAATTATTGAAATTCTACGATGAGTTTTATTATTTGTGAAAATAAATGAATCCCCGTAAAAAATTATAATATTTTTAAAAATAATTGAATTATTGGGAAGAAATTTATAAAAATTAGTAAATAATTGAATTATTGTGAAGAAATTGATAAAAATTGGTAAATAATTTAATTATTGGGAAGATATTTATAAAAATTTGTAAATAATTGAATTGAGGGAAAGTTTTGCAAATAATTGAAATTTCACCAAGAATTTTATTAAAATTTTTAAAAATAATTGAATTTCGGAGAAGAGTTTTATTATTTCTATAAAGACAATTGAAATTTTAACGAGAATTTTGAAAAAAATTCTGGACATAATTAAATTTTTGAGAAGAATTTTATTTAATTCTTCTATAAATTCATTATTAATACTAATTAATAATAACTAATTTCTGAAGAATTTAAATTATTAAAATTTTTGAAAAATCTAAGTTCTTTAAAATTTCTAATGAAATTCATTCAAAATTGAAATTTTACAAAATTTAAAATTAAAACTTTTTTTTAAGTTCTTCTATTTATAAAAATTGTGAACGCAACTCTTTTAAAATTCAATTAAATTAATCTTCAAGAGTTAAGTTATTTAATAGGAAATTATTGTCTGAAATAGAAAAAATTGAAGGTCTTTTTTTAGAATTTGTGATAATCTCATAGTTTATGAGTCAAACAAAAAAAAGACTCTCATATGCTCTTGCAAAATCTGCTTTTTGAGAAAAAATAGCAGTTAATAAACTTAGCTGTTAATAAATTTGATATTTTATCAATTGTGTCATGAATTAATTAAGAAGTAAATTAAATCAGTCCAGAATTAATTATGTGAATAAAAATTATGTTATTATGATAATTATGTGAGTAAAAATTAATTAAATAATTAATAAAGAAAATAATAAATTTATTAAGTAGTAAATTTATGCAGTAACGATTTTGTTAAATAGTGATTTAATTTAAAATTGAATTAATTAAGTAGTTATTTAATTAAGTTGTGATTTAATTAAATAGTGATTTAATTTAAAATTGAATTAATTAAGTAGTTATTTAATTAAGTTATGATTTAATTAATTAGTGAATTAATTAATTAGTAAATTAATTAAGCAGTCATTTAATTAAGTTGTGATTAATTTAATTAATTAAATAGTAAATTAATTCAGTAGTTATTTAATTAAGTATTCAATTAATTAAGTAGTGAATTAATTAGCAGTTGATTAAATTAAATAATTAATTAGGCAGCGGTTAATGAATTCCCAATTATCTGCGTGGTTTTCTATTATTTCAATCTCGATTTTAAAGTTTTTGCTCAGAAACATCAAATTTGCCAATTGGTATATTTTTATTTCTCTCTGATTTTCTTTTTCTTTTTTTTCAACGTCATGAATGAAATATTATGTTTTTGTGTGTGTGTAAACTGTTTAGCTTGCAAAAAGCACATGGTTTTTCTCAAAGAAGCAAAGGAGAACTGCTAATAAGAATGATTTATTCGTGAATTAAAAATAAAACCCAAAGATTTTTGTAGGAAAGTAAGAAAAGTTTTGAATAAAGGAAAAATGCGCATAAAAATAAAATTTTGCAGAGATTTGCAAAAACTTTTTTTTTTCTGTGATATTATTTTTTTCAAACAGTCTCTATTTTTATCTCCTGCCGTTTAATTTTTTATTGAAATAGACTATTCATAAAGAATGACATATTCTCTTTGATTTGAAGAAGGAAAAAATTTTGAAAAAGAACTTTCACCGAAAATTAAAATTATTTATAAATTAATAAATTGAATAATTTTTCTTTTTGAATTGAAAAAAAAATTGTTTGTTTATTGCTGTTTATTTTTCAAGTAGAAAATATTTTTACAAAATAATTAGCAATGAGGGAATATATTATAATAGTAAATTACTGCAAATTATTAAAACAAAATCAAAATTCAACAGAAAAAAAAAATTACTTAGAGGAAAATATTTTTAAATCAACATTTCAAATCGATATGTATTTGTACGCTTGTATTGTATAACAAAAGCATTCAATATAATAATATGTTGGGGAGCACGCGACCTAATGGATAGCTGCACGTGGCTCTCCCAAAATAAAACGATGAGCATTTGGCAATCAGAAGAGGCGAAACCACTGGGCAGCTCCGGGAAGGATGACATCGGATACCAAATCGAAAGATCAACATCTTTCAATATCGCAAAAGAAAAAAAAAATATTCAAAATCTTTTTTTCCTCATCAAATTAGTTTAACACCCATTTTTCAAAATTCTCCAAAATCAAATTCGAAAGAAAAAAAAAAATTATTCCAAACTATTCAATAGTAAAAGAAAATATTTTCAAATATCAGAGAAAAAAATCTTTTTTCAAAAAACAATTTTGAAAATAAAGCGTTATAAACAAGCGATTTTTTTAACATAAAAAAAAGGCGGAAGGATGGAAAAAGTTACCTGGACCTTCCCAGTGTACCTTCTTCGTACCGCTTCCCGAAGAAGAAATTGGCTTCGAATAATGTGACTTCCTCTGGGCGTTGCCCATGATTTCTTCGTTGATTTAAACTGAAGAAATTTTGCAGTAGAAGGAGTAGTAGGAGGAGGAGGACAATGACACGTGACCCGAATGTCCGGTCTATTAAATAATTAAAATTTTGATGTCAAAAAAAAAGAAGAAGAATGAATTCACTAATCTTCATTTACGTTCTAGATGAAGAATAATCTCAAAAAGAAAAAACATGATAGAAATAAAAAATAAAAAAAAAAATTATTAAAATTGAAGACGACGCAAACGTTGAGTGAGAGAGAAAAAAAAATAAAAAAAGAAATTGGAAAAACTATTGGGAAGAAGACCGTCGTTGGCCCGCTACGAGCCGAGACTCTCGGGAGGGCTCTCGATATAGAGCGAGGTTCTTTGCGGCAGCACTGGTTCTTAAACGTAGACGAGTTAAAATTTATTCAAAGACATTGCGCGCTCCATCTTTACCACCTAAAAGAAACGCGCATCCATCAATTTTTTCAAGACGTAAACATATTTCTTTTTAATTTACTTTAAATAAAAAAAAAATTTGCATTAAAGTGAAGAAATTAAAAATTTAGTTTAGTAAATAAAGAAATTAATTATGTAACTAATTAAGTGAATAATTATACAGATAATTAGCAATGAGTATATATTAAGAAAAATTTATTTGATTCAAGTAAACGATTTCTTGTCTTTCATCAAATAAATATTTACTTGAATCAAATAAATTGTATTTGAAACAATAATAAATTAAATATTTGAACCATTAATGTTTCAATTCATATTTGATTCAAATAATGAAATTATTGTTACAAATAAAATTTAATTGACTTGAATAAAATTTATTTGATTCAAGTAAATATTTAAGAGACAAGTAATTGGTTATTTGAAGCAAATAAATTTTTTTTTCAGTGTAAATCGTACAGTCAAAAATTCATATAAATAATTATTGAGTAATTAATGTTGTCAAAACTTCTATTAAGTGTGATAAAAAAATATATAAACATTAAATAATAATTAATTTAAAAATTAAAAAATTAATTTAAATATTAAATAATTAATTTAAATATTAAATAATTAATTTAAATATTAAACAATTAATTTAATTAATTAACATTAAAACGCATTAATGTAATTAATTAATTACTTAATACTGTAATTATCTAATATTACTTTGTAATGTTATTAAATAACTAGTAAATATATTAAGTAATGATATTAATTTATAAAAGCATTTATTACTAAATTAATAAGATAATTAATTGATGAATGAACTGATAAATTAATTAAGCAATTGAATTGAAAAATTAATATTTTAATTAATTGAAGAATTAATTAAGTATTTAATTTTAGAAGTACTTTGATACTCAGTGGAAGAGTTAATTAAATAATTAATTCAGAAATTAGTTAATAAATTAATTGGACACATTAGTGAAAAATCAATAAATGAATCAATTTTTTATTTGATTGCGGAATTAATGAGATATTTAATGGAAAAATTAATAAAGAATTTAATCCGAGTATTAAATATAGGTATTCAATTTTAGAACTCATATGGTACTCAATGAAGGAGTTAATAAAAAAATTATTTAAATAATTAATTCAGAAATTAGTTAATAAATTAATTAGGTACATCAATGAAAAATCAATAAATAAATCAATTCTTAAATTTAATTACGGAATCAATTAGATATTTAATGGAAAAATTAATAAAGAAATTAAATGGAGAAATAAATAAATTCCTTAATTGAGTAAATAATTAGGGTATTTATAGTATAATTGGTAATTTTTTGACAAATTAACATATAAATTAATTTCATATTTAAATGAGGAGTTAATTAGTTAATTAATTGACTAATTAATCAGGCATTTAATCGAGAAGTTAACAAACAAACTGATTGAGAAATTAAATACACAATTAAATTGATATTTTATTGACAAATTAACATATAAATTAATTTTATAATTAAATGATGAGTTAATTATAGTTATTTTATGGAGGAATTTAAAAAAATTATTTGGAAACTAATTAGGTATTAAATTGAAAAATTAATCAATTAATTAATTAAGGAATTAATTGGGTAATTCATTGAGGAATTAATTAAGTAGTTAATTAAGGAATTAATCAGGTAGTTAATTAAGGAATCAATTTGATATTAAATTCAACAGTTAATTAGGAAATTAATTTTTTTATTAATTACATAATTAATTGAGAAATTAGTTAATGAATTATATGTGTAATTTATTGAGGATAAAATATATAAATTAATTTCATAATTAATTGTGGCATTAATTAATTTTTTAATTAAAAATTTCATAATGAAATTAATTAAGAAATTAATTATGTAATCGATAAACTAGTTAATAAATTAATTGGGTAATTTTTGAAGTAATTAATTAATAAATCAATTCCGTAATTAACTAAGAAATTAATTATTAAATTATTTAGGTAATTTATTGAGTAATTAATTAAGAAATCAATTCTGTAATTAACTGAAAAAATAATAAATTAATTATGTACTTAACTAAGAAATTAATTATTTACTAATTAATTATTACTAATTTGTTGTTAATAAATAATAAACAACATTTATTTTCAACATTTTCAAATATATATTTAAACAAAAATGTAGTCGTTATCAATTTTAAATTTACAGCTGTACCAACTTAAATTTCAAATTTTTCTGTTTGCAGCCCTGACGAGCAGACGACAGTGTCAATAGGGGAAACATGGCGTTCTCCAGTTCACGTGCATTTATCTGTTATTTAAGTAAAAATAACAGTAGTCTTGTAACGAAAAATGCTAATTTCTATAGTTTATTATCAATTACTAATTGCCAGGTAATAAAATTAATTTTTCTATGAATATTCTTTACACCAACAACATTAATTATTAATCTTCCTGACGAGGACAGAAATCCTAACCTCAAAGATTGTTTTTATTCTCTTTATTTATTATTTCTTTGTAGATTTTTAATAAATGTTCATATTCTGCCGCTAAAGAAGAAATTGCCGAAAATTTAGCCGATGAATTGGAATCTGCTGTCTTTGGTGGGCCGAGTAAAAAAATAAGTAAATCTATGAAAGCATATTTGGAACGTTCAAAAGAGCACAGTAAGTTAATATATTCCATTTGTTTTTAATGTATACATATTTAATTATTTTGATTTAATTGTTTATTAATGAATTAAACTGTCGAATAGATGAGTTTATGCAAAAAGCGAGAGCTGAATATCAAATTGGAAAACGACATCTCGCTAATATGATGGGTGAAAATCCGGATAATTTCTCACAAGATGATATAAATGTAAGTTTTTTTTATATTTCAACTATTATTGGTTTGATTTAATTCTGAATTATTATTGATAATTTTATTACATTACTAATAATAGATAGATTAGTAAATTAAAGTATAAATTTAAATTGATAAATTAACATTCACTTCTGTTTTGGTTTTTTAAAAGTACTTTTTATTTATTTATATTTAATTTTTTCTAGAAAGCAATAGAATATCTTTTTCCCTCTGGAGTATTCGATAAAAAAGCTAAACCTATGATGAAACCACCAGATGAAATATTTCCTCCACGAAAAGCAGCAGAATTTGATGAATCCGGAAGACCTTTCCATTCTATGTTTTACACATGCAGACCAAATTATTATCAAACACTTCACGTAAAATATTTACAATTTATTTCTAAAATTTCTATTTTTCGATTTTTTTTACAATATCTTTTTTATAATTTTGTAGTAATAATAAGTTTCCTTTAATTTTCAATTTCTAAATATAATGAACTTTACAGAAAATTGCAGACGAAATACATAAATTAAATGAAAAAGAAGATAAGCTTTACATGTCAGGTTCACGACCAGATGACAATGTGAAAATGTACGTAGAAATTTGCTAATTAAACACGAAACACTATTTATTTTAATTCACAAGTAATTAAATTTATTTTACTTTTTACAGCGATCTAGAAACTTCAGTTTGGTTGACAAATGGTGAGCTTGAAAAAGTTCTTTTCGAAACTGTTCCTGATAATTTGGTAATTATTTCCTACATTATTTGGAAACAAAATATCTTTTAAAAGCAGAAACTAATTATAATAATTTTAGTATGAATACTTTATAAACACTATGGACAGATTGGCAGCTCATCCTGTATCGTATGAAGCCAAAGAATTTATCATGAAGTACAGAAAAGAATTACAAAATATTTCCGATTCAGTTGAACTACTTCCGGTAAGTTTGATATTTTTTGACAAAAATAACTCATATGTAATAAATTAATCTAATTAAATATAAAATTAGAATTAGAAATTAGAACTTTCTAATGAAGAAAATTTATTTATTTCTTCTTCAAATTCAATTTTTATTATAATTTTGCGTCACTATAAAAAAAAATTATAAAGTAAAATTCTAAATGTAAAATTGAAGTCGTAATTTTTATGGCAATCAGTAATTTATGAAAATATTTCGTTAATTTGAATGTTCAAAAGTTGTTAATTTATAGAATTAATAGAAAAATTTTAAATATTCACTGAATTCTTCGCAAGAATTCAATTATTTTTATAAATAGTAAAATTTTTCTCAGGAATTCAATTATATTCAATTCGATTCTAAAAAAAATCAATATTCAAATTTTCAATTATAATTATTGACTGACACGATTGTTTTGAAAAGTTTTAAAAATTCTTTGTTTAATTCAATTATTTTCAAAATGTTCAATTAAAATTATTTTAAAAAACTACATTTTTTCCAACAAACTTAAAGAAATTTTTCCAAAGAATTTAATTATTTACAAAAACTCTAATAAAATTGTTTAAGAAAATTCAATTTTGTATCAATAATTTTAATAGAATTTAATTAATAGCAAAATTATTAATTATAACAATTAATACAATTATTAACAAAATCGATTATATTAAAAAAAAATAAAGATATTTTTTAAAAGAATTCAATATTTTAATGAAATTCCATAAAGAAATTAAATTATTTTCTAAAAATTTTAATAATCTTCAATAATCAAATGTTGAAATCAAATGTTTCAGTTATTAACAAACACGATTATTTTAAAAACTTGAAAGAAATTTTTCATAAAATTCGATTACTAAAAATTTTCAATTAAAACTATTAAGAAATCTCACTTATTTAAAAAAAAATTAAAAGGCATTTTTCAAAAGAATGTAATTAGGATTTTAAAAAATTTGAATAAAATTCTTTACAGAAATTTAATGATTTTCAATGCATTAATTTAAAAATTGAAAACATTTGAAGAGAAAAATTATTCAAAAAGTTAGGAAACAAAAAAGAAAACAACAACTAATTTCAAATTGCGAACCGATTATCGGAATACAACGATTATTAATATAGAAGATAAATTTATAGAATTACAATTTTTATCTTATTATTTAATAAGATATTTAATATTTCTTTCTTTTCCAGATGCAATATGACGCAGATGGAAGACCTTTTGTCTGTGTCCCTGGTAAGTTGATTTTGTAAAAAATAAATCATTTACTCTTTATCTGCAATAAAAGGAATTAGAATTGAATCAGAAAAATTTGTAATTCTAATTCTCTGTTTGTTTTCTAAAGAGATCAAGGAATATTAATGTTTAATTAATATTTATTTTAGATTGCAAAAGAAAGTCTGCAAGGGGTCAGGTAATTCTACGAGGAGAAGGTACCGGTAAAATATCAATCAATGGTGAGAATATTCGTTACTTTAATGATTGGCAAAGCAGGGAACAAGTGAGTTTTTAACTTTATAAAAATTATTAATTATATAGTCTCATTTTCTAATCGGCAATTTTTTACCATCTAAAGATTTTTATAAAACTATTCAGTAATAACTTAACTGAATATTAAAAAATAATATCAAAAATATTAATATTAATAATTCCGATATGAATTCTTCATTTTGTTTATTATATTAATATGACTAAAGTCAATTAATTTATTTACGAAACTAATTCTCCATTGCTTATCCGAACTGTTTTTTATTTCTCATTTTAATGATTCGTATTTAGGTATAAAATTTAATAATTTCCGTGTCAAAAAAAATTTTTTTTCTCGTCTGGTTTAACCAGTTATGTGAAATGATTAATAACTCAAGTATTCAATTGTTGCGCATTCACAGGTAAGTGAATTATTCAATTTATTCAATTTTTATTAATTTTATGCGTGAATAAAATGAGTCGATATTTATTTTTATTTAAATTCTCTCACTCTGATTAGATTTTTCTTACTATTACCTACGTTTTCTCGGACAAATTGTTTCTCTGAATTACGTACATCATTGAGAAATCTATTACTTTTTGAATAATTCATAATAAATGAGGAAACAGGAAAAATTAGAAAATTCCCATAGAAATCAAAAACTAACAATTGCGTGCGTCTCTTTACGTAAAATAATTATATCTACTACCGCAGTATTTTGAATTTTCGTCAATTATTCCTTTTTCCTTGCGATTAATACGAAAATAAATTTTTATTATTTATTATTCTATTCTTCATTTTGCAGGATGCTTATTTTTATTAAGTAACCTTCGGTCATGAATCATCTCAAATACATTCGCCAATTACATCCGGTGAGAATTAAAACAACATTTTCTGATTTTAAATTTTGTTATTTTAAAAAAAAGATTTCGTTATTTTACTGAATAATGGATTGTGTTTTTGCAAAAACTAATTACTCGGGAATTATTAATAGTAAATTGGTATTAATTTATAAGAAGGAAGAAAAAATATTGTTAGTATAGAATTTTTTTACCATAATATGTCTAAAAATTAATTGATTAAAATTATTTATTTGTGTTTTCAGTTTTGCTGCGACCTTTTCATGTGCAGGTAAATTACACCTAGAAAGTGCTTTACCGCTATTCAAAAAAAACTTCCTCGCCAAGTGGAAGAACCTCTCATTCGTCTGGTTTAGTCATCAACGACCTTCTCATATTTAAGATACTTTAGTGCATTGTTACGGCGCCGTTACTCAGGTAAACATACGCTTGATTTAAAAATATAATAACACGTGCGAATATTTTTAAATAAATTTCAATCTGCTTAAAATTGCAATCAATGAAAATATTTTCTTCAAAATTTTTTTCAAACAAAAAGTAAATATTATAAAACGTACTTTTTGTTTCCATCACGTAATTAATAATCTTTTATATTTCGCTTTTGACAAATAAATAACAACAAAATTTTTATTAATTTCTTATTAATCTAAATTAATTCAGATAAACAAAAAATTACGTGCGATTTTATTACAATTTACAAGAAAAGAAAAAATATCGAATTTGCAACAAGTGATAAAAATATTAAGGAGGTCATAAAATTTTCAGTTTAAATAAATAACCGGTTTTAATTGAACGAGAAAAGCAATCAAAAGTAGAACACTTAATTTTAATTTTAAAATAAATTTTCCATATAAATATAAAATTTATTTATTTTTCATAGAAAATAATCTCAAATATTTTTTTTTCTTTATTTATTTAATTTTTAATTTTCAAAAAATTAATTTTTTTGAAAGTTAGTATTTTTTTGCATATTTATAGCAAACTATAAATCAAGCAATACGAAAAAACTATGCTGATTTTTATATTTAATAATATCTTATACAACACGTGTGAATTTTCTCTTTTAGTAATATTTCCAATTTTTTCTATAAACTTTTTAAAACAGGATACAAGTAAAGATAAAAATATTTGAATTTGACATATGCACCTGGAGTGCAGATTCAAGTATTATAAAACACAAATTAATGCCATAAATTTTATTGTGCGTCATCAGAATCCATAAAAAAAATATATTCTAGGCATTTTCGAAATGTGAACGATAAAAAATCAATTATAGAAAATAAATAATGAAACGACAACAATTGGATAATAAAATTAATTAAGATACAAATTTTTCGCAAATAAGAATAAATTTAAAAATGAAATAAAATTGATTGTCAAAAACTATTTTTAAAACATTTGCTGATAAATGTTTTTCGAATTATTTTTTAACTCCTTTCGGATTTTTTCAAATAATTGCAAATTTTGTAGAATTGAATTGAAAATAATTGAATTTTAAAATGCATTTCAAGTAAACTTTTTTTTATTTCTTGATTTATTCAATTCTTAAAAATGTTTGTGAAAATAAATAAGAATAATAAATTTAGACAAGAAATCGAATTAAAAATTCTAGAAAATAAGTAAATATTGGAAGAGTTATAGTCGAAATTTTTGGAAATAATTAAATTTCAAAAGGCTTCAAATTAAAATTTTTATAAGATTTGAATTTTGAATAATTTTAATTACAAATTTAAACAAGACAGTTCTTTGAAACAATTTGATGTAAATTTTTTAAAAATGAGTTATTAATTTTTTGGAATTTTTAACATATTTTTAATAGAAAAATTTTCAAGTAATCAAAATTTCATGAAATTGAATTGAAAATAATTGAATTTCAAATTTTATTTCAAGCGAACTTTCCTTTTTTTTTTGAACAAATAATTCTCCAAAAAACTTTTTCAAAATTATTAAAAACAATTGATTTAAAAAATAATTCCAGGAAAAAATCTTAAAAAAATGATTTTATTTAATATTAAAATATTTTTAATTAAATTAAATTAAAATTAAATTTTTATATTAGATATTAATTAAATTATTATTAAATAAAATAAAAACTTGAATAGATAAAATAAATTAAACAACGACCCGAGGCCTTTAAATTTGTAATTTTACACATTGATTGTATATTAATTATTTTTATTTAAAATTTTATTTAAATATTCAGAAATTTTTTTTTTTAATTTTAAAACATTTTTAGTAAAATTTTTCTCCTTTTCTAATTTAAGAACACGTTTCTGTCTATTTCTTCTTTTCTTGAATAACATGGGAGTCCCCTAATAAAAACTAAATTCGAAACAAGTTTGTGATCCTTTTTTCGTTTAGAGGTCCAGAATGCAAAATAGAAATGACTGCATTTTAAAGAATTTGATTTTAATTTGCCCTTTTTGTATAAAAACTAATTTATTTCCTTGCTTTAACAATTAATTTTTTTCATTCAATTTTTGTCGTTAATTTAATTTTTCCATTCGATTATTGTCGTCAATTTATTTTTTTTTCCCATTCAATTACTGTTCATTTAATTTTTCCCTTCAATTATTGTCATTTCTTCAATTTTCAATTATTTTCATTTTCCTTTAAATAATTTTTCAATTTCTCGTTAGTTTAATTTTTCCATTCAATTATTGTCGTTTCTCTAATTTTTTGCTACTATTGTCATTAATTTAATTTTCCAATCAATTCAAGATAAATCAATTTTTTCCATTTTGAATAAACAAAAATAATAACACTGGTAAAAATTTTCAATTATTTTCGTTTTCCTTTAAATAATTTTTCAATTTCTCGTTAGTTTAATTTTTCTATTCGATTATTGTCGTTAATTTAATTTTTCCCTTCAATTATTCTCGTTTCTCTAATTTTTTCTATTATTGTCATTAATTTAATTTTCCAGTCAATTCAAGATATGTAAATCAATTTTTTCCATTTTGAATAAACAAAAATAAGGGGAAAATTAAAAAAATAAGGGAAAAATAAAAAAAAAGAGATTAATTTCACGTGAAATAAGACAAGAGAGATTAAAGACAATCTTTAATCGCTATTTAATCGAAATCGGAGTTTTTTTTGCTGATAAATTCGTGCTTGGACAAATTAATAACAAAAATGTTAAAAAGAAAGTTAAATATAGTATTTGGTTTTTATTTTTTCTTCAACGCTACTGTACTTTGAATAAGTTAGATTTGCTTTAATAGCATCATTGAAAAAAATAGTCAGTCAATCGTGGTCCACGAAGTCAACCGGTTTGCTTGGTTCTTTCCACGTTCTCTGCATATGTGCAATTCTGTGTCACATGTGAGTGCCTCCTTTTATTATATAGTGCTTAAGATCAACCAAAGACCAGCTTGGTTACGTCGTTCAGTCAGTGTCAGAATGGTCAGCCAGACAGAATGATCTTGGTACATTGTCGTGACTTTCATTATCAGAATATTTAACTTTTCAATATCGACATCTTTATAGTTCAAGTTCAAAAGGTGATTGTCAGGTGTGATTGTCCTCTAAGAGTAGTTTCAATTGTATTCTCATTTTAATCTCAAAGAATTAATTTATTTTGAAAGTTACCTTGAAGCGAGTAAAAAGTCATTATTACACTCAAATTAAAGCCGGTAATTTTCTTGTTTACCTCAATATAAGTGATTCACTGTAAATTCTTGGAATTTATTTTTTTATTCTTCAAAATGGAACATCAAGAGCTGAAACAATTTTTCAATTGACATTCGTCGTCCTCTTAATTATATTCAGGAAGAATTTTTCATTCAAGACGTTATCATTTTTTTTTTATTTTTGATTTGTTCCACTGTGGCAAAAATTTATAAATTAATTTTCATTTTATTTATTTTAGAGAAATGATCCTGAGTTAAAACACAATGGGTGATCAAAAATCAACACCGCCGGTTTTGCCAGCAGCGAGGAAACGAGTGCAATTGGAACGTGCGTTTAGTATGCAATCGCCAATGGTGAAAACTCCCCCTTGTTTAAAATCAAAATCAGCGACTTCTCTCCTGCTGACAAGATGGCTCGTGTCGAAGAGACCAGTGACACCGGAAACGGAGGAAGGATGGACGTTGGATGATCGTTCGATGGAATATGGAACACCACCGCCTGTTGAGGAGCCACATTGTTACTCGATGTGCATTAGTGAAAGTTCGATAAGCGATGAGAAAAATTGTGCAGTACAGGTGACGAATGATTTGATAAGAAATCTCCTCGTTGAACATATGCGAGGAGTTGGTGGTCGTCTTCAACTATTAGACGATTTAGATACTTTGAAAATAACCATCGATAGTGAGGAGTTGGGGAATGGTTATAAATTATCGGAGATAAATGCTCTTTTACTGCAGGCGAGTTTTCTAGGCCGTGGGGATTTAATTCCCCTGTTGCATAAATGCGGCGCTGACTTAAATCATTCGGAACAGGAATTAGGCTTGACGGCACTGCATTTGTGCGCCTATAGTAATTCAATGACGGGGGTAAAGTATTTGATTACCAATGGTGCTAATATTAATTCGAGAAAAGCGCACACACCGTTTCATTATGCTGCTTTTGGAGATTCGGTGGATGTGACGCAGCATTTTAAGCAGCAGGGTTATAGTCAGGAGTCGCCGTTGGGCGATGAGTCGGTACTGCATTCGGCGGCTAGGAGTAATGCTCTTAATGTTCTGCATCTGTTGGCGAAGGATAATCCGGCTTTGAATGTTAAGGATAAGAATGGATATGCGCCGATTCATCATGTGGCTGACAGGGGTGATTCGACTTGTCTGGAGGTTTTGTTGTCGAGTGGTTGTCAAGTGGATTTGGCGTCGAAGAAGGGGGATACGGCTTTGCATCTTGCCGCCGAGGCGGGTTGTGTGGAGAATGTGGAGTTGCTGCTGAAAAATGGAGCGAGCGCGAGGATGAAGAATTCACGAGGACACACACCGCTGCATTTGGCGGCACGTTCGCATTGTTTGGAGTGTGTTGAGATCCTGTTGCATAAGGCGAATTGTGATCCGAATGCGGAGGATAATGATGGACGGACGCCACTGCATTTGGCTTTGGGACGATCGCTGTTGGCTTATGACGTTAGCGATTTGTTGATTACGAGAATGGCGAATGTTAATAAGGCGGATAAATATGGTTACACGCCGTTACACGTTGCGGCTGTTAATGAATTGTCCCAGTGTGTGGATATCTTGATAAAGAGAGGGGCGGATCTGAGTGCGCGGACGAAAGGCGGAACGACGGCTCTGTCGATAATTTTGCGGAAAACACCAACGTCGTTGAATGTTTTTAAGGAGAAATTGGATTCGTCGATATCGCTCCATCAGCATGGATCGGCGACCGGTGAGGTTGAATTGCGACTCGATTTTCATCCGCTCTTGCAGCATCAGGAGCAGGGGGAGATTGGTTATTTGGGAACGTTCGTCAAGGAGGGTTATAAGGAGATTTTAGAGCATCCGTTGTGTCAGTCGTTTCTCTATCTGAAGTGGGAGAAAATTCGGAAGTACTATGTTGGACGATTGTTGTTTTATTTGTTGTACGTTTTGGTGTTGACGGCATGGGTTATAACGGCGTTGGCTCACAATTGTTATAATGAGTCGCATGGACAGTTGGATAATCCTGGAACACCGTTGTGTGCGAATTCGACTGGATTGAATGGTTTTCTCTACACGAATCCGATTGTATTGGAAATCGAATGGTACGCTTTGGTTGTATTAACGGTTCTCGAGTGTCTGAGGAAATTGGCTGGTATTTTCACCTATTCGTCGGTTCGGCAATTTTTTACGCAAGCGGAAAATATGGTAGAGTGGTGCGTTATTGTGAGCGTATTTGCAACGTCGTTCGTTTATACGGGAAGGACTTATACTTGGCAGAGTCACGTTGGTGCATTTGCGGTCCTCTGCGGTTGGAGTAATTTGATGTTGATGATTGGACAATTGCCGATGTTTGGTGCCTATGTTGCAATGTTCACTAGTGTTCAGGCGCAGGTTTTCAAATTATTGCTCGCCTATGCTTGCCTCCTGGTGGGATTTACGGCTAGTTTTTGTGTTATTTTTCCAAGATCGAAATCATTTAGTAGTCCGCATACGGGTTTGATAAAAGTATTGGTGATGATGACGGGGGAATTGGATTTTGAGGAATTATTCTTCCCCGAGGAGGAAGGTGGTCGTCCGGTTGATGTTGGCGGGACTTCTTGGATATTGTTGCAAGTTTCGGCACAATTATCCTTTGTATTATTTCTCCTGTTCGTCACGATTGTTCTCATGAATTTACTGGTTGGCATTGCTGTTCATGATATTAAGGGATTGCAAAAGACGGCTGGCTTGGCAAAACTCGTGCGACAAACAAAACTCATTTGTGATGTTGAGACGGCTCTATTTTTGGGTCTTGTGCCGAGACGATTGATGAAATTGTTGCGTTGGACTGCTTTGGTTCTTCCATCGCCACTCAAGGCTGTATTAACTGTTCGACCATTGAATCCACGAGAAAAGAGGCTTCCGCCGGAAGTTTTGGCTTCGGCACACAAAGTTGCGAGAGAAAAGAAATTTATTTCTGGCACAATGTCGAGTAATAAAAGTAATAATACTGCTTTTCCGTATTCAAAAAATGATATGTACTCCTCGATAAGACGTGATGGTAATTATGAACAATTGTTGAGCGAAAATAATGTCAAATTAAGAAGTCAAGTGATGGAATTGAAAAAAATTTTCCAGGAAAATCACAAACTTATCCAAGATCTCGTTATGGCTCTTGCGCTGGATCAACGTTTCAATCCAAATGCAATTAATGAAAATTTGTGATTTTTCCTAATTTAACAATCATATGAAATGATTTTTTCATTTATTTTTCAACCAAAAAAAAATGAAATCGCTGATAAATTTTTCAATTTCAAGGATGTTTTAAAAATAACAACCCTCGAAATTGCATTTAATTTATGATTATGTGCTCATGGGTAAACGTTTTAAATTGTTTCAATTGTTTTAAAAGCATGTGTAGACGCCTAGTCATTTTATCTGTTAGTGGCACTTATTTGAAATTACGCATCAATAAATCGAAAAAATTGCTAGAAAAAATTTTTTTTCACAAAAAAATAAAAATATATTTTTAGCAGTTGTTAATTTTTTTTGTAATATTTGAAAAAAATGCGTAATCTCAAATCGAATTTCATTGAGCTTTCAATACTTTATCTTCATTTATTTGTTTGAATTTTAACATTTTCGTTAAAATCAGATACGGTCAAAGATTATTTTTTTACTGTAGGATAATTTTTCATTAGTCTTTTATTTTCCAAAAAATAATTATTAAAAAATAAAGAACTAAGAGAAATTCTTATTCCGTCCAATGTAATATTTATAATATGGCGAAGAAAAAAGAATGGAGAATATTTTTTTTTTTTACTTTGATCCATTCTTATTGTAGAATGAAGTTTCAAAGAATTGAAAAAAGAATGATAAGCCATTTGGATATTTATAATTGTTTAATTACAATTATATAATTGCAATCTATATGATTATAATTGAATAAAAAAAAATTAATAAATACAGATGTATAATTACGATTGTAAGAATTGTATAATATTAAGAAAATTGAAAAAAATAGTGAAGTGATTTTTCGTATAAAAGAAAATGCATATTCATAAGAACAATTTAGTTATAATGCTCACTTAGAATTTATAAAAATAGTTGCTCAATTCATATAGTGTGATCATAGGCATAGTATTTTTTTTCCCGATATTTTATAAGTAAATAAAATTAAAATTTTGTATTCACTTTTCGATTTTAGTAATTTTACAATTTCTATTATGAACTTCGTAAAAATTTTTATTATACTTTTTAAAAATATTCGCAAATTTATAATTATAAATTGAGATTTATATTTTGCTCTTTTTGTAAGAAAGCAAAATAAACACAAAACGGTACAAAATAAAAAAAATATCAATCGATTCTAATTTAATCTTTTACCCGTACAAATAAATTTTTAAGAAAAAAATAAACAAGTTTCACTTTAATTTGAATATTTAAAAATATTTATTAATGTTTAAATTAACAATTTGTTATTTAAATATTTTATTTAAAGTGAAATTTTCTCTTTTCTCTAATTTTGATGAAAGTAAAAATTCGAGGGAAAATAAGTAACAAAATCAATTGAATTTTTCCTCGATTTTAACTTCAATTTTAATGTTTACAATTGAAATGTTGAGAATAATTCTTGCCCAAGTATATCAGACTTGTAAGTTCATTATGAATTCTATAGAAATCTTCAAGTTGAAATTGTTGTATCATTCAATTGACAATTTTGCTCATAGCATAACAAGTGGTTTGAAAGTAGGAAGGTCAAATTTAATTTAAAAAAAAAGAGAAAAAAAGAGAATTTAATAAGCCGCAAATTTCTGAAAATTCATAAAATACTCTGAAGCATCTTTACTGTCAAAAATAATTACACGATTGTCGGAAATTGAATAAACGCTTTTATGTTTCTAGTTTATTAAAGCAAGGACGCTAAGTTTTTTTTTAAATTGAAGACATTCGAAAAAGTAATTTTTTTTATTAATATTATTATTTTTTTTATCTTTATTTGATTCAGTTAATGTTAACGACTTATCAGCGACTATCAAAATGATAATTAAGTAATTAAACATTACGTGTAAAATATTAATGAAATACGTGATTAATTGAAATTTTGTCCTTTAAGTTTGTAGTTAAAAAAATTAATTTCGTGCATATCATTGCATTTCTGAATTGACAAATTTTTTCTCCCACTTTTTTTGGAGAGAAAAGAATTATTTTTTCGTCGGTATATTAATGAAATATTTGACGCGATTCCTCAGTTCTTGTATAAAAAGACTGCTTTCTTCACGTGTTACCTACATTAACCTGGAGTATTAAAATTTCCACCGAAAAAAAGTTGATTCAAATTTTTTTTTGGAGATCAAAAATTATCTAATCGAAAGAGATAAAAAAGATTAGAGTTTTCTGAAAACATTTCAATATAATATTGTGTTATTTTTTGAAGATAGGCTAAATGGACTCATCTGGACGAAGGATTTTTTAATTTTCGAATCCGACCAGGAAGACTTCTCAGATCTTCAAAAAAGAGGAAAGTGGTAAAGAGAGGAAAATTTCCGCTGAAAAACAAAACAATGGAAATTTTAATTTTAAGAAGAAACTGAAGATAAAAATAAATAGAAACAAGAAAAATTGAGAAAAAGGCAGAAATAGAATTGAAAAAGGCGAGAGAGAATTAATCTTGTTCATCGAAGTGAAGTCAATGTGTTTAAAGTAACTGCTTCCTGCAATAATATGAAATTTCTGAATCAAGTGGATGGTCACGTTTAAAGATGAGAGATTTCATTTGCTACTGTTACACGAATACTCGTTTCTATCTTGTATTTTACGAAATATTTGGACGAAATTTTAATACCTTCTTCACTTAATTTTATCTTCTCTTAAACATTGTCAAGAATTTCTTAGCAAAAATATTTCTGTAAATTTTTTCCTGAATAAAAGCCAGCAGTACGCATTCCCCTGGAAGGAAATAAACTGATTGTCTATGTCCTATATATCTTCGCATATGAATGCGCAATTCGTAACCGAGCTTGTAACACATTAAGGGAAATGACACGACTTCAAATATATAGAAGGTAATGACGACGTTTGATCTAAAGTGGTTTAAACGACCTTACACGCCTAACAGTGTTTAGAAGTGAGCGAACAAGATCGGTATCACTCAACCTGTGCCATGTAAAGGAAAAGAAAAAAAATGATGCAGCCATCTTTAAATAATTTACAAATCTGATCAAAATCGATAAGGATTTAATTTTTAATTAAGACAATATGGGGTACGACAATGTCGCCACGCAAGAAAAGGTGAGACTTTATTTTAATTTTACTTTTTTGTAACAAAGAAAAACAACAGTAAAAGTGAATAATCGATTCTAAATTGTATTTTTGTTTTCAGGCCCTACCTAGACAGATTTATTCAATTAGTCAGAAATCGCCACCCGATAGAATTTTCTGCAGATCGGAGAGTTCGACGTCATTCTATAAATTGGGAAAAAATGACACTCAACCACCGTGTCCGCTACTAAATGAAGAAACAAAGCCCCGTCATTATTCCGTGGGCTGTCTCTACGATCACGTGAATAAGGATCCATTTTTCAAGGGCATCACACCAATCCACAAATCCATTAAATCAATTTGCGTTGAGAAGGGCCTCGAGACAAAGGACACAAATCCAATTGAAATTGACGCCGGTGAACCGCCACCGGTCGACGATTCCCTCTTCTTCGACAATCTCGAGGCACTGAAACACATGAAAGTCGATGGAACGAGTCTCATGACAAAAATCTGGTCCTCCCTCAATGTCACCGAAATGAAACTCCTCCTGGAAATGGAACGTGTCAATATAACAAAATTAAAGAGCGGTAAATTATTCACCAATTGTCATGAGAATTTTAAAAATATCGCCTTCCTCTGGGCATGCTTTCGTGGTTTAATTCATCTTTTGCCTATTTTAGAATCAATTGGCGTTGATGTTCATTATATTGATCCGGTGACGGGTGCAAATTCGATAATGGTCGCGTGTGTCTCGGGTAATATTCCCTGTTTGGAGTATTTGATGAAAAAAAATGTCGACGTCAATCACACGAGTTTGATTAATAATTACACATGTTTACATATTGCGGCTATTGCTAATTCAAAGGACGCTGCTGAATTATTGATCAACAATGGGGCGAAATTACATACACTCAGTTCACAGGAGATGGAACCGGTTCTTCATTGCAGTATCAAGGCACAATCGGAATCGGTTGTTGAATTATTGTTGGCAAAGGGAATAAGTCTTGCGCAAAAGAATCGTTTGGGTGAGACGCCACTTCATGTCGCTTGTTTCGTGCAGTCGATAAATTGCGCAAAAATGCTTTTGTCCGCACAGGGAACGGATGTGAATGCTGTTGATCGTATGCATCGAACGCCATTGCACTATGCCGTGATGAATACATCGTCATCGGCGGAATTAGTGAAACTTTTATTGAAACATGGAGCGCAGGTGAATGTTTTCGATAGGACGAGTTTTTCACCTTTGCACATTGCTTCGCTGAATGAATTGTCACATTGTGTTGAGGCGTTGATTTGGGCCGGTGCGGATGTGAGCGCAACGACAAATTCTGGTCTTTCGGCGTTGAATATTATTTTACGGAAAATACCCGAATCGTTGCAGGTGTTTCGTCGACGATTGGACGCGTCGATTAGATTGAAACGACCGGTGCCACATAATCGGGAATTTGAGATGAGAATGGAATTTGATATACTATTCCCGAGTAATAATCATTGTGAGACGAGTTTTATCAATACTTTTGTACAGGAGCATTGTAAGGATCTTTTGTCGCATCCTCTTGTCATGGCGTTCCTTCATCTCAAATGGGAGAAGATAAGGAAAATTTATCTTCTCCGAATTTTCCTCTATGCACTGACGGTGATGTGTATGACGACCTATGTACTCACTGCATTGGCCTATAAATGCTACAATACGGACGAGGCGATAAATAGCAAAATATGCAACAATAAACGTGTCTCGAGTTTTTTATTTCGAAAATCGGTGATTGAAATTGAATGGTATTTGTCATTGGTACTGACGTCGGTGGCGATACCAAGGAAAGTAATGGCATTCACGGTTTATAAATCGGTGAAGCAATATTTTTCGAATATTGAAAATATTCTTGATGCAATTGTTGTGATTAGCGTATTTTTAACATCGTTCATCTACACGGGTCGCACCTACGATTGGCAGAATTATGTCGGAGCTTTTGCTATTCTTTGCGCGTGGACCAATCTCATGCTGATGGTTGGTCAACTTCCCGCTTTTGGCACCTACGTGGCAATGTTCACACACATACAATTTGAATTCGCGAAACTTCTTCTCGCCTACTCGGGACTTCTCATTGGTTTCACGATAAGTTTCTGCGTCATCTTCGTTGGTGAACCATCATTCGGCAATCCATTCACGGGCTTGATAAAAGTCCTTGCAATGATGGCGGGAGAATTAGATTTCGAGGGCCTGATAAATCAGGCCGATTTAATGACTGACGGTTCATTTGTAATTTATCATCCGCTTTCCGTTTGTTCGCAAATTCTATTTACTTTGTTCATTGTATTTGTTACGGTGATTTTAATGAATTTACTCGTAGGCATTGCTGTTCATGATATTCAGGGTTTACGTAATCACGCTGGTTTAACGAAATTAGTGCGTCAGACGAAATTAATTCTTTTCACGGAAATGGTCCTTCATAATGGTCGAATTCCCTATTTATTTCGCAAATGGATGTCCGATCACAATATCGATGTGGAAAATCGTAAACGCGTTCTTGTTGTTAAACCACTGAATCCATTGGAGAAACGATTGCCTAAGGATATATTGAAATCGGCTTACGATATTGCTCAAAAGAATGGTCCACTAATTAATGAGGATGATGATAATTTGTGTGAATTTATCTCGTGGACCAATCAACTCAGTGAGGATGGTTCCGAATCGGATGTACAATTGGCTGTTGAAAAATTATCACTGCAAATGAAAGCCAGTGAGGAGGAAATACATTTCATTAAGGATCAATTACTAGACACTAAGAAAATCTTAGAGAATTTAATTCACAACGTATTGAAAGTAAATTAAAACAATAAGAAAAGAAAAATATTTTAATTATTAAAAATCTTTTTGAATTATTCAATGTCAAATCCAAAGTCCTTGAATTATTTATTGAGTTAAATCTTTGTAATTTCTTAATTAATTTGATCCATGTCTACTATTAAAACAAAATTTTTTCATTGTACTGAAAATGTAAATATGAAATTTATACATTTTGTTTTTTCAGTTATTGGTTTTTTTACGACTCATTTTACACTTTAAGAAATGTTTGTAAATGTGACAATAAAAAATAAAACTGAAAATTGTCCTTTTTTTCATTGCAATTAGAAAATTGAATTTTCACTCTGTCTCGTTAAAGGAGAGTAATTGTTAACACTCCCTATTATTATAATCGATTCACTTTATTTTGGCTTATAATGATGTAGTAAATTTCTCGTGATAGATAAGGGCACAAAGATAATTAATGAGATGGATAAAAAGCTACCCTTTAATTAATAAGTCAAGTTCATTGCTAGTTCGCAAATTACGCAATATAGCGTAAATAACGAATATTTTAAATTAAAAAAAAATATTATAATTTGTGAAAAGTCGACGTTTTTTTCAAGGTTAAAAATAATTATGAAAACTTATTTCAAATACTTATTTGATTATTCTTGATAAGGGTCCGAGACCTTGACCGTAACATTGCTTTTTAACACAATTACAAGAAAATTAACATAAACATCTAATTTTATTTAAAAACGTCCAAATAAGTATTTAATAATTTTTATCTGTTTCATACAACTTTTTTCTTTTTTCTCTTTTCTTTGATCAATTTTATCAGTTTTACTTCCGGTATAATTAAATTAAATATAAATAAAGAAAAAAGGTGAAAAAAATTCTAATCTTCAACTAATACAATTAGTGAAAATTTCTTTCTCTTCACCTGTAATTTCATTGATTAAAAGATATGAGTATTTTCCATGGAGGAAAATATAAAATCAGGGACACGCCCCTATACAAGATATATTCTAGATTAGTAGTTGTGTAAACGCAATTCAAATAAAATTTGTAATTCATTGAGACGACAGACTTCAGTTGGAGCGTTTCATAAAAATTTTTCGCAACTCGTGAAAATATTTCTACACTTTTGTAAAAATTTTTATTTTTTTTACATATGAAAGTATAATTTTCTCTTCTGGAAATATTTTTCTAAAATAATTCTCGCAATTTTTATAGTTCGAAAAATGGAGTTCGACAATTATTTTCAAATGGAAGAAGCTGAATTAATCAATATGGTATGTACTTTTCTTCGGATTTATTAAATTTTCAATTAAGGAATTTGCTAATTTTATTCGTGGTGAAAATATTATTCATTTTTCTTTGCCAAAGAAGAAATTGGTTGAAGAATTTTAAAATTTTTCTTTCAAATTTTATTTTGTTTCAATTTAATTTAATTTTAATATAATTTATTGAAAATTGAATTAATAATTAATAAATTTCACTTTTTAAGAATAATACGTTTGTTTAAGGACCACCTACAAGGAATTGGAAGGAGACCGAAAAGTCTGTTGACTATTAATCATCAGGATAAAAATGAGATGTCCCTATTGTCGCCGACTTACGACACTAGTCGACGACACTTTTCCGCAAGTTTCGTCTACGATCAACTGAGAGCCGACGACCTTTCAGACTCTCTGAAAAAATCCTACAGTTCACTGAAATCACCGATAATTCTTCAAGAATCGATGACTGAGAAAGAAATTGTAAAATCCCAGGAGATAAGAATAAACATCGAAGATTCGTCATTTTCGACAAACGACTCTTTCATGGAGAAAGCTTTCAACGATCTGAAAAGTCGTGAATTCGAAGGTCTAAATCTACTGGGTTTCATTCTACAAATTTTGTCAGCCGACGAATTGAAGCAATTTTTAAAAATGGAATTGGGAATAATCCCGGAGAAAAATGGAATTCTCTTTCCCGATAATGAAGTGGAATTTAGAAATCGTGCATTTATTTGGGCAGCTTTTCGTGGTTTAACACATCTTCTACCGAAATTCGAATCCTCGGGTGTTGATGTTCACAACACTTGTTTCGGTGGATCGAATGCAATCATGACAGCTTGCTATTCAGGCCACATTTCTTCTGTTCAATATCTAATTGACAAAAATTTGGATTTAAATTACGTGAGTCCTATCGACGGTCGCAGTTGTTTACACTTGGCAGTTGCTGGTAAATCCTACGAGGCTGCAAAATTACTCCTTCAAAATGGAGCCAATTTGAATGACCCAGGAATATCAAAGACAAATCCACTGCTACATTACGCCATCAAAGCAAAAATTGAATCAATTGTCGAATTATTCCTCGAGCATGGAGCTGATCCAACGCAAAAAAATAGTTTCGGCGAGACACCACTTCATGTCGCTTGCTCCGTTTATTCGATAAATTGCTGTCGAATGTTGATCGAAAATCACCAGGTCGACGTGAATGCAATTGACGTGATGGATCGCACACCTCTTCACTACGCAACAATGTCGTCGTGGTGCGATTATCGTTTAATCGACATTCTCGTAAAACACGGTGCCCTAGTGAATGTCATCGACAAAGCGGGTTATTCACCCCTTCACATTGCATCACTAAACGAAAAATCGAAATGCTCCGAAATTCTGATTTTGAATGGTGCCGATGTGAGTTGTACCACCACTAAAGGTGTCTCAGCCTTAAATATAATCCTGAGAAAAATTCCCGAATCATTCGAAGTGTTTCGTTCAAAATTGGACTCGTCGATAAAATTAAAACGACCAGGTTGTCAGAATCGTGAAATTGAAATGAGTCTCGATTTCAAGACTCTACTGCCAAGTGGAAAAAAACCCGAGACAAGTGTTATTAATACATTCATTAGTGAGAATCGAAAAGAATTATTATCACATCCTCTAGTCATGGCTTTTTTATATCTCAAATGGAAGAAAATTCGAAGATTTTATATTTTCAATATTTTTCAATATACACTGACAATTATATTTATGACGTCGTATATATTGAGCGCGTTAGCATTTAAATGTTATAATTCAATAGAAGAGACACATTTTATTTGTCAACATTTTTCCAAGGGGATTATTGAATTTGAATGGTACATGTGGTTGACACTCACATGTTTTACATTGCCGAGAAAAATTCTTGCCTTCTGGATGAATAGATGCATTAAACATTGTTTATGGAATTTGGAGAGTCTTCTTGATTTTTTCGTAATTTCGAGTGTTTTTATAACAAGTTTCATTTATACGGGAAAAAATTACGATTGGCAAAATTATTTCGGCGCATTTGCAATTATTAGCGCATGGACTAATTTAATGTTGATGATTGGACAACTCCCAACTTTTGGCACATACGTCGCAATGTTCACGCACATTCAATTTGAATTTGCAAAACTTTTATTCGCTTATTCGGGACTGCTTATTGGATTTACTCTAAGTTTTTGTGTGATTTACACCAGAGAACCGTCGTTTCGTAATCCATTCACGGGATTGATTAAAATTCTTGCAATGATGGCGGGTGAATTGGACTTTGAGGGACTCATCAGTCATTCATATTTAAAAGATTCTTTTTCAAATAGTTTTTTTCATCCCCTTGGAATTTGTGCTCAAATTCTCTGTTTGCTGTTTATTATTTTCATTGCTGTTATTTTAATGAATTTACTCGTAGGCATTGCTGTCCATGACATTCAGGGTTTACGAACACATGCGGGCGTCACAAAATTGGTACGACAGACGAAATTAATTCTCTATACGGAAACGGTTCAATGTAAAATATCAATTCTCTCATTTCTATTGAAATTAATACCAAAGCATGAGATGAGAAATTTAAATGATATTTTTGTCGTGAGACCATTGAATCCAATAGATAAGAGTCTTCCTAGGGATATTTTGAAGGCTGCTTTTGAAATTGCTCGTAAACGTAATCCAATGATGGACGATAAGAGTGGTGATTATTTGAAAAAAGATTCATGGACCACCGATGAAGGAGTTGAAGATAATTTACGATCAACTTTCGAATCGTCTATGCAAAAGTTCAATTTACAGATGAAAACAATTGCTGATGAGATAAATGATGTCAAAGATCAATTTCGAGATGTTAAGCAAATTTTGGAAACTATCAGACTGAAATTACCATAGTTGAAAATTATAACAGTCTTTTTGGTTCTTGGAAAATTTTTGCAAATTTTTATTGTAATTTATACCTAGAATACAAATATATTCCCTTATTGTTGCAAATCCTATTGTTTTATTTAATTTTTCAAAAAAAAAAAAAATCTTATTAGGAATTTAAAAATTTTCTGCTAGACAAAAATGATAAATAAAAATTTTAATAAAATACAATTATATAAAACATATTGCCGATTAGAAAATGAAT
Organism: Leptopilina heterotoma; assembly: GCF_015476425.1. Lineage (NCBI taxonomy): Eukaryota > Metazoa > Arthropoda > Insecta > Hymenoptera > Figitidae > Leptopilina > Leptopilina heterotoma. Next base: position 155,440 of record NW_025111206.1, read on the forward strand.
ATTATGATTAAAAGTGATCTCTACTCACAATTGCTTTCGATTTCAGGTTATATTCCCGCTAATATTTACTGGAATGCAGGACAAAGTCGACGTTGAAGCGACTATTAGTATGGGAGGAACAACCGGACAATCAGGAGCGATTCGTTGGGGTATTGCCTGGGGTCTTCGTAGTTTTGTCGACAAACACATGATCGAAAAAATGAAAGTAGGTGAGTTCGAATCAATTTTCACCAAATTAATAGAATTTATATTTCAATTTCCAACTTTGTTAATTAATTTTCAAATTTCAAATGCTAAAATCCTTTTTTTTATTTGTCAGCCGGTCTTTTGACAAGGGACTGGAGAAGAAGGGAACGAAAGAAACCTGGTCAAGAAGGAGCCAGAAGAAAATTCACCTGGAAAAAGCGTTAGAAGATTTGTACGAAATGTGGAAAAAATTTACTTTTCTATCTAGTTTAAAGAATCGTTTATACATTTTTGACTCTTAAACAATTTAATTAACTAATAACGTAAATTAATAAATTAGTTAATTGGGTTAGAATGAATAAAGAATCAGAAACTTTTTTTTAACTCTAAAACTGTTCTTTAGAATTTATTTTAGATTCTTATAAAAAACATTTTCTAATCTAATTACTCTATTTTCTATTTTACAAAACTTACATTCTTTTCAATGGAGTCAATCCCACTAGTTTCATTCCCTGAGCAAGAAAGTTTTTCGCCACTTTGAAGAGAAGTAAACGTTGTGCAGCGATTTCCGGCGATTCATCCTTAACTCTCAACGAAACTACGCATTTGTTAATAACGTGACTGAAAAGAAAAGAAAATGATACACATTAGAGAATTTATAGAGAAAAGGAGAAAATTCTCCATGTTGAATATTAATTTTCAAGAAATTAATTATAGACAATATTAACATCGATAATAATTTTAATTAGTTAATAAGAATATGAAGTTAAAATAAGAGTATTTAAACTTCATATATTATTAATTAATTTAATTAAAACTTAATTTTATTAATATAATTGAAATACGAATTAATTGAATTAATATAATTTAAATTAATTTTAAAAAGTATTTTTTCAATTCAATTCCTTAATTACCTTAAACGAAATAGGTAATTCACAAAAATACATGCTTCCATCTTTTCGTGTGATTTGAGTAACATTTCGTCGAAAAGGCCAAAAATAAGTACCAATTCATCGACAATTGCTTCGTTTAATATTTCCGGATTACATTCCACTGCTGTTTCAATATCATTATTCTCAATCAAACTCTCTAGTCTGCAATGAGTGTATTGCAATTTAACACCTGTTTCGCCTCTAAACTGAAAATAAAAGATAAAAATTAATATAAAAATCATAAATTAATTATACGAAATTCAAATAAAATATTGAATAAATTTTACATCTAAAGCCTTGTTCCAATCAAAATTATAATCTTGATTTCGTTTTTGTTTCAAGTCATTAATGATGACTGCCGAAACGCCAAGAATATCCGTACTTTCATCAATCACATCCAAAGAAACTTTCGTATCTGAAATTTGACAAATCTTCAAAAATGCTTCAAATCTGGAAAATTTATTGAAAATAAGACTAATTTTTATTGAATTTTAATTATAATTTATATTAAAAGTGTAAATTATGAAAATATCTTGTAGAGGATTGCCACAAAAATGTGATTTTATTTTTTCCTGATTTCCAGACAAAGCAAAAATAGAAAAGTTAAAAAAAACTAAAATTAAATTAAAGTAAAACAAAAATACTAACTTGGAGATTGCATTTGTTTCTCTCTCATAACTAATCTCGTTTCATCTAGAATATCAGTTAAAAATACAGCCGTTCCTTTCCTCGTGCTCATGCCTCTAATTTTTCCAAATTTCACATGTTCAATTCTATTCGACCACGGATATTGCATAAGTTCGAGGCATTTTTTTATTTTTGAAAAATGTTCACTTTGTGAATTGTCCACAACATAAAACATGGAATCAAATTCATATTCGTTAAATCTATCAACAGCTGCTGCAATATCTCGTATTAAATACAATGTCGTACCATCGCTTTTCAAAAGAGGAACATTTTTCTCATTTATACAAATAACTTTCCTATTTTCACTGTCAGTTGTCAATAATTTCAATTGCTCTAAATTAGCAATAAGTGGTTTCAATTTTTTCGCATTATACATAGATTCCCAGTGATACTCATCAAATGTAACACCCAATCTACCATAAGTATTTTTCAATTCATCAGCTGTACAACGTCTCAAAATTTCCCAATCCTTTAAAATTTCATCATCACCTTCTTCTAATTTACGAAAAATATCTTTCGCTTTTTCAAGTAGACTCGGATCTTCAAGACTCAAATTATTCGCGTGAACATAAGCTTTGTATAAATTATTCATCGGATCACTCTTAAGGCTTGACTGTGAAATATTTCCTAATTCACGTCCAATTTGAATGAAACCAAATTGTGTTCCCCAGTCGCCTAAATAATTTATTTTCGTAACATTGTTGTTTAAATATTGATTAACGTTTGCTATAAAATTACCAATTATTGTCGATCTCAAGTGACCAACATGAAATGGTTTTGCAATGTTTGGAGAACTGAATTCTACTACAATTTTTTTTGTATCCTGATTAACAGGTGGCGATATTTCTTTGGCATTATTTTCTAAAGCATTCTTAACGTAAGGATCCCTGTGCAATTGAAATAACATCCACTTGTTATTCTCCCTCTGTCCGTGTTCAATATTCTTCACATAATTATCAGTATTATTTATTATGCCCGCAGTTGACGTGAGAACGTCGTATTCATTATTTTTCAATGGTAATTTAAAGGAAAATCCCCCTTCCACATTGTGCTTCAATTTTAAATTCGATGCTTGTACATTTTTTACACAGTCCACTTGATGTAGACATTCAGCAACCTGAAAATAAATAAATAATAAAAATTAATTCCTGGCAAGGAAAACATAACCTCTAAAGTGTCAAGCGAGAAGAAAAACAATTGTGCAGATAATTTAAACAAAAAATAGTAAAATAAGAAACTGAAATGAACAAGAATACCTTTTTATGGACCAGTTGTCTTACTTTACAGCTCATGATAATTAAAATATATTTACAAATTCAAATAGTTTAAAAAAAAAAAAAACTAAGTGCGGTTATGGTCTGTCATTCCATCAGCAAGTTTCAATTAATTCTGACATTTACCAGAGGTATTACATATTAGAGTAAATTTCATTGATAATTACTAGAAAAGTTCTAAAAATTTGTTAATTATCAACAAACAATAACAGAAAATAATAAAAATGAATGGTTTGTTTACATCAAAAACAACGTGTACAATAACAAAAACACAATTCTCTGGACATGCGCAGAAGTGAATTCAAAATGGCCGCCAACTGCAGCGCTAAAGTGGCGGAACGTTGAATTACATCACAATTGTTGAACCTGTCTCCAGCTGACGCTGAGAGCTCGCTCAGCTCAGTTTGGAGCGATCATATAAAATCGCGCAAAGGGAAGAGAGAGAAAAAGAAGGAGAGAGATAGATAGAGAGAGAAAGAGACTGGAGAATTAACAGGACAAGTACGGGAACTTGATAAAAAGGGCGTAAAAGGGTTAAGCTGGACCGGAAGGTGGAGTGATCGTTATCGGTGTTTACTCAAGTGTGCGTGAGGTGGTGGGTGCCAAGTTTTAAAGTTTTTGTGTCATTATCGTGTGTTGTATATTAGAAAGAAAAAAAAATACAGGTGCTTTTAAATATCCGTCGAAAAAGAAGAAAATCCAATATAGATAAACTCAAGAACAAGAGGATAGTGTACAATAATTTAAAGGACCAAATCAGGACGGGACAGAACGGCACGATTTTAGGCGAAATAACTCCAGTATGGCGGGACAAACGATAAGCGACAGATTATTGGCAGCAAGGCACAGCATTGCTGGACAGGGCCTTGCAAAAGCTGTTTGTAAAGCAACCACCGAGGAAATGATAGGACCCAAGAAAAAACATTTGGACTGTAAGTTTTGGCAATTTTAAATTTTATGCTCCGATTCCTCTCCTCGTTTACCATCTTGAGATTTCGAAAATACCGGTTTTCAATAGCAACGACAAGCCGGTTACTTGGAGTCAGTTATATATATATGTATATACAGGTATTTGTACCTTACACAAGATATCAATATTCGAAATTAGTAATTTAAAAAATAAAAAAAAATCATTGGGCGAGGTTAGAAAATCCAAATGGATCCCTCCAGGTTTTGTGCTTTTGCGCGTACTCCAGCTTTCATTTACGTCACACTTGTAACATGTCATAAATTTTAAAGAGAAATAGGCTTTTTTAGATAGTGATTTTTTTAAATGACAATTAAGAGCACTATGCCTGTAAAATTGATACAGAAAAACTCGTAAATGATACGATGGTATTTTGTCACAGCAGAAACAATATCACAATTGTCCTGTCATTCACACACTTTTTATCGCAACTTTTTTTTCTAGCTGCTTCTTGTTCTTAACTAGAAAGAAATCGATAATTTAAAACACTAGTTTCTCTTTAAAACTTCGTTTAGCAGTACATTAATTAAATTTATCTTTTTTTTAAGTTTCTTCTCTGAGAATAAAATGAGAATTTCAATCTTTACTAATTAGGAAATTTTTTAATTAAACTTTTAATCAAATAATTGGAAAGTCAACTACATTGAAACAGTTCGTTTCTGTTAAAAATTGTTAGTAAATTTTCACCAGTTGACATTTAACGTCATTAATACTCATTAGCCATTTGAGGCAAAAATTATTTTTCCATCGCAATCGTACACTAGAAAGTTCTTTTTTTTCATTCATAAATTCCTCCAATTTTACTTTCGTTGATAAATATTTTTAATTGCGATAAAATAGGTCCTTAGAATTAAAATAGAAATTATTTTTTACTTCTTAAATAGAAATTACGATGAATTAATTAAAAAATAGAGTAAAATTCTATTTTTTCGAAAAAAAGAATAATTTGTGGTGAATTTGATTAAAATTATAGTTTTCAATAATTTGTTTATTGTCATATTGTCATAGAAAACAAGCGGTGCCAGGTGACCATAACTTTTGTTCATTCAAGCGTATTTTAAAAAGGTTATAATATTACAATGGCCACGTTAATGTTTCGAGTATTTTTTAGATTTTATATTTAAAAAAATATCACAAAATATAACTAGATCAATATAATTTTCCTAATATTTCTTTTTTCTTTTTTTTCATTTACTTTCATTTTCGATTAAATAGAGAAAAAAAAGTTTCAAAATACAAGTGTATTTATTATTTAAGCATTAAGTATTTATTTTAATATTCAAGATTATTATAAATTTCGAACTGATAATATGATTATTGTTATCATATAATACATAAAATGTTATATCAATAAATGCGTTTCTGTTTCTGAGAATGTGGGCGAATCGAAGTTTAGTAACCTGGCGTAGAGAAAGACGACCTATCGATCTGTTCCAATTTCTTTTCCTGTTCATGACTCCTCTATAATATCGAGGACCTAATCTAAAAAAAATTCCACTTGGGAATTTTGAACCTTATATTCACAATCAATATTTTCCTTTATATTTAGAGATAAAATATTCCTTATTCCCCTTGCTTTCCGACAAGAGAGGTAAATTTTCCACTGTATGATTTTTTTTGGTTCTTTTTTCGATATATATGTAATTACGATTTTTATTTAATTGATAATTAATGTCGAATTTAATTTAATTTAATTAGTAGATATTTAAATCGATTTTTATTAAATTTACTTATTAATTAATTGTGATTTCAATTTAATTAATTTACAATAAACTGCTATTTTTAATTAATTAATAATTAATTTCGAATTTAATTTAATGAATAATTAATTTAGATTTTTATTAAATTTAGTTAGTAATTAATTTAGATTTTTATATTAAATTTAATTATTAGGTAATTTCGATTTCAATTTAATTAATTAATAATAAATTGCGATATTTATTCAACTAACAATTGATTTCGATTTTAATTTAATTTAATTAGTAAATAATTTCGATTTTTATTAAATTTAGTTATTAATTAATTGTGATTTCAATTTAATTAATTTACAATAAACTGCTATTTTTATTTAATTAATATTTTATTTAATTAATTCATTTTGATTTCAATTTAATGAAATAATAATAAATAGGTATGCGATTTTTATTCAACTACTAATTAATTTCGATTTTAATTTAATTTTATTTAATTTAATTCGAATTTTTATTATACAATACAGTTAGTAATTAATTTAGATTTTTATATTAAATTTAATTATTAGTGAATTTCGATTTCAATTTAATTAATTAATAATAAATTGCGATTTTTATTCAACTAACAATTGTTTTCGATTTTAATTTAATTTAATTAGTAAATAATTTCGATTTTTATTAAATTTAAGTATTAATTAATTGAGATTTCAATGTAATTAATTTACAATAAACTGCTATTTTTATTTAATTGATAATTTAATTTAATTTCGATTTTAATTTAACGATTAATTAATTTTGATTTTTGGTAAATTTAGTTAGTAATTAATTTCGATTTTTATTAAATTTAATTATTGGTTTTTAATTCATTTCGATTTTAACTTTATTAATTAATTAATAATAAATTGTGGTTTTTATTCAACTAACAATTAATTTGGATTTTAATTTAATTTAGTTAGTAATTAATTTTGATTTTAATGATAAATAAACGATTTTAATTGATTTTGATTTTAATTTTATTGAATTAATAATTAATTTCAATTTTAACAACAGTTTTTTTAAGGATGTCAAATTAAGACAAAAAACGAATCAAAAGTGTTGCAAAGCAACATTTTTATTCGTTTTTTGTCTCAATTTGATATGGCCTTAGAAAAATTGCGAATTTAATTAAATTAATAATTAATTCGGTTTTAATTGAATTCAATTAATGATTAATTTCGATTTTAATTTAATGAATAATTAATTTAGACTTTGAAGTAATTTAATTAATACCTAATAAATTGCTACTTTTATTTAATTAATAACAAATTTAGATTTTTATTTAATAATTAATGACGATTACAATATTAATTCTTTTGAAATTAGAAATAATTCCTTTTGACTGTAAAATACTGAAATTAAGTGACATGAATTTAATTATGTATTTGCGAAATGCGCGGTGAATAAATGAATTTAATAAATATTAACGAAATTTTTATATCAATCGGTCGAGTCATTAAATTAAAAATTTAGATTTTTATTATATTTTTTTTTTATGAAATCGTGAAAAAAGGAAATTTTCGAGAGACATTAATTTTATTATTATTATCTATAAAATATATCAAGTAAAAAAAATGGAAGTGAATTTGAAACATAAAAAGATATTCAAATTTATTTTTACGTAATATATTCTCTCTCTCTTCGGAAATATTGTTATCTAATTATGATCATTGGTCGCTAATGTTTTATAATTGCAGTACAACGTAATATCACTATATGACTCTAGAAATAGCAAAATAGAAAGTTCAAAACACTTCGAATCGAACTTGTATTAATGTAAATGATTTAATTTATTAAAAATAGGTATACGAATTTCGCACTAGTTATATACTCTCTCAACACTCAACTTTCGCTCGTAACATATACTTGAATAATTCTCTCTATCTTTCTCTTATTTCTCTCTTTTTCTCCCTTGAAAACAGATTCCTCGTTACTATTTCTGTAAATGCTATTTTCTCTCTCTTGGCCAAAAGCAAAAAAAAAAAAAAAAAAAATAATGTTATTTTCTTCTTTGATCATTAACCTTATATGATATTTGATAATCTTGATAGAAATACAAATTTACACAATCGTTTGAATATACATGACGTGTGTATGTGACAAAATAAACAGGTTTTTCTTTAAAAAACACACTTACAGTTAATTTATACATTTTTTTCAGAATTTTGGTAACAATGTCTTTTTTTATTTTGTTTTTAATTTTCATGAAAAGAAAAATAATGCGATTTAATTAAATAAAGAAAAATGAACATTAATATTTATAATTTTTTTCGTGAAAATTTATTATTTTGTTTCGTGAAAAATTGAAAATATTTTTTTATTATAAGAATATAACGAAAGGATATTTTTTTCAGCCCGTTTACTAATACGAAATAAATAAAATAATAAATAAATATTGAAATAGGAAAAAAGAGAATAATAAACAAAATAAAAAAATGTCCCTCCCGTGTGGAAAAATATTGTGGCAGTCTAGAGTCCAATGATTTCCCGATTAGCAATCATCAAGTCCGTCTAATTCTAGACGGTCCATCAAGTCCCGAATCAGTGACTTAACAGATTGGCTTATTAGAAAAAATCTAAGTCAAATATGTCCGTCTAGTACGGTGTTATTAAGACCGTCTAGATTTGGTCTAGGATGTTATATGCGCATGCGTCGATGAATGCCCAGCTGTTAAGTAACATGGCGCCTAATGGCGTCGCGTCGTTTGGCGTCGTTAGATCAGTCAGTGTGTGATGCATTTTGTTTGTGAATTATAGTATTTGTTGTGGTTTCTGTTTTACGTGAATAATAATGTGCTATGTTGTTGTTGTTTTCTGTATAATGTAATTTTAAATGTGCACTGAAAAAAATAGGTTTTGATGTGTTTCTATGTGTTTTGATTAGTCGGCTGAAGCTAGCAGTCGTACTCAGCATCAATGTTTAGGCGTCATCTACAAATATGCCTCTCCTTCAAATTTAGTAATACTTAATGATTTAAAAAACCATCGAATATTGTTATTTGAGAATAAATTGTACACTAAATAGCAAATTTAGTAAGTTTTTATTTATTAATTTCATTAATTAGTGGTTGACGCCTAAAGATTGGTGCTGAGTACGACTGATAGTTTCATCCGGCTGTTTTGATTTGCAGTAAATTTTATTTTACAAAAAGACTACTATCTCCAATGCCAAAGATTGGGAGGGACACAAAGCCTTACGCTTAAAGAAAGTTGAAGTGAAAAATACAGAAAGTTAAAATATTTTTTAATACTTTTTATATAAAAAAAAAGTCATTAAAATTATTTCAAATATAATTAAGTTTTATTATTCTAAGAATAGTTGTCATAACATATAATGAGAAATTTTGAATAGACGTAGATTAGAATTTACTAGCACTGCTGATCAGACCAGAAACGCTGGTCTATTCTAGATGATAGCGTGGAAGTTTCGTTTCAATTCTGAACAGCCGCTCGACAAGACCGTCTGCCCTGGGTCTAGAAAGACGTTAGACAGTCTATTAAGCGCTTGGTCAGCGCCCTAAAATTTTTCCACACGGGCTAAAGTTCTGAACATTTAAGTGAACTAATTTTTTTTACTTTTTTAAAATTTGAATTTTGATAACAGAATAATAATTTTTCCCGTAAATTTTATAAAATAAAATTAATTAATTTAAAATAATTTGATAAAAAATGAAAAATATTAATCGATAATTTTTTCTCCTGATATTTTTAACTTTATTAAAACTTTTTATTTTAGATATTGTATATACTGCAAAGTATCATAAAACTTTTGATATAAAACTGTCAATACACAATTTCCTGTGTCTATTTTTAAAAGAATGTTTAGTTTAAACATTAAATAAAACGTTAAAAGTAATTTTTAACGATGTTTCGATATTGTTGAAATACACTTTTTATTAATACACTTCAATAAGCGATTGGTTTTTTCTACATTAATAGTGGAGAAATTAAATAAATAGATAACCTACATTCCCGGAATCAAGTGTTTAAACTTTATAATTATCGTTAAAAATTATAAATATAAATTTTGTCATATTTACAAAATTTTAGACTCTGTAATTTATTTTTCAGATGATTTTTTAGTATAAAATAGAAAAGAAATTTTGAAATTAACAAAAAATATTTTTAAAGAAATTTGAATTGGCTATAAATAGTTGATAGAAATAATTTAATAAAATTTTGATAGTAATAATTTGTTTAGATTAAAAAAAGAATAAAAATTATTAGGTAATATTAATAAAATTAATTCTCCACACTATTCTTTTAATAATTATTTTTTCTAATGAAGAAGATTAGGACTTAGCCTCGAGGATTAGTTTGCAACTAACTTTTAAAAGTTCGACAGGGGTTCGAATCCCGGTGGGATTTTTTCTGTCAAAACTTACTTTATTTCTTTTAATTCGTTTTAGTATAGTTAGTAAAAAAACAATCTTAGGAACATTTTCAATTAATTCTGTTTTATTGATAAGGGAACGATTTGTTGTATTTTTTGCGTATTGATTCTATTTTCTGCTTCAAGAGAATTCAATTAATATTTTTCCTCAACAATAATGAAAGTGAACTTTCATAACTCAAATAATATGTTATTCAACTGTAATATACGGTATATAGGAAGAAGAAGGTAGCTTCTAAAATGAAATTTCCGCATTATATACATACGCATAATGTAATTGAATGGGGCAAAATGTCGATATATAGGATAATTCGCAGAGGAGATGTGTGTATATATAATTTTCAAGAGCGAGAACTTTATAAACTCCCACACATAAAAACCTCCTACTTGCATATTATATTGCAAAAAAGAGGGATGTATTATTATTGCTATCGCAAGAGATAACTAAATCGCATCGCAGACACTTTAATTTTCAAACTCTCATTAGAGATCCTTTTCTTCAAAGAGAATATAGTTGAGATCACTTTCACAAGTGTTATGCAATCGAGTATTTTTTCTTTTCATCGCAAATTTTTTGAACCTGTCGGAATGTAACAATAAATTTAAATTTGTTTTTGTATTCAAAAATTTCAAACAAGAATTATATAGTGTGAAAAGTATAACAATAGATAAATCTTTGAAATATTATTTTTGAATAATTTTTCTAATTAAATTTTTGAAATATAGAATGAAAAATATTTTAAATAATTGAAATTTTGTAAAATTTAATTGAAAATAACATTTTGAAAAATTAATTAAATTAAATTAATTAATTAAATTTTTGTCAAGTTTTTTTTAAATTTTTGAAAATTAACTTTTAAAAGAATTTTAATTGAAAATTTTGAAAATAATTGAATTCTCAAAAATTTTAATGAAAAATCTTCAAGTGTAAATTTAATAAAAATGGAAATTAATAATGAAAATTAGATTATAAGAATAATATTAAAATATTTTTGAAAAAACTAATTCTCAAAATTTTTTCATTCGAATTTTTTAAAATTCAATTATTTCCAATATTTTCGATTAACTACGTATATTTCGAAAAATTCAAATACATGAAAAAATAACATTCTAGAATTATTTTTAACATTTTGAAGAAAAAAATCATGTTCAAAATTTTTAATTAAAATTCTTCAAAACTGTGATTATTTTTTTTTATTTTTTAAAAACTTAATTATTTTGAAAAGATTTTATCAAATTTCAATTATTTTTCAAAGATTTTACCAAATTTAAATTATTTTTAAAAAGATTTTACTAAATTTCAATTTTTCGGATTTTTTTTAATTGTTATGTAATTGTAAAAATATTGTCTTTCAAAAATTATTTAGAAATATTTTTAAAAAATTTCAGAATTTCTTTATTAAAATTTTTGAAAATATTCTCCCTTAATATCTTTAAAAAGAAAAATAGACAGTTTCAATTATTATAAAAAGTTGAATTTTTGTATTTAAATAATTGAATTGTCGAAGAACTTTCGGAAAATTATTAAACATTAATATAGATAATTGATTTAAAGATAAAGTTTAGTTCAAAATTGTAGAAAATAATTTAATTTTGAAAGGGTTATAGTTGTAATTTTTAGAAATTATTTTGAAATTTTTTTAATTTTATTTCCCGCGTGAAAAAAGATATAAGAAATATTTAAATATTTATTTAGCAAAAATAGTCGATCCGAGGCCTGGTGTAATAAAATTTAAAAAATCGAGTTGCATTACGACAGGTTTCACTGTAGAGAAGAAAGAGATATTTAGAAAAAAGAAATTGTTTATAAAAATCCAAATAGAGATCATGAATATTTTTGAAGAAAATATAAACGGATTTATCCTTGGTATTTATATTTTATTTTCTTTTTGCATCGTTTGAATTGAATGGATTGAATAGTGTACAAATAAAGTAATTAACTGTTTTATCAACGTTTTTTTTTCTTTTTTTTAATAAATTTCATGTTGCTTATCAGTCTCAAGGACAGGCATTATATATACTTCCGATGTGATATACATGTTTAAGTTAGAGTACGTGGGTTACTCAGATCCTGTTTTCAGAGATACAATAGCAATACATGTATATACGTGCATCTTCAATTGTGTTAAAATGGGTGTGGCAAACCCTGTATATCTTCAGATTTTTAATAAAATGAAAAATTGCCTTTTTTACCTCAATAAATTTTCATTAAATTTTAGTTGAAATTTAGTAACTATTATCGTGACTTGAATTTTTATTTCAATATTAAAGTTAAAAATAAATATTTTATCCAAATAATTTTTGGTAGAAAAATAATTAGAAAAAAAATATTCGGAGCTTTTTTTTATATTAAAAAAATTTTTTACTTCTGTGATCATCGGGATTGAGAAATTTTTTTCTTTTTTTTTCAAGAAAGTCAATGATTCACCTTCGTCTCTCTGCTTCCTAATTGCAAATGGACTTATGATGACTAACATTAGCATTTCTTAGTGAGATTATAAGAATTTTATAATCGACATTTTTGTTTTATCTATTACCTTTTATTAGCATCTTTTTTGAAAAATAATTTCTCCTTTCATTCTACTAGAAATAAAATCTGATGAGTCTTTCATACTTGAAAATTTTTTTATCAATTATTTTAAAACGAAAATTTTGTAAACAAAAAAATTTATTGTTTTCGGTGCGTGGAAAATAATTTATTTTTCAATAGTCTCGTTGATTGTAAACGTTATTTTATCAGTTATTTATTTTTATATTTAAATAATTGAATTTTCGTAGAACTTTCTGATAAGAATTTATTTTTAAAAGAATTTTAGTTAAAAGTTTTAGAAAATAATTGAATATTAAAAGCGTTATAATTGCAATTTTTGTAGAAATAATTAAATTTCAAAAGGTTTTTAAATTGGAATTTTTGAAAATTTTAATTCTTGTTAAATTTCAAATGATTTTACATTGAAATTATTGAAAATTATAATTACTGCGTGGAACAATAAATGACAATATGTAAATATTTAAATACTAATTTAACAAAAAAACAAAACAAAAATAAAGTTTCGAATAATATTTAATTTAGAAATTCTGAAAATATTCAGGTTTCTATAAAATAGTAATTAGAATTTTTTGAACATGGTTGAACTCCCGAAAATAATTTTAAATAATTGAAAAAATTCGAAATTTTGTAAAATTTTATTGACATAAATTTTATATTTAAAATAATTTTAATTTTTTACATTAAAAAAATATTTTTAAATATAATCGTAGTTTTGAAGAATTCTAACTAAAACTTCGGAAAATTTTTTTTTAACAAAAATTAGAATTAAAGTTATTAGCAGGATAAGGATAAGGATAAGGATAAGGAAAGCAGTTCATGTATTTTTTCTGGAAATCAGGGAATTAATCAAATTGTTGTGATAACCCTGAACTCCTTTTAATTAATTAACGAGTGCAAAGCCTGATATTATAATTAATATTGTGCCATTATTTAAATTTTGAATTTTTTAAAATTATATTTTAATTTTTAATTTTAAATAATATTTTTTTCTCTGAAAAAATAAAATAACAGCAGATTTTTTTTTAGATAAAAAAATTGTGTTTTTTCTTTTTTTTTCTTTTTCAAACAATTCGAAATATATCTACAGTTGTAGTAATTAATGCTGAGACACTAATTAGTTGAAATAGAAATTTGACTAACAGTATGAGTCTACAAAATTTCAAATGATGAGGCAGATAAGAAGATAACTTTCTCTTATATAGTTCTACAATTTTATTATGTGCACATTCCCCAACTTGAGATGAAACTCTCATTCTTTATATATTATTATATTCTTGAATGCAAAATAATTTCCTTATGCAACATCATCAAAAATTCTTTAAAATTATTTCTTCTCTATAAATTTTTGAAAAAAAAATATTATTTACGAATGTACTCCTTATTTATTTATATTTATTATTTAAAATTAAAATAATTTAATGAATAATAATATCGTCCCGAATATTTGTTACATAAAAAAATATAAACACAATATTTCATTATAAAATTAAAAAAAAAATTTTTTAATTAGAATAATTCAATAAATAATTATATAATAATAGTAGTAGTATCTAATAATAATACTAATAGTAATGTTAATAGTAATAATAATAATAAAAAAAAAATAATCAAAAACACTGAAAAGACAGAAATCTTATTTTTAAGATCAAAGTACGTAATGTGCTCCGAAGAAAAGTACCTAAGGAGCAAAAAATTTTAGTTTAAGTTTATAAAATTAATTAATTCTAATATATTAATTGATTGATACTTTTTTAAGAGAAAACTACATTTTTCTTCTAAATTCCAATAATTTGGAATAGCGATTCTTTTTCGTTTATTAATTTTCGCAATTTTAGTTCGATTACAGTTTGGGAACAATAAATTTTTATGATTTAATTTTTCGGAAATTATTTTTATCGTATGGCCAATATAAACATATATATAGAAAAGAGACAACACTAGTGACCATGGCCTAGTTTGAAACTATGGAACTTGATTATGTGACGTCATCTCAGAATTTGCTGTTTTAGATTGTGGTTAATGATAACTGCTGCTATTGCCCGCAAATCGTTCATATATACATTCGATTCTACTTTCAATTATTAATTCCTTTTTTCATTCTTCTCTCAATCGTTTCATAATACACTGTGCAAACAAGGGGACGTATTTAATATTTAACTTTTAACAGGGATGTTTCTTTTTGAGTCATGCAATTATTTTTAAATTCCCTCTTCTGTCTTTTAAAAAAAATCTTGGACGTTAGTAAATTATTTAATAATTTAATTTGATAAATCATTTTTTAAAATTATTTAATAAATTATTAAATTTATTAATTATTTTTTTATTATTTATTTTTTATTATTTATTTATTATTTATTTTTTTATTATTTTTTATTATTTATTTATTTACTTATTTATTACCTCTGTATAGAATTTCTTTTCTTTCATTTATTTACAGACGCGGGACATTATTAAAATGAAAATAGAAAATTCAGGAAGTTAAAAATTACCGTTGTCCTGAAGTTTCTGAATTTGTATGCTCGTAAAATTAATTTGATAAATTTTTAATTTCAAATTTGTAACTCGCCTATTGAATTTTCGTTTTCATCAAAAGTTTCAAGTGATGGGGGTGGCTAAGAATGTGGCTGAACCCCTCCCCTCCCTCCTCTTCACTCTTTCTCTTGTCTTATGCTTATAGTTCTTAGACTCTTGGAGTTAAGGTCGTGACTCGTGATGGCTCAGGTAGAGACTTTTCCTTTCCTTCTATTTAACTCCCTCTCTTTCTCTCTCTTGGGATTTTATTTTATACGCGAATCTCTCTCTCTCTCTCTCTCCGTTTTCTGCCTTCCTGCCTTTTTTTTTCTTTTCTGTTCTTTTTTTTTATTCTCCAACTGTTCTAACTGCCACGAACAACACGAGCGTTCTTCTTCGCTAAAAGTGCCAACATCTGAGAAACTGTTCTTAGAAAATTTAATTTACGTACATGAAAGAAGTTATTTTAAGGTTCAGTTTGGATCTCTATCTTTTCTCTATTTATTGATTCTTTCCAATGAGTTATCATTGGGGTGGGAAATTTTTTCTTTTGGAATTTTTTGCCTTTTTTTAATTTGATTAGTTTTGGATTAAAATTTGGATTTTTGATTGATAATAAAATTGTTGAATGGGAATTTTTTTTTAACGGATTGAAATACACTGGAACTGTTAAAGAGCATTTTCTTGCATTTTTTTTTTCAAATTGAAGAAATAAGATTTCGTTGGATCGAAATATAAATACCTACTAATCTCAGTAAAAAAGATTTAAGTTGCGTATTTTTTTAAAATTGAAATATTGTTTTGATAAAAAATACGCCCCCAGTGGAGGTTGATCACAGATTGAATTACGTTCGCCTACACCCCTCAATTTTTTTCCACAGATAAGAGAAATCGATGTTTCATATATAATATGAGAATTACATAATTTGTTTTCGTTCATTACTTAGAGATGAAAATGTAATTTATCGGCAAATAACTTTTATTCGTATCTTCAGGGAATTATCAGACATTATTACTCTCACCACAAATTTTTTACATTTTTTTAATTTATTATATTATTATTTTTTGTTTATTATTAATTTCTTAATATAATAATAATTATTATAATAATGATAATAAAAAGAATAATAATAAAAATAATTAAAGGAAAGTAATTTATCATTCGGAGAGATTACTAATTAAATTATTAAATTTTACAAATAAGTAGTTATTTCTACTAATTTATTGGTAAAATTTACTAAATCAAAACAGGGTTGCTACGCAACCTGGAAACTTGGAAAACCTGGAAATAAACCTAGAAAAGTCAGGGAATTTTTATCGAAATTCTGGAAAATTGTTGTTTTTTAAAGTTATTGTGATTATTCTTGAAATCTAATTTCACTTAACCCGTTGCCTGTTTCCGACCCACGGGTGGGTCGTGAAAAAGTATGGCCATAACTGCCCGTGCAGAAATTTTGACCGGGGCCAGATCGGGGCCAGATCGGGACAAACCGGGCCCCGATCTGGCAACCCGACCTGGCCCCGGTCTGGTTGAAACACTAAAACCGACCGGGGCCATGGCACTTTGCCCGATCTGTCCGCCCTGTCGGGACCCGGTCGGGGCCATGGGATTTCCCCCGATCTTTTCGCTACCCAGGTAGAAATCCAATACTGACTGCATTTTATTATATTAAAGCTCGTTATTTGATTATTAAAGCATGGGGAGTATTTACTTCAATATTAATAATTATTATTATTTTTGTAGTAAATAAACTTTTATGAATGTCATTAAAAATGTAAATAATTATTAGAATTGCTTTTATTGAACTAAGTTTTTAAAAAAAATATTTTTCTTATTTTCTTTCATTAATTTAGACAGACTATCTTATTTAAATTAATGCCTAATTTATTATTATTATTGTTAATAATTATTTAAACCTATACTTTATGTAACATTATTAAGAATTATACACAAAACACTTAAAACTAAGACGGAAAAATATCGCACGCACGGGGGATCGAACCCTAGACCTCGAGGACGCAAGTCAAATACACATACCGCAAAGCCACGCAAGCTTGGAAGCGACCTCGCTTAAACTTCCTTTTGAATCATGGGACCGTTATATACAGTATTATCATAATAAATTGACTGTATCATATTTATTTATAGAAAAATTATTAAAAATGTATGTTATATATATATATATAAATTAATATGTTTATCATAATAATATGGTAAAAATTATTAATTTAATTATTTATTCTCTATTATTTATAATTTAACTATTTTTTAAAATAATAAAAAAATTTTTATTATTAATAATTCACAATAATACTAAAAATTATTAATTAATAATAATTTATTTTTTTGCCTTAAACATGGAATTTCAATTTAAGTGTGAAAAATAATTGGTGCGTTTGTCCTATTGTTTTAAATTAAAGGAGAATAAATTCCTAAGACATCCCTCGAGGCCAATTTTTGAGTTTTTAATTGTTTATAATTTTTATTTTCAAATTTCAATCAAAGTTAACAAATTAACACAATTTTTTAAAAACGGACGTTTATTTTCTTATTCCGTTACTGCACATGCTCTAAATCAGTTCAAATTAATCCAATATTACCAGCAGACAATTAAAAACCTATAAAGTAATATATTTCAATTGTCATAAACAACATTAATTAACAAATAGTTAACTTTGATTCCTCTCCAATAAAAAATATTAATATGTCTTTTTTCTTATAATATAACTTATTTAAATATTTAATATTATATATCCGTGGTCTTTTAACATTATCCAAATAAAAAAGTAAACGTGAAAAAAAAATTTTTGGTGGAAAGGAACAAAAATTAACTATTTGTTAATTAATATTATTTGTAACCATTTAAATAAGTTATTTTTTAAACAAAAAGGACACATATTTTTAAAATGAACTTAAATTAAAAAGTAGATGTGAAAAAAATTTTTTTGGTGGACAGGAACGTAAGTTACATAACTATTTATTATTTAATATATTGTTTATAACAATTTAAATAAGTTATTTTTTAATCAAAAAGGACAAATATTCTTTAAATAGACTTAAATTAAAAAGAAAATGTGAAAAAAAATTTTTAGTGGAATAGGAATCAATGTTAACTATTTGTTAATTAATATTGTTTATAACAATTTAAATAAGTTATTTTATAATCAAAAAGGACAAATATTCTTTAAATGAACTTAAATTAAAAAGAAAAGGTGAAAAAAACATTTTTTAGTGGAAAGAAATCAAAGTTAACTATTTGTTAATTAATACTGTTTATAACAATTGATATAAATTACTTTCTGTTTTATTAATTGTGTGGTGGTCATATTGTATTAATTTGAACTGATTCAGATCATATGCAGCAACGGAATAAGAAAATAAGCCTCCTTTTTTGAAAAATTGTATTAATTTGTTAACTTTGATTGAAAATAAAAATTATAAACAATTAAGAACTAAAAAATTGACCTTAAGGGATGTCTTAAGAATTTATTTGCCTTTAATTTAAAATAAAGAATACTGAAACCGGTTAAGAATTGTAGGCTGTAGACAGTTTTGAACAGTAAATTGTAAAAAAAATCCCATTGTGCGCTGTTTGTAGATCCTTGGGCAAACCCGGCCTGGTCCTGGTCGGGGCCACGAAGTCGGGGCCAGATCATGAAAACCCGACCGGGGCCAGGGCGGTAATCGGGAACAAAAGTGGCGATTTCTGCACGGGTGTTTCCGACCCACCCGTGGGTCGTGTTCACTATCACTAAAATAAATATAATTTGTATATAAATTGATAGATATTTTTCTTCATATCAATATTATAAGAAATTATAAGGGTCATTAATGATATTTTAGAAAATAATTGAATAATTAATTATAATTTAAATATATTATACTATTTGAGAAAGTATTAGATTCCGCTGGGCAGTTTAGGACAATCATGTTGTATTTTCCTCAAACAGTTAAGGGGTTAAATATTACAAAATTAATTCAATTTCAAAAGAATTGCGTTTACAATTTTCATAAGTAGATGAACTTCAAAAGATTTTGATTTAAGGTTTTGTAAAGCTTTTCAATTTTAAATAAATTTAATTAGAAATATTAAAAAACTTTCATTAAAAAAAAAATTTTTAAACTAAAATTCTTCTGAAATTAGTTAAATTTTTTAATTGTATATTTAACTAGTTTTATTAAAAATAATGGATTTATAGAAGAATTTTAGTTAAAAACACTAAAACAAAAATTGAATTTTGAAGCAATTAGAAATGATTGCAGAAGTTCAATTATTTTCAAAAGTAGTAAAACTCTTCTCAGAAATTCAATTATTTTCAAAAATTTGCATAAAATTCTTGTCAAAATTTTAATTTTTTCCAAAAACTTTCCTTAATTCAATGATTTTTAATATCTACAACTTTAATAAAAATTCCTAAAAGAATTCAATTAGTTAAGAAAAATTTTAATAAAATTCTACGCAAACATTTCATTATTTTCATAAATAATAAAAATTTCACAGCAATTCAATTATTTACAAATTATTTTCATTTATTATATCAATTATTTTCATAAATATAATAACATTTTTTTACAGGAATTCAATTATTTTCATAAATAATAACATTTTTTTTACAGAGATTCAATTATTTTCATAAAAAATAAAACTCAAAGCTGAATTTCAATTATTTTTAATACAATTTTAATGGAATTCCTCGAAAAAAGTTATTATTCTTAAGAATTTTATTAAAATTTATCTAAGAAATTTAATTATTTTAAAAACCATTGCTGCAATTAATTTATTAGAATTCAAATATTATTTTCAATACATTTTTAATTACATTTCTTTGAAGAATAAAATTATTTTCAAAAATTTCAATGAAATTCTTTGCGTAACAATAATTCAATTCTTTTCAAAAAAATTTTAATAAAATTCTTCTCAGAAATCCAATTATGTTTAAAAATTTACAAAAATTCTTGTCAAAATTTCAATTATCTTTATAAATAATAAAATTTTTCTCCGAAATTCAATTATATTCAAAACTTTTAATAAAATTCTTGGCAGAATTTCAATTATTTTTAATACAATTTTCATTAAATTTCTCGAAAAATGCAATTGTTTTTAAAAATTTTATTAAAATTTGTCAAGAGAATTCAATTATTTAGAAATTTGTTGATAAAATTCTTTATGAAAATTCAATTTTAAGAAACATTCAATTGTTTAATAAACTATTTATTTTTATAGTTAAATAATTGAATTCTCTTAGAATTTTCTAATAAATGTTGATTTAAAAATTAATTTCAAATTAAAATCTTTGAAAATTTGAACATTTCATATTTTTATAATTAAGAATTCTATACAATTAATTTTTCTCAACAAGTTTAATGGAATTTTTTTTAATTATTTGAAGTTTTTAATTTCTAATATATTTAATTGAAGAATGTCTCATAATAATCGAAATTTCGTAAAATTAAATTGTAAACAAATGAATTTGAAAATTCACAAAGAACTTTTTCAAAAATTATTAAAAATAAATTGAAGAATTTTAGTTGAAAATTCTAGAAATGAATAATCGTAATGATGAAAATAATTTTTGAAGAAGTTACAGTAAGAAAGTAGCAAAGTTTTAATTATTATAAAACATAAAAATATCGATTGCTCCGAGTCGAAGACGATCGATATTTTCATGTTTTATAATAATTAATAATATTCTTATACGTTATTGAATTTCAAATTTTTGAATATCTTAATTTCTATAAAAAAAAATAATGCGATTAAATATTTATTTTAAAATGAAGTTATTGGTGTTTTTTTTGAATAATTTTCGTTTTAAAAACCTGGAAAAATTTCGTTTTTTAATCTGGAAAAGTTAGGGAATTTGAAAAGAGCAAAAGCGTGGTAATCCTGAAAAAGCAAAGAAATACTGAAATTATTGGTTCAAATACCATTTAATTGACTCCAATAAATAATATTTGATTCAAGTAAATATTTAATTGATATAATAGTCAATTAATCGGTTATTTGAATGAAATAAATTTTTTCTTCAGTGTGATCTAAGAATTACAATATCGGTTGTGAGTAAGAATAATTAGAAAAGAGATCGGGAGTAAATCATTGTTGATAATCTTTGGAAAAAAAGGACGAAACTAGACAAATCTCACGACACGCTTCGCACGGCTGCGAAAAGCATGAGGTATATTATCGTTGTTAGGCTCACATAGGTGAATGACTTGGACATAAAGCTTGGCCTCTACCCCTCGCGACTATCAACGATACACCGCACACTCCGAGAGTCAGTGAGAGAAAGGGAAAGGTCGCTTGACTTTGCAGAAAGGGAAAATTAATGAGTTTGATGCATTTTCTATTTCATATGCAATAACCATATACACACCTGAATTCTAAATCTATTTCTGGTTTTGCGCAATTATAAAAAGTCAAAGTGAAAAAAAATTATTGTAGAGATATTTTTTCTTTCTTTGCTTCTCAGACAAAATTGCAACTTTTTTTACTTTTCTTCCAAATATTGCAACAAAATACCATATTTTTAGTATAAATTGCAAATAATTTCGATTTTTCTAGTTTTAAAAAGTAACTATAGACAAATCTTTCGAAAATTATTTTTGAATAATTTTTCTAATTAAATTTTCGAAATATACAATAAAGAGATTTGGAATAATTGAAATTTAGTAAAATTTAATTGAAAATAATTGATTTTTTTCAGGTATTATTACGAATTTTGAAAATCAACTTTTTGAAGAAATTTAATTGCAAATTTTGTGAAAATAATTGATTTCTCAAAAAAAATTTAATGATAAATCTTCAAGTGTAAATTTATGAAACCGAATATAAACTAGCTTCTAAAAAAGTAATTTTTAAAATTTTTTTTAAAAAAGTAATTCTTAGAATTTTTTTTATTAAAAATTTTTGAAATTCAATTACTTTTAATATTTTTAAAAATATAATTCCGGAAATTCAAATACATAGGAATTGAAAATAATTTTCAGAATTATTTTTAACAGTTTGATGAAAACAATTATTGTGAAAATTTTAATTAAAATTCTTCGAAAAATTGATTATTTATTTTATATTTTTCAGAAAATCAATTATTTTTAAAAGATTTTATCAAATTTCAATTATTTTAAAATAATTTTACAAAAAATTCAATTGTTTCAAAAATATTTATCAAATTTCAATTATTTTTAAAAGATTTTACCAAAATTGAATTATTTGGAATTTTTTTAACTGTATATATAATTGAAAGACATCTTTCAAAAAATTATTTAAATATTATTTTTAACAAATTTATTTTAAATATCTACAATAAAAATTTTTTTGAATAATTTTAATTTTGTAAAATTTAATTGAAAATAATTTTTTGTTTCAAGTATTTTTTTACAATTTTTGAATATTAACTTTTGAAGAATTTTAATTACAAATTTTGAAAATAATTGAATTATTAAAAATATTAATGAAAAATCTTTAAATGTAAATTGAAAATTGAAAATTAATGAAAATTAGCTTTTAATTTTTCAAAATTCAATATTTTTTTTAGTATTTTTAATTACAAATTTCCAAAAATTCAAATACATACAAAAAATAATAACATTTTTAAATAATTTTAAAAAAAATTTCAATTCTCAATTTTTAACAATTTTAATACATTTATTTTGAGTCAATAAAAATTATGTTTAATTCAAACATATTTTTTTGGTTGACCATATATTTTTGGATTTAAAAAAATGACAAAGTGTTTCAAAATGTATTATTGTTGTTTTTTATTTGTATCGCTGTCAACAATATTTTTAATTGTTGTTAATTTTGATGGCTTGCAGTTTATTTGGACGATTAAATATCTATGTAGGAAAAAAGTATTTTCTTCATTTGATCGTTGAGAATTTTTTTGGAATATATAATTTTCTACGAAACTTAAAAGAGTCTGCTTTCGCATACAATGTATGCATTTCATCTTTTGAAGTCTTTTGAAAAATTAAAATTCTACATCGCCAAATGTCAGCTGATTGCACGTGGTTTGCAGTTTGTTTGGGCGATTATAATTAGAACAGGATGGCTGACAAGGTCGAGAACACTACTCCACTTGAGACAGATAGCGTCCGTTCACTTAATTCATTGCAACCATACTCATCGTTTGGTGTCGTTAAAAATCATTAAGATCTCCCACAGTTTTCATTCTCTGATGTGCAGTCAAATTGCAAAGAGTAAAAAAAAGTGTTCTCTCATTCACAAAAAATAAAAAAAAAATTATGAAAATTTAATTCTTGACATGATTATAATACGGAAGAAAAGACCAAAAAATTTCAACTATTAATAAGAAATCAATATTTTTGCTCTTTCTCGTTTTTTTTGTAATTCTGGGAAAAATTGAAAATTATATTCGAATTTATGTCGAACATTCCTGTATTTTATTCATTATTCAATCGTCGTGAATAAAAATGAAGAAAGGTCATTGACATCTTTATTGGCTTTATTGTCTTATTTGGAGAAGTAATATATACGTATATATAAATTTCCTCTACACTGTCTCGACTAAACAATAAATTTCAAATATTTATTATTGCTTTCCAAAAAATTGTTTTCTTAAATATTTGCCTTTTCTTTCTTCTATGACAATTTATCCGTTACATTTTTCTTGTCTAGAATGAAGAGTTTTTTATCTCGAGTATAAGAATTTTTTAAGGGATTTTTAATGAATAAAATTTCTATTTGTAATTATTTTTTAATCTCTGCAATTTTCGAGAAATTTTTTGAGGGGTTTTTAATAAATGAAATTTTTAATTGTAATTACTTTTTAATCTCTGCAGTTTCCAAGGGATTTTTAATAAATAAACTTTTTAATTGTAATTATTTTTTAATCTCTGCAATATTCAAGAAAGTTTTTGACGGGATTATTAATAAATATAATTTTGAATTGTAATTATTTTTCAATCTCTGCAGTTTTCAATAAATAAAATTTTTAATTGTAATTATTTTTCATTCACTGCAATTTTCAGGGGATTTTTTTTTTAAACCAGAAATAAACTAAAATAATCTCTCGCAGTCTTTTCTACGTATATTTATATGTTTCAGAAATGAAAAATTTTTTTATGAAGGTTGAATGAAAATGATAGAAAATCGATAAACTATAAATATTCAATTGTGGGAAAATTTTGATTTTTAACACAAAAATGTTACAAATTTCTCGTTTACATTTTATTATTCCATATTTTAAAAGTTTGATATTTCAAATTATATTTAAAAAATGAAATATTTAAATATGAGGGAATTTTATACGAGAATTCACATTTTTATGTTTTCAACATTTTTTTATTGTGTTTTTAGTTTAAATTTTAACTAGAATAGCATAAAATAAAATTTTATTATTAATTATTGAATTAACAAATTTATTTCTCTGGAAAAAGTCAAATTTTGTTTTGAAATTAAAATTTTCAAATATATTTTGATTTTTTTTTTAGAGAAATAATTTTTGTTTGCATTATGTTCTTACACAAAAATCATTAGATTAAAAAAAATATCAAGTAAATGTTTCTTTGAATTAAATAAATTTTTTTCAGTGTAAAATTTATAAAAATGGTAAAAATTATAATTATATTAATATTTATAAAATATAAATAGTAATCTTTGTAAATTAAAATATTTATAAATAGTAATATTTATAAATTTTAAATATATAAAAATAGTAATATTTATAAATAGCAAAAATCATTATTCTGTAGAAATAACACAGAAATTCTAGACACTTTAAATTTTATTATTATCTAAAATTATGCAGAAAAAGTTACTCCACTCGTTTCCTTCGTTCACAGTAAAAATAAAATATTTTTGAAGTAAGAATCAATTCACATTGAAAAAAATTTAATTTATATTCCAACAAATAATTACTTGTCTATTATCAAATAAACATTTACTTGAATCAGATTATTTTTATTTAAATCAAAAAAATATTTACTTGAATCAAATAATTTTCATTTAAACCATTCATGCTTGAATAAAATAATTTTTATTTACATCAAATAAATATTTACTTAAATGAAATAATTTTTATTTACACCAAATAAATATTTACTTGAATGAAATAATTTTTATTTTAACCAAATAAATATTTTATTTATTTATTTTTTTTTATTTTTATTATTTTTTTTATTTTTTTTTATTTATGAATCAAATAATTTTTATTTAAATCAAAGAAATATTTACTTAATTTAAATAATTTTTAATTAAACCAAATAAATATTTACTTGAATTAAATAAATTTTTTTTTCAGTGCAATAACGTTTTTTAAATAATAAAAGAAAAAATCTATTTTCAAAGAATAACATTTTCAAAGTGAAAATTAAAATGATTTGAAACAAAAAAATGTTATTAAAAGAATTTCACATTTAAAATCAAAAGCTATTCAATAAACATCGTATATATAAAATTCATCCACTATTCCTTTATTTAATTGTGAGATGCACGAGTTTTATAATTGCAAACGGGATTCTAGAATTTCAAATAAAGGGACTACTGACCGTAACGATCCGTTATCATTAGGTGTTTTAGTTTCCTACTCTAATGATAGCTTTAGTGAACAATATAAAAGTTCCTTTTACGAGAAAGAAATACAAAAATAAAAAGAAAATTCACGTTCCTCTTGTACACGTCACTGTAATGGAACATTTTTTTCTTCTTTTAATCTTCCGAGGTCAAGGTCTTTACTTGTCTCAATGAATATAATTCTGCTTTAAAAGCTATACAATTATTCTCCTTTTCTCTTTTTTTTAAATGCATTTTTCTTGTAAAAAAAATTCTTTTCCTCTCTTCGCGAGAAACTCATTTTTCTACGTTAACAATTTCAATTTTTTTTTTCTCCCCATTTTATTTATGAAAATGAATTATTTCTCTTTAGGGGATTTTAATATCAAAAGAAGTAGAATTTTTCCTGTGTTGCGCTTAACTCTCAGGTTGTATTGAAAATTATTTTGTTATTTAAATCAAAATAAGGGAAAAGAAGTAAAATAATTTTGTTACAGTTGAGAATTTTAGATGATTTAATCGTATTTTTAATCATTTCATCATAAAAATGAAGAGAAGCAAAGTTTGTACTGTTGTTTAGTTACAGATTTCAAAGAAGATAAAATTTCTTTTTCGAAATTTTATTTTACGGTAATTTTCAGTTTTTTTTCTGTATTTGGGATTATAATTGAACCTGAATATTGTTAAAATCTATATAGACTTGTATACTTATAGAAGGCTTCGTGGGCTTGGCTTCAGTGGTACGATCAATACTTAAAGGAGATATTCACAACGCCATTGTCCCAATTGCATCAAGTTTTTGAGATTTCAGTTTAGAAGGCAAAAAAAAGCAAATAGTTTATAGAAAAATATTTCCAAAATGTAAATATATCTTCGATTTTGAATCTTTTTCTTATCGTATTTTTTATCATGTTTTTTATATTTTCCAAAAAAATTAATTGACTCGCAATAAGGACGTTCTTTTCTTCGATATTTTTTGAAATCAGTTTCGTTAACTAAAAACAAAAAAAATAAAAATAATTTTAATAAAAACTAAAAAGAAAATAAAATAAAGAAAATAATTTATAAATCGATAAATAAAGTCACTGAACTTTATAATTAATAATAATAATTTACCCCTAGTTTATGAAAATTAGAAAATTTTCCTGTTTATTGGTGAATATTTTAATAACAATCGGTCTTAATTTTATATTAATCAACGAATAATTAGAAATTTGTCAATTTTTTTTATATTCATGACCTGACATATATAAAGATTCGGTCTAAACTTAGAGACGTTGTGTGAAACTTAAAGTCGGTCAAAGTAAAATATCACTCGACTTTATTTCCGTCTTTATTTGTATATATGCCCGTTTGGTGAATCTTCTCATTTTAAAGTATTACGAATGTTTTAATATTGACTCGAGATTCGAAAGACTGGTAAACATTTTTTTTAATTATTTTCGCGACAAAGAAATATTTGATTCAAGAGAAATTAAATTCTTGCACTAAAGAAAAAATTTATTTTTACTCAAATAACCGATTTGAATAGAATAATTAGGAAATATTTTCTTTGAATGGTTATTGCAACTTAAAAAAATTATTTGATTCAAATAATTAATTAGTTGACTATTAATAAACAACAAATAAATGTTTCTTTGTAATGAGTAATTTTAAATTTAATTTTAAATATTTCTTTTTTTGGTAACTAATAATTGGAATCGAATATTTATTTGTAACAAAAATTCTAATTCTAATGAAATAAATATTTATTTGTAACAAATTTGAATAAAAAAAAATATTTGTATAACAAATAATTTGAACGTCAATGAAATATTTTCTTATGCCAAGAAATAATTATAATTAAACATTCATTTGTAACAAAAATTATAATTTTAATAAAATAAATGTTTATTTGTAAGAAATAATTATAATTTTAATGAAAAAAATATTTCTATATAACAAAAATGCGTAATTCTATTGTTGTAAATGTTTATTTGTAACAAAAAATAAAAATTTGAATCAGTAAAATATTTGTTTGCAAAAAAAATTTACAATTCTTATAAAATAAATATTTATTTCTCTACTATAATTATAATTTGAATCATAATTGAATGATAAAATAAAAATTTATTTTGTTTTAATTCATTTTATTTCAAATAAAAAATTTGAATAAAATACAAAGAAATTAAAAATATAAATAAAATAAAGAAATATTCTACGGAGGTAAAGGAAAAACTGTCTACAGTTTTTCTTTGAGAAAAGATAAGATTATTTAGAGCGAAACTCAAATTTGAAAATTAAATCTAATGAGCTTGTATCTTGCACGTGTCAAAGATTACATTATAAAGAGCAATTATCTTTTTCTCCTCAATGTGAGTCATGAAATATACCTACAACTAGATCGTAACACTGCTGTCATTTAATATATCTTACAATAGAAACTATTCATGATAACACGTACCCCTGTTCAATTCGCTCAAATAATCATTATAAAAAGAATTTTTTTCGTCAATTTTTTTTCTCACAAATTTAAAATTATGCTAATTACTTAATTGTATTTACACCCAGAGAAATGTTTTATTTGTCTTAAATAAAAATTTTATTTAGCACAAGAAAAACTTTTATTCGAACCAAATAAAATTTATTTGAAACAAATAAGAGATTCAGTCATGTATACTTTTATTCTGGGTGTATTTACTTGTAATTTTTTTTTATTTTATAATTTTTATTTTTCGTACAGTTGATTATGAGAAAAATAAATTTTCTTTCGGTGTCTTTGAACTTTATTGTGCGGAAATATGTAATTGTCGCATACCTCGTCCTTCACATTGATAGCAAATATGTAAAAAAAGAATCTGATATAAATATAGATTTTTTTTATAGTATTCTTTTATAGTATTTGTTTATAAATATTCTTTTAATATATTTTTTGTAGTATTTTTTGTAGTATTTTTTATAGTATTTTTTTCTCATCTCGTTTTCTTCTAATTAGGCAAAAATTTTGTATATATTGGGAAAAATTCTCTTTAAAAGTAGCATCAGTCTGAGAAATGGGAATAAGATTCTGTTTGATGTATAATAATGTAATATATACCGCTAAGATGAAACACACATCATTGGTTGTTACCAACGCTGTGCTAAACTAGCGTCGATGCAATCGATCTTTTTTTCAGACCAAGGACACGTACTGAAGAGTCATCAGCTTTAACGCGACACTTTGCTTATAATCTTGGGTCAAGTGAAAGATCATTCGTTTCATCTCGAATGTAAATTTTGGTTTCTTTTTCAGACCCAAGTAGATTTTTTTTTTTAATAGGACCTACAAAGGGATTTTAAAATATACATTTACGTACTTTTTTTCGCTCATCTTTCCTTTTTTCACGAGACACGAGACTTAAAAAATATCCAATAAATTAATTTTTTCGATTTTTGAAAGACGTATATAAAAGGTAAAAGAAAAACACTCTTTTACTTTTTTATAAAATAGACGACGTTTCGGTGGTCAGGTTCGCCACCATCATCAGGTCACTTTAATAGAAAAATTTTTTTAAAAAAAATTAATACTCGCAATTAGCGAGCATAAAAACAAAAACCTCGAATCCGTTGTGAACAAACATCAAACTGAATATAATCATTCTTTTAATTTTGACGATGCAGAAATTTTAGATTATGAAACTTCTTATAAAAAACGATTAATTTCTGAGATGATTTATATTAAATGCAATAATTTTACTATTAACAAGAAGGAAGATATACAGTTTCTTAGTAATTCCTATTTTCCTTTGCTTAATAAATTGAAATAATGGTTATAATTCATAATATTTCGATTGCGGGTCATTGACCCCATCAGACTGTATATAACGCGAAAATTGTCACCGGCTCAGTCAGTTTGACTAATCACTCGTTTTAATATGTTTGTGATTTGTAAATTTAAATATTTTATTTTTTTTTTGTTGTATTGCGTTTATTTATGTTTTTAATTTATTGACGTGATGTTTATTTTATTGACTTTAACTAGGTAAAAATTTTTTTTTATTTTTTGTTTGAATTTAAATTTTAAAAAATTTTGTTGTATTAATTTTTTTTTTTTAAATTTTTCTATTAAAGTGACCTGATGATGGTGGCGAACCTGACCACCGAAACGTCGTCTATTTTATAAAAAAGTAAAAGAGTGTTTTTCTTTTACCTTTTATACACGTCTTCCAAAAATCGAAAAAATTAATTTATTAAATAACTGTGGAAGAATTTACTAAATATTTAATTAAAAAATATCCCTGAGAACTTTTTTTCTATTCGTAAAATTTATCAAAAATTTTTTTATTCGTGAATTAGTTTATTTTGACGAGGATTTTTTTTTAAATTTGAAAGATAATTGAATTTTATGAGAAGAATTTTATCACTCTTGAAAATAATTGAATTTATGCAATTATTTGTAATTTTTCCAAAATTGAATTTTTTTAGTGTTTTCAACAAAAATTTGAATTACCAATTTTTAAATTCTATTATTTTTAAAATTGCTAATTTTGTCCTAAAAAGTTTGTCGCGCGCGAATTGTTGCTAGTTTATTATAAAAATAAATATATTTTTTATTTTTAACTTAATATTTATTTTCACCAAACGTATATTTTTTTTAACTTGATAATATTTAATTGTATAATAATTATATTGATAAAAATTAAAAATGAACATTAATTAAATTATTTGAATGAAAATAAATTTTTCCGAGTATATTTAGAAAAAAAAAATTTTTTTTAATATCATTTTTATTATTGTTATAGTGGAAAATAAAATTGTGGACAATATGACGCGGTCAAGGTTAATTTATATAAAATTATTTCATCTTTCCTGCTTCCCATTTTCAAGCAGTTTGCGTTTACAACGTTAGACGTATTAAAATAATACGTCAAGCTGGGAATTCAAGTAATTGAGCTTGTACCACTTTAAAGACAAAATTATTATTGTCGAGTAGACTCTCCACGTGGGCGAGAAAATCAGTTTCTCGAACGTTAACTTAAATATTCCACTATTTAGATACCTGATCACTTCTTAATCGTTTATTTATCGAATTAAAATCAATTTATTTAGAGTTATTTTAATTATTATTATTATAATTAAAAATTACGATAAATAAATCGTAAATAAATAATAAATCATTATTTTTAATTATTTAATTAACAATTAATTTTATATTTTCTTAATAATAAAGAATTAGTACCTATAGTTTTAGTATTTTATAACAACAATATTTTATAATAGGAAAAAAATTAATAATAATAATAATAATACACTGAAAAAAAATTTAGTTCATTCAAATCACCGATTATGTCTAATATTATCAAGTAAATATTTCTTTGAGTCAAATAATTTTTATTTAAATCAATTAAATGGTATTTGCCTCAAATAATTTTTATTTAAATTAATTAAATGGTATTTGCCTCAAATCTGAAATTATTGATTCAAATATAATTTAAGGGACATAAATGAAAATTATTTAATTCAAGTAAACATTTAATTGATAATAGACAAGTAATCGGTTATTTGAATCAAATAATTTTTTTTTAGTGTAATAATAATAATAATAATGTCAATAATACAATAAAAAAAATTTATTTGATTATTTAAATCAAATAAAATCGAATTTTGCGTGAAATTTATATTTTAAAATATAAAATTTTGTATAAAATTTTAATCTAAATTTTATTGTATAAAAATTGTTTGAAATTTACTAATATAATTATATAACAAATGATGTGTGAGAATGTAATTACAATGTTATTAAAATACAAAGTGTATTTATTATGTTGATGTAATTATTTATAATTTGCTTGAGAAAAAAAATGAAAGTGCACATCTTTTCATCTTCGGTATAGAGTTTGAACTTTTGTGTTCTAATCGAGTAAATTGTTATATATATGTATACAGTTTGCAGCGAAAGATTTTATAATCGAGTGAACTGGTTCAGATCATTGAACAACTGAGCAGTGAAAGTGGCACACGTGCAAATACCAATACCTGTAATAATCTTAACGTCTTGTAATCCTTAAGAAATCTTTTCTTTAGATCGTCGTTCAATGAACCTCACATAAACAGAGATTATATTTATCCCCGATTTTTTTTTTTTTTTTTGCAAATCATCAATAATTGATTAATTAAAGTCCACACTTTTAAATTTTAATTGGAAAATAAATTTCACTCGAAACGAGATCTTTGTCTTTGGATATTTAAATATTTATGTTAAAATTTTATATAATGAGAAAATAATATAATATAGTCGTAATAATAATTATTATTATTTTTAATATTAATAATAATAATAATTATTTTTATTATTAATAATAATAATTATTATTTTTATTATTAATAATAATAATTATTATTTTTATTATTATTAATAACAATAATAATAATTATTATTATTATTACTATTATTATTAATAAATAAAATGCTGAGATTAACGATCACTCAATCGGATTAATTTTAAATTGTATCATCCGCCATATTTGTTCCGACATTTTGAATTTTGAAAAACTAAAGTTAAAGTAAAAAGACGAAAATTCGCCCTTTTTTCGAATTTTTATTATTTTTATGGTCGAAAGTTGGTATATTTTTAAATAATTAATTTATTATTATGAATGAACGTTTAATTTATATTATTTTCCCGTATTGGTATTTTTTTTATCGTAAATTACTTTCACTGCTTTTTTTCCATTCCACATTTCTATTTCTGTATATTAATGAGTCTTTAATATAGAGGAAAAAATTGAAAAAAAACAAAAATTAAATTCCTGATAAAATTAAATCACCACTAATACTCGTTTTATCTTTCTTTTTGCAGATTTAATACATTGCACGAACGAGCCAAATGTATCGATTCCACAATTAGCCAATTTATTGATAGAACGGTCACAAAATACAAATTGGACGGTGGTTTTTAAAGCTCTCATCACGGTGCATCATATGCTCTGCTATGGAAATGAGGTGATTATAAATTTTAGATTGGATTTTCCATTTAAAAATGATTTTCACTAATTTTAACCGTGTGATAAAAAATATTGAAGAATTTTTCTCATTATTAGATGAAAAAAAAATACAATTTATTTTCATTTCAATTGATGTGACTTAAGGTCATTGTGAGATAAATTTAAACCATGCATCTAAAATACTCTCTCTAGACAGTTCAACTTGACACTGGACCAAAATTCTAATCAGACAATTCTATATTGTGGAGTTAAAGAATCGTTTGTTTTTTTTATTTACTCCCTAGTTTTAGAAATCACGAATTTTTTCCATTTTGAAAAAAAATTCTTCGCAAAGAAAAATAAAAAAAAAAAGAATTAGAATTTTTTTTTTTAATAAAAATCTCTTTTTATTTTATACGGAAATTGTGTTTCCATGAAATATAAATTTTTTCCACAATAAAAATTCGAAATTCACAATTTTTTTCCAAACATAAAAAGCGTACTGAAAGGTTTTTTATTATAAGAAAAATTGTATTGAAAATCTTTTTTATTAAAAAAAATCTTATTGACAATTTTTTTTATTAAAAGAAAAATCTATTGGAAGGTTATATTATTTAAAAAATCTGTATTAAAATTTTTTTTATTAAAAAAAATTGTATTCAAAGTTATTTTTTATTAAAAATTTTTTTTATTAAAAAAATTGTGTCGAAAGTTTCTGTTTCATTAAAAAAAGAGAGAATTAAAATCTCTACTTCGTCACTGATATAAATTATCGTTAATGAAATTATTATTTAATTGTCGCGAATGCATTATTATTGTTATTATGAGAGATTAATGATAGGAATATCTTCACTAGACATCTGCCTCTTTATTTAATGTTCGAAAGTTTCTTATTCTATTGAAATAAAGTAAATTACTCGAAAGAATTAATACGATATTTGCGCTTTGAAAAAAGAAATCTTATCGTTTTTAGAGATTATAAACTTGTCTATTTCAATTCACTATTCCTAGGTCAGGGATAATATTAAAATGAAAAGCATTCGTGAATAAATTTTTCTTTTAAAAATAAACGCTTTGACAAGATGCACTTTTGATCCTCGGATGGGAAAAAATTTATTCCAATCTTATAACTCCATATGTTGTAAACAATCTTTCACAATCTTTCGGCAAAATGAAAGGAAAACTATTTTCATATTTTACTATTCTATTTTATCTTTTTTTAACTTTTCTAGGTATTTTGTTTATTTTTTATTATTTAATTTTTATCTTTACTCTTTTTTTCATCTCTTTTCTTTTTTTTTGCTTTTTTTTCTTTTTTTCTATTATTATATATTTTTTATTTTTTCTCTTTTATTTTTTTTCCCTTTTCTATGTGTAAATAATTCAGAAAAATTTTTTTCTCTTTTGAATAATTTAAAACGTAGGGAAAAGTAAAGGAATTTTATCAAAAGTACTGGAAAAATAACAAACTTTTAGAATTATTACGAAAATTCTACTTTTTGGTGTCGAGAAATATTTTTAAAAAGCATAAAAACCTCAATTTTTTCTTAACAATTTTTTAATCTGAATGAATTTTAAAGCAATGCCTTAAATTTTTCTTATTTTTGTAAATAATTAAATTTATTCTGAATAATTAAATTCTAAAATAACTTTCTAAAATTTAATTAATTCTACTTAACTTAAAAAAAAAAATTTAGTTGAAAAAAGTTTCAATTTTCAAAAATAATTATAAATTTCAGAAGGCTTTAATCTAGAATCCTTGAAAATTTCAATAATTGATGTGAAGATATTAATAGCAATGAAATATTTATTTAAAAAATTATTCAAGTTTTAAATAATTTTATTTAAAATTCTAAAAAAATTGGATTTCTAAGAAATTTTAATTCAATCGTTTAAAGATACTTGAATTTAAAGCAAATTTAAAACAATTTTATAAAATTGTACTAAAAAATTATCAAATTTATTGAAATTTTGTGAAATTTTAGTAAATATAATACAGTTAAATATTTATTTAAAAAATGATTCAAGTTTTTAAATAATTTTATTTAAAATTCTGGAAAAAATTGGATTTAAGAATCTAAGAAATTTTAATTTTGCTTAAAGATACTTGAATTTTTGAAGAAATTGTATTAAAAAATTATTAAATTAGTTGAAATTTTGTGAAATTTTATTAAATATAATACAATTCGTTAATTAATTATTTATTTTGAAAATTATTCAAGTGGAAAAATTGTATTTCTATAAAATTTTAATTCAATTGTTTAAAGATACTTGAATTTAAAACAAAAAATTTATTTGAAAATTATCAGATTAATTGGAATTTTGTGAAATTTTATTAAATTTATTCGAAACTTCCATTTAAACAAAAAATTGTAATTTAAAAATTTTCAAAACTAACTAATTACTAAAAATTGTAACTCTAACTTTTTCGTAATTAAATTATTTTACATACAAGTTAAAATCTGTAATGAAAATGATACTTTTTTGACTAACAAACATATGAATAGATTTAATTGTGACTCTTTAGAAAATTATTTAATTTAATTAACAAATTGTAATAAATTTAATAAAATTTCACAAAATTCCAATTAATTGGATAATTTTTAAATAAATTTTTTGTTTTAAATTCAAGTATCTTTAAACAATTGAATTAAAATTTAATTACGAAATTAATAATTAATAATAATTATTTATTATTATATTAATAATTATTAATAATAATTATAATAAATAATAATTTAATTACGAAAGAGTTACAGTTACAATTTTTAGTAATTAGTTAGTTTGGAAAATTTTTAAATTACAATCTTTTGTTTAAATAGAAGTTTCGAAAAATTTTATTTGAAATTCAGATAATTTTATAAGCAAGTAATTAAAAATTTGTAAAATAATTGATTTTTTAAGCAATTTTTTTTGAAATTGTTTATAAACAATCGACGGAAATTTGACAAAGTGACTAATCTTATTTGTTAACTATTTTAATTTTCTATAGAGAGATCAGGAAAAGAATTTAAATTCTATCAGAAAATTAGGGAAAAACAAAATCAAATTTTTGTGGCAAACCTGAAAATTAAAACACTATTTTTCAAATTAAATTCTATTTTCTAAATTAAATACAATTTTCAAAATTAAATGCCATTTTCTAAATTAAATACAATTTTCTAAATTAAATACTATTTGTCAACTTAAATATAATTTGTAAATTAAATACAATTTTCCAATTGAAATTCTATTTTCCAAGTAAAATACTAAAATAGTAGCTTTTACCTTTATCTTTTATGTACCCATATTTCAATAATTTGTAAAAGTGTGAATATATTTTGCAATTGAAAAATTTTTTTTTCGTCTTCTAGTTTAGATATAATATTGTGAAATAATGAAAGGGAAAAATTTAATGAAAAATTGTTTGACTTTTGTTGCAGAGGTTCACACAGTACCTGGCATCTAGCAACAGTACATTTCAGCTCAGTAATTTTCTCGACAAGAGCGGTGTACAAGGTAAATATATTAGACATAGTGTGCCATAAACTTGGAAATAGTCTTAGTATAACTTGAAAACTTTTTAATCATGTGTAAAATAACTGCAGCCTTCCTTATATTTCCATAATACATTATACACGCAGTTTAATAATAAAATGCATTAAAGAATTTTTAATAACAGCATGAACGCTTCTTTCTTTTAAATTTGTTTTTTTTTCCAAAAGAAAACTACATAATGAAGATTTTTGTCACATATGTATTTCTATTTCTCTTTTCCATGTGTGTTTGGCTCTTTTTGATTTATACTAACATGGATTAATTTTCTCTATTTGGAAGCAGCTGGAGCTCGAGTCGGTAAGTTGTTATCATAACTGGATTCTCATTGATTCATGTAATAATAATTCACATAACACGTTACATTTTTCATTTAATTAACTAACGTAATAATTAAGAATTAATGGGCAATTGTGGCGCTTTCATTAATTAACAAAGTAAACCAATGATTTATAATATTTATGACTTTCATCTTTTTGTTATGAATTCATAAACAGGATATAATAAAATTCGTTTACAATTTTTTATTTACCTTTTTTATTTCTAGAGCAAAAATTCATAATTCGATATTACTAATTAATTATTTATTAAATATATCTGTTAAGAAAAATTTTTAATTTAGTCACTGAGTCAATTAAATTTTAATTTAACCAATAATTTCGGTATTTGAAACAAATACCATTTAATTGGTTCAAATAAAATTTAATTGATTTAAATAAAAATTATTTGATTCAAGTAAGTATTTATTCGATATAATAGACAAGTAATTCGTTATTTGAATCAAATAAATTTTTTTCAGTGTAAACTAACAAGTTAATAAAATTACGAAAATATAAATTTTATTAAAAGAAAAAATTGTATTAAAAAAACTATATTGAAAAAAATGAATTAATCTCAAATTTTACTGCACTTCTCGTGTTCACCTCAGAGATAAACTCAAGTAATTTAGAATTTTTATTATCGTTCTTGCCAAAGCTTAAGTGAAATAATCAATATTGGCTTTTTAAAAAAACAATTTTTATGACTTTTAATTCCCGATCAGATGTTTATTTTTTTAATTTTATGCACAAAGTTCGTCAAAAGCGGTTTTAAATTTTGCTTAATTAATTGCTATCAACTCGTAAACGGATTTGATGAAAAAATGTGTTTTTTTCCATTTTTATAGAATTTAATAATTTATTTAGTAATAAAAAAATAATTTAGTTTAATAATAATTGCTGATATCGTAGGAAAAACGAGAAAACTTTCACTAATAATAAATTTATTTGAATTAAAAGATTTCTTTTCGTAATTTTTTTCTTCTTTTATTTTGTTAAATTAATGAACTTCCTTGTTTCGCTAATAAGAGAAGATTTACAAATGAACAATGCACAAAAAGATTATGTGTTCTTTAATTTTTTATACATTTATTCTTCCTGTTTTCAGGATATGACATGTCACCATTCATCAGACGCTATGCCAAATACCTGAATGAGAAGGCTCTGTCCTACAGAACAGTCGCTTTTGATTTCTGTAAAGTTAAGCGGGGGTGAGAATTAAAAAAAAAGTTGATTACTATTATTATCATTATTGGAAAAATTTATACGAATATTTTCTATTTAGAATTAAAATTATTTTTATTTCTAATTTTTAAACTAATAATTAAGTAAATAATATTTTTTTTACAAAATTATTGTTCTTTAATTATTAATTTATTTTAATTATTAAATAATTAATTGTATAGAAATATTTTTATTTATTTATATTTTATTTTTTAATAACAATATTATTTGTTGCGTTATTACAATTTTTTATAACTATTTATTCATTTTTAAAATTTTTTTATTATACATATTTGCTTGTTATTCAATTTTTTAGATTGTTTATTTGATTTGTATAGCAATTTGGCTCTAAATTCTATTTAATTTTCTTAAATTAAATGAAATAATTAAAAATTAAATTAAATTAAAATTTATTTTTTTATTATTATTTTTATTATTATTATTTATTATTATTTTTTTTATTATTATTGAATAAATTACAATAAAAAATAAAGGAAAATATTCCCTTTTCTAAAAGTATTAATTGAAAAAAATGAAATTTGAAATAAACGAATTCAAAAAGCAATTTTCTGTTATGAAAAGAAAGTAATTTAATTGCAGAAAGTTTATGGAATCTTTTTTAATTAAATTTCCAGGAAGGAAGATGGAACATTACGCACAATGAATGCAGAGAAATTGCTGAAAACGTTGCCAGCATTGCAATCGCAGCTTGATGCATTATTGGAATTTGACTGTACATCGAACGATCTTACAAATGGTGTTATTAATATGGCCTTTATGTTGCTTTTTCGAGATTTAATTCGTCTCTTCGCTGGCTATAACGATGGAATTATTAATCTTTTAGGTAAACATAATAAATCACTCCTTGCAAAAAATAACAATAGATTTAAATTCTATTTTAATTAATGTTCCTACAGTACCGTCCGAAATTGTCAATCCACCCATTTTCAAAGGAATGACAAAAATTTTTTAACATAAAATTCATGAAAAGTAAAATTTTTTTTGGTTTATATTTTGAAAGACGATAAAATTTTGAAAAGAATAAGACCTTACAGAAGTCATTTAGCCAAAATTTGTAGAAGATATTCTTAAAAATCGTCATTTTCAATGTTTTACAAAAATTTGAATAACTTCTAAAATAATGAACGCTTTTTAATAATCTTAGGCTTATTTTAAAGACCATTTTCTACAGAATAAGAATTACTTATAGGCATTAACCTGTAATTTTTAACTTGGCATAAGCATGACGTCAAAGTTGGACAAAAAAATTTAAAAAATTTGAAATAATATTATTAAAAGAAAAATAATTTTTGAAATTCAAACATATATTTTTATTACATTTTCTTGAAAAATCTACACCATATCATGTTTTATATATGTTCTAGAATAGTTTTTAGTACAAAAAATTGATTTCAAATTTTTCCAATTTTTTTGTCTAATTTTGACGTCATGCTTATTCCAAGTTAAAAATGACAGGTTAATGCCTTTAAGTAATTCTTATTCCGTAGAAAAAGACCTTTAAAATAAGCCTAAGATTATTAAAAAGCGTTCATTATTTTACAAGTTATTTAAATTTTTGTAAAACATTGAAAATGACGATTTTTAGGAATATCTTCTACAAATTTTGGCCAAATGACTTCTGTAAGGTCTTATTCTTTTCAAAATTTTATCGTCTTTCAAAATATAAACCAAAAAAAATTTTAGTTTTCATGAATTTTATGTTAAAAAATTTTTGTCATTCCTTTAAAAATGGGTGGACTGACAATTGCGGACGGTACTGTATAAAGTTCCGAACGTTTAAATAAACAAAATTTATTTATTTTCTTCTTCAAATTAAAATTTTATTAAAAAAGAAAAATTAATTATCAAAATTATAAAATTTTGTTTCAGATAAAAAAGAAATTATAAATAAATTTATTTATTTTCTTCTTCAAATTAAAATTTTATTAAAAAAGAAAAATTAATTATCAAAATTATAAAATTTTGTTTCAGATAAAAAAGAAAGGCAAAAATGAAATTAAACGTTTACAAAATTTGTCATTTATTTTTTCTAATAAGTGACGCGACTCTTTTGCCAGAAAATTTGAATTTAAATAAAAAGTAAACAAATTTGGTTTATTTGAACGTTCGAATAATTAGGAACATTTTTTGAATAATAATTCTTAAGTGAACAATATTAATAATTAATAATCTTAATTCAAAAATTTTAAATATTAATAATAATTTAAATAATATTTTTTCGATTAAAAAACATTTTTGTATTTTGCAGAAAAATACTTTGACATGAATAAAAAGCAATGCAGAGATGCGTTAGATTTGTACAAAAAATTCC
The DNA here is from genome assembly GCF_015476425.1 of Leptopilina heterotoma. Taxonomy (NCBI): domain Eukaryota; kingdom Metazoa; phylum Arthropoda; class Insecta; order Hymenoptera; family Figitidae; genus Leptopilina; species Leptopilina heterotoma. The sequence continues at coordinate 195,528 of NW_025111206.1, forward strand.
TCATTAGAATGGATAGAGTTGGAGAATTTCTTAAAGTAGCAGAGGTGAGAATATAATTTTTCTAAAAGAAAATAAATTTTATTACTTATATTGATTATTGTAAATGTTTAGGTATTATTTTTTCAATATTATTTCTCTTTGTTTTAATTTTTTTAATTTAATATATATTTTTTTTTAAAGATTTATTTACTAATTATTTATTTCCTAAAAATTTAAATTTAATGTAAAATTTTCTTTTATAAATTTTTTTTTTAGTTTTTCTTATAAAAAAATACTGTAAAAAGTGTATTTAATAAAAATTTATCTACTATTTATTTTTGCTAAAATTTACTTTTATTTTCAGAATGTGGGAATTGACAAAGGCGACATTCCAGACCTCACGAAGGTAAAATTCTTATCTAATAACTAATTGCTGTATTGTTTTTTTTTCGTGAAACAAAAATAGATCTAATAAATTTTCTCTTTTCTCGAAAATTATTGAATGATAGTCTGAGGTACAGTTGTTAAAAAATTAATTTACTTTTAAAGGAAAATTAACAGTTTTGCTAGTCTGTAACTTTAATTAGTGCTCTATTGTTTAATTTTCTTTTTTAATATTAAAATTGCTTTCAATAAAGTATTAATTTCGTTTAATTAAATTACTACTGTATTGTTTCTTTTCTCTAGTATTTATTTTTTTTTCTTCAATTTATTAGTTCTTTTATTTTTATTACACTTTTTTATTTTTTGCTATTGTTTTATTATTCATTTAGTTAATATTTTTGTCTATTATTTATTTAGAAATATTTTTAGAATAAAAATACAATTAATACCTATTGTTTTTTTTAGTTCGTTGTATTTACAATTTTTTATAGAATCTGTTTTATAATTTCTATAATTTACTTTAAATTGTTATTACTATTATTATTATAATAGTAGACAAATTTAGGAATTTGTTTTCCTATTATTTATTTTACTTTTTATTTTTAATTTTATTATTTTTATTTTTATTTTATATATTAATTTATTTTTATTTAAGTTCTACAACTCATTAAATTGAAATTATTTTTTTAGGCACCAAGCAGTTTATTAGACGCCTTGGAACAACATCTCGCGGCCCTTGAAGGAAAGAAGGGCTCAGCTGCAAATACACCGACACAAACAGCAAGGTACATTGTGTTTAATTACACAATTCTTTTTTTTTATTATAATAATTCCAAGACCAATACAGTGGGAATAGAAAATAATTTATGATTTCCGCTAATAATTCCCGTTTAATTATCAAAGATTAAAATCTTATTGCTTGCTTTTTTAATAAATCGTAAAATATTTTTTGCCCCGCCAGTGATAAAATTGTTAACTCTATTTTCACTGTATGATACTTATAATTGTTTGTCCTAACCCATTAATAAGATTAATACCTTAATGTGACGGAAGTATATTTTAAGTTAACTACTAATCCTTCCTGTTTCATGTACCTTCATAAAAAAACCTTTTTTTTCTCTGAAATTATATGAGTATATACATACAATTAACACACATGCACATGAACACGAATTGTTCATAATTTTTGTCTCATTTCGGATTTAACAAAAGAAAACAAAAAAATGGTTTTACCTATTTTTGTTGTATTTTTTTAATTTTTGTAACAGATTTTTAGTTATTTTATAGGATTAAAATACTTTCACACTGGTTTGAATCTGGTATGTCGTTAATATTGCCAAATTGTGCATTCATGATAATATTTGATTCTTTTATTAATGAATCACGTAGAAAAATTTTTTTTTTGCATTTTCAATTTTATCTTTGGTTTATATGTAAATTCTCCAGTGGATTCTCTCTCTTTCTCTCTTGAGTGTTTATCTTTAGAAAATGAAATTTACTAAAAGTTTCTTTAAAAAAATAAAAAGTAAAATAAAATTACAAATTTAAATTGAAGATAAATAAAATTTACATTTTTTTAAAAGAAACCTTGTTAATAAAAATACATTTTTGGCAATAGTAAATTTTAATTGTAAATTAAAATAGTAAATTCTCTAGTAAATAGTAAATTTTATAAATAAAGTTAATAAGAAATTCTTTTTGGTACTAGCAAACAATTTTTTTTATTAATAATTAAATAACATTTTAACCAAAAATTCTTAACCAAATAATTTTTATAGATCATAAAAAAATTTTGAATTGATAAACAATTTTTGTTTTTTTGTTTAAATAAATACTAATTTTGTTAAACGGTTGAATTAGAAATTTTAAATCAGTAATAATAAACAATTTTCGATCATAATGGATATTAAATTGTTAATAATTATTTTAATGCTATTAAAAAATTTTTGATTATTTAAAAATTAAAATCTACTAATTTTATATAAATCAAAGGTTTGAAATGAAAATTGCAATCAAAATATTGGTCTAAAAACTCAAACAGCAATGTGACCAAAAATGCACGCCTATTGTGTTGTAGATTTTTTTTTGAGAAACTCCTTGTAAACTATTTAATAGTTATTTACTTATTTGTCCTATTTTCTATCTAATACAATATTTAATTTATTTTCTACTCAATTTGTACTTATTTTGTTTTCTATTCGATAGATTATTTTTTTAGTAGAAAATATATTTTTTTTTAGGGAAAGAATTGATATCTTCATATGCCATTAATTATTTTTAATAATAATAAATAAATTTTTGATAGAAAACTATTTTTAATAGAAAGTCATTTTTAATAGTAAAAATAAATAAATATATTTGTAAATAGAAAAATATTTTTTTTTTAAAGAAAAAATTAATAATTTTTTAAAAATAAAAACCAATTATTTTTGATAGAAAATTAATTACTTTTGACAGAAAATTAATCATTTTTTGACAGAAAGTTATAATGATTTTTGAAAGAAAGTTATATATTTTTGATAGAAAATTAATTATTTTTGACAGAAATTTAATCATTTTTGATAGAAAATTTAATATTTTTGCTAGAAAATAAATCATTTATGATAGAAAATTAAATTATTTTCGATAGAAATTTAATCATTTTTTGAGATAGAAAATTAATTATCCTAACAGATTGATTAATTAGTTCATAAACTTAATACATTAATTTTTTCTATATTCGATAGATACTTCTTTTCGTTTTTAAATAGAAATCCATTCAAAGAATTGAATTCTCTTTCTTTTTACTTGAAATGCAATAAAAATTGGAACATTGCTTTTTATGTGCTTGAAAAAAAGGCACAAAAATTCTTTTTTCTCTTCTACTTCTTCTTCTTTTTAATTAGTTAGGACACATTCACTTCTGCATTAGTACAAATGAATTCTTACGCAATTTACACTGGTCATCAATTTTCTAATTGCACAATTTCATAAAAGCATGTTGTAATTCAACAATGTGTTACAGTTTTTATTGTCAATGTATATTACAAGCATAATATATTTTACGAACGCTGAAAAAAATTTTTCTTTGATTCAAATAAAATTTATTTGATTCACAAGTAAATTATTTGGTTTACAATATTAAATTATTTATTAATAGCCAAGTAATTAATTGTCTGAATTAAATAAATTGTTCTTCAGTGTAAAACGAAGATGAATATTTGTTTTTTGACAAGAAAATTTTTGTTTGATTTGAGAGACAAAAACTGTTTTTTTTTATTGCACAGTAAAATTTTTCTTGTTATAAATAAAGAATATTCATATATAAAAAGTATTTCGAAAAATATTTTTATTATTATTTTTATTATTATATTATTAATTTATATAGAATTCTATCTTTAAATTCAAATTCTATCTTTTTTTGTAGGAAAAATTGTTTTTTATGAAAAATTAATTGAAATTAAGATCACTTTAATTTAAAAATAATATTTTTAATTAAAAAATTTTTCTTTATTAAAAATCAATGGAATATTTTGTTGTCATTGTAGGAAAAATTTTTCTCAGTGCTTTGAATAGTGTAAATAATGAAATTGTATTTAAAGTAAATATGTTACATTTGCTTTTGAGATAAATCGCTTGAAGTGTGCTTGAAGCTTTACCGATTCAAAGTTTTTTTTCTGAATTTAATTCTTTTCTGTTAGTAAAAACAAAATAGTTCACTGAAAGTAGTTTTTTGTCATTTTCAGAAAATTTAGTTTCCATTTCATTGAATTTTCGTCTTGTAAATATACATAATGCCTTATATACATTAACGCTAAAATTCATATTTTTTTCAATAATTAATTCATATGTAATTTATATATACACTGAAATTTTTTCTATTTTATTTCCTTGTTATCTGTGTTTGAAATATTTTAATTTTTTTCTAATCTAAATTTTTGTTTCTTTTTCTAAAATTCATTTTTTTTTTTTAATAAATTTTTTCTTTCTAAAATTCATTTTATTTCTTTTTTAAGTATAAATTTTAGTTTTTTTCCAATATGCATTTTAGTTAAATACTTTTTCTACTTTAAATTTTAGTTTCTTTTTCTAATATACATTCAAGGATTTATTTTTTTCTAATATAGTAATTTAGTAATTTTAATTTTCTAATTTTGTAAATTTAGTTTTATTTCATTCAAATTTTAGTAGAATGTGAAAATTATTTATTTAATCCACTGTTTGAATTCCATAAAACTTACAAGCACACGGAACATTATTTTAGTTTTTTGGCATATATTTCTGCATATTACATGTATTACACGACTTCTTTGTTTTTTTGTTTTTCTCTCCTTTATTTTCAATTATCAATTATCCCTATCACTCCTCTCACGAATTTCTTCAAAACATTTTACGAAAAAAAAAAAATACAAATCATAACTTACCTTCCCACCTGAATCCAATTCAATCGAGAAAACCCGTCACCCAAAAAATAACCCAAAGCAGCAATAGAACGAATGTAAAGTCGGGAGTGTCCGCCCTATCTTCCACCAGTACGGCATTTGGAACTGCTGCCAGTAATCAGCGTTTGGAACACACTGGAAATGGTCACATAGATGAGGCTTTAAGGCAACAAGCTCTTGCTGAGGAGGAAGCGGCCATGAATCAATACAAGGTTCGCCTGATTTTCCTAGAAAACAAAGAAAAATATTAAAAATTAAAAAAATTATCTAAAAATTAATTCATTTTGTGGTGGAAAATAATTTTAGTTGGATACAATGTTTGCTAAAAACCAAGAAACAAAATTAAAAACAAAAAATATTTGGAAATTTATTCATTATGTAGTGGAAAATAATTTTTGATTGATAAAAAGTATAAAAACAAAAAAAAAAATTAAAACAAAAAAAATATTAGGAAATTAATTCATCAGAACAAAATTTAAAAAAAAATTACAGCGAAATTAAAAAACAAAATTAAAATTAAAGCGATATTAAAATATAGAATTGAAATTAAAAAGAAATTTGATTTTAGGCTAAAGTTCAGTCTCCAACTGGAGGACCAAGTACAAATCCATTCCTCAGCTCGCCTACAAATAATGTCAATCAACCAATTGTAGATTTATTTGCTCCTGGGCCAACTGCTGATCTGGTAATTAACATTATTTTTTTATTTACTGTCATTAATTAAAATTCAAACTTATCTTTTTGGGAGAAAAATTGTTTTTATTTCTATAAATTTATTTTTACTATGATTATTTTTAACAGATGTTATATTTGTAAATATCAACCAATTTTTGAATGATTTCAGATTCAAGATTTAAAAAAACTTATTTATGAAGTAATTAATTATTATTATTTTCAAAAATTTTTCTAAAATTCTTTATATAAATTCAATTATTTTCAATAAAAATTCAATTATTCAATTTACTTTTTCGGAAGAATGCAATTTTTTCAAAAATATAAATAAAATTCTTGGCGATAATTGAATTACATATATTTTTTTAAATAATAAAATTCTTGACAAGAACTTTATTTACATTTTATTTTTTTTTCAATTACTGAATTAAATTTTTCCAAAGAATACAATTTTTTCAAAAACATAAATAAAGTTCTTGTCGAGAATTGAATTATTTTCAAGAATAATAAAATTCTTCACAGGAATTCAATTATTTTCCAAAATTCTAATAAAATTCTTCATGAGAATTCAATTCTTTTCAAAAATTGTTGATAAGATTCATTATAAAAATTCAATTATAATACAATTTTATTTAAATTTTTTGAAAGAATAAAATTATCAAAATATTATCAAAGTTTTTCGTAACAATTAAAATACTTTCAACAATTTTCATAAAATTAATCGCGAAAATTCAATTATTTTCATAAATTTCGATAACGTTCTTTATAAGATTTTAATTATTTTCAATATAATTTTAATTTTATTCCTCGAAAGAATTTAATTATTCTCAAAAATTTTATTCAAAATCTGAGATAGACTTCAATTATTTCCAAAAATTTTAATAAAATTCTTCACGAAAATTCAATTATTTTTATAAATAATAAAACTATTCACAGGAAATTAATTTATTTTCAAAACAATTTTACAAAAATGGAATTGAATTTTTCTGGAAAGAATTGAATTATTAAACAAAATTTTTCTTTAATTTAATTATTTTTTTCAACTTTTTTTAAAACTCTTCACATTAATTCAATTAATTTCATAAATAATAAAATTCTTTACAAGATTTTAAATATTTTCAAAAATAATAAAATTCTTCACAGGAATTTAATTTATTATTTTTATATAAAATTCTAATAAAATTGAATTGAATATATTTTTTAAAGAAGTAATTTATTCTTGAGTAATTTATTAAAATACTTAAATGAAAATACAATTTTTTTCAATAAATTTTATTAAATTTTTTTTATAACTATTCTGTTATTTTCAACAATTGTAAGTGAAAGTCTTAGAAAAAATTCAATTATTTTCAAAAATAATAATATTCTTCGCAGGAATTAAATTATTTTTAATGAAATTGAATTGAATTTATTTTTTTAAAAATTTATTTATATTCTTAAAAATGTTATTAAAATTTTTTCAAATATTTTAAGTATTTAAAAATATTTTTAATAAATTTGATTAAAAAAATTCAATTATTTTCAATGTTACAATTTTATTTCTATACTTCGATGGAATTGAATTATTTTTTTATATTTTAATCATTTTTATATATTTTAATAACTAATTTTTTTAAAGAAATTCAAATATTTTCGAAAATTTTAATAATATTCTATGACAGAATTAATAATAAAAATAAATAATGAAAGTCATTGTTTTTATTGTTGTTATTAATTTTATTGTCAATACTATTATTTATTATTATTAATATTAATTATTAAATAATAGTAATAATATAAATAATAGTAATAATAAAAAGAGAAAGTAAAAAAAGTAAAGAATTTCCTCATAATTAGAATATTAATTCTCTATTATGATTTCAGTCACAGAAAGCGTCGGACGATCTTTTGCAATTAGCAGGAAATCCATTTGCGGATATGTTTGGAGCACCAGCTCCGCAACCAGCACCAGTACAAAGTAATATGTGGATCGCCAACGGTAATGGTAAATAAATCTAAATTTATATTATAATATTATTTTTTTGGTTGCCTGTAAATATTTTTATTTTCAAAAATTTTCTTTTCTTTTCTTTATTGCTAGGGGTTAAAAAATATTGTACTATTATTCATTAAAATTTTTTTTTGATTTTTATGCACGCTTTTTATAGAAATTTTTTTATTGTAGGTTTCACCGCCGCGCTACCACCATCTAATAACTTTGTTACAGATAACAACTTTTCGTCTGTTTTTGGAAATCAAGATCAACAACCAGGTAAGCTCGCAATATCATTATAATTAATAAAAAATTACCCGAAGAAAATTCTGGATTCTACTTTTTACTATAGAAACTATTTTTCCAAACAGATGAGGTAAAGGTTTCTCAAAGTCCTTTATTTTTAGAAATAATATCATCTTTCATTCTCTCGTTAAAAAAAGAATTTCATATAAATCATTCTAGTTTCATTGTTAATGTCATAATTTTAAATTCTTTTTTTTTTTAATTAAAATTTTTTTTTTAATTTTTTATTGTTAAAATAAAAATCTTTACAATAAGTCAAGATTTTTTTTTGTACAATTAGTTTTTGAATGAAATGGGAATGGAATTTGATAAATTTTTTTTCTATTCAATGAGTCATTCATGCCTTTACCATCTGATTCATCAAAAAATATTTTTCAATATCGCTTTTTGAATATTCTCAATGCACTTTCATGAAAATCATTTTAGTATTTTAAGTCACTTCTTTCTTGATTCATAGAGAAAAAATGGCTGCATTTTAGTTTTAAAGTAGATTCCATTGAAAAATTGGGGAAAAAAAATAAATTCTAATGGTCAGTAGACAATATAACATTTTAAACTTGTACTTTATTTTATGTTGTATAATTGTTTTTGTTTTGATTAATATTTGTTTATTCTATTAGACATAAACCATTTTCTTTTTAACACTATTCTTCGATTAACATTTATTCTTTTCACACACTATTTTTTCTAATATTCGAGAATATTTATTTCATGTAACACTATTGTTTCATTATACATTTGGTGTAAATTAGTAAAAAAAAAAAAAAACAAGACTAATTACTTAGAAAAACACAAGAGGGTAGCTTAAAATTGTGGAGAAGAAGAGTTGTTGATTTTTTTCTGTTTTTATACTCTGTAAAATTATTCAAGTTCGAACAATTTTGGTTTTCATTGAAAAAAATTATAAATTAAATAAATTTGATTTATAATTTTTTTTAAGCAAAGAAAGTTTAGTTTCCTAAAAATTTTTTGCTTAAAGAAAAAAATTTTGACAATTGCTAAAACTTTAACGATTATAGTGTCCGACCAAACATTTACTTGTACTACTAATATATTTCTAAAATCGTAACGTCTGACTTAAAACTGACTGCTGCTACTACTAATATTACTAAAGTTAAAAAACGTTTTGTCCGACCCATACTATTTTGTACTACTGGGATGTAAATTAACTAAAAATTTAAAGTTTTGTTTAACTTGAGATTTTTTCCGTCTGACTGCAAAAGAACTTTATCACTGCAATAAAAATTCAGTTAGTACGTCTGACTAGAAATGAATCTACTAACTTATAATGGTAGCACTATTTTTATTATTTATTGTATAGCATAATATTTATTGCTAATGAATTAATTAAAGCAATTATAGTCTGACTAAAAATGACCTTTACTACTTATACATAAATAATGACCTTCTGTCTGACTGTAAACTAACCGTACTGTTATTCTAAAAACACAAATCTTTTGTCTGGTTTTAAATGACTTTTACTACTGAAAACTGCCTTTACTACTGTTTGACCAAATATTTACTTGCACTACTTACAAAAATTTCTAAACTAGTAATGTCTGACTATAAACTAACTTTACTACTGTTTTTAAAAATACTAGACTTTAATCTGATTTGAAATGATTTTTTCTCTTGATAAGTGGAAAAAACGTTCAAGTCTGACTGAAAATAATCTGTACTACTTGTACAAAAATTAAGTAATTATGTCAGACTAAAATTACTCTCTAAATCTGAATTAGTAGTTTTGTACTTTTCTACTAATTAATAGTAGAAAACTACTAATTTAAATTTAGAGATTAATTTTGGAGCTTAAAAAAAATGTAATTCTAGTCTGAGTAAAAATGATTCACACTACTTATACTTATAATTTTAGCTCTTAAAAAAAATACAAATCTAGTCTGACTAAAAATGATTCACACTACTTAAGCAAAGCTGATGTCTCTCTGTCTGACTACAAACTATCTATTCTACTGTCTGACCAGATATTTACTTGTATCACTGATACACATTTTTAAAATTCTAATGTCTGACTGCAAACTTATTTTACTACTGTTTATGAAAATGAAAATGCTTTGTCTAGTTTTAAATGAGTTTTGTTACTGATAAGTAAAAAATTACTTTTGTCTGACTGAAAATGATCTTTATCACTGTGACAAAAATTCAGTCATATTAAGTCTGCCTAATTCTTTAACTTTAAATTAACTATAAATTAACTTTAAATTAAATTAAATTAAATCTCTATATAAATAATAAAATTCTTCACTGATATTCAATTATTTTACGAAATTTTAATCAAATTTTTGTCAAAATTTCAATTATTTTCAATAGTTTTCTAAAATTCAATGATTTTTAATATCTACTATTTCAATAAAATTTACCAAAAGAATTCCATTATTAAAAAAAAATTTGAAAAAAATTCTACGCAAACATTCAATTATTTTCATAAATAATTATAATTAGATGTAGTCTTTTAGTTTCGACTTGTGGCTGAATATATCATATGTAAGGTGTAAGCAATAGTTAAGAAATAGAAACTATTGATATATAGATAGATAAGCAATAGATAAGAAACTATTGCTTACACCTTACATATGATATTTTCATAAATAATAAAAATTTTTACAGAAATTTAATTATTTACAAATTTTTTTTATAAATTTCTTCGCAATAATTCAGTGATTTTCATAAATAGTAACATTTTTACAGAGATTCAATTATTTTTATAAATAATAAAATTCTTTTAGGAATTCAAATATTTTCATAAATAATAAAACTCATTGCGGAATTTCAATTATTTTTAATGCAATTTTAATCGTTGATTAACATTTTTAATGAGAATTAAATTTCAAGAAACCTTAAATTAATAAAATATTTATTTTTGTATTTAAATAATTGCAAATTCTCGTGGAATTTACTAATAAAAATGGTTTCAAAAATAAATTTCAGTTAAAATTTTAGATTATAATTAAATATTAAAAGCATTATAACGCGGATTTTTAGAAATAATTAAATTTTGAAAAAGTTTTAATAACTAAAATCATTGAAATTCTTAATTTTTCATATTTTTGACAAACAATTCTGTAGAGTTAATTCTTTTTGAAAGTTTAATAGGATTTTTATTGAAATTATTCGAAGTTTTTATTTTTCAATATAATATTTAATTGCAGAATTTCCGAATAATTGAAATTTTGTAAAACTGAATTGTAAACGAATGAATTTGGGAAATTCTCATAAAACTCATCGCAGCGTTTCAATTATTTTTAATAGAATTTTAATCGAATTTCTCGAAAAAAGTAATTATTCTTAAAAATTTTAATGAAATTCGACAAAAGAATTCAATTATTATTTAAAAATTTGTCACTAAACATTTTTTATGAGAATTGAATTCTGAGAAATATTCAATTATTCAATAAATTATTTACTTTTGCATTTAAATAATTAAATTATTGTAGAATTTTCTAATAAAAATTGATTTTTATGAAATAAAAATGAATGTCAGTTAAAATTTTAGATTATAATTGAATATTAAAAGCAATATAACGTGAATTTTTAGAAATAATTGAAATTAATTTTTTTGAAAAAGTTTAATTGAATTTTCTTTTATGAATATAAAAGAAAATTCAATTTAACTTTTTAAAAAAAATTAAAGTTTTTATTTTCTAATATATGCATTTAATTAAAGATTTTAGGAATGATTGAAATTTCGTGAAATTGAATATTGTAAACAAATGGATTTGAAAATTGCCAAAGAACTAACTTTTTCGAAAATTATTAAAAATAATAGATATAAAGTAAAATTGTAGTTAAAAATGTTTTGAAAATAATAATTGAATTGAAATTATGGAAATAATTTTGAAGAAGTTCAATATTCTTATAATATAAAATAATGATTTTATTACTTGGTCATCCTTAATTATTATAAAATATGAAGAAATCGATCACTCCGAGTCGAATCACTCCGAACTCAGAGTTATCGATATCTTCATGTTTTATGGTTATAAAAAAATTTAATGAACTAAAATTTCATTCATTGTTAAATATAACACCAAAATTGATTATTTTAATCTTTTTTTTGGTGTTAATTTAATCTGCAATACTTTTTAATACCTCACGATTTACTGTGTTACTACTGTTTTCAAAAATACAAATCTGACTGACTATAAACAATGTTTACTACTGTTTTCAAAATTACTCACTTTCAGTACGGTTTTAAATGACTTTTACTACTGATAAGTAGAAACAACTGATTTCAAAAGATTTTTACTACTTTCAAGTAAAAAATAGTTTCTGTCTGACTGAAAATGTTTTGACCTTTACTACTGCTGATGAAAAAGGAGATAAAGTGAGTCTGACTTAAAACGATCCTGAACTACTTATACCTAATATTCGAATGGCCCTTTGGGTTGGAGAATAATTTTACAGAGTTAAACAGAAAAAAAAATTGTCACTTCTCTCGGCAAAATTAAAAAAAAAAAAAAGAAATATCGCATTTTGCCTCTTTAACCTGACTGATCTATCGACTAATCGTGCATCTTGGTCACTTTTTATGCAAGCTGCTGTCTCTGGAACAGCCGTACCTAATCCCTTCATGTCCGACTATCCTGCTTCCGGTCCTCAAGCTACGAACGCAGCAGCACTTGGCATGTTTGACCAAGGTGCAACTGCCCCACCTGGCAGCGGTGATAATCAACCGCAAGGTGGAGACCTATTCAGTGCTGGCGGCCAGGCAGATCTCTTTGGAAGCGACACAGCAATGCTCAGCGCCAATGATGGGAGTGAAGTTGACATTGCTACCGTCCCACCACAACCACCACCGGGAGCAATGTCAGCGTCATCTCTTACCACTGGCAAGTCCACTGCTACGCCGCCTCCCAGACCACCGCCTCCCGCGTCAGCTGCTAATGGTACACCACGTGCAATGTCTCCGGCAGTTGGCGGGACTTCACCTGGTAGGCCAGCAACAGCTGCACCTGCCGGATCCCTGACATCATCGCCAGCAGCATCAGCGGCAACAGCAGCAGCGGCGGCGGCGGCGGCAGTGAACCAAAATAAAAGTGCATTCGACGACCTGAACGACAGTATTCGTATGGCACTGGGTGGGTCTCCATCTCGTCCAGCTCCCATTGCCCAGCAGGTCCCCCCCGCTCAATCCGCGCAGCAACCTGTACAACAGCAGGGATTTGCCATGTTTGATATGGGAGGGAGTATGGGGGGCGCTGGACAGCCTATGATGGCAGGTGCGCCCATGGTTGGTTATGGAGTACCACCTTCTTCCCAAACCCAAGTTCCTGTGGGATACGGCTCCCCGTCAAAGCAGCCTATGTCAGGTGAAGGGATTGAAAAAAAAGAACAAATTCACGCTTCTGCTGCATGCAAGCACTATTGCTAATTACTCTTTCTTCTTCTTCTTCTTCTTCTTCTTTCTTTTATTCTTCATCTTTTCTCATCTCGATCACGTTTTCACGTTCTACATTTAATAATATGGTTGTTTTGTCTTTTATTAGCCTTCACGGAGAGAAAGGAATTGTTAAATCTACTAGCGGATTGTCGATATAGAACTAGCAAATCTGATTTATCGTTGCGACAATTATTTTTGTTCTCTAAACAAATTAATTGTTATCACAACAATCTCGAGTTGTTAGGAGAACCGAAAAACTGTTTCAACAACAAAATCAGATTTGCTAGTTCTATATTGACAATCCGCTAGTAGATTTAACAATTCCTTTTTCTCCGTGTTATTGTACGGTAATTGCACTAGTTAAAGAATTGACATCAGTAAAATAACAATAAAAACTGAGTGTAAAAATCGTTTTCTGCTTTTAAAACATATTTTTTGACTGGGCTTTAAAAATACCTTAAAACTAGACAGCAGGGTTGCCACGCAACATGGAAAATCTGGAAATGTCAGGGAATTTTGATCGGAATCCTGGAAAATTGTTGATTTCTAAAGTTATTGTGTTTATTCTTATGAAATCTAATTATCGAAAGAGAAAAGTTCATAAACTATTAAATTATCGCGAATTCTAATATAAAACCAATTTTTTTTATTCTTGTCAATAATTTCTGTTTAAATAACTTCATTCTTGAACAATCAGGGTGTCTAGTATTTTCGTTCAACAAAATTCCCGGTTATGTCCAAATTTTTTCCCGGTTTTTTTCTCATCAAATTTAAATTTAAATTTGATTTCGAAAATAAATAAATCTTTAAATTTTTTTAATTTTTCAAAAATAATCTTGTCTCTTTATAATTATAATTGAAAATTTGATTTTTTAATTTTATTAAAATTATATTGATAATAATTGAATTTCTGCAAAAAAATTTCACTATTTATAAAAACAATTGAATCCTTCCAAAGAATGCTATTATTTATGAAAATAATTTAATTCTTGTGAAGAATTTTATTAAAATTTTTGAAAATAATAATCATTAATAATTAATTATTTACTTAATAAGTAATAAACATTTAATCAGAAATTTAAATTATAAAAATTTAAGAGAAGTTTAATAATATTTTTAGAAGCAAAAAATTGATTTAAAACTGTAAGAGGGACTTTAAATTTTAAAAATTAAATTATAATTACGGTCACTAACTTCCCTTGATTATTTTCAAAAAATTTAAATAAAATTCTTTAAAAGAATTCAATTATTTTTCAAAAAATGTAAACAAATTTAAATTATTTAAAAAAGTTTCAATTATTTGTTTAGAAAAATTCAATTATCTTGAAACAATAGAATTAAAAAATTAAAACAATCTTATTTTTCAGAATTAAAAAAAAAATTTGCGAAAGTTCAATTTTATTAAACAATTTTAAGTATGTATATTTTTTTAAATTAACTAATAAAAATTTTAATTATTAATCTTCGCAGTAAGAAACATGAATACATTAGAATTTAACTCTTTATAATATTCAATTATTAATCAATTATTAAATTCAAATACTTTGAAAATTCTATTTGTTAAAAAGTTTCTAATGAAATTCTTTAACAAATTTAATTACATATTTTCAGTCGAATTGATTTTTTACTATCAAATTAATAATTTTTAACAAACTTAAATTTAGAGAACAGTATAAATACCTATAAAAATATTTCTATTAACTCCATATTTTTTAAAAAATTTATTTACATAATATGTTTGAATTGGTGACTGATTTTCTACTATCAAATTAATTATTTTTAACTAACTGAAATTTAGAGAACAGTATAAATACCTATAAAAATTGAAATAAAAAGTGATTTTTTAAAAACAAATTAAAATAATAAAACTTTTTTAATTTTGGTAAAAAAATTCCCGGTTTAGTATATAATTCCCGGTTTTCCCGGTCAAATAAAATTCCCGGTTATTTCCTGGTTTTCCCGGAATTCCCGGTTAGTAGACACCCTGAACAACTACCACACTGAAAAAAATGTAGGGGAAAGGCTTGCAGGTTGCCATACCTAAACTTTTTTGCTCATAACTCATTAAAAAAAAAAATAATAATAATAATCGAAAAATTAAACTTTTACATCAATTTTTAAAAATGATGTAAAATCAACGCTTCGAAATTTAGGCTTGCAGGTTGAACCACCTTGAAAAATTGATAATAATATGGAACTGCAATAAATTTATTATTATTTCACTTACATTTAATGTTTCTAAACATAATAATTTAAATTTAAATTTTTTAAACAATTTATTAGTAAATAAATTTTTTTTTAAATAATAAATATTTTTGTAAAAAAAAATTTTTTTCAATTGAGAATCAAACAAAACAATATCAGTCGCGTTTTTAATTATGGCATTTCTACAATCAAAAAGAACGCAAGTTGGACAACCTGAAAGACTTTTCCCTATTTGATTCAAATAACAAATTACTATTAGTTTATCAATTAAAAATTTAATTGAATCAAATAATATTTAATTGATAATAGTCCATTAATCGCGGTTATTTGAATCAAATAAAATTTTTTTTCAGTGCATAAAATTATAATGTTTATAAATTATTTAATGAATAATTTTATTAAAATGTTTCAAAATTAATTGAATTTTTAAAAGAGTTAAGTTTACAATTTTCATAAATAGATCAATTTCGAAAGGTTTTAAATTGAAATTTTATAAAATTTTAATTATCAATTAATTTAATTAGAAATTTTAAACAACTAAAATTTTTGAAAAATTTTAATAATTCAAACTCTTTTGAAGTTACGAATGAATGCAGAAATTCAATTATTTTCAAAAATAATAAAATTCTTCGCAGAAATTCAATTGTGTTCAAAAGATTTTTTTAATTCTTGTCAAAATTTCAATTAATTTTATAAATAATAAAATTCTTCTTAAAAATTCGAATATTTTAATAAAATTCTTGTCAAAATTTCAATTATTTTAAAAAATTTTCCTCAATTCAATGATTTTCAATATTTACTATATTTTACATAATATAATTTTCCAAAAGAATTCAATTATTAACAAATTTTTTTTATTTATTTCTTTATCATTCAATTGTTTTCATAAATAATAAAATTTTTACAGGGATTCAATTATTTTCGGAAATAATAAAACTCTTTTTAGGAATTCAATTATTTTTATAAATAATAAAATTCTTTTTAGAAATTCAATTATTTTCATAAATATTAAAACTGATCGCTGAATTTTAATTATTACTTTGGGCATTACTTTTTGATTCTGATTGTGCTTTAAATATATCATTATATTATTATTATTGTTATTGTTATTGTTATTGTTATTATTAAATGTTGACGTACTTTTCATTGTAGTTCTAGTTGATAGATTTTTATTGCACATTATTTGGAAACAAAATGATTTTTGATTTATTTACTCTTTCATAGAAATAGTTAAAAATATTTTTTTAACCAGCCAAACAGATTTTTAATTAGTGAAATTTTTTATCAATTAGTGAAAAATATTTTAGTCTATAGTTTCTTAATTTGTCTAAATTTAGAATATAATAACCGCAATTTTTTTTCTGTATTTTATTTATTCAATACTTGAAAAAACAAATTTATAATAAAGTTCAGTAGTAAAGACCATGTTTAGTCAGACAAATACATTTCTTTTTAGAGGTTTAATAGTTTTATTGGGACAGAACTTTTTTTTTAATAATTACAAATAGTTTTTTAGTTTAACACTAGTATTAATAGTTTCAGTCAGATAGAAATGTAAATAAAGTTAAGATCTTAAGTAGAAAAGATTAATTTTAGTCAGACAAGTATATTTATAAATTTCTGCAAGTTCAGTGTAAGTAGTAAGGAATAATTTTAGTCAGACAAGAAACTTTAAATGTTAAATAAAATAAATTAGAGAAGTTAATTCATTTTCTATGTTATCAGTAGTAGAGTTCGATTTCGGTCAGACAATACATTTCAAGTACTTGTGAAATTTTTATCAGCTTAGTAATAGACGTTTTTGGTGAGACAACTTTTTAAATATATTAATTTAAATAAGATCTACGATTATAAAAAGACAAATTTAATAAAAAAAATGTAGTTACAGTAGTTTACGAATTTTATTTTACCGCTTGTAGTTTAGAGAAAACTACTTTGTATTTCTGTTGTAAAAAGTAGTTTTGAGTGTAAAAAGTAGTGAGACTATACACGATTTTACATCGTGTAGAAATTCCATCCTAAATTTTATTTTTTCATATACCTTTCTTTTTTTGATAATTTTGGTCCACATATTTTTTTCTTTGTTTTTTAAAAATGTTGATCAGGTTTTAATTTGGCCATTGTAGACGCGCTTAAGTCAATGAAGGATGTTGTGTGTCACAATTTTTATTCATGAAATTAATAAAAATTGTAATAAATAAATTTCCAGGTGCTCAGCAACCGAACGCGGCTGCAAGTGGAAAAGTTTTAACAGGAGATTTAGATAGTAGTCTTGCTAGTCTTGCGGAAAATCTTTCCATTAATAAGAGTGCACAGCAACAAGTCAAGTAAGATTTATATAAAAATTTTTTATTGTCTTATTATTTTTTTAAGTGCACCCAGAGGAAAATTTTTCCTTTTTAAGTGCACCCAGAGAAAAATTTTGTCTCTTTATGTGCACCTAGAGGAAAATTTTATTTGAACCAAATAATTAAATAATTAAAAATTTTAATTATAATTAAAATTACAATTAAAAATTTAAAATATTTACAGAGGAATGCAGTGGAACTCTCCTAAAAATACTGCAAAAGCAGGACAGGCCGGATGGACGCCACAACCAATGGCAGCTACGACTGGAGCAGGATATCGTCCAATGGTAAATACGATTTAATTTTTTCATCTTAATGAGAATAAATTTTTTACGTTTAGCATGTTTTTATTTTACTTCTAAATGTACATTATACAATTAGCTTTCACTAATGACCTTTTAAATATGCTTTTACAAAAAATCACTGAATTTAGTGATTCTCTCCTGGTGGTTAATGACACAAGTTATTTCAGTGAAATTGAAAAATTGAATATGAAAATTCACAATATTTTGTATATATGAATATACACAATAATGTAACGAATATAATTAATTAATAATTCACAATAGAACAATTATTTATCACACGCTTAAATTTTAACACTTGCTTACCACTCAAGGAACCTTTAGACCCTGTCTTCGTTTCTTTTGCACAAAGATTTTTCAGATTATTTAAAATGTTTATTTAATATTAAGTTACTAATTATTAATTAGTAAATTAATTAATTATTAATTATTAACTTAAATATTATTAATTATTAACTTAAATATTATCTTTTTAAAAATCATTTTTTTGCAAAAGCCTCTAAAGTAATTTTTTCTTATAATAATATATCAGTAGAAAAATCGGTTAAAATCTCAGCCCTCAATGTCAAAATGTATGAATAAAAAAATAAAATAAATAAAATTGTCATTTTCAAAGTGGTAAGTAAGGGTTAATTTAGATATAAATAGTACCTAGGATTTAGAAATTATCAAGACTAGTGTTTACATATCACCAAAAATAAATATAGAATTTAGTTAAAATTAGCATTTTTAGTCAAAATTCAGCAAAAAAATTATATTTTCACCAAAAAAAAAAAAATTGGCAGTCTTAGTTTTTTTTGTTATGCATGCATGGCATTTGGCATGTTACTGGATGTTACAGGGTCAAGGAATGATGCAACTTCCTCCAACAACCACATTGGGATATCCCTCTCAAACCACAGCACTGGTGAGTTTTTTTTCCAATTGCACTGAAATGTATATATTTGTATTTTTTTGTAACCTTCAAAAAAACAAAAATTTTAACACCCTTAAATCTGTTGAAAATATTTTTCTTAATATTATTGTACAGTTCACACAGCTTTTGCACTAATAATTTTTTTCCTAGTTTGCATATAATGTTACAAAAAAATTTTTATATTTTTGTAAATATTTTCTGATTTATGTTTTGAAATTAAATAAATTTAAATTCGATGAGAAAAAAAACCGGGAAAAATTAGGACAAAGCCGGGAAATAACCGGAAATTTTATTGAACGAAAATAGTATAGACACCTTGTTTTTTTAATATTTAGAAAAATTAATTTTTTTTTTTACTTTTTTGTATTAACTTTAAACAGTTAACAATTGAGACCAAGTTTAATGATATAGTGAAGGCATTGTAGATTTTATTGTTGGAAATATTTTTCAACTTATGGCTTAAAAATAATTTTCTCCCTTACGAGTATAGTAGAAATCCGAAAAGTTTAGTAAGTGAATATTTTTTTAGGATTTAATGACAAATTGAAAAAAAATTTGAGAAATGTATATATAGTAAGAAAAAAAAATTAATTATCGTTTACGCTTCACTCACATGTGTGTTAGCTAATTTATTATTATTATCAACTGCTTTTTGTTACATACGCTTTGGCATTTTTACTGAAAAGTCATTTTCCACCATTAAGCATCCGATATTTGTGTATAGTAAAAATATTTTTAATCTACATCCAATGCACAACTCTATTGTAAATTTTACTGGTATTTTTTTTTTAAATACATAAGTAAACTTTTTGAATTTTTTGTCTTCCAAAATATAAATATTATTTAGAGACAAAAAAATTTAGATATCTCTTTAAAACTGTATCAGTGAAAATTGACTGATATTTCTGTAATTTTTAACTGATATTCAGTGAAAATGATTAAAAAAAAAATTCAATTATTGGAAACATGACAATAGTCAGTAATTTTTAGTAAAATTTCAGTGTTCTTTAGTAGATAAGAATTTTACTGATTCAGATTTAGAGAGTGTTCACTAGGATCAAATAATTAAACTATTTTGTAATAAAGGGCCTAAATTTAAACTAATATTATAATTAATTAAAATTTTAATTAATTATACACTGTAGAAAAAAGGTTTTAATTTAGAGCTGATATCGGTACTATAATAGAACAAAATTACGATTTAGTATCAAAATTGGTACTAACTTAGTACTAAGTACTTTTCTTTTTACGGTTTAATTAATAATTTAATAATTAATATTATAATGAATTGTTTAATAATTGAATAATTAATATTATAATGAATTGTTTAATAATTGAATAATTAATATTATAATTAATTAATAATTGAATTGAATATCATAATTAATTAATTAATAATTGAATTGAATATCATAATTAATTAATTAATAATTGAATTGAATACCATAATTAATTAATTAATTAATAATTGAATTGAATATCATAATTAATTAATTAATTAATAATCGAATTGAATATCATAATAAAATATCAAATAATCGAATATTTTCTTTTATTGTCTACGTTCAAAGGAAGAGGAAACTATGAGCAACTGAAGAAATTGTTGTCAGGCAATTTTTTTTCCATTTTTTTTTTGTTTGTAAAAATTGTAAATAGTTTTTTTTTTAAAGTTCCTTTGGTCTCTGGTTTGTGTAGGGTATGCAGGGAATGCCTGTGGGCATGCAAGGTATGAGACCAATGATGGGTGCAATGCCTGGTGCCCCAGCCGCGGGTAGCGGAATGATGGTTGCTGGAGGAGCAGCTCCTATGATGATGGGAGCAAACCCAGTTATGGGTGCTCCTCTCCAACAACAAACTCCTCAACCCGCCACTGCTCAACCACAAAATAATGCAGTTCAACTCGACCCCTTTGGTGCTCTGTGAGGGGATTAGGTATCTATCTAATTCCTAAATTGGTTTTCCATTTTCTGTCCCATTCGAAAATTTAGAAATGTTTTTTTTCACTTTATAATTGCTTTTTAAAAAATTTCCTCGACAGATATTTTATCGAAAAATGGAGATTAATTTTCTAGGGATATAAAAATAGTATGTTTATAAATAATAAACGTGGGTCAGTACGAATAGATGAAAGCGTCAGAGCGATAGAAAGAGACAGAGTGCACCTAACGTCCCCTTTTCTCTCTCCGCAGAGACGCATGCGCATTAAAAAGGCGCGTTTTTCAAGCAATGTACAAACTTAACTTTTCGAATATAACTCATTATGTTTATTAACAATTTTGTTAAATTAACAATAAATTAATAATTTATAAATTAACAATAAATTAATAATTTATAAATTAACAATTTTTGAATATGTAAATAATAAACAAGCCTATTTAGGCTTTTTATTTATTTATAAACAATTAATAAAATGGGCTTGCTCCGTTTATAAATAAATAATTATTTATAAACGGAGCAAGCCCGTTAAATATTCAAAAGGAAGAAGAAAATTTTGAAGAACCTTTTTTTCTAATTAAACATTTTTTATTTGTTTACTAATAAAAAAGTAAATAATTATTCCAAGAAATAAAAGAAGGTAATAAAATTGTATAAAAACGGACATTTTTTATAAAAAATTATTTTATTTCTTAGAAATATGATTTTGAGGTTAGGAATATACGAATATTAAACATAATATTTAGCGCATGCGTAAAGAAACAAAGACAAAAGAGGGGACGTTAGGTACACTAGTTAACTCTTTCTATCGACCTGATGCGATTTCAGGCCTCTTGTATCCTCTATTTTTCTATCTCTATGATTAATTTACTCTAATTTTCACAATTACAATTTCTATTACAAAAGAAAATAATTTTTCAATTTTTTTTTAACTGGAAATATTTCCTTAATAATAAATATTGTTTTCTTTCGTTATAAAAAAGATTTTTTACAAAAGAAAATAATTTTTTAATTCTTTTTAACTAAAAATATTCCTTTAATAGTAAATATTTCTTTGTTTCGTAATAAAAAACAATTTTTTACAAGAAGATTATTTTTTAATTCTTTTTAACTGGAAATATTTTTAAAACATTTTTTTCTTTCCTTAAAACAAATTGTTTATAAAAGAAAATGATTTTTTCATTCATTTTAACTGGAAATATTCCTGTAATAAAATATTTTAATTCTTTTTAATTGGAAATGTTTTATAAATAGTAAATATTTCAAGAGTGATTGATTCCTCAATTTTGAAGGTGTTAGACAATTTTTTAATACTCACTTTGTACAGATTACACATAATTAACCACATGTTTTCATTGTCGTAACACTTTTGGTGATTGAGAGTAAAATTTAATTAAATATACAATTATAATTAATTTGAAAATATGTTAATATTGTTTATTAATACAATTTAAAATTTGCTGGTGACTAAAATACTCTTCTCTGTATTGAAAAGTAAACTTAGATTTTCTTTTACTAATTTACGAATTAAAATTAATAATAATACTTTTTGTAACTATTATTTTTTCTTTTCTTACAAATTCCTTTCTTATATTCATGTTTTATTTGATTTATTTATTATTTATTTATTTAAAAATATTTAAATTTATAAAATCAATTAAGGGGAGTTTGCCTATATTTTTAATTATATCAAGAAAATAATTTAAATCTGCCATAAATTTATTTTTACAGCAATTTTTGTTAGAAAAATTTAACAGTCATAAAATAAAATCGGTCAGAATAAATTTTAAGCCTTTTTGGATTTTTATTTTTCTTAAAAATTGGTAGATTTTAAAAACTATCTGTAACATCGTAGAAATTATGTTTTTGTGTTTTCAAAAAAATTGACGAATGAAAAAATTTATTTTTACTATTTTTTAAGTATTTTTTTTTAAAGAAAAAACGTTTTTAGGGTGCAAATACTGAAAAATACCATTGTTAATCAATTTTTTTATTTCGAAATTCATTTGTTTATTTTTTCTAACTAATTTCAAATTATAACTTTTTGAAATAAAAAATATAATTTACAAAAAAATTGTGACAAAAAAAAATCAAAAATTCAATAGTCAGAAAATATTGATAAAAAATAAATTTGTTATTAATTTTTTTATTTGAAAATTCATTTACTTATATTTCTAACTAATTCCAGATAATAATTTTTCTATACAAAAATAAATATAACAAAATCATGATAAAATTGTAATTTCGAATTAGTTAGAAAAATAAATAAATGAATTTTCAAATAAAAAAATTCAAAAAAAATGTTATTTTTTAGCACTTTTCACCTACAAACGTTTTTTTCAAAAAAAAAATATTTCAAGAATAGTAAAAATTAATTTTCTCATTCGGCAATTTTTTTGTTGATACAAAATCACATTTTTTGGAAAATTGCGTATGGATTTCAAAATCTACTAATTTTTGAAAAAAAGAATATAAAAATTCAAAAATAGGGTCAAAATATTTTCTAACCATTGAATTCCTCTAAAAAAAATTACTATAAAAACAATTTTATGGAACATTTAAATTATTTTCTTGATTACTTAAAAAATATCAGTGAACCTTTTCCTTAATAATATTTATGTCTAAATTTATAAAATCAATTACAAATCAATTTAAAAATTTGAATATTAATGTAAAAACTATAAAATTAAATTTTTTAATTTTATAAACTAAATAAAATTTAGAACATAATTTACAGTTAAATAATAATAAATTTAATAATTCAGAGTCAAATTAATTTCTCTAAATAACAAAATATTTTACCAAAAAAAAAATTTACATAAAAGTATTTTATTATTTCAGGACTTCAATTGGCACTGAGAGGACGGAGTATTGTGCTTGTAAATATTGTGTAATATGCCTAAAAATCGGTCCCACTTTTTTTTTAACATTATCTTCATCGTCGAACATTTTATTTGTCCCATTTTCTCTAATTTCATTTTTTTCATTTTTAATTGAAAAAATTATTTCCACCCTCTGTGAATATGGCCAAGACTTATAATAATTCCATCTTCTGTTCACCTGATGATGATGATGATGATGATGATGATATGTTCGAGTTGGTGCATCGCTGATATCTCTACTATTATTGGCCCTGCCTTAAATTTTACGTAGCTAATGTATAAAAAAAATTGTATAAGATGGCCCATAGTGCTTATATATAGGAATTATATGAGTGCATTGCATACAATTTTTGTTTACAATGACTAAAGTAATTTTGTGATGAAAATTTTTTTTTTAACTAGTTTTTCTCTGTAGATATTGATTTATTTTAATATTCTGATTTTTACAAAAAAAAAGTTTTTATGATTTTTATACAATTCAATCTTTTTTCAGTAAAATATCAATGACTTGAAAAATTTTTTGTTTAGCAAATAATTTACAAATTTTTACTATTTTCAATATGGAATATTTTCCGAAAAGTGTTTTCAAAAAATACGATATTTTTAAATATTTGAAAATATTTTTGAATTATTTTTAATTCGAAAATAAAGAATAAAAATTATTTCTAATTTTTTAAAAATATATTTTGTTAAATCTTTGAAAATCTCTTTAAAAATATCAAATATTAATATTTTTAAAGAACTCTAAAACTTTATAATATAAAATATTTCACTTTGCCGGTAAATTTTCAAATTTTCTGCACAATCCAGTGTTATTCGAAAAATTATCTTTTATACAAAAAAACAAAATCAACATCACAATTTTTCTAAACACTAAATAATTTCTCGTATCTTGGCCAATTCATTGCTTTTTATATATAAAAATATATGTGAAAAAAAAAGAATTTTAAAAAAGGGATTGCTTTTTTTTGAAAAAAAAAGCTGAAAAAAACCGAATGCTTTTTATGAAAAAGTAATTAATTATAAACGATTGCTTACTAAAAGTAAATTTTTAAAAAGGCGATTCAAATTATACTATAATACAATTTATTGCATCTGAATTGTTGTACATTATTTTATATTCAGTGCGTTATGAAATTTATTTTTTGTTCGTCCAAATAAATATATTATGGCAAATTATCGAATAAAAAAAAGTTATTCTTTTTTTTGTTAAAGTATTAAATCTTAACTTTAATAGATTATTGTTGTAATCGTATGCAAAGTGTAAAATTATTACATATTATATATATAAAAAAAAATAGGTAAAAGAAATTAATAGGTGGTTCCCCATTAATGTTCTTTCACTGTATTGTTCTGATGTATCTGAATTAGGTAGACATTAATTAAAATCATGATGTAAAGAAATTAAGACTATGATACTCAGATAATAATATTAATAATAATAAATAAATAAATAATAATTATAATTATAAATGTAATATGATTCTATGATATCGTAAAATATTGATATAGTTATATATATATAATATTATGCTGTTGCAAAGTGTACTAAATTTTTCTCTCCTTTTACCAAGAGCAAAACAATGTCAATTCATTCATTACTTTTTTTAGTGAAAGATTTAAAAAATTGATTTTATTAATTAATTATTAATTAATTGTTACTAAATACTAATCAATAATTTTTTTAACCATTTGCGATTTTAATAACAGTGATTAAACATAAAAATTCATTAATATTAAAAATATTTCATCGTTTCTTAAAGAATAATTAAAGAGCATAAATTTATTTTCAATTTAGCAAAGAAAAAATTGAGTGTTCTTGGTTAAAAAAGAGAAGAAAACAAAGCGTTGAGTATTCGCCATGTACAGTGTGAAAATAGAAATTGTGAATCATTGATGTAATGTGCAGGAGATGAGGAACTTTTCATTCATTTTTTTTCTGTCTAAATTTTTTCTTTTCTTTAGTATTTTTTTTGTAATTAATTTTTATTCCCATTTTTTATTTAAAAGTCGTGTGCAATTTGTTTTTCTTAAATTTTCATTTAGGTGTAGTTTCAATTGTCAATAATTAAAAATCTAGTTGTTAATGAAACGACCACTGATTATTTTTTTTTTGTTATCTAAGTCATCAGCTTTGTTTTTGATAAAAAAAAAATGTAATAATTGAAGCGAATCTGATTCAGAGAAAAAAAAATGTAGTTTTAAATATTTTTCTTAGAGAAAATATTTCTTTTATTTCTTTGTTGCCACAAAAATTTTATTTCGTTTTTCGTTGATTTACAGATATGAATTTTGATTTATTCCAAAATTTTTTGTTTTTATAAAATTCCCTAGCTTTTCCCTGACTCTTTGGCAACTCTTGTAATAAATTGTTGCTGTTTTAAGCATAATTTTAAAAAAAAATTAATAATAATAATTTTATCAAGTCTACTAATTTTAATAATTTTAATTATATGGATAGAAAAATAAAACCGGATTTAGTTATTTAATATTCAGAATATAATAGAAACAAATATTTTTAGTAGATATTTTTTACTTGTTCCTAAAATAAATAGAAACAGTAATTATTCATTAAATTTATTTATAGAATAATAATTTATAGTAGAAATTTATTTCTTTGTAGAAAAATGTTTTTTTTTTGGGTACATATTTCGCAAAATAATTTTATTTTCTAATTGTATAAATTATCAAAATTTTAGTTTCTTTCTGAATTGTAAAAATGGAATTTAATTTTATTATAAAGATTGATTCGTTCTGTGATAGGAATGATGTTGTCGATTGACACTTTTTTTATGTTAAAGGATTATACTTCGCATTAAAAAAAATATTTAATTATTAAATTATTATTATTTAGGAATCTTCGGTAGCATAAATTAAAAATTCTATTTCTATGACCAAAATAAAAAAAAATGTGACCATTACTTAAACATTTGGGACAAATATTTACTTCTAGAATACTAAAAGTTTTCGTTACAAATTTCTTTTTCGAAATTACAAAAAAAAAAAACGTTGATTTTAAAGAAGGTAAAATTGATAAAACAAAATTTTTATTCATGAGAATTAAAATCAAAAAATTATGTTTGAAATTTTTCTATTTTCGATATAGTAAACTAATCGTAACATATCAGTGCAAAATATCACAAATAATAATTATTTTTTGGTTTCGTATTTTTCACAATCGATTCCAAAGATAATTAAAAATCCCATAAAAAGAAAATCTAATAAAGAGTATTTTATACTGTGAAATATGCAAATATTTAATTTCATTACTAGATCATTGGAATTTATTGTGATTCTTTCTTCTTTTGAAAATATTTATAAAATGTAAATATTCATTGAATAATTTATTAAATATTTATTTAAAAAAAATAAAAAATAATAGCGAAATGTAAAAATGTGCCTCGAATCTAAAAATTGTCCCAAATGATTTTGTAATTAAAGAAAAAGTAAATAACAATTATAACAAAAATCATTTGTTCAAAAACGAATGATTCTATTTAAACTAGAGATCATGATTTATATTTTTATTTTCACATCTATCCAACCTTTCAAATTGCATGCGTGTAAATTTATATAAAAAATATATTATTAATGTAATAACTACTGGACAATATTTCATGTACACTTTGCCGACAAAGAGAACATTATAAAATCCTATATTCTCTAAATAGATTACCGAAGTTACCTTCTGATGAAAAAAAAACAAAAAAAAAATTATTCTATAAAAAAAAACATTTTATACTGATTTCTTTAAAGACTTTTTGCGACATTGAGTTTGAAAAAAAAGTAGACAGCGTCTTAAAAAAAAAAGAAAACTACGATCCAAAAATTACAAAGAGACTTTTTTTGAAACTAGAGATATCAAAAAGAGAGAAAGAATAGAAAAAAATATATTTCGAATAAACTATACTTAAAAATTGTGTGTTGTGCCTCGAGAATAAATAATGATAATAATTAAAGAAAAAAAATTGTATTCCATATGTACATAATTGTAGTATTCGCAAAAAGTCTTTAATTGCAATCAGGAAAACTCGCAAAAAAAAACTTCACTGTTATTTAGTTCTTAGTATACCTATGCTTGTACATGTATAATTATAAATACAAAAAACAGACATAAAATAAAAAATTGTAGGTTTTAAGAAGACTATTACAAAATGTTTAAGGGGATGTAAAAGATATCTTGTTTTGTGTATCAATCCCATACGCATTATGTACATCAAAAAACAAAAAAAGAAAAAAATGCACGTGTGAATAATATATGCAAACGTATTAGTTACTTAGATTATTGCCAATATCATTATTCACAACAACCTTTGGTGATTTTTTTTTAATAATTATTTATCTTTTTTTTTTTAATATTTATTTACCGCTTTTTTATTATTTATTTAGCATTTTCTCTAATTTACTAATTTATCATTTTCTCTTAATATTTTTTATTATATTTATTTTCTTAGTTATTTTTCTTTATTTTATTTTTTGTTTTTCTCGTTTTTTTATAATTTTTTATTGTTTTTTGATTTTTTTATTTTTATTATGAAACGAACGAGAATTTTTTCTTGTCAATCGAATAATATTTTTTTTTTAGTTGGAAAAGGAGTTCTTAAAGGGCGCACAAATTTTTTAAATTAAAAAAAATTCTTCTTTCGTATGGTGAAAGTGGTATTTTAAAGGGAAAATTAAAACCACAAAATGAAATTGGATTTAAATAGAAAAAGTAGTTTTTGTTTTAAAAATTTCCGAAAAATTAAAAATATTATCGTAAGATGAAAAAATTCAAATAGTAAGAAATATTTAATTGTAAAAAGGACAAATTAAGTAGAAAAGTCAATGCATGTCAGACAAAGACATTATTTTAAAGAAAAAAAAGAATATTTAAATTTAAACTGAAAAAGTCGTTTACTGCGTTCAAGAATATTATTTTAAGTAGAAAATTATTTTTCAGTCAGACAAAGATAATTTGAGTTTCAATTAAAAATATGTCCTATAGTCAAATAAATATAATCACAATATTTCCAAGAAAAGAAAATTGTTTTTGTCATAAATACATAAAAAAAAAATAGAAAAATAGGTATTACATTTTTTATTTTAAGTAGAAAAATACTTTTCGGGTAGACAAAAATAATTTGCATTTTAAGTGAAAAATTTTCCTTTTCGTCAGACGAAATTAATTCGAATTTCATGTAAAAAAAATTGTTCAATTCAGACAAATAACGTGAAAAATCATTTCAAAAAGATAAAAATTATATTTTGAGTAGAAAAAGACTTTTTTGTCAGACAGTCAGCAAAATATCATCAAAATGTCTAAGAAAAAAATTAGGAAAAAAGACATATAAATTTTTTATTTTAGGTAAAAAAAATGAATTAATTAATTTTAAAAATTATTCTGATAAAAACCTTTTAGTAAAACAAATTATATTTGTCAAAAAAATGTTATGAAAAATAATTAGATAACGTTCAAGCTTCAATTTTTAATAGAAAAGTATCTTATTTATTAGAACAACAAAAATACTTTCTATTTATTATAAGTTACAAAAACGATTTTTATAGTCAGACGAAAATAATTCAAATTTTAAGTAGAAAAATTCTTGTTTGTCAGACAAATGATATAAAAATTAATTTAAAAATATAAAATTGTATTTTACTTGAAAAAAAAATTCTTCTCTTCCTAACAAAAATAATATTTATTTTAAGTAAAAAAAATGCTCTGTAATCAGAAAAGGAGAATCAAAATTTCGAAACAATACATAAAAATAAAAACTGAGTTTCTGTTTTAAGTAAAAAAAATGCTTTTTTGTCAGACAGTCAGATAACTGTTATTAAAATGTCTAAGAAAAAAAATTAGGAAAAAATCGAGCTTCTTAGTCAGACGAAATAAATTCAAATTTTTTGAAAAAAAAAATTGTTTTTCGCAGACAAATCAGATGAAAAATAATTTAAAAAAGATACAAATTTAATTTTAAGTAGAAAAATTCTTTTTTGTCAGACAAATCGTATATAAAAATTAATTTAAAAAAATAAAATTGTATTTTTCTTGAAAAATATTCTTCTTTGCCAAACAAAAATAATATTTATTTTAAGTAAAAAAAATGCTCTGTAATCAGAACATAAAAGTCAGTTTTTTGAAAAAAGATCCGAAAAGTTCGTAATTTGATAGAAAAAAAACGAAAAATTCAGAAATTGTACGATATAATTTGGAGAATTGTAGAAAAATTACAAATGATTGCAGAAATTCAATTATTTTTAAAAGTAATAAAATTCTTCCAAAAAATTCAATTATATGTTCACAAGAATTCAATTATTTACAATTTTTTTTTATAAATTTGTTCGCAATAATTAATTTATTTTCATAAATAATAAAAACTTCATAGAAATTCAATTATTTTTAAAAATAATAAAATTCTTGGAAAAATTTCAATTATTTTCAAAAACTTTCCTCAGTTAAATGATTTTCAATATTTATTATTTTCATAAAATTTACCAAAAAAATTCAATTATTTAAAAAAAGTTTTATAAATGTCTATGCAATCATTTAATTATTACTATTAAATAATAAAAATTTCACTGGAATTCAATTAATTACAAATGTTTTATAAATTTCTACGTAATAATTCAGTTATTTTCTTAAATAATAAAATTTTTACAGGGATTCAATTATTTTCGTAATATAATAAAATTCTTTTTAAGGAATTCAATTATTTTCAAGAATAATAAAACTCATAATAGAATTCCAATTATTTTTATGAAAATAAATAAATAATAATTGAATTCCTTAAAAAAAATTTTATTATTTATGAAAATAATTGAATTCCTGTGAAATATTTATTATTTATAAAAATAATTAAATGTTTGCATACAATTTTTTTTAAATTTGTTTTAAATAATTGAATTCTTTTTTTGAATTTCTTTGTTAAATTTAATTAAAATAGTGAATATTGAAAATCATTGAAAAGAAAAAATGAAAAAAAAAAAATAGAAAAATTTTTGAAAATAATTAAAATCACTGGTTCGAGTTCTGATATTAAGATCAAAATGTCAAGACCTGAATTTTCACTTCAGGTGAT
Organism: Leptopilina heterotoma; assembly: GCF_015476425.1. Taxonomy (NCBI): domain Eukaryota; kingdom Metazoa; phylum Arthropoda; class Insecta; order Hymenoptera; family Figitidae; genus Leptopilina; species Leptopilina heterotoma. The sequence goes on from NW_025111206.1 coordinate 226,312, forward strand.
ATTTAAATAAAAATAACTTATATGTATTGCATGACAATTATTGCAATATCATTTACATAATTAATCTTCGCAAGTACTTGTAAAATACTTTCATATATATTATTATCGCATCGTCTTCGTAATAATATATATATGTTTCATAGTATATTTATCGCGTACAGCAACAATGAAGTGTTTCAATAAAAGAGTATTTATTGAAAATATATTACTGATTTATTTAATTTTAAGTCTTCACGTCTCGAATGCATTAGGGGGTGGATGTTAGAACCCTTTCACAATTATTGATGCAAATAACAGGTAAATATTGGTAAGTAGATGTGTTTTCTATTTTATTAATCTCGAACTTGAAGAAAAAATGGGTTTTGACTGATATGCAAAGCAGTTCGATTAATGTGAAAGAGGTGGCGATCAAGAACTAAAGGTCATTCGCATAAGTTCAACGGGATGAACATGAGACTTTATAAAGCACTTTCTATCACCGAGATGTGTATAGAAAATTTCTACTTCTGTTTTCTCTTCCTCCAAGCCCACCTTGTCCCCCTTTTTTTTGCAGTTATGTCACATCTGACAGATTAAAGTCCCAGAAAAAATGTATTGAAATAAATCAAAAGTAATTTTATAATAAAATTTCATTATTTATTCATTATTTATTCATTACTTATTCATTATTTTATAATAAAATAATGTTGAATAATTAAAAGTTAATTAATAATAAATATTTATATTAATAATAAATATTCATATATTAACAATAATTATTCATTATTAATACTAATAAAAAAATTAAATAAAAATAAAAAATAAGGAAAATTCTTCCAACATTTTTTTTCAAGAAATTATTTTTAGGTTCAAATAAAATAAATTTTTATAGATGATTTTTTGACACAAAAAGGAGAAGAACAATCGGGATTGAAAGTTAAATAATTTTTTTTTTTAAATAAAAGAGAACATTTTTAGTTTAAATAAATTTTTGTAAATACAATAAAAATGTTTTTAGTTCAAATAAAATAATTTTTTATAGATGATTAAATATAGACACAAAGGGAAGAAGAACAATCGGGATTGAAAGTAAGAGTGGAGAAATTTTTCTATTTCTTAAACAAAAAAAAAAAAAAAGTTTAAAAATCTATAGAAAATTTATGGTTTTGTTTAAGTATTTTAGGTGGAGTTTTTGTATTGCGAATCACGATTTCCTAGCGGGATCATCACGCGGCTATAACAGCAGCTGCAAATATTTGCACCGATTATATCAGTTCGGCGTGACATTCTATTATCCCCCGAGGGGGAAGTATCCCATCTGACAGTGAAAGCATGATCTTTTAACCTCAAGAGTCCACCTTTTCACGCTCGTGAAACAAAGTATACACAATTATATGTATACATATATATATATTTTGAACCGTTACAACTAAACTCTTGATTCGTCCTTTTATATACGTACAAATTTATCTACAATCTTTCCGATATAAAACGACAAACTGATCGCAAATTATGTCCAGGGGATTCTCCTTTTACCAACATGATATTTAATTTTATTGTATTCACAAATTTTGTATATTTGTACTTTTACAAAAATTAATTGAAGGACAAGATAATTTTGATATATTGGATAAATTTTATAATTAGGTTTATAGAAGACTAGCAACAATTAACTAACTTTTTAGAATAATATTGGCAATTTTAAAAATAATAGAATTTAAAAATTTGTAATTTAAATTTTTTTTGAAAACACTAAAAAAATCCAATTTTGGAAAAATTACAAATAATTGCAGAAATTCAATTATTTTCAAGATTGATAAAATTCTTCTCGTATAATTCAATTATCTTTCAAATTTAAAAAAAAATTCTCGTCAAAATTCCCATTTTCTTTATAAATAACAAAATTCTTCACCAAAGTTCAATTATTTTCAAATCAATTTCAAATCCCCAAAAATAATACGCAAACATTTAATTATTTTCATAAATAATAAAAATAATAATAATAATAATAATTTTTTTTTATAAATTCCTTCGCAATAATTCAATTATTTTTATAAGTAATAAAATTCTTCGCAATAATTCATTTATTTCTATATTTTTTGTAAGTATTTAATTATTTTTATAAATAGTAAATTTTTTTCAAAAATTAAATTATTTTTAACAAAATTTTAATAAAATATCACAAAAGAATTCAATTATTTTTATAAATAGTAAAATTCTTCGTAAGAATTCAATTATTTTTATAAATAGTAAAATCCTTTGCAGGAATTAAATTATTCTCAAAACAATTTTAACTGAATTCCTCGTCAGAATTCAAATATTTTCAAATATTTCCATAAAATTTATTTATTTCCTTAAATTTTAATAAACTCTTCGAAACAATTCAACTATTTTTAAAAACACTAAAATTCCTTGCAGGAATTAAATTGTTTTTAATCCAATTTAAATAAAATTACAAGAAAGAATTTAATTATTTTCAAAAATTTCCATAAAATTCAATTTCGTCAAGAATTTAAAATTCTCTAAAAATAATTCAATTATTCTCAAAATATTTAAAAAAAATTCTATATGAAAATTAAATTACTTTCAATGCAATTTTTAAATACATTCGTCAAAAAATTGAAATAATTCAATTATTTTTAAAAAATAATAAAATTCTTCTGATGAATACAATTATTTTGAACGTACTTAAATAAAATTCTTTACAGAAATTCAATTATTTTCGAAACAACTTTAATTCAATTTCTCGAAAGAATTTAATTATTTTCAATTATTTCTATAACATTCTTCAAAACAATTCAATTTCTCCTAAAATTTTAATAAATTTTTCATTTTATTTTAATAAAATTCCTCAAAAGAATTTAATTATTTTCAAATATTTACATAAAATTAATTTATTTCCTAAAATTTTAATAAATTCTTTGGAAAAATTCAATTATTTTTATAAATAGTAAAATTATTTGCAAGAATTAAATTATCTTTAGAAATAATAAAATTCTTCTCAGAAATTCAATTATTTTCAATAAAATTTTAATAAAATTCTTCTTCATGAAATTCAATTGCTTTCAAAATTTTCAATTAAAATAATAAAAGAAACCCAATGATTTAAAAAAAATTCAAAGAAATCCTTCAAAAGAATTTAATTAGGATTTTAAAAAAATTTTTTTTTTAATTTTTTTTTATTGTTTATACTCCTGCCCTATTGGGAAATTTAATAAAAATTTATATTTATAAGAATTTTAATAAAATTCATCGCGAGAATTGAATTATTTTCATAAATAAAAAAATTCTTCGAAGAAATTCAATTATTCTCTTGAAATTTTTTGATAATATTCTTTGCAAGAATTCAGTGATTTTCAATACATTAATATTAAAATTAAAAATATTTAGAAAGGAAAATTTTTTAAAAAAATTATGAAACAAAAAAGCAATCAACAACTAACTTCAAACTGCGAACAGATTACCGGCAGCAATTTTTTAACAGAAAAAACGAATTAATTTTGCGTCTGACTAAAAAGCACTTTTTCTACTTACAAATAAAATTTCCCGAGTCTGACAGAAAAGTACTTTTCTACTTAAAATCGAAACTCGATTTTTATCTAATTATTCTTTTTGTGTTCTATATAAGAAACAATTATTTTTTTCTTTCGACATTTTGATTACATATTTATCTGAATATGAGATATTTTTTTTACTTAAGAAGCGAATTATTTTTATCTAACAAAAAGAATTTTTCTATTCAATAAAAAATTTTTAACTTTTCTTTTTTTCCTTGTGATTTGTCTGTTATTAAGCAATTTTTTAACATAAAAAACGAATTAATGAATAAAAATAATAAGGCCTAAATAAAAAGTACTTTTGTAACTGAAAAATAAAATTATGATTGTCTGACAAAAAATGAAGTTTTCTACTTAGAACGCAAATTATTTTTGTCTGACAAAAAAGAATTTTTCTACTTAAAGTAGATTTTTATACAATTTTCGAATTATTTTTCATGTGATTTATCTGAAAAAATCGTATTTTTTTACTTAAAATTAGAATTTATTATGTCTGACTAAAAAGCATTTTTGTTACTTCAAAAATATAAATTGTTGTCTGATTATAAAAAATTATTTTTACTTAAAATAGAAAAATAATTGTTTTGTAATTATTTTCCATGTGATTTCCTTGTCAAAAATGTTTTTTACTTAGAAATTTTAATTGTTTAAATTTTTATAATTATTTTTTCAATTGAAAATAATTTCTTTTTTTTAAAATCAGAATACTAATTTACTTTGGCTGACAAAAAAGAATTTTTCTACTTAAAATAGATAAAATCATATTCTAATTATTTTTTATGTAATTTAAAAAATAATTAGAAAAAAAATTTTTTTTTAAAATAATGTTTCTTCCTTAGAAAATTTGATTGTATAAACTTTTTAAATTATTTAAAGCTTTAATTAATAGATTCATGTTTTTAAAATAAAAATACGAATTTTCTTTGTCTGACAAAAAAGAACTTTTCTACTTAAATAAAATTTTTGAACTTTGTTGTATTATTTTTAATGTGATTTTTGTCTGACATAAACAATTTTTAACACAAAAATTCGACCTAATTTTGTCTGACTAAAAAGTGCTTTTGTTACTTAAAAATAAAATTATCTTTGTCTGACAAAAATATAGTTTTCTACTTAAAATCTTTTTTGAATTCTTTTCCACGTCATTTGTAGGATAAAAATAATTTTTTTTACGTATAGAAATTTAATAATATTGATTTTTTCGTTGATTAAAATTAAAATTAATTTATGCATGAAAAATTATTTAAGAATGCATAAAGTAATAAATATAAATAATTCTTCTAATTCGAAGAAAATGTAAAAGAATTTTTTCTGGAAAAAAAAATTTTTGTTCATAACCAAAAAGTGTGGACGTTTGAATAAATATAAGTAAAATCAATAAAATAATTAAAAGAAAATAATAGAAATAAAAAATGTAACTTAAAATAAATAAGAGATAAAATAAAATAAGAAATAAAATAAAAATATTTGTACACTAGATAAAAAAGAGAAATGAATATAAATGAAATATAAAATTAGAATAAATAACAAATTATATACATCTTAACGGATAAAAAAGAAGTATTTCTTAATTGATCCCAAAGTGTAAATATAATATAATTATAAATTCGTGTCTACTTGCATTTAAGACAGTAAGACAAGAAGCACATTTTCTTTCATCACATTTAGAGTATATTCAGACTAAATATTGTAATAAAACATCCGAGAGTTGTTCTATTGGAGTGTTTTGCGATATTCTATTGCGCGGTTAACCACTCTGATGGGTAACTGAAATAATCATTTCAAAGCGCTTTATTAAAAGGGTAAATAATTAACTTTTACTACTTCCTACTGCATTATTTCTCTCTTTCTCTCCACACTCTTTTAGAAAATCATTATACAAACGAAATCCCCTTTTTTTCGACAAATACAATTTTTGTTTTCCTTTCCTTAATAATTTTATTTATATTTTTAATTAAATTCACAAATTTATTTATATTTTTAATCTATTTCACAAATTTATTTATATTTTTAATCAAATTCACAAATTTATTTATATTTTTAATCAAATTCACAAATTTATTTATATTTTTAATTAAATTCACAAATTTATTTATATTTTTAATCTATTTCACAAATTTATTTATATTTTTAATCAAATTCACAAATTTATTTATATTTTTAATCAAATTCACAAATTTATTTATATTTTTAATCAAATTCACAAATTTATTTATATTTTTAATTAAATTCACAAATTTATTTACATAAATAAAAAAGTATATTTCAAAAAATATCATTTAATTTAAATAAATAAATCGCCAGGCAACACTTTCTTCACGAATTCTTTACATCAAGGCAAAGATAATTTTTATCAGAAAATATTTCAAGTCTATACAATAAAATGTAATTGCAATGGGACAGAAATTATAATAATATTATATACTTTAGAGCTATATAAATATTTAATGGAGCAAATATAGGTTTTGTCTTGAAAAAGGTCAACATGAGGGCATGTTCGTGACATCGCGGAGGAACCATCGTTTTCAACATTAGCAAACGAGAAGGAGGAATACTTGTAATAAAAGCGAGAAAGTAATTGCGCGCTTACGCGATATATATACAGTTCTGCTTAGACGTGAGACTGTACCATTTAATTACTTCGTTTGGTTTGTTCTCGAGTTAAATCTTTGCTACCTAATCTCTAACATTGTTTACAACTGGAAAAAAAATTATTACAATGCCGGAAGGATTCATCTCTTACTCTCCCGAATTATATATATATATATACTATAAAGTTAAATAATTTATTATATAGTTACGTGATCGAGAGTTGAAACTATCAACAAATTTTCCTTTTTCACTATATTATAATTTATTGTTATTTAATACTCATCATGACAATAGAGAAATATTTTTTATCAATGTACAGAAAATAAATCATTTTATAATTAACTGTCGCTTTTATAGATATTCATTATTTCTAAAAGAAAAATATCTTCTTTAAAAATATTTTTCTTTAAAAATCTTTTTCTACAAACTTTTTTTTTTCTTTAAAAATCTTTTTCTATAAACTTTTTTTTTTCTTCAAAACTCTTTTTTTATAAAATTTTTTTTTCTTTAAAAATCTTTTTCTATAAACTTTTTTTTTCCTTCAAAACTCTTTTTTTATAAACTTTTTTTTTCTTTAAAAATCTTTTAAAAGAAAAAGATAGTTTTCTTGTAAAAAAGACAAGTGTTTTTTTACGGCGTTAAAATAAATATTCTTTAGAACCAAAGTACTTTTTTATCGGACAATATCCACAAGACTTTAGAAAATACTAAATAACAATAATAAAATAAGGCTTTTATTTCACTAAATTTTATTTTAATAAAATTAGAAATCTGATTAAAGTTTTTTGTTGAAAAAAATATTAAATTCTTACAAGAATATTTTTAAACTGAAAAAAATGGTTTGATAATTTAATTTCTCCACCTGAGAACGCAAAGATCGCCACCAGGTGGCGAGAAATCAGATTTTATCAACCGAACTGCCATCTAGCGATGACCTTGACGTTCTCAGGTGGAGGATAGAATCTCCATATTGAATCTCAAGATGTTCGTAATACAAACGAAAATTATAAAGACAGGTTAATTAATTAATTAATTAATTTTGCAATATATTAATTTTTTTAAAATTAATAATACAGTAGTCATAAAAATAAATACATTATTATATTTTAATTAATATATTAATATTAATACTGACGCATTTTAAAAAGCTTTTAATTCGGCGCAATTTTGTTTGCAGATTATTTATAGTAAATAACAGAATATTTATACAAATTGGAAAATTCTAATTATTGTTAAATTAAAAATTAATAAATTAATGTTATTATTTAATACATATTATTGAAGAAAAAAAATTTACTTGTCAATAGTGGACTCTTTCGATGAAGTGGTCCCTGCGAAGAAAATTGGAACACTCCCGAGATCACGTGGTGACATCAAATAAAAATTAAAACCGAAAAAAGGGATGACCAATGATGAAAAATAAAATCAAAAAATAAAATATAAAAATAAATCGATCGATAAAAAATAAAAATCAATAAAAAAAATAAATAAATAGAAAAATAAATCAAAAAATGTATGCTATAGAATAAAAAAATAAAGAATTAAAAAAATAACAAGTGATCGATGAATAAATAATTAAATGAATAAAGAATAAAATGAATAATAGACGAAATAAAAAATAAAGAAATGAATAAAACTAAATTTAATCACTCCCGAAGCTATAATATTTTATTAAAATGATCAAAAGAAAATTTTTTTAAATCACAATTTTTCAATATTAGCGAACTTTCGAAAATGCGTACACTGAAGAGGAGAATTGTCGTATTATAAAATTATTGTCGTATTTTTCACCAGTAAATATACAAGTTGTGACCTGCTAATTGAAATCCCTTGTTCCCAAGCCAAACATTGCTGCGAGAATAAAGCAGAAGTCCCATTAGTCTTTTGTTTTGTTGACCTTCCCGGAAAAGTTACAACCTCAACCGATTATTATTATATGTATTTTAAATTCACATTTAAGTAAATTATCCTCTTATTATATTACTTTATTATTGTCCTTACAAGACAAACATTAAAATCTAATATCAATTTAATTGTTGAACGATAAAAATATAGTTAATTATCATTATGATAAAAATAAATATTTTTTGGAACAATAATTAATTAAAATATAAAGAAATCAAATAATTATTACTTATTTTGTCGGGAAGAAAAGAAAATTCAAGATTCCGAATAATTATTCCTTAATTTATTATCTTATTTACATAATATTATCTTTAATTGTAATTCTACACTATTTACAGATTTTTGATGATTTCAAAATTTAAAATTGTTCTTTTTTCGAATTACTATTATTTTTTTTTGAATGAATATTAGTTCAAAAGGTATTATTTTAACAATATGCCATTGTTTGTAGTAACGTGTAAAAAATATCATTTTTCAATCACTAAAAATTAATTTATAAAAATTTATTGATACAGTTTCCAGAGTGCATTGAAATATGCCGCAGATGATTTAATTACCTGCAATCCAATAAATATACCTAAAATTTAATTTTTCATGTAAAGAAAACAAAAATTGGAAATATTTTTGAAAAAAACGAAAATTGTTTATTGAAAACGTAAAAAACAAAAATCATACTTTACTGAATGTAGCCATTGAGAGTGTCACAACTTTTCCAGCAGTAATTTTTGCTGGAAATTGACAAACTCTAATGAAAAGTAACAAATCCAGTGATATTTTTCTTGGCAGTCGATGCCATTCAATCATGTAACCCTTCTCGCCAAGTTTTGTCGCCTATGGAAAATAAATTTATTTTTATATTTTTTTTCCTCATTTCTAAGCAAACAATTAATACGCACCTGAGTAGTTAACAATTCTCCCAGATAACAATAGATAAAAATATTAAAAGTGAACGATAAAAGAATGACCGCATACGAAATAGTGGCAGTTAAATCATCCTTCTTCCAACTCTAAACAATAAATAAAGATATACATGTAATAAAAATTATTGTTATAATAAATAGTATATAATAATAATAAAAAAATCATAAATAAGGATTGTAATAAAAGAAAATTCAAAATTTTGACAATTAGCATTGGAAGTTTTAAGCAGGAATAAAAATTAAAAAACAAACTAATAAATAATTAATAAAATCAATAAATAAATAATTAATAAATATAAAACTATTAATAAATACATTTATTTACCTCTATTATATAAGAACCGACTAAACACATATTCATTGAACATCCCACAACTTCGATCAAACATATTTCATTCAGTAATTGCTCCAGTTGAGAGACAAAACTGAAAATAATCCCACTAAATTAATATATTCTAAACAAGAAATAATCCGACTAATTAACTAATTACTACAAATTCATAGACACAAAATTAATTCAAATAAATTAAAGACATTAATAAACGCAAAATTAATTCAGTTAATTAAAAGAGATTAACAAAAACTAAATTGAAATTTTCATTTATTAATTATGAATTATTATAAATTATTATTAATTAAAATAATTAGAACAAATTAATAAACACAAAGTTAACTAAAATAATGAAAACAAATTCGTAAAACAAAATTAATTCAAATAAACGAACTAAAGAACAAAAATTTAATTGTTCTCATGGTTTCCTTGAACAAATAAAGAAATTCTAATTCTAATTCAAATTCTAATTAACATAATTAATTAATTTAAATTATTAGAACAAATTAATTATTATTGTTTATATTTTCAAAAATTTTAATAAAATTCCTCGCAAATCAATGATTTTTAACAAAATTTTAATAAAATTTTACAAAAGAATTGAATTATTTTCTAAAATTTTAATAAATCCTTCTAAACAATTCAATAATTTTCTTAAATAGAAAAATCTTCGCAACAATTCAATTACTTTTATAAATAGTAAGATTCTTAGCGAGAATTCAATTATTTTTATAAATAGTAGTAAAATCTTTGCAAAAATTCAATTATTTTCAATAAAATTTCGCGAAAGAATATTATTTTTTTTTAATTCGCTATAAAATTTTTTAAAAGAAATCAATTATTTTCTAAAATCTTAATAAATCCTTCGAAACAATTCAATTATTTTTATAAATACTAAAATTCTTCGCAACTATTCAATTATTTTTATAAAAAGTAAAATTCTTCGCAAAAGTTCAATTATTTTTATAAATTATAAAATTCTTTGCAGAAATTCAATTCTTTTCACAACAATTTTAATACGATTCCTTTAAAGAATTTAATTCTTTTCAAATATTTACATAAAATTAAATTATTTTCTAAAGTTTTAATAAATCCTTCTAAACAATTCAATTATTTTTTTTAATTAGTAAAATCTTTGCAAACATTCAATTATTTTCAATCAAATTTCTCGCAATTCAATTATTTTTAACAAAATTTTAATAAAATTTTACAAAAGAATTCAATTATTTTTATAAATAGTAAAATTCTTCGCAATAGTTCAATTATTTTTATAAATTGTAAAATTCTTTCCAGAAATTAAATTCTTTTCAGAACAATTTTAATAGAATTCCTTTAAAGAATTCAATTATTTTCAAATATTTACATACAATTAATTTATTTCCTAAAAAATAAATCCTTCGAATCAAATCAATTATTTTTATATATATATATAGTAAAATTCTTAGCGAGAATTTAATTATTTTTATAAATAAAAAAAAATTCTTCGAATTAATTTAATTATTCTCTTTAAATTTTTTGATAAGATTCTTTGAAAAAATACAATGATTTACGATATACATTAATTTTAAAAAGAAAATTTTAAAAAAAGTTATGAAGCAAAAAAGCAATCAACAACTAACTTCAAACTGTGAAGGTTACACCGGAATACAACGATTATTAATATAGATTATTAATTAAAATATGTAGAACAAATTAATAGACACAAAGTTAATTAAAATAGTTAAAACAATTTAATTAACACAAACTTAATTGAAATTTTAATGATATTAATTATTAATCATTATAATTATGCTTAATTCAAATAAATAGAACAACTTAATAAGCACAAAATGAATTCCCACAATTGAAAGAAATTATTAAATAAAAAATAATTAATAAAATTAAAACAAATTCGTAAGCAAAAAATTAATTTAAATCAGCATAAAATTTACGAACATAAAAATTAATTAACTAATTTGATACAAACCTCAAAACTCTCAAATGTGAATTTATAATAATAATCAATCTTTCATGAGCAAAATTTGTTTCCTTCCTCGTTTCACTAACAAGATCATTCAAATAAATTGTGGCAATTTCCAATTGTCCACAGGCATGTAGTGTCAAAACTGATGCAAAACTAAATGGCACAACAGTCGCAGAAAATAGAACAAAATCAGCGACAAGTAACAAAATGAAAATAATTTCATAATACGGACTGTAACCAGTATTCAAAAATTTCCCATAAACTGGTGCTGGATATGGTATCACTGTTATATTCTCATGAGTGATTATTTTCTCCGACACCAATGGACGTACCAAATGATAACCAAAACCTCCACAATACATAAAAATAGCACACAAAATTATTAAATATCTTCCATAGTGTGCATTCTTTAACATAATTTGACGATAATTTTCATGAATTGAGCAAAATTTCCAATCCTCTTCAATGTGTTTAAAACATTTTTTCACAGTTTCACCGCGATACAAAAGTATCAAATACTTTGACAGGCTCATTATGTAAAAATTAGTGGGACCAATAAGTTCAACTTTTTCATGAACACTTTTCATTTCGTAAATAATTGTTAAAACATTAGAGAGAATTGAACAAAACATGAGAAAACAGGCGATTACATTTAAAGTGAATTTGATAATTTTTTTCCAAAATGAATCATCAATATTAATTGGCCATAAACCGAGAATTAATGCAAGAATACGAGAGAGATTTATTGTGTATTTCACATCCTTTTTATATGACAGTTTATTAATTTGAAAAATTTGGGAAATTTTCCGAGACATTTTACTATGAGTACAATTCACTTGAGACTGATGTTCATTATTGTGATCGCGGGCATTGTACTTGGGGTTAAAGTTTTTCAACGGGAAAAAAGTTTACTTCACTTAAACAAATAATGGAGTCTATTAAAATTACAAGTTTTATTTATTTTGTATAGTTAGCGTTAAGTAAATCTAATGGTATCAAATTTATGTGTAATAATCGACTGAGGTGTGTATCGAAAGTACATTTAATATAAACAAGAGTTGTTGAATAATTGAATATATTTAGTTTAATAGAGTAATAAAGTTTTGCCACTGCAAATAAAATATTTGATCTTGAAACTAAATTTTTATTGTTTGTATTTCTCTATTTTTTATTTGGCTAATAAATATTTTTTTATTCTTCATTCATTATTTATTTAATATTTATTATATAATTTTATATTTTATATACTTTTCTAAATTTATTATTTATCTTTTCTTTATTTTCTTTATTTTTTCCTATCAATTGCCATTATTCTTTACATTATTATTTTTATTAGTATTTGTAAAATAAATTAAATTCGTTTATGATTTGTTTTTCACTGGAAAATAAGTTTTATAGAAATAAAAAAAATAATTAATAAAAAATAGTGAATTAAATACAATTAATAATTATTTTTCAGCGAAATGTTAATAAAAAAATAACTGGTTCGAGGAAAATAATATTATTATTAGTATTATTTTTTTATAATTATTAATATTATTATTATAATAGTGTTATAATACTAACGTTTGTCAATAAATTTTTAGTGGAAAATAAATATAAAGAAAAAATTATTACAAACATAAAAAAATAGAAGAAAAATCATTTAGTTTAATAAATTTTCAGTGGAAAATAAGTAGAGGGAAAAAATGATTATAAATATAAAAAAATAGGAGAAAAATGATTTTGTTAAATTAATTCAATCAATATTTATAAATTTATTTTCAGTAGAAAATAAATAGAAAAAATTTAAAAATTTGAAGATTTTAAATTTAAATAATTAAAAAAATTTTAAATTAAAAAAAAGGAGAAAAATTATTCAGTAAAATTAATAAAATTTAAATTTTCTATTCATTTCATTTTCGCATAGAAAATTAACCTTAATATATAAGTTCTCTGAAAATTTGTACATTAACAAAATATTATGCACCCGAGAGAATTAAAGTGTAATTATTGTAATTAAGGTCTAAAACGTGATTCCTCCTACGATAGTGAGCTAATAATTATCTAATATTTATCGCACATTTGTTGGACATTATTTATTATAATTGTAGGAATTAATTAACATTTTGTGCATGCGCTCACCTACAAAATTATTTTCATTGCAAAAAAAAAAAAAAAAAAAAATGCTACAACTATTTAGTAGTGTGAGTTACTATGTTATAAACTTAATTTACCGAGAATTAAAAGCCAACATTTATTCTTGTGTATATATGTTCCCGGATGGATCTTCAGGGATTTAAAGCTCCAATGAAATTAAATTCTCTTTTATTTTTAACTAAGTTTTTAAATATCATTCACTGTTAAAGACATTAGGGTTTTTATAAAATCATTTGAAATATTGTAGATATTTTTTATTTTATCGAAATTTTTAAATTCTCTCGTATTTAAGTGAAAGTAAAAATACGTTTATAGTAAAAACATATTTAGAAAAAATGAAAAATAATAAAATAAGTTATAAATAGAAATAACAAACGAAATTTTTTTCTGTTCAAATATTTTCAAAGATCATACTAAAATAAAAAATAATGTGAATTTTATAATTAAAAATGAAGAAAACTGTAAAACAAGTATAATGCTTTTTCATTATTTGAGAAAGTTTGGAAATTTTTTTTTCTGCAAAAAATATTTCATAAATCCCTTATTAAAAACAATATAAAATGTTTTAATTCAATATTGAATTCGAAAATTTCAACACAAAATTTAATTGAACTTTTTCAACAAATTTTGATTGATCTCTTCCTCTATTTTTTTGAAACGAAAAAATACTTTTTTCTCAAATTTCAATTAATAATGCTTCTTTTTAAAATAATAATTATCTCTAAATTATAATTATTTTGAGAAAAAGATTTTCTTAACCGATTGTCAGACTAATGTTAATTAATTATCGACACCTTTCTAAAGAACTTTCTCTACAACGAATGACATCATTAAAAATCCTCTTCAAATGACAATTTGTTCAACAAATCAAGGTATTATTGCACATTACAAAAAGTACGCATTCACTTAATAAATAAGTAAACAAATAAATAAATAAAACGAATTACAATATCAGTCAATAAGTAACGATAAATAAAATAAATTAATCAATTGAAAAAATAAATAAATTATAAATAAATAAAAAAAAATTGTATTACTAATTAGTAGTTAATAATTAATAAAATAAATTTACGAATTAATAAATAAATAAACTAATAAATAGGAAAAAAGAATTTTATTACTTATCAATAAAATAAATTAACAAATTAGTAAATAATAATAATTAAAGAAATTAATAAATAAAAAAATCTAATTTTATTATTAATTAATTAATAATTATATAATAAATTCAAAATCAAAATTTTTGGTAGGTTTAAAAATACATTTTCTCGTAGAAATTACGTTTGGGATGAAATTTAATTTTTAAAGAAGCAAAATTTAAAAAATTAATAGTTAATGTGATAAATATAAAAAAATTATCATTCGAATTTTATCGTACATCGATTATATTGAGGAATAAATAGCAAACTAATTGGAAAAATAGCGAAAATAATTACAAGGGTCTTTGCATAAATTACAGAGAAATTAATTGCGTAAATTTCAGCAAATCGATTTTACCATTAATCATAACAAACCTGTCAGTAAAAAATAATTCAATGAAATTTATCACACGATTAACGAAATCAATTAATTTATGACTCAAATTAAAAAAATAATAATTCAATTAAAAAAAGATTGAATTTTTAAAAATCAATTTTAATAATTTTTTAATTTTTTTATTTTACATGTATATGAATATCAACTTACGAGCTAGGAAAAAAATATTCCTTCCGTCAGTTTTTAATTTTTAGACTTTAAAATTAATCGTAAAATTAAAATTTATTAAAATTAAAATAAAATTAGTTCTAAAAACAATTTTGTGACATAAAAACAAAAGAGTTTCTTTTATCAAGGCCCATAGAAGAAATTTAATTGTTTGAAGAAAAAAAAATTCTTTCTTTTCTTTTTTTGGATTTAAATTATACTAATTTTTTTTGTTGGTTTTAAATTATAATAATGAATACAGGTACATATATAAAAATGGTAACAAGTTTTTTTTTCTTCCTCAGTCGGAAATTATTCATTATCCGAGATATTTAGAATTTTATGATTTATTCAAACAATCGGAATGATCTACATCTTTTTGTCTGGTGAATGATGACGAAAGGAATTTGAGTGGATTTGAGATTTACATTTCTTGTCTTTATTGAAGGCAAAAGTATAACCAGCGTACTTCCGTTTCTTATTAGTGAGAAAGAAGAAAAAAAAAGGAGAGTGTCTCTCTCTCCCTCTTTCTCTCTCTCTGGGGGAATTAATTAGCACGTAATCGCACGACGTTTCATAACAACGTCGGCGCGAAATATTCACTCGGCACAAGTCCGTTTGTCCAACTCTATTATTTCCCTCGCGTGTTAAATTCACAGAATTCTCATCACCTCATAGCGACTAGTGAGAGAATAATAAGCCATGAAGATAAAGTAGGTTTTTGATCAATTTAACTCGCGGTCACGTTATTTCAACAAGTCAATTTTACGCCAGTCATGAAAAAATATTTATTCATCTGCATTGCATTTTTTTTTCTTTCTCTCTTTATATTCTTTTTTTTTTTTTTTTTTTGACACCATTCCTTTTTTTGTGGGAAGTTTCACGACACAATTTTTCATTTATTTTTTTCACCTTTTTTCTTTTTTTCTTTTTTGTATATGAAATACAAAAAACGATTTTTTACTTTCTCATTTTTTTATTGCAATAATTATTATTTTTGCACGAAAATTTAAGTTTGTTTTTCCTTGAATTTTCCCTAATTTCCAGGTGGAATTCTGATTTTTCTTCTCTTCAATGAAAAAAAAAATAGAGCAAAATTTTTTTCATGAGATTTAAGAAAAAATTATTTGCCACAAAAATTTAATTTAATTTTTCCCTCACTTTTCGGCTGCTTTTCAGACAAAATTTTGAATTTTTTCTTGATTCTAAAGAATATTCTAATTCACTTAAAATATTAAAATTAGTTACTCAAAAAAAATATTATTTTCTAGAATTTTTAATTATTTTTTATAAAAATAATAAAGAAATTTATAAAAAATTTGAAAATAATAAAATTCTTGTAAAATTTTTATTATTTATAAAAGTAATTAAAAGGTTTGCGTACAATTTTATTAAATTTTTTTTTAAATAATTGAATTCCTTTTGGGAAATTTTCATTCAAATAGTAGATATTGAAAATCATTGAAATTAGAAAAATTTTTGAAAATAATTAAAATTAGGACAAGAATTTTATTGACATTTTTAAAAATAATTGAACATTGGGGAAGAATTTTGTTATTTATAAAGATAACTGGGATTTTGACGGTAAGTTTTTTTAAATTTTGAACATAATTGAATTTTAAGAGAAGAATTTTATTTTTTTTTTAAATAATTGAATTTTTGCAATTATTTGTAATTTCTCCAAAATTAAATTTTTTAGTGTTTTCTACAAAAATTTGAATTAAAAATTTCTAAATTCTATTATTTTTAAAATTGATAATTTTATTTAAAAAGTAAGTATAAGACGTTAGTAATTGTTGGTAGTAATTTCTAAAATTCAACTTTCAATTAAGTTTTTGTTTTTTAGCTCGTTCAGGTATTTGAAATAATTTTGTTTTACGAATTTGTTTTCATTATTTTAGTATGAATTATTTTAGCTTTATAAACAAAAAATTAGTTCCATGGAAATTTAAATTAAAAGTATGAAAAATTCAAATTTTCAAAGATTTTAATTAAAAACCTTTACAAAATTCAATTATTAGTAACTTCTCCAAAATTCAATTATTATTTAAAATTTGAACTAAAACTCATTTTTAAAACCATTTTTATTAGAAAATTCTATACGAAAATTCAATTATTTAAATACAAACATAATAGATAATTGAATAATTGAATATTTCTTAATTTCTTAAATTTCTTATACATAATTTTATCAACAAATTTTTAAATAATTGAATTCTTGCCAACAATTTTATTAAAATTTTTGAAAATAATTCTACACTTAAGAAAAATTTTCTTAAAATTCTATAAAAAATAATGGATTTATTACCAAGAATTTTATTAAAATTTTTTAGAATAATTGAATTGCTGCCAAGAATTTTGTATATTTATGAAAATAATTGAATTCTTAACAATAGTTTTATTAAAATTTTCAAAAAGATTTAAATATCTAAAAAGAATTTTAATAAAATTCTATCAAAAATAATTGAATTTTTACCAAGAATTTATTAAAATTTTTTAAAATAATTGAATTTCTAAGAATAATTTTACGAAACTTATGTCGAAGATAATTAAATTCTTGCCAAAAATTTGATTAAAATTCTATCGAAAATAATTGAATTTCTGACAATAATTTTGTTATTTTTGAAAATAATTGAATTCTGGACGACAATTTTATTAAAATTTTTGAAAATAATTGAATTCCTGTGAAATTTTCATTATTTATGATAATAATTTAATATTTGCGTAGAGTTTTGTCAAAATTTTTGTTTAATAATTGAATTTCTTTGGGAAATTTTATTAAAATAGAGTATTAAAAATCATTGAATTAAGAAAAAATTTTGAAAATAATTAAAATTTTGCAATGAATTTAATTAAATTTTTTGAAAATAATTGAATTTTATTTCTTTTAAAAATAATTGAATTCTTGTGATGAATATTGTTGTTTAAGAAAAGAATTGACTTCCTCCGAATGATTTTATTATGTATTTATAAAAATAATTAAATTCCTAAAAGGAATTTTAAAGTTAATGAAAATAATTGAATTACTGCGAAGAATTTAATGCCAAATTTTAAAACATATTTTGTTTGAAAAAATTATTTAAATTCACATTTTTAATAATTGAATTCCTGTGAAATTTTTCTTTTCTTTTTTTTTTTTGAAAATAATTGAATGTTCATATAGAATTTTATAAAAAATTTTGCTAATAATTGATTTCATTGGGGAAATTTTATTAAAATAGAATATTGAAAATCATTCAATTAAAAAAAATTTTTCAAAATAATTGAAATTTTGCCATGTATGTTCTTGTAAAATAATTTGGAATTAGAGATGAATTTCAAAAGGAAAATAGAATACGTAATAAAGTCTGAAATAATTTATCATCTCTCCGCGTGTGTATGGCTGAACTCTTTATGTAATGTGTGCCTCTAAAGGAAAAACAATTTAATTAGAATAGAAATTAATTAACTTTTCTGTTGAACTTTGATTGGTGTCGCATTTTGTTAACCCAATGTGCATTTCCATTAAGAAGTAATTCAAAGCTACAAGCATTTTGTGGTGTGAGTCTCTGGATGAAGCTAATTTAATGAAAGTTAAAAGCCAACGTGCAGAACATCTTGTAATACGAGAATCAACTTTACTTTAGTCTTTAGATTTAAAGCTCCTAATGAAATTAGTTTTCAGATCAAAAGGCTTATAGTTTGCCTCCTTCAAGCTTGATTAATTAGGCACTTCAACAATACAAGAGCGGACGCATGAGAAAAAAAATTTAAGAAACGTTTTTTTTCGTCTCTTTTGTAAAAAAAAATTTCTAACGCTCTAAAAGATTCATTCAAGAAATTAAAGAAATATATTAAATTTTTCAATCGGATAAATTTTTTCCCCAGTATCAAAATTTATTAAAGTTTTTTTATATACTTTAAAGTTTAAAAATATACAATTAATTTCTTAAACCGAGAATAATTGAAAAAATTGCGAAATTAGCAAAATGAAAAAAATCGCGATCAATATCGAAAATTTTAGACAAATCTCTGGCAATTTTTTTTTAATAGATCTCTGGGAACTCTTCTATCTTCCATATTTGAAATTACATAATGATGATTCGACCAATCTGTTACACGGACAGTTAAAGAGAAAGACGGAGAAAGTCGCATTCGATGCTAAGCATCTTTGTTATTGTCCTGCAAACTTTTATATTCTATACATTACAAGTCCCCTAACGACTGATTTGCTACCTCTCTATACTTTATTTATTGTTTAAATATTTTTCCCTCCCGAAAAGAAAAAAATTTTAAGTCTACATATTATATAAATTTCCCATATCTATTCACTTTAATAACTTTTCAATTTATCCTCATATAATACACGTAATCTTATGCATATATATTTTCCACAAGGCGTCAAAATCTCCCAATATTACACTTTTTTTCCAAAACCCGGAAATTGGAAAATAAATTTATTTTAAAATAAAATCAATCTATTACAATTTTTCTAAATATTCAAGTATTTTTCCGGTGTTACATCATAAAGACAATATAATGTATTATATTGAAAAATAAATCGTATTCGTCGAAAATAAGGGAAAAAGGGTGGTGAAGAGGGGGGAGGAAAGGGGTATAAAAAATGTAATATTATTCGCAAAGAAAAGGAGATTTAATAAATTAAATTACAGCACACGACATTGGGTACCTATATTCTCTTGGATGGTTGCTTCAAATGAAACTTGGATGAAGCACTTTGAGGTAATTTTGCAATTTACTGCTCTCTCGACTGCTCCTCATCGCTACCATGCACATTTCTACACACTATACCAAAGGTTTATATCAATATAGTATTCCTAAATTGAGACTCAAAAATAAGTTGTAATAATAATTCAATACAACAGATCAAAATTTTTTTCCACTCGACTTTATTTGACGAAAAGAAAAATATTTCCCGAAAGTATTTGACTCATTTTTCCAATCAATATTATAAATAGTTTTTGATATACTGTTCTTTTAAGAATTTCCAAATTCAATAGTTTATAATTCAATTTTGAAAAATTTCGTTTATTCGAAAATTCTTTAATTAAATATAAGATTAGAAAATAAATACTTGAAATAATTTTAAAAAATTTCGATTAAGCTTTAGGAAAAAAAATTAGTTCCATGTAAACTTTAATTAAAAGTATGAAAAATTCAGATTTTCAAAGATTTTAATTTGAAACCTTTACAAATTCAATTATTTCTAAAAATTGGCTCGGTGAAACAAGCGACCCGCCGGCCATAGGCGCCGACACGCATATAGTAGCGCGGTGGCCCTATACGGTTCAATCGACGCAAAAACAACGTACGCTAGCAATTACAAATTATAAAAAAAAATGCAACAGTCACATTTTAAAGAGCAATAACCTTCCTTGAATTTGCGACCAAGAAACAAAAAATTGGTCAAAAATTCTTCAAGTTATGAATTTTTTTTCGATTTTTTTTCCAATTTTCGTTTTTCTGATACGGGCGGGTGGGGACGCTGGCTATCAAAAATTTTTTAAATAAATTCTTATTGGTCCAATGATAAGTAGCATTAATCCCTCTTTAATTTGCGACCAAGAAACAAAAAATTGGTCAAAAATTCTTCAAGTTATGAATTTTTTTTCGATTTTTTTTCCAATTTTCGTTTTTCTGATGCGGGCGGGTGGGGACGCTGGCTATCAAACATTTTTTAAATAAACTCTTATAGATCCGAGAATAAGAAGCATTAATCCCTCTTTAATTTGCGACCAAGAAACAAAAAATTGGTCAAAAATTCTTCAAGTTTTGAATTTTTTTTCGATTTTCCTTCCAATTTTCGTTTTTCTGATGCGGGCGGGTGGGGACGCTGGCTATAAAAAATTTTTTAAATAAATACTTATTGGTCTAATGATACGAAGCATTAATCTTTCTTTAATTTGCGACCAAGAAACAAAAAATTGGTCAAAAATTCTTCAAGTTATGAATTTTTTTAAAATTTTTTTTCCAATTTTCGTTTTTCTGATGCGGGCGGGTGGACACGCTGGCTATCAAAAATTTTTTAAATAAATTCTTATTTATTCCGAGAATAAGAAGCATTAATCCCTCTTTAATTTGCGACCAAGAAACAAGAATTTGGTCGAAAATTGTTCGAGTTATGAATTTTTTTTAAACTTTCTTTTCAATTTTCGTTTTTCTGATACGGGCGGGTGGGGACGCTGGCTATCAAAAATTTTTTAAATAAATTCTTATTGGTCTAATGATAAGAAGCATTAATTTTTTTTTAATTTGCGACCAAGAAACAAAAAATTGGTCAAAAATTCTTCAAGTTATGAATTTTTTAAAAACTTTTTTTCTAATTTTCGTTTTACTGATACGGGCGGGTGGGGACGCTGGCTATCAAAAATTTTTTAAATAAATTGTTATTGGTCTAATGATAAGTAGCATTAATCCTTCTTTAATTTGCGACCAAGAAACAAAAAATTGGTCAAAAATTCTTCAAGTTATGAATTTTTTTAAAATTGTTTTTCTAATTTTCGTTTTTCTGATACGGGCGGGTGGGGACGCTGGCTATCAAAAATTTTTTAAATAAATTCTTATTGGTCTAATGATAAGAAGCATTAATTTTTTTTTAATTTGCGACCAAGAAACAAAAAATTGGTCAAAAATTCTTCAAGTTATGAATTTTTTAAAAACTTTTTTTCTAATTTTCGTTTTACTGATACGGGCGGGTGGGGACGCTGGCTATCAAAAATTTTTTAAATAAATTGTTATTGGTCTAATGATAAGTAGCATTAATCCTTCTTTAATTTGCGACCAAGAAACATAAAATTGGTCAAAAATTCTTCAAGTTTTGAATTTTTTTTCGATTTTCCTTCCAATTTTCGTTTTTCTGATGCGGGCGGGTGGGGACGCTGGCTATCAAAAATTTATAAAATAAATTCGCAATGATTTAATCTTAAGGAACAATTATCCGTCTATAATTTGCAACCAAGAAACAAAAAAATTAATCAAAAAATGTTCCAGTTATTAATTTTTTTTTAACTTTTTTCCAATTTTTGGTTTTCTGATACGGGCGAAGAAATTTATAAAAAAAAATTGGTAAATAATTAAATTCCTGTGAAATTTTTTATAAAATTTTGTTTTAATAATTGAATTCTTTTGGAAAATTTTATTAAAATAGATATTTTATATATAATTTAAATGAGGAAAATTTTTGAAAGTATTTGGAATTTTGACATGGATATTATTAAATTTTTTGAAAATAATTGAATTTTGGAGAAGAATTTTATTACTCATAAAAATAATTGAATTTTGATAATTAATTATTTGAAAATAATTTTTGTTTTTTGTATTTTTGATATTTAAAGGCATTTTTTTTCGTTTTGAAAATTGTTTAAAATTTCTTCGTATATTGTAATTCAAATATTTAGAAATTTATTATTTTAAAAAATTTAATTCCCCAAATTAAATGAAGTTATAAAGAGAATTGAAAGATAAAGAAAATTGAAAGTTACACAAACATTTTTACAAACTAGAAGGGAAATGTCGACAAAAATGATTGCAAATGTGTAAACAAAAATAATGATATGTTTAATAAAAAGAGTTTTTGAATTCAAGATTTTGCATTCTTGGATTCAATTGGAAAAGACGTTGAAATTGAAAAGTTTAATGGAGTTGCGGGAGTCAGGATTGTATTTCAACGAGCAGGAAGAAAATAAGACAGGGTTCTTATAGGGTGTGTCAAAGTGAAAGTTTCATCCACCGCAATATCTTCTAAATAACAATTTAACGCAGTTGCCATTTTGCAAATTATCACTAAATTATAAAGATGCCTCTTTAAACATTACTTTTCAGTTGATGGCAATATGCGCCTTCTCCGCGGGAGAAATCATGAAATCATTCTCAAGACAGGTAGTAGGGAAAATGAATTTGCAATTCACAACAAATTGTGATACAACTAATTATTCTTTTTTTTTCGCATCTATATCGTTTAGTACTCAATTCTTTTGAAATTAAGAGTGCAATCTTTTTTCCATTGCAAAAAAATATTATTTCAACTCAACTCTTTGTGGAAATTATTTTTTTCTTTTCTAATTTTCATCGCGAAAAAAAATTCACAACCAAATTTAAAAATAAGCTTTTAAATTCGTTAAAAGTAAGTTTTTTCTTTCGTTAAAAATAAGCTTTTTTTATTTCGTAAAAATCAACTGTTTTCTTTTGTTAAAAATAAGCTTTTTTTCTTTCGTTAAAAGTCAACTTTTTTATTTCGTTAAAAATAAAATTGTACATCTAAAGTGTAAATAAACTTTTATATTTAAAGTATAAATAAATTTTTATGTATAAAGTTGAAATAAATTTTTCCATGTAAAGTGTAAATAAAATTTTATGTATAAACTATTAATATTGTAAATTTACATTTAAAAAAAAATTTTCTATACGCGTATAAATATAGATTTTCTATAAAAAAGTATAAATTGTAAATAAATATAAAAGAGGATTGAAAATAAATGTGGAAAACAATGAGGAATTTTCGAGAGATCTAAAATTTAGCGTACGATCGTAAATTCGCGTACTTTTTAAATAGTTCCTTACCCTAAAAACGAAAGTCGTCCATATTCATTGATACTATCTCGTGGGTATGTGATACGTAATGTATTGTTCATTCGACAGACTTCACATGAGGTGAGAAAGTATGCAGCTGCTTTAGGTGATTCTCGACAAATATTTCACATATATGTTAATCGATTTCGTGTAAAAATTCTAACGCTATCACATTTCAATTCGAATTGCCATTCATTTTAGCAATTCGATTTATTTCCTTTGACCCAAGTGAATAGATATCAACAATTTATCTTCTTTCGACTGTCACAAATTTTCCATTATTATTTTTGGAAAAAAAAGTAAGAAAAAAAAATTTACTGAACTTAATTATTTCTTACTCTACATATAGCCCTTTCAATTGCTACTAATTTGTAATTGAAAATGAAATTGAAAATTTGAAAAGAGTTTTATAACATAATAAACAAATTTTTTTCTTATTTTGATTTGTCAATCACATTCTTTTTACAAAATTTTTGCACAATTTCTATTTCTTTATCCCATATTTTTAAGAAAATCTCAATATTATTATTTTAATAAGTATTAATTTTTAATTAATAAGAATAAATTATTTAGTATTTTCTTAATAATATTGTCCTAGAATTGCGAGCGTATCTTCTGCTGCATTGTATTATTTATTGTTTATAATAATTCTAAAAAATTTTTGTTAACTTAAAAAATTTTTTAATTTTTAATTATTTAAACTAATACAATTTTATTTAAACTAAATAAAATATATTTGAACGAAAGAAAATATATTTAAACTAAATAAAATATATTTGAACGAAAGAAAATATATTTAAACCAAATAAAATATATTTGAACGAAAAAAAAATATTTAAACCAAATAAAATATATTTGTACGAAAGAAAATATATGTAAACCAAATAAAATTTATTTGAGCCAAATAAAATACATTTAATCCAAATAAAAAGTCAAGTTGTCTCTGAGGAAAATATATCTTTTTTCTGAGTGAAATGCCGGTAAAAGGAATAAAAATGAAATGAAATTTCGAAAAAGGAAATAAAATCAAATTTTCCCTTTTCGAGAAAAAAGAAAAAGATTCACGAGAAAGGAACTGAAAATTTAATTATTGTCAATCAAGTGAAGTTATCCCAGAGACAATGGGAATTGAACGATAATAAAAAAAAAACCTGACATTTAATTCACGAATCGGACAAACGAGCCTTTCCAACTTTTAAAATGTCCACTTTTCATCGCTCATTTCCTACTTTCCCATATTTGCCAACTTCTAAATTACAGATTACTTCAATTGCTCCTCGTACGGAAAATTAAAAAAAAAAGAAAGAAAAATTAAATCTACCATAATGAATAGTCCTGGTCAGATTGAAGTCCATAAAACAGTTGTGTATCCTGATCATAAAATTGGCTAAATGGTCTTCTGGTATTTTTCAAGAAATTCATCATAACGTAAAGAGAGAGAGAGAGATGAAATTAAAATTCATTGAACGAAAATGTTCTACACGAGGAACAACCAAAATTGTATACTTATTTCATTCCCCCCCCCATCCCACCCCTCGCCGAATCTTTTTATATACTTTTTGCCGTAACATCGAAATAGCACTCTCTTCTTGCGTGTCTCTTCCTGTAATTACAATATAAACGCTCTCTGTTGAAATACATTTTGGTTTAACCAACTCGAATACATCTGGGATTCGCGTTCTCGAAGAAGTCTCTCGTGTAATTTGTGACGTACCGTGAGTCACGCTGACTGTTAACGACTCCACTAATGGCAAACGATAGATTTTTTTTTTTTTTATTTTCATCTCAAATTCTTATGTACAAGACTTTCTTGGTTACCTTTAATCGAACACCATAGCAAATGACATCGAATGACGATTCCAACTTGACATTTTCATTGCATTTCGTGTATTTCTATGTTTTATATATATAGACAAAAAAAAACACGAAAAGTTGTTAATTTCATCATAAATCGATTATTTATCTCTTATCGCTTTGGAAAATTTTTTTTTTCTCCATTCATAATGAAATGACGAGTGTCATAATTTACAATTATTGCGGTGTAAATTTTTGACAAGGGAATTTACATTTACAGACTTTATGTAGTCGATAATAAATTTTTAAAAAAGTAGCAAAGAAACGTAGTTTTATAAAACTAAAAAGTAGTAAAAAAGTAGCCAACGAAAATTTAACGACTCAATTTTTTCATACACCCAGATAAAAATTTTTATTTAAACACGAACATAATTTACTTGAATTAAATAAAAATATATTTGTCTAAGAGCCAACTATAGATTATTTATTTATTTATTTAAAATAATTTTTTTATTAGACATAAGTAAAATTGTTCTTTACCAAATAAAATTTTAGCCAAATAAAATTTTAACTAAACTAAATAAAATTTATTTGAAACAAATAAAAAGTCTACTTTGCTCTGAGTGAAATATATCTTTTTTCTAGGTGTAATTTCTAAATAAAATTACATTCAAAAATAGAATAATTTTTTTAAAATAAATATTTAAATACCTACCTATTTATTTTTCCACAGGAATTAAAATATTTTAAATGATTTTAATATAAAGCCTCTTTGAAGTTAAACTATTTCTAAAAATTACAACTGTAATTCTTCCAAAATTAAATCATTCTTTTGTTGAAATATGTCAGTAAAATTATTCAAAACTTGAATCATTTTATTTCAAAATAAAAATATAATCGTATTTTTTAGAATAATAATTGAATTTTCTTGAAGAATTGTAATAAAATTTTTAAGAATGATTGCAATGAGTTATATTAGTTGTGAAAATTAATTGAATTTTTGCAACGAATTTTATTAAAATTTTTCAAAATAATTGAAATCCTGAGAAAAATTGTATTATTTATAAAAATAATTGAATTCTTGCTATTAAAAATAATTGAATTATTCCGAAGAATTATATAACTTATGAAACTAATTGAATTCTTATGACAAATTTCATTAAATTTTTTTTTGAAAACAATTAAAATCTTTTCAAAAAATTTAATTAAAAATGCATTGAAAATAATTATTAAATAAATTCTAAATTCTAATTTTTTTCTATTTATTAAACAAATAATAACATTTTTAAGAATAATTGCATTTTTCAAGGAATTTATTTAAAATTGAATTAAAAATAATTGAAACCCAGCGATGAGTTTTATTAGTTATAAAAATTAATTGAATTTTTGCAACGAATTTTATTAAAATTTTTTCAAAATAATTGAAATCCTGAGAAAAATTGTATTATTTATAAAAATAATTGAATTCTTGCTATATTATTTAAAATAATTGAATTCTTTTGAAGAATTGCAATAAAATTATTAAGAGTTTTATTAGTTATGAAAATAATTAAACTTTTATAACGAATTTTATGGAAATTGTTTTTAATTAATAATTGTTTTTTTTTGAAAAATGTTATGAAGATAGTATTTTAAATAATTGAATTCCTGTGAAAATTTTATTACTATGAAAATAATTGAAAGTTTCCAAAGGATTTTATAAAAAAAATTTTTAAATAATTGAATTCTTTTGGGACCTTTTTTTATTCAAATAGATTTTGGAAATAATTGAGTTTAGAAAAGTTTTTGAAAATAATTGAATCATTTGAAAGAACTTTATTAAAATTTGTTGAATTGTTTCTAATAAATTTATTTAAACATTTGAGAATAATTTTTTTAATTCTACTTTTAGATAATTTAAATAGTGCAAATTTTCAAAAATAGAAAAAGTATAGTTTTTAGTGGCATAAATGTAAAAAAATATCCAAATAGGTAGTAGCAAATCGTTGAAAAAGTAGTAAATAGTAATTTTTTGTAGATGAGTTCGAAGCCAATTAGAATCAGGATAATAAAGAAAAAATTTGTTATACAGTATTTTTTCTATAGTATTTTTTTTGTATTATCGATTTTATGTAGGTATTTCTTTTTTAAATAATAATATTTTTTCCGAAAAACTTTAAAGAGAATTACAACTGCAATAAATATATATAAATGTCTCCATGATTCATGGTAGACGGCTTTTTGCGCATGAATGTAAAAGTTTACATGACAAAAATTCCGCTTGAAGGATAATTTGCATTTAAGGAAGTAACACTGACATTTTGGTACGAGGAAAGAGATCGCAAAATGTTTGTGACAATGAGCGAGGAGCTTCGCGCGCGAGACACAAGTATAAAATTGTACTCTCTGCTTAGAAATTCAAAAACAAATACGGTTCACGCATTTTCTTTCCTGGAGCAAATGCGAATTTTATTAACCTCAAAAAAGAGAAATAAAATAACGTATAAGAAAATTTCCTTTCCTATAATTTTTATTCTTCTTTCTTTTCAAAAAGAAAAAAAAATAGTAAAAATTATTCCGCTGTTTTGAAAACAGGATTTTTTTCTTCGCCAAATCCTTTTACTTTAGAAAAAATCCTTTTTCTTTTTAGAAAAATTTTAAATATAAATGAATTTAGAAAAAGAAAAAAATGCGGAAATAAAATATTGTTAATCATAAAATTCGTATTTTCTCTGTGAATTTGGAAAAAGGTTTTTTCCCTCGTAAAATGGTTCTATAGTTGACGAAGTACAGCCGGAATAAATGGCAGATTGATGATGCGGATATGCTCGAGGCGGTACTCAACCCAAAAAGATACAAATAATACCGAAATCTTTTGGGGCTCAAAAAAATGTTTCATTTTTCATAAAAAAAAATTTTTTTTTTCTCTTTTTGAATCTTCTATTAATCCATTTACACTTTGCAAGCAAATTTGAAAATAAACATTTTTCAACTTTCATTTCAGATTTTATTTCATTTTTTTATTTTATTTCTTTTTTTTATTTTATTTCTTTTTTTACTTACTTTCATTTCTTTTTGTTTACTTTTATTTATTTCTTTATTTTTAAATTGATTTATTTATTAACTATGAAAACTAAATCTTCCTGATATTTTATTACTTCATAAAAATTATTCTAAAAATTGACAAAATTTCCATTATATTTTTTAAAGAAATTTTTACTGATTCACTTTAATTGGGGAATATAAAAATTGTTAACAAACATTAAAAGTAAAAACTGTAAATGAAAATAAAAATTTTTAAATATTAATAAAAATAGAAATTAAAATTGAAAAATATTAATAAAACTAAGAAGAAAAATTAAAAAATGTTAATAAATGATTATAATAAGCTCTAGTAAATAATATCTATACAATGTTATTAAATCGATAGAAAAATGAAATTTTTCTAATAACAATAACAAGAGAACAAAAAATATTTTTTCCTTTCGAAAATAAAGAGAAACATTTTATGAAACGGAAACAAAATAGAAATATAAAAAACAAACTAAAAAATTAATCAGTAGAAAAATTTTCGTAACGAATAAAAATTAATTTTTCGAGAGAAAAAAAATTTACTGCAAATGTTTAAACAAACGTTTGTAAAAAGTAGAAAAACATTTTTTCAAAAAGCAAATTTTCTGTCAGAAAAGAAAAATTTTCTAAAATGAAAGATAAATATCTCCATTTTAGAAATTCAAAGTGAATAAAAAATAAAAAATAATTTAAAAAATGTCACGGAAAAAATTGCGAAATTGAAATTTTTTTTTTAGAAATTCTTCTCTGAAAGAAATTTATTTTTTTTAATTAATAATTTTCAAAATATCCTTCAAAAAAAAAATGATTGCCAAAAAATGATTGTTATAGGATATTTAAAAAATGGTTAATAAAATAATTAATAAAAATTTTAAATTGATTGTAAGAAAATAAGAAAAACAATGCTTGTAAAACGTGATTAAAAAAATTAAACACAAAAATGTCGAATAAAAATTATTGTAAAAATTGATTGTTTAAAAGTTAAGAAAAATAATTGTAAAAATTGTATCTAAGAAAATAAAGAAAAATTATTGTAAAAATTGATCGTAAGAAAATAAGAAAAAAATTGATTGTAAAAAATTATTGGAAAAAATACAAAAAAGAATGTCGAAAAAAACGGTTGTAAAAATTAATTGTAAGAAAATAAGAAAAGAATTATTGTAAAAGATGATTGTAAGAAAATGAAGAAAAAATTTTTGCAAAAATTGTTTGTAAGAAAAAAAAATTGACTTTAAAAAATTATTGGAAAAAAGTACAAAAAAGAATGTAAAAAAAAACCGTTGTAAAAATTGGTTGTAAAAAATATGAAAACAATGATTGTAAGAAAATAAAGAAGAAAGATTGTAAAAATTGTTTGTAAGAAAATAAAGAAAAATGATTGTAAAAATTGATTCAAAAATTAAATACAAAAATGGCGAAAGAAAATTATTGTAAAAATTGATTATAAGGTAGTATAGAAAAATAATTGTAAAAATTGTTTGTAAGAAAATAAAGAAAAATGATTGTAAAAATTGATCGTAAGAAAATAGGAAAAAAATTGATTGCAAAAAATTATTGGAAAAAAGTACAAAAAAGAATGTAAAAAAACGGTTCCTGGTAAAAATTGATTGTAAGAAAGTAAAAAAAAAAGATTGTAAAAATTGTTTGTAAGAAAATAAAGAAAAATGATTGTAAAAATTGATTGTAATAAAAAAAAATGATTGTAAAAAAATGATTGAAAAGCAGTGCCTACAAAAAAGAATGATACAAAAATTATTGTAAAAATTGATTGTAAGAAAATTAAGAAAAATGATTGTAAAAAAATGATTGAAAAGCAGTGCCTACAAAAAAGAATGATACAAAAATTATTGTAAAAATTGATTGTAAGAAAATTAAGAAAAATGATTGTAAAAATTGATTGCAGGAAAAAAGAAAAAAAGATTGTAAAAAATGATTGAAAAAAATTACCTACAAAAAAGAATGATGATAAAAAAATGATTGTAAAAATTGATTGTAAGAAAATAAAAGAAAAAAATAGAAAAAAGAAATGTCGAAAAAAAATTACGAAACGCAATTTGTGAAATTGAAAAAAAATTACCAGAAATTTCCCTCAGAAAAAAATTCACTGCAGGAACAGATTCAGAATCCAAATGTCCATCTGATTAAAGTAATTACTTCTGGATTCGACTAGTTCCTGCAGTGAATTACAATGCATAATAATAAGATTCGCCATAATAGAGATGACAACCGGATTTAACGGATTACATCGGAATTATCCGTTTTCTCTCCTGTGGGAAAAGAGGGAAAAAAATCAAATTTTTTTTAACCAAATCGACATATTGATGAGATTGATGAGACAATGATGAACTTTTCTCCACTGAACAAGAGAGAGAGAGAGAAGGACATTGCGAATAATCACAAATCTAATATCGCTCACCAGAGAATGAAAAGCGAGTGTCATCGGGTCATCACGATTCAACGGACAATAATATTCAACCCCAATCAGATATTTTTTTTTTTAATTTTTTCAAAAAACGAAAGAGAGACACATTATAAATAGACGTCGAATATCCGCACGATAATCGATATATTCAAAGAGGAAAGAAGAAAAAATCTAATTTATATCATTTACGACTCAATCGGATAGGGAATGACATTTTCTTAACCGCGCGCATCCCAATGAAATTACATCTTCATAATATAGGTACAAAGACTTAATAATAAATAAGTGCCGTCTTCATTTAAAAAAAGAGAATTTCGAGAAAAAATGAAAAAAAAAGGAATAATCACGATTGAAATAAAAGAGAAGGAAAAAAAAAGATGAACTTTTGTAAAATGGTGATGTGGGTAAATTTATTATACGATGAGCGTTATGTCATACGAAATTATTACAACACGTTGATTACTAAATGAGACGAATGGAAAAAAAATTTAGTAATGTGACTTGATTTGCTGTAACCGCGTATATATATACATTTAATTGTCAAATAAACATAACAGGTGAAAAAGTCAAAATCATCAAAACAATTAGCCAAAGTGCATTTATTAAACCCTTTATTTCTCTCTCGTTTTTAGAAAGTATTTTATATTTTTTTCACTGACTACAAACACGCTAAAGTTTATTTTTAAATGACGCTTAGAATAAATTACCATTTTTCTTGAAAATACTCTTCACCAAATTTTTATTTACCTACTTTAGTCTCAATTTCAACTAAAAATAAAATAAATAAAATAAAATTTCATAAATTTTTAATCATAATTGATTTTCTTGACTCAAACTTTTTATTAACTCTATTTTTCACTTTTTCTCCCAAATCTTTTGTTCTGTTTATTTTCCTACTTATTTTAATACCAAAACATATAAATAATAATTTTTGTTATTAATTTTAAATAACCAAACTTTCGATTGTAAATCTTTTATATTTTAGTTTTTTTCTACGTTCGTCCTGATTTCTAAAAAAATAATTTTATTAACAAAGTTTTAAAACTAATCCATTGTTTTGAAGAATTTAAATTAAAACTTATTTTTAAAATGATTGTTTTCTACAAAATTTTTATTTATTCATTTATTTATTGAATCATTAATTTAAAAAATCATTAAATCATTAAATAAATCATTAATTAAAAATCAAATTAAAAAAAAAAAATTAATTAGATTTTAATTTTTTTTCCTAATTAGATTTTTAGAAATAATTCAATTTAATTAGTTTTTGTAAATATTTGAATATTCGGAAATATGAATAGAAAATATTGAAAATTGAATTTTGAATGAATTTTGAATTGAAGGTGAATTTTAAAAAATTTTACTGGAAAAATTATAAGAATTATTTTTTAAATAAAATCATGATATAGATTTTTTAAAACTAATTTCCATTAATTATAATTTTTAAATTTTCATTTAAAGATATATCATTAAAGTTTATAGTAATTCAGATTATAATTAAGAATTGCTATTAAATGACTTTAAAATTTGATGTTTAAAAATTTTATTGAATATCCTACAAGTTTTTAAAAAAAAATTAAAACACTTGAATATTAATTATTAATACACAATAGATAATTATTTATTACCGATTTTTTTTAAATTTGTAAAAATTTCACATTCCTTTCTACGTCTGGAGTTAATTTTTGTATATTTAAATAAAATATTAATATTGTTGAATTTTGTTTAATAT
Organism: Leptopilina heterotoma; assembly: GCF_015476425.1. Taxonomy (NCBI): domain Eukaryota; kingdom Metazoa; phylum Arthropoda; class Insecta; order Hymenoptera; family Figitidae; genus Leptopilina; species Leptopilina heterotoma. The sequence continues at coordinate 258,948 of NW_025111206.1, forward strand.
TATCATTATTATTATTATTAATTTTTTTTATTTATTAATATTATGAAATTTAGTTTATTTTTCATTTGCAAGAAATATAAAATTAATTAATTAAAATTAATATTATTAAATTTTATTAAATATCAATACCATTAAATTTTGTTTAATATTAATACCATTAAATTATGTTTATCACCATTGAAATTTTCTTTTTTAGAATTTTTAGAATTTCTTTCCTCGTAAAAAAAAATATTTAATAAATGTAATGGAAATTCTATTTGCAATGAGAGTTTATGAGGACTGATAAAATAATTTCTTGCGGGTGTAAATTTTATTCATTGCTTTGGTAAATTTTTTTAAAGAAAATGATAGAATAGTAAATTTTGTTTCTGAACGATTGGAAATTTGATGTGATACTTGAATCGTCATGTAAATAAATGTGTATAAAATCAGATGTTCCGTGTAGCACAGGAGATTTATCTCATTACGATTTTAATTACAGATGGAAAAGGATAAGTGACCTTTTTCACTTCCACACCCTCGACAATAACTATTCCACGACATTTGATTCCACCATCGATTCATCAGTTGATTTCTTTTAATATCCTCAAGGATATACAAGCAAATTCATCCATTCTAATAAAATATGTTATCGTCGCAAATATTGAATAACAGAAAAAAATCGCTGAATTTTAATAAATTATTCTTAATTTTTCAGTTCAATTTGATTCAATTTAATTCAATCTAATTCAATTTAATTCAATTTTATTCTTTTTAATTCAATTTAATTCAATTCAATTTAATCCAAATTAATTCAATTTAATTCAATTCGATTTAATTTAATAAAATTATAAGTATGTAAATAATAATTTATATCCAAATATTTTGAAATAAATAATAAAGAATAATGAATAATAAACCAAAAATTGGAAAAATTAATAATTACGTTAAATTTAAATTAAGTAACAAATAATTATGTAAATAATAATTTATATCAAAATATATTTAATATCAAAATTGTGAATATTTAATAATCAAATCTAAGTATGTAAATAATTATATGAATAATAATTTACATTAAAATATAATTGATATTAAAATTAATACCAAAATTTTTAATACATAATGTAATTTAATTAGGTTAATTATTCTATTAAAACAATGTGAAATCATCGAATAAATTAAATTGAAATAACTAAATTTTATCTGAATTTAATTTTAAATTTCCAAATTGATTAAATTCAAAATTCTCAAATCAATTAAATTCTCAATTATTGACAATAAAAATATTTTTCCTTCCCAAAAAAAAAAAAAATATAAATAAAATCACGAAACTGTAATTAAATTTAAATTTTTTTATCAGATTTGTTCAATTTTCCAATTAATTTTATCTCGGTTAGTTAAACAAATTCGTTGAAATTTGTAAATACGACAAAATAATTATTTAACCTAAAAATTTAAATATTCAAATATGTTTTTAATCATTAATAATAATTTAATTAAATCAAAGTTCTTGATAAAAGTGTAAGCAATTTTTTTGTGACTGAATATTTATTCACAGTTTATTTGTTTTTTTTTAGTCAAAAGACGAAAATTTTTATAAAAAAAAATGTGTAGCAATGATAAATAGTTAAAAAAAAATGTACAAATTTTTCTTTCACCTTGAAGAATGAAATTACTTGGGACTTTCACAAAATTATCACAATTTTTGTTGACACTGGAATATGACGTTTATGAAGATTAAAAATTCGGCCGAAAAATTTAATTTAACCCTGGGTCGTTCAATTTTTCTCCAACAGCAAAATTTACTTCCACCGGCTTTCAGGAATCCTAAATGAGAAATTACTTATTATTAATTATTTTAATTATCAATTAATAATTAATTAATAATAATTAATTAATTAATTAATTAAGAATATTAATTAATAAATTATTTATTATTAATTAATTATTAAATTAATTAGTAAATTGATTAGTAAATTAATTGGTAAATTAATAAATAATTAATTTCAACGAATTTGTAATTGATAAATTAATTAATATGAATCAACAGAATTTAATGAAATTAAAATAAAAATATGAATGAATTTTTTTTTCCTCGAGTATTAATTTTTTTTAGGTACAAATTTTTTAATTCTGTTAATTTACTTGTAAAAATTTACGATGATCTGCAGGAAGAATATTTTGGTTTCCTTCGTTTACGACTCTTTTTCTGCGATGATTTACGGCCCAATGTGAGAAATTTGCATTTTTCTTCCTTTGGCATTTTCGCCCATTTTTTTCCAGCAATTTGCGCAACGTGCGTTACACATTTAGTCGGCATACACTTCAACAATCTCATGAAGAAAATGATAAATCCATTTCTTGTTCTTGCTTTATGACAACCTTTTCTATCACATTTTCTTTTTGGGGCTTTCGCTTTCATTCCATTACCGGCCATAATTTTTTAACTGTTTACCAAAAAAAAAATAAAAGTTTTTTTAATTATTTCACAAACGTTTTTCTTCTTCTTTAAATAAAAAACAAGAAAGATCAATTACTTACATATTAAAATAACTGGAATTTTGTGTAAAAGAAAATAAAAAATTTGTTTCTAAATTGAGACCGTTGATTTTTACGTCAAAATGTACATTTCTGTCACGTTAAATAATTGAATGTAGTTGAAAATGTTGACAACTTCGTTTCACCCCCTCTTGTCATTTCTTTTTTTTTCTGGTCGAGTAAAACAAAAAAAGAAAAAAAAGAAGAATTTTTTTTTTTAAATAAAATGTTTCTCTTCATAATAATATTAATTTCTCATCATAGTTTGTCATAGTTGGAGAAAGAAAGTTTAATAAAACGAAAAGAATTTATTAAAATTCGCGTAAATTCTTTAAGTTCGCATAAAAAGTGTTTAAATTATTATTATTAGAGTTTATTGATGTGACTTTTATCATTAGCAGAAAGTTAATTTCTACCTTTTACTATGATTTCATAAATTACACTGACAACAGGAAATGCTATACCTTTAATATAGTTGATGTAATGCGACAAACACTTTATTGTAATTAATTGAATGTATTATAAAACTTCTCTCTTTCTCTCTCTACACAACGGGATTTATCTTTATTGCTTTGTATATATAAATTTTACCCATGTTAATTTTAGCGAAAGTTATTTTAATATTTAATTGACTTGATTGGAAATGCGCTTTCATTTTATTGTCAAAAATCAAAATCTTATTCGTCATATTAATTATTACTAATATTATTATTATTATTATTCATTGTCATTTCATTCTAAATGCAATAAATTTAAATTTATTGAAGAGAAATAAATTTCATTATATGTATCAATTAAATATTTCCATTTTTGTAATAAATAAATTACTAATTTGAGAATTACTGATTACAGGCTTCGCACTCGGTAATTAATTCTAAAAAAACTATCAAAAAGTAGTTTAAAGACCAAAAGAGTAGTAAAAAAATTGATATTGAAAAATTAAATTTGGTGATTAAAAAAACTCGTTTTAGACAATTTGACAAAAATAAAAAAAAATTCATTCTGATTTTCTAATTCTTATTAAAAATATTTGCTTTTCTTTATACTGCTAATAAAGAAAAATCTAAATTTTTAAATAATTTAATAATTTTATAAATTTTAATTTAAAATTCCTCAAAACATTTTAATTGCAATTTTTCAAAAGACTAATTTTTTCCATAATTTCCAAATTAAATAATAATTTAATTTGAAAAAGATGAAAAAAATTAGTTATTTAATTTAAAATTCCTCAAAACATTTTAATTGCAATTTTTCAAAAGACTAATTTTTTCCATAATTTCCAAATTAAATAATAACTTAATTTGGAAATTATGGAAAAAATTAGTGTTTTGAAAAATTGCAATTAAAATGTTTTGAGGAATTTAAAATTAAAATTTATGAATTTATAAAAAAAATTAAAATGTTTATTAAACAAAAAATTATTCAAGTTTTGCATATTATGCAAAACTTGAATAATTTTTTGTTTAATAAACATTTTAATTTTTTTTTAATTTTTACAAAATTGAATAATTTTATAAATTTTAATTTAAAATTCCTCAAAACATTTTAATTACAATTTTGCAAAAGACTAATTTTTTCCATAATTTACCAATTAAATTAAATGCAAAACTTAAATAATTTTTTAAGGAAATAATACATAAATAATTTTTTTTTTAATAAAAATTTAAATATTATTACAGTTTTACAACAATTGAAATTTTCAAAGATTTAAGTTTAAAAATATTTTGAAATTTAATTATTTCTAAAAATTATTGAAATTTACTGAAATTCATTTTTAAATCAATTCTTATTAGAAATTTCTAAAATTCAATTATTTAACTATGAAAATAAATAATTTATTGAATAATTGAATATTTAATATTGAATTCATATACTTAAAGAATTTTTTCTTTTTTCTTCAAATTTTCTTCTTCAATTTCTTACAAGAATTGAATTCTAATGAAGAATTTAAAATATTTTTTTTGAATATTTGATTTTGTTGGAAAATTTTTATTAAAATTCCATTTTAAATAATTAAATTTCAGTGAAAATTTTATTATATATTGAAAATAAGTAAATTTCAAAATTGTTTGAAAATAATTGAATTGTTTCTAAAAATAATGAAATTTTTTAGAATAATTTTTTTATTTTAACTTTTAGCGAATTAAAAGTTGTGCCAATTGAAAAATAAAATAAACAGTAGCTTTTAGTGACTTTTATTTATTAAATATAATCATAATAAATTATGAATTATTAATTATAATTCTTCAGTGTAATTATTGATTTTATCTACTAATAATGAATTACCAATATTATAATTCCAAAGTATAATTATTGAATTGTAATGTAGATAATTTACAAATTAGTTTCTGGATAAAACTTTTTTTTACATTAAGAAAAATTTTGTGTAATAAATTTTACGAGGCCTTTACAAAAAATTTTTTTAAGGAAATAAAGCAGAAATAGCGTTTTGTTATATTAAATAAAATTTCTCCCCTTCATACATAAATAAGAATGTAATATTCAAATGTAACTGAATAATATTAATATACCTATACGAATATATAAAATGAAAAAAGAAAATTTATGCAGAAGAGAAAATGAAAGGGAGGATTTGGCATATATATTTCTAAAAGGACAGCATAAAAAAGCGGGGCTGACATATATATTTAGCACTTTTTTTCTGAATAGACACGAAGGAAATTACATTGTTCATTTCAAATATACTAGTTTTATGACGCTTATAAAACACTCTTCATTCTTAAGTACACTTCCATACGTATATATATAGATTTTAGCGAAATCATGTTAGAATATAGCTTCATAATAAAGTAATGAAATGTCATTCGATATATTCTATAACAGAAACTATAATCTTTCCTTATTATTATTTAAATAACTGCGAAATTGGAACTGAAAGATTAAAACAAAAACAGTTCCTTTTTTCGAAATACAAATTTTCTATAGGTATATTAATTATTTTAATTAATACAGAAAATTTGTATTTTGAAAAAAAGGAACTGAATTAAAGAAATACAGTAATTTTTTGCATTAAATAAAATAATTACCTACAGTTAAATAATATTTACAATAATCGAGAATTGACAGTTAAGAAAAAATAAATTTATCTCTTTGTTTATTTGAATACTTAAAAAGAAAATTTTTTATTATTTAAAAAGAAAATTTTTTTTAATATTTTGTCTTTTCAAAAAACCATAAAGAAATTAAGGTTGAAATTTTAATAAAAAATGGAATTTTTGTATTTCTACAACTGAATTCTCAAAAAACTTTCTAAAAATAATTGAAAATAATTGATTCAGAGAAAAAGTTTTAAAAAAATTTGGAATTGATTTTTTTAATTTTGTATTTCTACAACTGAATTCTCAAAAAACTTTCTAAAAATAATTTTAAAAAAAATTAATTCAGAGAAAAATTTAAAAAAATTTTTAAAATTGAATTTTTTAATTAGATTAGATAATTTTTTAATTAGATTTCAAAATTCTAATTAATATTCAGTTTTTCGAAAAATTTCTATTAAATTTTTTTTTGTAATTAATTGAATTTTTAATTAATTATTATATTATTATACTCAATTATTTTCTAGAATTTTTAACACAAATTTATTTCAAAATTAAATATATTTAAAAATACATATTCGCAGTTTTTTGAGAATAATTGAATTATTCAAAAAAAAAATCTTACATGTAATACAATTCAAATTTCAATTATTTTAATTCAATTCTAAAAAATTTCGATCATCTTTTGTAATTTATTATAATTAATTAATAATATTATAATTGAATACAATAAATTAAAAGAATTTTCGAATAATTGAAATTTTGTAGAATTCGAATTGAACAAAAATAAAAAATTGAATTCTAAATAGTATTATAAGCCAACTATTTTTTGTAGTTTTTAAATAATTTAATTCTCAAAAAACTTTCTGTTAACTATTAAAAATAATTGATTTCGAAAAAAATTTGGGTTAAAAATTTTAGAAAATAATTAAATTGAAAGAGTTGTAGAAGAAATTTTTAGGAATAATTAAATTTCAGAAGATTTCAATGTAAATTTTTTTGAAAATTTCAGTTAATGTTGGAAGTTTAATAATATTTAAATATCCATTTTAAACATTATTAAATTTTTTGAGTAAAATTCTAAAAAATAATTGAATTTCCGAAAGTATTTGAAAAATTGTCAAACGATTGTAAATTTCGTGAAATTTTATAGAAATAACAAATAATAATAATTGAAAATTATTTTGAAATTCTTTTCAAAAATTGTAATTAAAATTTCTTAAAGATAATTGAATTTCCGAAAGTATTTAAAAAATTGTCAAACAATTGTAAATTTCGTCAAATTTTATAGAAGTAAATTTTATATTTTGTATTTTTGTTTTATTGCAATTTTTGAAAAATAATCTTTTTTTAACACACATGTTAAATCTATTCAAAAAATATAAAATCAAATTTTTATAGAAATCTTGAATAAAATAAACGACTTTTTCGATTTTTTTTTTTTAATTTGAATGGATTGAACGAACTTTTTTTGAGGGGTTTTGAAGTCGATTCGCGGGCTAAATTTTCAATTGTGTAAAAAATGTTAAATATAAAAATTAAATAATAGAGAAAATAAAAAATATAACTTGATTGTCATTCAATTTTAAATAATTATTATTAAAAATATTATTTTAAATTCTACTCTGTTCAATGCTAAAAATTACTTGGGAAAATAAATTTCTTTCATCAAATAAATATGAAATTGATTTAAGTAAATTATGTGAAGCATTATTTACTTGATTCAATTAAATTTTTTCTCAGTGTATATATAATAAATTTTTGATGCAATTCGTTTTTTAAAATTTTTTTTTTAATTATTTATATACATATAATTTTTAGTAATAATATTAAAATAAATTCAATTTTTCTCAATAATAATTTATCGAATCAATTTTTAATTTTAATTTTTCCATTATTTTTTATTCTTTAATGGAAAAATAGGTACATAAGAGGTATATGCGCATAAGAGGGCGATTATACTTTTTGCGCCTCTCTTGGCTTGAAGGGACCATTATTGCACTTGAAATACGTTCAATCGATGTACTATGTAATGTAACATGTTTCAAGTAGTAGTCCATAGGGCAACTTCCAGTGGTGATTGTATCACGTGCTTTCACAGGCATGAAATTTATGCAAAGCATAATCCTGCTGACTTGAACTCATCAAACATAGTATTTTGACGAGATCGTCGGAAGTTCCTTTGGTTGACATGGTTGTATGCAATTTCCACATTATCATTCATATACAATCGAAATCAATAAACTTTGAATAATTTATTCATATACAAAATTGTCTCTCGCCAACACTATAATATTTCGATCGATAATAATTTTCGTCCACACTAAATTGAAAAATAAAAAAATCATTTTTTTTAATCGAAAATAAAAAAAATCGAGACAAATACGTGTTAAAATTGTTGCATCGCAACAATTTTATTTCGTTTTTTGTCTCAATTTGAAAATCAACAAAAAAGAATTTCTTCAAATAAATAAAAAATATGAAACTAAAAATTTAGGGAAGAAAATTGAAAAAAGAATTGAACTTGATTTTTGTTTAAACGTTTAAAGTGAAATTTTCTCGCTGAAAAAAAAAGAAAAAAAAATGTCAAGTTATTGTAAATATGGGTAAGTCGATCCTTCGTATACCTTGAGAATTTCTTAATTATAAAGGAATATCAAAGGCTCGTGTAACACTTGTTTCTTTGGCGCATCCGACACGCGACTATTGGCTTTGCACGAAAACTTTGTATAATACTTGTTACGTGAACGTGGATAAAAGGGGTAAAACGAGTACCAAAGTAAAGAGTTAAAATTATCAGGCGTCCAACATTTTCCCAATCAATCACACAACACTCTTTTATTTTCTATTCAAAACCTTTAACCCAATTTAACGCTCGTTAAGAAAATTATTTATCTTTTTTCTCTGTCAAATTTAAAAAATTATTTACTTTATCGAATTTAAAAGAAGAAATTTTATCAAATTTAAAAAATTGTTTTATCGAATTAAATAATACATACTCTATCAAATTTAAAAAAATTATTTTATCGGAATTAAAAAATATGTACTTTATCTTTAAATATTTTATCGAATTTAAAAAATATTTACTTTATTTTAAAAATAATTTTTTTCGAAATTGAAAAATATTTATCAAATAATAATATTTATCAAATTTAAAAGTTATTTTATCGAATTTAAAAATTATTTCATCGAATTTACAAAATCTTTGTTTTTATCAAAATTTAAAAAATATTCATAAATCAAACTTTTGAAGTTAACGACCACTCCGAATCAAAATGGATAAATAAATAAAGTCGGAAAATTGCATTAAAAAATATTCTTTTCATCAAATTTGAAAAATATTTATTTTATTTACTCTATCTTTAAAAATCATTTATTTCATTATTTATTTATCACGGCACTCTAAAAAGCAATGTGATACTAAAAAATAAAAATATATAAACAATTTTATTTCTTTTTTTTAGAAATTTGAAAAAATTACTTAATAATAAAAGAGAAAAATTTTTTTTTGCTGGAGAATAAGTTTCCGTTTTTCAGAAAACTTTGAGAAAAATTGGGAAAAGGGTGGGAGGGGGAGGAGGAGATTCTTTTGAAAATACAAAAAGTCACACACAGCACGAAACCCAATTCCGTCACTTGAGTAAAAATATCATGGGTAGAATTTTGAAATTTATTCGGTCTATAACATAAACTTCGTGTCAACCAGAGAATGCAGAGAATTATATTTTGCCCGCTAAATTTTCAGTGTGGAAAACTGGACTCGAAAGATATAGTAACTCATATATATGTAATTTATTAGTTTATTTCTTCCAGTCTCCACTTTACTGGAAACTTTTTCAAAAAAAAAAAAAATGTATACTATTTCAAAATACATGGAATTTTATTTTATTGGTACAAATTTATCTAAAATAGGAAAACAAAAAATTATCAAAGTATTTTCAAAACAATTTTTGTCTTTAGAAAAATAATTTTTCTAAAAGTATTTTAGTATTTTTATTTGTATTTTTTGTATTTATATTAATTTCATCTTTTAAATGACTTTATGAAATGATATTTTTTCTAAAAATAGTTTTAAAAAACGAGAACCTTAATTTTTTTCCATCTAACTTTTGATTCTCAATGAATTTTAAAATAACGCCTTAAATTTTTCTTATTTCCGCAAATAATTAAATTCTAGAATATAACTTTCTTTAATTTTATTAATTTTATTTAACTCAAAAGACAATTTAATTAAAAAAAGTTTCAATTTTCAAAAATAATTATAAATTTCAGAAGGTTTTAAACTAAAATGCTTGAAAATTTTAATTGCTGTGAAGCAATTAATAATAATTAAATATTTATTTAGACAATTATTCAAGTTTTTAAATAATTCTATTTAAATTTCTCGACAAATTGGATTTTTGAAAAATTTTAATTCAGTTGCAAAAAAAAATACTTGAATTTTTAAAAAATTGTATTAAAAAATGATCGAATTTATTGAAATCTTCTTGTGAATAAAATTTGTTAATTAAACATTTATTTTAAAAATTATTCAAGTTTAAAATAATTTTATTTAAAATTCTCGAAAAATTGGATTTCTAACAAATTTTAATTCAATTGTTTAAAAATATTTGAAATTCCAAAAAAATTTCATTAAAAATTATCAAATGTATTTCAAATGTAGGAGAATTTAATTAAACATAACAGAATTCGTTTATTAATATTTAATTAAAAAATGATTCAAGTTTTTAAATAATTCTATTGAAAATTGTCGAAAAATTGGATTTTTTAAAAATTTTAATTCAATTATTTAAAAATATTTGAAATTTCAAAAAAATTGTATTAAAAAATTATCAAACATATTGAAATTTTTTGAAATTTGATTAAATATAATTTAATTTTTTAATTAAATATTTATTTAAAAAATTATTTAAGTTTCTAACTAAATTCTATTTAAAATAATCGAAAAATTGGATTTCTAAAAAATTTTAATTCAATTGTTTACAAATATTTGAAATTTAAAAAAAATTGTATTTAAAAATTAACAAATTAGAAATTACAATTTTTATTAATAAATTAATTTTAAAAAGATTAAAATTACGATTTATTTAAATAGAATTTTCGAAAATTTTTATCCGAATTTCTGCTAATTTTATAAACAATTAATTGAAAATTTGTCAAATAATTTAAATTTCCAAAAATTCTACTACCCAGGTGCGAAAAGTTGGTCGGGCCATGGTCGCGCCGACCAAGTGGATAGTCGTGCCGACCTTGGCAACCAAAGGTCGGCCGAACTAGCGAATTGTAACACCCGCCGTCCAGTGGCTGACATGGTCGGGCCGACTATAGCTGCCAAAGTCGGACCGACCAGGGGTGCCAAAGTTTTGCCAACCATGTGAAAGAATGTCGGCTTGACTTTGGCAACCATGGTCGTGCCGACCTTGGCAGCCAAAGGTCGGCCGAACTAGCGAATTGTAACACCCGCCGTCCAGTGGCTGACATGGTCGTGCCGACTATGGTTGCCAAAGTCGGGCCGACCAGGGGTGCCAAAGCTTTGCCGACCATGAGAAAGAAGGTCGGATTCACTTTGGCAACCTTGGTCGTGCCGACCTTGGCAGCCAAAAGTCGGCCGACCGATTGCAAAAAATTATTAATTATTTATTATTATTATTAATTATTATTATTCATTATTTATTTGTTTATTGTATACATCTTAACACTAAACGCAATCTTACACATAAATACAAATTAAAATTTCTAACGCTCGCAGGAATCGAACTCGCAACCTAACGCACCGAAGTCTAACACGCTAACCATTACGCTACGCTTACATGAAAGCCTAAGAACAAAAATGATTTTATAAGCTGCAACTTCAAACTGACCATCGGCCCGACTCTGGCCAAAGTCGGCCCGACCAAGTGAAATTAGGTTTTTTGCACTCTGGCTGCCATAGTTTTACCGACCGTCGGCCCGACTCAGGCCAGAGTCGGCCCGACCAATTGAAATTAGGTTTTTTAAACTCTGGCTGCCATAGTTTAACCCACCATCGGCCCGACTCAGGCCAAAGTCGGCCCGACCAACAGAAATTAACCTTTTTAAACTCTGGCTGCCATAGTTTTACCGACCATCGGCCCGACTCAGGCCAAAGTCGGCCCGACCAACTAAAATTAGGTTCTCTAAACTCTGGCTGCCATAGTTTCACCGACCGTCGGCCCGACTCAGGCCAGAGTCGGCCCGACCAAGTGAAATTAGGTTTTTTGCACTCTGGCTGCCATAGTTTTACCGACCGTCGGCCCGACTCAGGCCAGAGTCGGCCCGACCAATTGAAATTAGGTTTTTTAAACTCTGGCTGCCATAGTTTAACCCACCATCGGCCCGACTCAGGCCAAAGTCGGCCCGACCAACAGAAATTAACTTTTTTAAACTCTGGCTGCCATAGTTTTACCGACCATCGGCCCGACTCAGGCCAAAGTCGGCCCGACCAACTAAAATTAGGTTCTCTAAACTCTGGCTGCCATAGTTTTACCGACCGTCGGCCCGACTCAGGCCAGAGTCGGCCCGACCAAGTGAAATTAGGTTTTTTAAACTCTGGCTGCCATAGTTTAACCCACCATCGGCCCGACTCAGGCCAAAGTCGGCCCGACCAACAGAAATTAACCTTTTTAAACTCTGGCTGCCATACTTTAGCCGACCATCGGCCCGACTCAGGCCAGAGTCGGCCCGACCAACAGAAATTAGGTTTTTTACACTCTGGCTGCCATAGTTTTACCGACCATCGGCCCGACTCAGGCCAGAGTCGGCCCGACCAACAGAAATTAGGTTTTTTTCACTCTGGCTGCCATAGTTTTACCGACCATCGGCCCGACTCAGGCCAAAGTCGGCCCGACCAACAGAAATTAACCTTTTTAAACTCTGGCTGCCATACTTTAGCCGACCATCGGCCCGACTCAGGCCAGAGTCGGCCCGACCAACTAAAATTAGGTTCTCTAAACTTTGGCACCCATAGTCGGCCCAAACTTGGGTGGAAACAGTAACCAAAGTCGGCCCGACTTTGGCTGCCGACCTATTGGCAGCCATAGATGGGCCGACCTGGGCCCGACCTGCCAACTCTGGCGGCCGACCAAAATTCGCACCTGGGTAAATTAGAAATAATTGAAAATTTGTAAAATAATTGAAATTTCCTAAAATTCTATTAATTAAAAATAATTGAAAATTTGTCAAATAATTGAAATTTCCTAAAATTCTATTAAAAATAATTGAATTTTTTGAGAATTTCATTGGAATTTTCAAAAATAATTGACGGAGGAATTATTTTCCTTTCAATTAAATAATTATAAGCAAATTTCAATTAATTGTTATATCAAATTTTACAAAACTTGAAATAAAATTACACTGAAGGAAAATAAATATTAAATTTTATAAAAGTATTTTACAATTTGGGGAAAAAAGGCGAAGAAGCAAAATTTTGATAAATACTAAAATTAAAAAAAATAAGAAGTTTAGTAGGTACAGTTATATCACAAAGTTTGATTAATGTTCTTGATATTTGAAATAACTATACCAAACTTCACCTAATTTTTTTTTTCAAAGTTTAGTATTTTTCAAATCAAAAATTTGCTTCGTCGCATTTTCTTCTCATTTTGTTAAATACTTCAAAAATAAAATAACTTATAAAATTTGAATATATTTATTTTCTTTCCGTGTAAAAAATCGTCAATATTGAGGAATGAAGTTTGACAAAGTAACTAATTAATGTTCATTTAAACGAAAATTTTGCCAACAAATTTTTCTCCATTATGATTTAATTTCTCTTCAAAACTTTTCCAATAAATAAATATTTTTTTTAAACCCCTTTTTTTGTTAGGATGCTTGTAATCAATTCGATTGTTTGATGTACCGGATCGAGAAAGAATGCTTTCAATGGAATCGAAGCTACTCCCATCCAATGTTAAAGGCGTGACGGAATCCTTCCCCGTTTATCCCCGTTTACTAAACGTGAAAAGCAAAGTTTCTAGTGTAAAAAAAATTTGTATATTTAAAACTTCCGCTCGTTTCACATTTTGTTAAAAATAGATTATAAACAAACATATCGGAATAAATTTTCCTTCATGGCAAAAATTTCTATAGAAACTTTATCCGAATTTTATTCAGTTAAATTTTAATTTTTCAAGTTGACAACAAAAAAGGGTCGAAAAAATTATATTGTAAATAAATAAGTAAACAAATTAAGTAATAAATAAATAAATTAATAAATAAATTAATAAATAAATTTATAAATAAATTAAGAAATTAATAAATAAATAAATTAATTATTAAATTAATAAATAAATTAATTATTAAATTAATAAATTAATTAATTATTAAATTAATAAATTAATTAATTATTAAATTAATAAATAAATTAATAAATTAATTAATTTTTAAACCTGCAATGGAATCTTATTTCGAAATGAAATTCAAATTTTTATACAAGTTAAAAAGGAGAAAAATTTCTGCTTTATGAATTATTATTATTAGTAACACCCAGTACTGTAACTATTGTTATTTTTTATACTTATGATCTGATAAGAATTTTACTCATATATGTGAATCTTTTGTTTCTACAAAAAAGACCATTAACGATCCCCGAGATGGATAAGATTTGATTTCGTGCAATGGATCGTAAAAGTAGGAAAGAGAGGTAAAAAAAAGCAGAAAATGTAAAAAAAAAGTTAAATAAACAATATTTCGAAATATTGAAGATGTACAAACGATATTAGAGAGAAAAATTTATGGCGTTAATGTGGCTTAAATTATGCGCCTAAGGAATCACTTAATTAGACATATATGCCACACATATGCGGTTAAATGAACAGGTGCTTGGGGAAACGATTATAACGATGATGTTGACTTCTGACAGGCCTGCCATATCCCATGGTATGCCCATTACTTGCAAAAATCTCTAATTAGCAATAAAATTAACAATCCTCCGTTTAATGTGTGATCATTAAAAAATAATTGAGATATATTTCCAAATCAAAAAAAATTATTTTCTCCAATTTGAAAAATCTTTTTTCTGTTATATAAAAGTCCTGATTTTTTTTTGACGAAATTTGAATAGTGTAACTAAAATTTTTTAACTTTAGGGTTTTTTAACACTATTTTGTTTTTTACACGGTTTTTAACACTATTTTTGGGTTTTAAATTCGATTCAAGGTTTGTAAGACGATTTTATTAGGTGAAGGTCAGATTGAGAAAAAAGAAAGAAACGATTTGTGCTCCATTGTTATAATAAAAATAACAATGCCAAAATATGATTTTAATTGCAGCTCTTTTAGAAAAAAGTGTCTTCCTTTTTGATTTACATATTTCATAATTAAAAAATCATGCACTGCGAGAAAGCGTTTATATCAATTATATAAATATATAATCATCAACAATCAAAATTAGAGACTTACATTCTTTTTTGATAAATTACATCTTTTGTTTTATTTTAAATGCTATATGCCCCTGAGGCTTTTTGATGTTTTCTTCTCTTAATCTTCCAGTTATGGTTGCAGAGTACTTTCTCCTAGAAGCTATATTATATGCGCTCGGTAAGAATCATTAGTAGATTATCTTATAGAGATAAAGACATTCTTTTTTTTCCATTAACTCTCAACATCCATTGACAAAGATTACACTTGTAGATCACAATCTTATATTGTATATGTGTTCGAAACTGATGAGAAAAGAAATTATTATGCATCATTTGTGATCTGAATTTGTTTCAAAAAAATGTAACAATTGCGTAATGTTTTCAATTGATAAACTGATGAGAAAAAAAATTATTATGCACCATTTGTGATTTGAATTAATATTGTTTATAGTAATTTAAATAAGTTATTTTTTAAACAAGGAGGACATATATTCTTTAAATTAACCTAAACAAAAAAGTAATAGTGAAAAAAAAATTTCCAGTAGAGAGGAATCAAAGTTAACTATTTATTAATTAATATTGTTTATAACAATTTAAATAAGTTACATTTTAAACAAAAAGGACATATATTCTTAAAAATAAACTTAAGTTAAAAAAAAATTTGTGAAAAAAAACCTTCTTTAGTGGAGAGGAATCAAAGTTATCTATTTGTTAATTAATATTGTTTACAACAATATAAATAAATTATTTCGTTTTATTAATTGTCTGGTGATCATATTTGATTAACTTAAATTTTAACTAAACTTCAATTTTAAATTAATTTTTATCTGAAAATTCTACGAGAATTCAATTATTGAACTACAAAAATAAATAATTTATTGAATAATTGAATGTTTCTTAAAATTGAAATCTCATGAAGAATTTTATCAACAAATTTTTAAATAATTGAATTCTTTTGACGAATTTTAATAAAAATTTTTAAGAATAATTACATTTTTCTAGGAATTTGTTTAAAATTGTATTTAAAAATAATTGAAATTCTTCGAGGAGTTTTATTATTTTCTAAAATAATTGAATTCTTAACAACAATTTGATTACAATTTTTTTAAATAATTGTATTTCTGCAAAAAATTTTATTATTTATAAACATAATTGAATTTTTGACAAAAAATTTATTTAATTTAAAAAAAATAATTGAATTACTGCAAAAAATTTTATTATTTATAAAGATAATTGAATTATTGACAACAATTTTATTAAAATTTTTGAAAATAATTGAATTCTTGTGAAATTTTTATTTATGATAATAATTAAATGTTTGCGTAGAAGTTTATTGAAATTTTCTTAAATAATTGAATGGAGAAAAAATGTTTGAAAATAATTGAATTTCGACAAAGAATTTTGCTATTTATAAAGATAAAAAAATTGAATTCTCATATAGAAATTTATTAAAAAATGTTAAAATAATTCAAATCATTTGTTGCATTTTAAAAAAAATTTTAAGAATAATTACATTTTTTGAGAAATTAAATTAAAATTCTATTAAAAATAATTGAAATTTTACAATGAGTTTTTTATTATTTATAAAAATAATTGAATTTCTGCAATAATTTGTAAATTTTCCAAAATTAAATTTTTTTCGTGTTTTTAACTAAAATTCTTCTTCTAACATAAACTTTCTCACAAAACTTAATTCCACAGAATTGTTAGTTAAAAATATGAAAAATTCAGATTTTCAAATATTTTAATTTGAAACCTTTTCAAAATTCAATTATTTCTAAAAATTCACGCTCTAATGCTTTTAATATTCAATTATAATCTGAAATTTTAATTTGAAATTAATTATAAAATCAAATTTTTATTAGAAAATTCTTCTAGAATTAAATTATTTAAATACAAAATAGATAATTTATTAAATAATTGCATGTTTCTTAAAATTGAATTTTCATATAGAATTTTATCAATAAATTTTTAAATAAATAATTTTTTTCGACTAATTTATAAAAAAATTTAACAATAATTTTATTTTCGAGGAATTCGATTTAAAATAATTGAAATTCTACGAGTTTTATTATTTATGAAAATATTTGAATAAGTGCGAAGAAATTTATAAAAAATTTGTAAATAATTGAATTGCTGTTAAATTTTTTATTTTTTTATGAAAATAATTGAAGGTTTGCGTAGAATTTTATTAATTTTTTTTTTAAATAATTGCATTCGTTTGGTAAATTTTATGAAAATAGTAGATTATTAAAAATTATTGAATTGCGAAATTTTTCTAAAATAATTGAAATTATGCCTAGAATTTTATTGAAATTTTTGAAAATAATTTAATTTCTGCAAAAAACTTAAATAGTCTAGAAAATAATTGAATTTTTCTATTGAAAATACTTTAATTTCTGGTAAAATTTTTTTTATTTATCAAGATAATTAAATTCATTCGAATAATTGTGTTAAAACTTTTGAAATAATTGAATTTAAAATTTTAAAAATTCAACTGATTTCAACAGAATTGAAAACGAAATTTTTCAAAAAAAATGGATTAAATGTTTGCGTTGAATTTTATTAAAATTTTTTTTTAAATAATTAAATTCGTTTGGAAAATTTTATTAAAATAGATATTAAAAATCATTGAATTGAGGAAATATTGCGAAAATAATTGAAATTTTGCCAAGAATAATTGAATGCCTGCGAAGAATTTTATTACTTTTGAATATAATTGAATTTAATGAAGAATTTTTTTAATTTTGAAAATAATTGAATTTCTGCAATAATTTGTAATTTCTCTGAAATTTTCCAAATTATATCGTACAATTTATGAACTTTTTATTTTTTCTCAATCAAATTACGGACTTTTACGGACTTCAAGCAAATTTATTAATTTACGGACATTTACGGGATTTACATACTCAGTTAGAGCCTTGTGACATCCTTACAAAAACTCTGATTGCATCTTCTTTTCGAATAAAGAACACTTTTTAAGAGATAGAAAAAAATTCTGTACATATATGCATATTCAAAAATATTTAAATGAACCCTTTTAACAAGAACGTAAAACAATAATTTGATTACAAAAATGATTACCTAACAGTATTCTTTCTTTAGTAAGAATTTGTTTTTTTTCACCGTTTTTAATATCTTTCTTCCTGTGAAGGGAATCAAAATGAAGATTCATTTTCCTTTTGAGTGGATTTTTTTGAAAATAAAAATATTCATATGCGGTCTCACGATGTGACCGGAAATATGATTCAGTGATTTTTTTCTCATGTCAATATTGCAGAGTTATAATAATAAAAGCATATGTAAGCAAATGTTTCTCTATATAGTTAAAGGAATACATTTCTCTCTTGGTGTTATGCGGATGCATAAAGAACTATCAGGGATCACTCTCACTCTTGTGAGTCACGTACATATGACCTCTAGGGAGGGTTAATGGCGCAAAGTCACTGCTCATGCCGATGCGATCCGAAAGGAATTGCCACAGCTAATATTGGAGATGAAAGTGACTATACCCTAAGGCAAAAAAGGATTCGCCAATGCCGCGAATGTCGCATCTTTCTTTCCGTTGTTCGCGCCGGCATCGGAACGTGAATCTCCACCGTGTATGTCACGAATAAGGTGTATCGATGAAGCTTTTATCGGGAATACGTTCGAGTATCTACAAGATTTTTTTTTCAACTTGAGATCTTCTAAAGGGGAGGAGAGAAATCTGATTCTGAAACCCCTTTCCTTTTGTGACTACTTTTGTAGCTACCATAATCGTGATTTTTTTGGAATCCATTCTTACAAGCTTCTTTTGGAGAACCACATTTCTTTTTATTACTTTCTGTTATCATTTCTTGCTACCATTCCTTATAAACATTTCTTACAACTATTTCTTGTAAACTACTTGTTATCATTTCTTGCAACTATTTCTTGCTACCATTCCTTACAAACATTTCTTACAAATATTTCTTGTAAACTTCTTGTTATCATTTCTTGCAACTAATTCTTGCTGCCATTCCTTATAAACATTTCTTACCACTTATTTCTTGCAAACATCCCTTGAATTCACTTCTACCAATAATTTTTTACACTCACTTCTTATAACCACTTTTTGCAATCATTTTTTGCAACTGCTTCTTACAACCGTTTTCAACAACAATTTCTAGCAACTTCTTCTGTTAACCATTCCTTATAACCACTTCTTGCAAACATTCTTTGTAATCATTTCTTGCAACCACTTCTTTCAACTATTTCTTACAATCGCTTTTTACAACCAATTTTTACAACCGATTCTTGCAATCATTCCTTACAACCACTTCTTGCAAAAATTTCTTATAACCACCTCTAGAAATCATTCTTTCACAGTTTTTTTAAGGAACTTCTTGCAAACATTCTTTACAATCACTTTTTACAACCATTTCTTGATACCATTTATTACAACCACTTTTTGTAACCAATCCTTACAAGCACTTCTTGCAACCCTTTCTTACAACAAACTTCAGCAACCATCTTTTGTAAATATCAAATCCAATAACCATTGTAACTATCACTATGATTGTAAATATCGAAAGTATTAAATACAAGAGCTACCAATTAACCCCGTTAAATTATTTTTTATTATTTAAACAACTGCTTTCTTTAAATCATCAATTATGTAACTATCATTAATCGGAATGATGTACCATTAAAAAAGATTAAAATAGCTAATAATAATAAATGCCTATCATATTCATTGTACCTGCAAAAATACTAATATGAATTGTTTGTATTTTGAATTTTGAAACCAGTGTCCTTCAAAATTATCATACTGATGTAACTTCAACTTAGTTCTATAACTACCAACGATTTCAGAAATCATTGTTTCCGGCTAAGGAAATTTTCATTAATGCCACTACCATGAAATTATTAATTACTTATTATTTCAACTATGTACCATTAGCGGAAACTACTATTTATTAACAGCAAATAGAATTAATTTAAACTACTAGTAAATAAAAATGCTATTCATTGAAACTATTAGTAATTGCAAATACAATTACTTGAAACTATACTAGTAATTGCAAATATCATTAATTGCAACAATTAATTAAATTATTAAAAATTATTAAATGGTGTGATATTAATTAATTGAAACTAAACATTAATTGAAACTACTATTAATTGCAAATACTATAAATTGCAGCTATTATTAATATTGTTTCTCTTTCTTCCATTTTAATTATATAAATGCTAATTCTATAATTCTAATTTTAATTCTAATTCTAATTTAGGGTTGCCATAAAAATTTAATTTTGTTCTTCCATGACTTTTCTCTGATTTACAGAAAAAAATTTTAACTTCTTGCTTGACCCTAAAGAATATATTCTGATTCACTCTAAAAATGAATAAAAAGTTCTTTGAGAATTTTCAAATCCATTTGCTTACAATTCAATTTCAATAAAATTTTAATTATTCAAAAATTCATCAATTAAATATATATTAGAAAATAAAAGCTTGAAATAATTTCAAAAAAAAATTCAATTAAACATTTCGAAAAAATTAATTCTAAATCATTTTTAATAACGTTAGTTCACATTATTAAAAATCCAGATTTTCAAAGATTTTAATTCGAAACATTTTCAAAAATCAATCATGTCTAAAAATTCATGCTATAATGCTTTTAATACTCAATTATCAAAAATTTTAACTAAAATTTGTTCTTAAATCAATTCTTATTGGAAAATTCTATACGACAATTCAATTATTTAAGTATAAAAATAAAAAATGTATTGAAAAATTGAACGTTTCTTAAAATTGAATTCTCATAATAAGTTTTATAAAGAAGTTTTTAAATAATTGAATTCTTTTGACGAATTTTAATAAATTTTTTAAGAATAATTAAATTTTTCGAGGAATTTGATTAAAATTGTATTGTATTAAAAATAATTGAAATTCTACGATGAGTTTTATTATTTATGAAAACAATTGAATTCCTAAAGAGAATTTTATTATTTATGAAAATAATTGAATCCCTGAGAAACATTTTATTATTTGTGAAAATAATTGAATTCCAATGAAAACTTATTATTTGTGAAAATAATTGAATTGTTGCGAAGAATTTTATAAATTTTGTTTAAATAATTGATTTTTGTCGAAAAATTGTATCCAAATTCTATTTAAAATAATTCAACTGCTGTTAAATTTTTATTATTTATAATAATAATTGAATGTTTGCGTAGAATTTTATCAAAAATTTTTATAATTGCATTTTGGTAAATTTTTTTAAAAATAGTAAATTATTAAAAATTATTGAATTGCGAAATTTTTTTTGTAAATAATTGCATTCTTTTGGTAAATTTTATGCAAAAATAGTAGCTTATTAAAAATTATTAAATTGTGAAAATTTTTTAAAAATAATTGAAATTATGCCCAGAATTTTATTATAATTTTCGAAAATAATTTAATTTCTGCAAATAATTTAAATACTTTAGAAAATAATTGAATTCTTCTATTGAATATTATTATTCAAAAAAATAACTGAATTTTGCTAAGAATTTTATTAAAAATTCTTGAAAATAATTGAATTTTTGCTAAGAATTTTGTTATTTATCAAGATAATTGAATTCATTCGAATAATTGCGTTAAAACTTTTGAAATAATTGAATTCATAATTTTAAAAATTGAACTTATTTCAACAGAATTGAAAACAAAATTTTTCAAAAAAAAAAATAGTTTAAATGTTTGGGTAGAATTATATTAAAAATTTTTTTAAATACATAATTGAATTTTTTTTTTTGAAAATTTTTTTAATATAGTAGATATTGAAAATCATTGAATTGAGGGAAGTTTTTGAAAATAATTGATTTTCGGTGAAGAATTTTATTATTTATGAAGACAATTGAAATTCTGACAGGAATTTTTTTAAATTGTTGAACATAATTGAATTTCTAACAAGAATTTTATTACTTTTGAAAATAATTGAATTTTTGTAATTATTTGTAACTTTTCCAAAATTGAATTAGTGTTTTTAACTAAAATTGTATTTTAAATCCATTATTTTTAATAATTATAGCAGCAAATGTAATAAAACGTAAATGTACTTTGTATTCCTACTTAAATAAAGTTGTACTTCTTTTAAAGTTATTAAAAATATATAATTTATTATTAATTGGTACTACTATTAATAGTAACTATACTAGTAATTGTAATTACCATTAGTTGAAAATACTATCAACTATAACTATCCTTAAATGTAAGTTCTCTCAATAATTATCATTAAATGTAACATCAATTAGTTGCAAAAAAATCTATTTTTCATATCTACACTGGAAAAAAAATTTATTTGATTCAAATAATCGATTAATTGACTATTATCAATTGACTATTATCAATTAAATATTTACTTGAATCAAATAATATTTATTGGAGTCAATTAAATGGTTCAATTCATGTTTTCTTCAAATACTGAAATTATTGGTTCAAATATCATTTAATTGATTCCAATAAATATTATTTGATTCAAGTAAATATTTAATTGATAATAGTCAATTAATCGGTTATTTGAATCAAATCAATTTTTCTCTCTGTGTATTTATAATTGTAGCTACTATCGATTATAACAACCATAATTTACAACTACTATCTTTTGGGAATTTCCCCAACAGTGGAGCGGGAATGAATAAAATATCGAAGGTTCTAATGAGGCGTGGGAGAGGCTATTCCGTGTCCACGATATAACCCGAATCACCGGAAATGCTTCAACTGTTTCAAGGGAATGAGCAAAAGAAGAAGAAGAAGAAGAAGAAAAAGAGAAAAAAAATCTTTGTTTGTATACATAATCGATTTTCCGTTGAGCGTTACCCTGCTGTTTAATTCCTGAACAATTACCTCTCGTTACAATCTAACGGTGCATAATTACACGTTACGTTTCATTGATAAATTGCCGTTTTCCTTACGGTCCCAACTTGGAAACATTGACGGTTTGCAATAATACAAAACTTTTCTCTATTCTTTCTTTCTTTTCCTTTATTTTTTAACATTATAATTCATCAATTTATATAAAGAGAGTACCGCGCGCTCATGTATCGTATTCAAATTATGTGACACAATAATCATTTTGTATTCATTTGAATTACTCAATAATTCACTGTGGAATAAATAATGACGATGAGGTTTACGCAGTATTTGATGGTAAAAAGAGAGAAAAAAGAATATACTATTGTAATGATATAATGAAGTAAAAAGAAGAGAGTTATTATCAGTATTTAAATACCTGCGCAAGGATAGATTAATTATATTGCCATTAGAATGGTGAGATTTTCGTTTTTTGAGAAATTCTCGTTAAATATCTGATATAGAATATTCTATTTGTAATTTGTAAAAATTACAAATTTTCAAGTACATTGTACTTTTTTCGGAGTTTATTAAATCGTTAGTAAAATTAAGTAAATCGAGTATATTATTAACTTAATTTTATAATAATTATTTCTAAAGTTTAAGAAAATAGTTATCACAGTCTCATTATAATGAAAGAGTATTTAGAAATTTTTTTTTGTTTCAGAATTTTTCGATCCAGTAGGATTACAGTAAGACTTCTTTAATCGGACTCCTTAATTCCTCTAATCTCTCAATTTGTCACTACTTTTCTTTTGGAAAAGAAACATTACATATTCTATTCTATTTGTCAATTACAAATTTTAATTGAAAATGAAATTGAAACTTTTAAAATTTTTAGAAAATAAAGGAAAAAAATTTTACTCAAAAAAAAATGTTCTGTTACATTTATTAACGAACTTCTTTAATTGTAAAATTATTCGAAAACATCAATAACATTTTTTTAAATAAATATTTAAATATTATTTTTCCGTAGGAATTAAAATTTTTCAAAACATTCAAATTCAAATCTTTTTAAATTCAATTGCTAATAAGACACTGAATTTCAAAAAGTGTTAATAAATCTCTATAAAGAGGTTCCACTGAATCTTCAAAGATTTATAATACTGTAAATTGAGTCAAATTTTCAATATTCTTTACCCCAGAAACAAATAAAGACGTTCCACTGTGTATATACTTTTTAAGAAAGATTTAAGTTTCTATAAATCTTCTCTTTCTCCCCGTAAAGTTTTCTCTTGCTTTGCATTTATAATCGCAAAATCAATTTCAAACAGTTTTCACTGTATATTCACGAATTGATTGAAAAATTCAATTTTCCTCGATTCGTTTGAAAAGTAATCATTCATTTTTTTCCTTTATAATAATAACAATAATCTCAATAATCATAAAAAGAAGTTTCAATTAAATTAAAATCTATTTGTTTTCCTTTCTTCAATTTAAAAAAAAAATATTTACCATCTCTCGTTTAAGGGGAGGGTACACCGATATTTTTAATTATTTATTTATTTACACACAATTATATCAAGAAAATAATTTTTATTTTAAATTTAACTTCTTTACTACTTTTTTAAAATAAAATTAGCAATTTTAAAAATTTTAATAGAATTTAAAAATTTTCTAATTTAAATTTTTGTTGAAAACACTAAAAAAAAATTCAATTTTGAAGAAATTACAAATAATTGCAGAAATTCAATTATTTTCAAAAAAATAAAATTTTTCCTATAAAATTCAACTATGTTCAAAATTTAAAAAAAATCCCAATGATCTTTATAAATAACGAAATTCTTCTCCAAAGTTGAATTATTTTCATAAATATGTCAAAAAAAATTCTTGCCCTAATTTCAATTATTTTCAAAAATGTTTCTAATTTCAATGATTTTTAATATCTATTATTTTAATAAAATTTCCCGAAAAGAATACAATTATTGAAAAAAAATTTAATAAAATTGTATGCAAACATTTAATTATTGTCGCATAAATAATAAAAATTTCACAGGAATTCAATTATTTTCATAAATAATAAAATAGAATTTTTTCGAGGAATTCAATTATTATTTTCATAAAATATAATTTAAAATTCTAGAAAATAATAATTGAATTAAAATGATGAAAATAATTTTGATGAAGTTACAGTAATAAATATTTTTATAATATAAAATAATGATTTTATCTCTCGGTCATCATTAATTATTATTATAAAACATGAAGAAATCGATCACTCCGAGTCTTCGACTCGGAGCAATCGATATCTTCATGTTTTATAACAATATACTTTTATAAATTGTTTAATTTAAAAAAGGTTTGAATTTGAAATTTTTAAATGTCTTAATTTCTGTGGAAATCATGTTTCAAAAATAAGATCAAAAATAGGAATTGTGGAAATATTTTTCTTCATTCTCTAAAACAAAATAATAATTTTGTTCAAAAAATTGTGATTCATAAATAAAAATAATGCAAAATGAATAAATTTTCTATTTCTTAATCACAGTTGTTTAACAATTTTTTAATTTTGTTTAGAAGTAAAGAACGAAAATCTCCATAGTTTCAATTTGACAAAACATAATATTTAACAAAATTTTAGTCTTCTAATGAAAAGCATTGAAAAAAACTTTGATGATTTCTATTTGTCATTACAATTTTGAATTAATTATAAAATAAAAATAATTAGAACATAATAATATAATATACAATCTATCCAAAGATAACAAAAAAAATGTATAAACTAAAGACAACTTTAGACTGTGAGGGACAGAAAAATGGAATGAATGAAAGAACATTCAAATTATTATAGTTAATTAATTAATTAATTAATTAATAGTTAATTAATTAATTAATTAATTAATAGTTAATTAATTAATTAATTAATTAATTAATTAATTAATTAATTAATTAATTAATAGTTAATCGATTAATTAAATATTTTTAATTAATCAATTAATCGTTTATTTGAATGAAATAAATTTTTTTCAATAGTTAAAAATATAATGGTGTACCTTCCCTTAGAAAAATTCTATTAAAAACATTTTTTACAAAAAAAAAATATCTTCAATTAAAGAGATACGATTGTATTCATTTAGTATTAAAATGAAGATATATTCGGCTGCCTTTAAAACTATCCCAGAAAATCCACACCGCAGTCGCAATTCCAAGTGATTAATTTGAAGAATTTTCGATGGAGAGATGGCTATTCAACGAAAAGTGAGATGAGGAGGAGAGAAAAACGAAATTCTTAAAACAGCGGGGGATGAATTTTGCCATTTCATGAAGATGGAAAGACATAAGACAGACAGTAAGGAAGCTAAGACGCTTCCAAGTCGGCGAATAGAAGTAAATGAGGTATTTGAAGGTATGGGGGGACAGGGAGATGGAGAAGGGAGAAGGAATTGTTAGGGCAAAGGATGAATTCCCTGAATGAGAGTGAGAAAGAGGGATCGAGTAGGGGGAGTTGGGTGATGGGTGTCCGCGAGTTCAGCGCACGGCATGAGGTTTGTACGCCGGTACATTGGTTCGTCAGTGAGTGCCGCGACTCCTTCGCGCCGTGTCCTGAGTCCTTGTTGTGATTCTCAAAAACGCGTTTAACCCTCGTGCTTTTTGCACGTTCACCAATTCCCATATGTCAAAGTATCAACAACAAATTTCCACGTGCATTGTTTTATAATTCAAACTTGTTTTCCTCTTTTTTTCAAAACCAAAAAAGAAAAAAAAATTTTAAATCAAAAACAACATTAATTTTCCAAAGAAAAAAAAATTTTTGTTTTTTTTCTCTCATCTTTAAATTGCGAATCCTCGTGCATGTCACCACCGTAAATTTCATCATTCCCGGAAGTGCCTGAAAGGCGCCTCGACTTTCCGTGGTACGTACCCTTCAAGTGTTTTTTTTATGTTTTATATTGCTACTTTTCACTGAAAAGTGCAGAGTGTATGTGTGTTAAAAACGCAAGCTTCTGGCAGATTGCAGCTTTCATCAAGTGGAATAAAAATAAAAGAGAACGTATTTCCTCAAAAAAATAAAATATAAAGGGAAAAGGAGAAAAAAAATTAACAAATGACAAATTCTCTTTCCGAAGAGATTAGAAGGAAAGTAGTTTATGGAATAAAAAATATTTGTAAAGAAAATTTAAGGGACAGAAAATTCTTATTCGGTAATTGGGTAATTAATTGTTTTTGATGATTAAATGTATTAAAAACTTTATAATTTGTATTGTAAATATTACAATCGGTATCAAAAACTTTACAATTTGTATTGTAAATATTACAATCGGTATCAAAAACTTTACAATTTGTATTGTAAATATTACAATCGGTATCAAAAATTTTACAATTTGTATTGTAAATATTACAGTTTGTATTGTAAATATTGCAAGCTGCATTATAAATATTGCAATTTGTATTGTAAATATTTAGTTTATATTGTAAATATTTCAATTTGTATTGTAAGTATTGCAATCTGCATTGTAAATATTACAATCTGTATTGTAAATATTGCAATTTGTATTGTAAAGATTTATATTTGTATTGTAAAGATTTAAATTTGTATTGTTAGTCTCACAATTTTTATTTTATTCTCTAAATTTGAATTACTAAAAAGTTACGGATGAAATGGTAAAAAGTCGTCCACCAATTAATTTAGTAATAATTTTACTTGCATTTAGTGAAATCTCGCTAATTGTTAGTTGGATTTTACTAATTTTTTAATGGAATTCTACTAACAATTAGTAAAACTATTTTTTTTAAAGTCGATAAAACAATTTCACTAATTAATTTAGTCAATTAGAGGATTATCAATTACTACAATTTTAATAATTCAGATTTAGAAACGAAAAATTACAAACTGATCTCTAAATATGAATTAGTAGAAACTTACTAATAAAATGAAGAAATGTCATTCACCAAATGATTTAGTAATAATTTTACAAGCAAACAGCGAAACTTTATTAATTGATTGTAGAATTTTACTAAAAGTTAGTAGAACTGTTTTACTAAATAAGTCGATAAAAAAGTTCCACTAATTCATTTAGTGAGTTAGATGACTATTAATTAGGAAAATTCTACTACAAAACTAATATAATTATACTAATAATTACTCATATTTTACTAATGAAAAAGGAAACAAATCGTCCATGAAAATAACTAACAATTAGTAAAATTTTACTATTTTACAATTAGTATTGTAAATATTACAATTCGTAAAGAAATTAATATGCAATTGGTACAGTAAACAATACAATCCGCATTGTAAATATTTTAGTCTGTATTGTAAATTTTACAATCGGTATTGTGAATATTACAATTTGCATTTTAAATACTGTAATAAGTATTGTAAATATTATAATTCGTATTATAATTATTATAAAAGGTTTTTTTGAATATTACAAATTGTAATTCAATTACTACAATCGGTATTGCAAACACTACAATTTACATGGTAGATTTTTCAATTTATAGTATCAATACTACAATTTGCATTCACAGTTTTTCTAAGGATATCAAATTGAGACAAAAAATTAATCAAAAGTTTTGCGAAGCAACGTTTTGATTCGTTTTTTGTCTCAATTTAAAATCCTTAGAAAAACTGTGTTGTAAATATTACAATTTCTGTTCTAAATACATTGCAGTTTGTATTGCAATTATTACGATCAGTATTGTAAATATTAGAATTGGTACTATAATTATTATTTCAAGTATTGTAAATATTAGCATTGGTATTGTAATTACTGCAATTAGTATTGATAATAATACAATCTGTCTTGTAAATATTTAAATCGTATTGCAAATTTTACTATCTGTATTGCATACACTACAGTCTATTTAGTAATTATTACAATTTGTATAGTAAATGTTACAATTTGTATAGTATTTATTTAAATGGTCGAATATTCTAATATTTCTCATTGATAAGAACAATTTAAATTATTTTTTCTTAATATGAAATTTCGTGTTAGTACTAAAACTTTAAACAGAATGAAAGAGTATCGCTTTCTTCAAGAAAAATTATCTTCTGATAAAACTTTGGGTATTAAGAATAAATTTCTAATTAAGGGTTACTTGCTTGAGTTTGGCACAATTTTTTAACCTAGTAATTTCCTATTCTCAGAGTACTTTGCGAAGTAAACCTGGGAAAGAATGCCTTAGACATTTATGGAATTTTTAACTAAATTTCAACATTTCGTTAAAAAAATTTTAATGAAAAAAAGTTTTTAAACTAATTCATTATGAGAAAATATTTCATTTAATCTTACTCTTCCAATCATAATGATTTCAATAATGCAAAAACAATTTCCATTACAAATTTTCATTAGAAATGTTATTTATAATGTCGATCAAACTTGTTTGTTTCTTTTTTTAAATTTTTATTTATTGAAAATTGAAAAAATAATGTTGAAAATTGAAAATATTAAAAATAATTAAAATGTTGTTTAACATACAAAATAGAAAACAAATTGTTTAAATATAACAAACAATAGTAAAAGAGAATATAATAAACTTCGTAAACAATAAAATAAAAAATTTGTATACCGTGAATGAAACAAAAGGAATGCAATTATTAAAAGTTAATTAGAAACATTGTGTTAAACATTCCGATGACATAATTTTTCAATTTAATATATAATGTTTCAGTGAATTTCTATACGAATCAAATTTTCTAAGCAGATGCATTGTAAGGGTAGAAGCCGTGCACTTTCTTTAATGTGAAACACATATTTCACAGTCGATTATACCTGAAGCTAATTTAAATAATTGCATCTAGAATAATACCTAATTTCATTGCGAAATAGAATTCTATTTCTATATCTATTTTAATTTTTCTATTCATTCTTTATAAAAAATTATTTTAGAAAAAGTAATTATAAAATATTTCCCACACATAATATTTATTTAGAGTCGTAAATAGAGATCAAATTTTTCATAAATAAAATTTGTTGCCTTTGAATAAAAACCCTCTCGGAGATAAATGTATAATAATTATTATTCATATCGTTGGAAGCTTATCTTTATTATTTTCTATTTTTATTTATTTAGCAAAATAATGCTTTTCTTTATTATTTTCAATTTATATTTATTTAACAAAATTATGCTTTTCTTTATTATTATTTTTTATTTATTTATTTAATCAGCGAAATAATAAATGTGGAAATTAATTAAATGAAAGTGAAAAAGAATGAAAACTATCATAATGGAAATTTATATAAGTCGACAATTGAAAAATCCCACTCTCTAAATTTTAATTAGTAAAAATGTTTACTAATTTGAAATAGTGACTGAATTTTTGCTATTGAATTAGTAAATTTTACCAATAATTAATTAGTAGAAATTACTATTTTTACTATTTTAAAATAGTAGTAGAAAAATTTTAAAAAATTAAATTTAGAAATTTCTACTAATTTATTAATAAAATTTACTAATTCAAAAGCAAAAAGTCGGTCACTAATTTAAATTAGTAAAAATTGTTACTTCAAATTTAGAGAGTAGACTTTGTTTTTTTTTTAGTTTTTCAATTCATTATACTTTATGAAGCATTGTAATATATCATTGAAAAATATTTTATATTTTTCCTAATTACTCTAAGTATATCTTTCTAACAAGTGAAAGTCACAGCAAATCAGATAGGAAGATGATTTTTTTTTTTGGGAGTAAGAAAATCTGTTGAATGCATTAAACTTAATAAATTTCTTCTACAATTATACGCGAAATTGTTACTAATTTTTCACGTTGAATTATAAATCAAGATTAAATTTTAATCCTAACAGAAAATAGAAGGAAAAATCCGGATAAAATTACATTCATCATCAAACATTTTTTTTTTTGAACGAGAAACAAGATTTTATCAATAATTCACATTTTAAAATTTTTGTATGACTTTAAACAGAAATTTTTTTTCCCGTCAGTGCGTTCAAATTTCAATTATTCATTTTTGTTCCGCCATTCAATTTCAATCTCACAATGAAATTTTTTTACGAATCCTATACAAATACTGAAAAGTATAAAAATACATATTTTCACTAGTTTTAAAGAAAAAAGGGATTACAAAAGAAATTTCTCAAATAACAATAGAAAATGTTGAAAAAAAGTTATTAAAATAAAAATATGTAATCTACACTTTTCAGTGTATTTTTAAAATTAAATGAATTTTAACGAAGGTCCATGTCTAATTGTCTAAACTGTAACAACCACCATAACCGACCTGTCGTATGCACAAGTAGTTTGATGAACACTCATGGGTCAATGGGTCAGAAAACCTCGATTCACATACAAGTTCGGAAGTCCTGAACATATGTTTTCCTTAATTAAACTCCATTAAAGTAATACATACTCTTCTTCATTTTTGTTTAATTACTTTCTATAGTATTTTAATTATTTTTTCCCAATTTACTGCATTTCCTTCAGTTTTAATTTATTCTTAACTTAATTAAATTAATTAATTAATTTAATTTAATTTATTCTTCTTCTATTGGAATATTTTTTTTCCTAGTTAAGAAAAGAAAATAATTAAAGTACAACTGCAAGGAAAAAAATATTCTTTTAAATAAAAAAAATTAAATAACTTGAAATGAAGTAACGAAACAAGAAAGAAAAAGCGACACTAAAACTAAGACAAATGGAAAAAAAGGAGAGAAAAAAAACATCAAAATAGAAATAAAAATATAAAATTCTAATTAGAAAAAAGAGCTATAATTCAAGTTGCAATGCACCTCTAAAGTAAAGATTTGGGAAAACAACTGATTGTGCGGCAATATCCTCATCCTGACTATAACCAACAACTTCTTCTCTCTATATAAAGTAGACGCAATACAACTTGATTATAATGCGAATAAAATATATTGTTGAGGTTCTTTAACATACGAGATAGACTAGAATTCTTAGGCCGAAGGAATAAAATTTACTATTAGAAATTATTAATCAGGATTGCCAACAAAAATTTGGTTTTCTCCCTTTATTTTTTGTTGATTTTCAGACAAAATTTTAACTTTTTCCATCATTCAAAAAAATACTAAAGATCAATCTAAAAATAATTTCATACAAAAATGTTTTTAAAACATTTTTATCTGTGAATATTTTTAAAATTTTAAATAATTTAAAATCAATTATATTTAAATATATTATTTAAATGTTTTTTTACATAAATATTTAATCTATTATTATTTTTCCATAGAAAAATTGAGATTTTCAAAAATTTCAGAATTCAAAACTCTTGAAACATACAAATTGATACTGTGTAACTTCTCCAAAATTATTTTCAAGATTTCAATTATTTTCTAGAATTTTTGACTAAAATTCTTTTCTAATTCATTTGTTTTTAATCATTTTTTTTTCAAAATCATTTTCAACTTCCACAATTCAATTATTTTCTAAAATTTTCAACTACAATTCTTTTCTAAATCAATTATTTTTAATAATGTTTCTCCAAAATGATTCTTACGATATCAATTCAATTAATTTTTTGAATGTTTAACGAAAAATTTTTTCTAATTCCATTATTTTTTTGAAGTTTTAACTGAAATTCTTTTCAAAATCAATTATTTTTAATAATTTTTCTCCATAATTATTGTCAAGATTCACAATTCAATTATTTTTCAGGAATTTTTATCAAAAATTCTTTTCTAATTTAATTATTTTTAAAAATTCTTCTCCAAAATTATAAAAGATTTCAATTCAATTATTCCTCAGAACTTTTAACTAAAATTTCTTCACAATTCAATTATTTTTAATTATTCTCTCTAAAATTATTTTCACGACATCAATTCAATTACTTTTTTCAAGTTTTAACTAAAATAATTTTTTTCTGAATCAATTATTTTTAATCATTTTTCTCCATAATTATTGTCAACATTCACAATTCAATTATTTTTCAGGAATTTTTACCTAAAATTCTTTTCTAATTCAATTATTTTTAATAACTTTTCTTCCAAAATTGTTTTCAAAATTTCAATATCAATTATTTTCGAGAATTTTGAAATAAAATTTCTTGAAAAATTAATTATTTTTTATAACTTTTTCCGAAAATTATTTTCTAGAATTTTTAAATAATTTTTGAAAAAGTTCTTTGAAAATCCAATTATTTAAAGAAAAAAATTAAGTTCACTAAAAATAATTCTCAAAACCACTTGCTTACAATCCAGTTGTAAGAAATTTCGATTATTTGAAAATTTTTCAATTAAATGTATATTCAAAAATTCAACTAATTTCAAAAAAATTGAAATAAAAATTTTTCAAAAACTAACTTCTTGTGAATTTTTATTTAAAATTTTATTTAAACTTTAAATTTTCTTAAATTTCAAATTGAAACCTTTCAAGTTCAATTATTTATAAAAATTGTAAACGCAACTCATAAAATTCAATTATTTGAGGATTTTTGAAGTAAAATTATTTGTTAAAAAATTTATAAGTAATAATTTTATTACAGTTATTTAAGAATTAAATTAATTAAAAATTTATAATAAAATTGTTGTCAAAAAAACATAGAAAAAATTAAAGGTTTTATATTCAAATTGAAGACAATTTCAAAGTTTGTAGACAAACAAAAAAAATTCAAGAAGAATTTAATATTTTTAATATTAAATATTCATAGATGCTGAGATTTATAATTTTCTTACGAATTCTAAAAATTTAATACTTTTTCAGTACTTTGCTTAAAATTCCCTGACCAGTGACATTCTTATTAATAAAACAAAAATCATTTTTATTGCGAGGAATTTCGAATTTTTCAAAAGAATGCAAAATATCGCAATTTAAAATATTTTATATAAACTGTCTTGAAATGTAATCTAGTGTGACTTCTCACAAAAGGAGCAATCATATACATATACACATATATAAAGGTGTAAAACATTTTTCTCCTCTGGTATTGAAATGGAACATTTTTCTCTTCAAGAAGGAAAATATCCTTTCTGTTCTTCTGCTTTGCATAGAAAGTGGTTTCTTTACTTTTTCCGGTCAAGGAAAATTAGGCAATTAATTTGCAGAAAAATGGACAACGTACTTTTTTTTATTCCATACTAATTGCCTCTTTATAGAGGTGGATTTCAAGAAACTAGATTTGTACTTCAAAAATTAAATTTCGACCCAAAAGCATTTTTTTATTCAATAATGTACGTTTTCGGAAAAAATCTATTTTTTTTTTAAATCTATCAGAAATATTTTCTCCTTTTCGAAAAAAAGTAATTTTTCGCTCTCAAAGTAGGGATTTTCTCAACCAAACAAATTTTTTATATAAAAAGAGAAAGAATTTAAATTTAAAGAAACAAAGAAACAACAAATAGAATAAACAATGAAACAGTTAACAAAAAAGCAAACAATGTTTTTTTTATTGTTGAAAAATAATGCAACTAGTTATAGAAATAAAATAAATTGAACAAAAGAGAGAAAAAAAAGAAAGGAAAGAAAAAAGAAAGGAAAGAAAAAAGAAAGAGAGAAAAACCAAGAAATAAAGAAGAAAAGAAACAAGAAGAAACAAGAAAGGGAGAAAAAGAAAAAGAAAGAGAGAAAAACCAAGAAAGAGGGAAGAAAAGAAAAAGAAGAAACAAGAAAGGGAGAAAAAAAGAAAGAAAGGAAAAAAGAGAGGGAGAAAAAAGAAAAAAAAAGAAAGAGAAAAAAAACTAAAGAAACAATGAAGCAAAAAATAGTATGTGCATCTAGGGAGGAAAATAGTGATTTTCCTCCCTAGGTGCAAAATATACTATTTCCTCTCCCATAAAGAAATTTATTTATCCAAGTGTAACGAGGTAAAAAAATCAATAAAGATTATTATATATATACAGTTCTTGGTGAACGTGTCAAATGGTAAAGCCAATTTGTCGCATGTCCGGAAAAATTCTAACGGAAAAACTCTATTCTGCTCGTCGATATTATCGATCATCAAACATTTATCAAGATTCAATGACGATGCATGAATTCGAAATAAAAAATTTTTTTTTTACTTCTGGTGAAGAAATACTGCAAATAATATTCACCATAACTACATATACGTACTGTAAATCACAAAACGAATTTTCTTCATATTAAAAGGCAAAGAGTGAAAGAGAAAGAATCAAAAACTATTCAAGGAAGAATATTACGCAACATGTTAACTAAGATATCTTACTTCCTTTTTTCACACTTGCAAACAAAAAAAACGAGATTGTAGAAATCAAGTTATTTCGCGAATTCTCTCGCGAGTTGACAATGGCGACAAATTTCACACGCTTCGCCGTAATATAATTATGAATTCCCTTTTTACAAGTCTGATTCTAGCAGTATAAGGAATATTTCTGTATAATATTCTTCTTATCGATTCATTTTATTTCCTTTCATTTAATAGAAAATATTTTTATTTTATTTTATTTTATTTTTTTATTAATTTAATTCTATTCTTTTATTAATAATTGAAGATCCCAATCAAAGAACCGGAAATAATTTTTTCAAGATAAAAATCATTGTCAAATAAATCAAAAACTACAAAATTTTAAAGCAATTTTTTTTTTGAGAAACTTTTACGTAATTTTTATATAAATACGAAATGCTTACTAGGAATTCAAATTTTGAATTCCTTTTTAATTTACAAGGGGAGAATTTTGAGTTTAAAAAAATTATAATCAGTTCTTTGATTATACCTTCAATTTTATTCTTTTATTTTATTAATAAGGAATAAAAAAAATTACATTTACAAAAAAAATAAAGATATAATAAAAAAAATTAGTCGCTGCTTTACTAGAAAATTTACTGTAATTTTTTAAATTTTATTATCATTTTGAGTTTTCTACTTCAAAGTAATAAACCACAATAATTAATTTAATAAAAAAAAAAAATTTTATAGAAAATACAGTTAATAATTATAAAAAAATATTTCAGATAAGAAAATAATTTTTTTATAACTATTTATAATTATTTATAATTATTTTTAATTATTGTTTACAATTATTTTTCTCTATTCCTTTAATTATTGCCTTTCCGTAAAGAATAGAATTTATTAAACATTTATATCGACATTGAGAAAAATATTATCACGGTTTAAATTTCACATTATTCTCCTATAAGTCCTATATATGGAGAGGAAAAAAATGAAAATCTTAAAAACTCTTTTTATTTGAAAGTAAAATTTATTCCATAGAGCCTCATACGTGAGCCATTCTTGAAATATGGGCCCATTGATTTCTTATCAATATTCTGCAGATTGCTATCCATTCATTTCTCATGCAGTCTTCGAATATGGTGAAGTTCCGTTTTATTTCCGTTTTGGCAACATCTTGATTCTCGCTGCATAAGACTTTTAAAATATTTTTCTCTCTTATGTGCACATATTGTATAATAAAGCGCTTCAAATAATAATAATAATAATTAAATAACCAGAATAATCATAATCTTAATTATTATTATAAAAACTTTGACATAAAATAAAACTAAAATTTAAATAATTATTATTATTAAAAAATTTTTTAATTTGAAGGAGGAAACAATAATATTATTTTTATTATTATTAGGTATTAATATTTGATTTTACAAAAATTTATAATAATAATAATAATTATTATTATTATAAACAAAAATAATGTTTATATCGTGTATAATCATTATAAAGTGTTATAAAATAACAGAGCTTTATTTCTTTTTGTAAGAAATTTTTTTCCACCTACTTTTTCATCTCTATTAATTTTATTAAGTCTGCGGAAATGCTTACGGAGAAAAAAGTATTAAAAGTTTTCCCCTGAGAGTATACACATAGTATGGCAATATGTAGCGTGAAAATTTATAGCTTTTAACGAAATGAATCGCTTGACCCATTAATATAAAAAAAGAACCTCTCGTGTCAAACTACAACAACGTTTATGTGTTAAAAAAATGTACAAAACTATTTTCTTTAAAATACGACGACTAACTTTTTTTTGTTCTTTACAAATTGAAATAAAAAAAAATCTCTTACAAATTTGCCAAACACAATCAAATTTTTTTCGATTTGTCAACTAACTTATACATGATTTTAATCGAAGATTTATTCAAGTCAAATGTAAAGTCAGACAAAATCGGAAATTTAATCATCAACTGCGAAAAAAACTTAAATCCAATTTACCACCCTTTATGTATTTAAATAAATAAATAATTATATTTTTTATGAATAAAAATTAATTTTATTTTATTACAAATAAAAAATAATTTTATTCTGTTATAAATAAAAAATAATTTTATTCTGTTTTAAATAAAAAATAATTTTATTCTATTTTAAATAAAAAATAATTTTATTCTTTTATAAATAAAAAATCATTTTGTTCTTTTATAAATAAAAAATAATAATAAATAAAAATAATATAAATATAAAAATAAATAATAAATGAAAAACTCATATATGTAACTAAATAAAATACTCAAATCTGATTTAACAAAAAAGGCAAATTTAATAAAAGAAAAAAAAATCGGATGAAAAATAAAAAATTCAAATATAAAATCAAATGAAAAATCTAGTTGAATAAAATTTGTCTGACCAAACGACATTTTTTCTACTTCTTCAGTACATTGGCAAGACTCAATAATATCTATAAAATTCGCTTCAAAAGAACTTTTCCTGAAAGTTGAAATTTAATAGCATTACGTTTCTCCATATTTTTCAATAATGACTTATATCTATTATTATAATTATCTATAAAAATTTAGTTAATAAAAAACAAAATAGAAATTTTTGACTAAGGGAAAATTAATTAAAAATAATAATTAAAAATTTAATAAGAAAATAAAATAATAATAATAATTACTGTACTTGCTCTTTAAATTTGAATTGGTAAAAATGTTTACTAATTTAAATTATTGACTAATTTTTTTAGTATTGAATTAGTAAATTTTACTGCTAAAATAAGTAGAAATTACTATTTATTGAAAAAATTTAATAATTAAAAAGCAAAAAATCAATTACTAAATCTAATTTGGTAAACATTTTTACTAATTCAAATTAAGCGATGAGTGAAAGTAGAAATTTTGTAATATTATGTTTCTTTATATTTTTTAACCATAAAGCATAAAGCATTAAGCATAAAGCATAAAATACAGTTAATTAAAATAGAAAAAAAGCTTTTTATTATAAAATACACCCAGAGAAAAATTTTATTTAAACCAAATATAATTTATTTGAATTAAATAAACATTTACTTGTCTCAGAGTCTACTAAATTATTTATTTGTTTTAAATAAAACTTTTATTCGACTCGAAAATAAAACTTTTATTTCAACCAAATAGAATTTATTTGAAACAAAAAAAAAGTCCAGTTTGCTCTGAGTAAAATATATCTTTTTACTGGTTGTAGAATTAATTAAAAATAAAAATAATATTTAATAATTAATAAAAAAAGAAATTAATAATAATAACTACTTTACTTGAAAGTAAAATTTAATATTATTGCGTTTCTTTGTATTGTTTTATTTTATTATTTTCTGTGTCTGTTTCTGCAGTTTTAAATTTTTAACTTATTTTAATTTATTAATTTTCTTTAAAATTGTAGTTAATGAAAAAAAAAACTTTTTAAATAAAATATAATTAATTTTCAATAAGTAATAATAATTAATAATAATTAATTTTCAATAAGTAAAAGTTAAATTAACAATATTTCTCAAGAATTTCTAAACTGGCAAAAAATTAACTCGAATATTTAAGAGTGATATATCTCTTGAATTATATATTTATATAAATTATCATCGTATTACGCCATTAAATAACCGAAGTTCGAGACTGCAAGAAAAAAAAGCTCTTCCGAAAGAACTTGTACCACAGTTTCCTTTAAAAGCTTCTCATAAATACTCTTTGGATATGCCTTGGCTTCTACATATAATAGCTATATTCCTTTAGCCGCAGCGAATTCTTATCTCTCGGCATGAATTTTCCATCCTTCATTTTTCAAAGTTTGACTATTTTCAAAAAGTTTTGTTGTCACCGTGTACCAAACGATATTACATAACGTCAATCTATTAATCATTTATAAACGACAGAGATTTTTTTCAAATTTTTTTTTTTTTTTGAGAAGGAGAAAATTTTTCTTATACTTTTCTTTCTGCGTCAGTTTTGAGTTTTTAACTTTTATAAAAGTTACTTTTCTTTTACTATCTGTTCTATTTGGTAATTTTTTTTTTTTAGAATTTTTGTCTCTTGTTCGTTTTTCTTTAATTTCTTTACTCCTGCTGACAAAAATGTACATAACTTATTTTTCTTTCCGTCTTGGAGGAAAATTCATTTTTGTTTTTTATGATGCAAGTTCCCTTATATAGGAGGAGATTTTCATTCATAAACTGTCGGACATAATAGTGTCAAACAAATTTTTGAATGTACATGGCATCGTTCTTGAAATTCAATTTAACTTCCACTCTCCTCTCTCATAGAGCGCATGCAAGGTGGATTCAGCAGCAATTTTCATGGGTATTGCGTTTAGTGCTTTTACGAGTTATCGCTGGTTAAAACTAACTTAAATCTGTAAAGTTACTTTCGTTATACACTTTCTCACTTTGCCTTAGAAATCCTGCGATTCGAAACATTTTTCACCCTCCTCTTTGCATATCTATATATAGCTACTGTAAATATTAACTCACCCTCGGTGTGTAATTTATTTTCTCACGGGGTGATTCTTCAGAAAGTGACATTTTTGATGTCTCGATTAATTTCATAAAATCTACTCTCAAATAATTATTAACCACTAGCAACAATTCGCGATTTTTTTAGGATAACATTGGCAATTTTAAAAATAATAGAATTTAAAAATTTGTAATTCAAATTTTTGTTGAAAACATTAAAAAAAATACAATTTTGGAAAAATTACGAATAAATGCAGAAATTCAATTATTTTCAAAAGTGATAAAATTCTTCTCATAAAATTCAATTATCTTTCAAATTAAAAAAAAAATTCTCGTAAAAATCCCAATTATCTTTATAAATAACAAAATTCTTCTCCAAAGTACAATTATTTTCAAATCAATTTCAAATTCCCAAAAATAGTAAGCAAACATTTAATTATTTTCATAAATAATAAAAATTTCTCAGGAATTCAATTATTTACAAATTTTTTATAAATTCCTTCGCAATAATTCAATTATTTTTATAAATAATAAAATTTTTTTAAGGAATTCAATTATTTTCATAAAAAATAATTAAATATTGTAGAAAATAATAATTTATTTGAAATGATGAAAATAATTTTGAAAAAGTTACTGTAATAATATTCTTATAATATAAAACAATGATTTTATCACTCGGTCATCTTTAATTATTATAAGTTATTGAATTTAAAAAGATTTTAATTTGAAATTTTTAATTCTTATGGAAAAATAATATTGATTAAATATTTATTTAAAAAAAAAGTTATTGATGTTTTCGAAAAATTTTACAATTCAAGAAATTCGTACAAAATAAATGTAACAGAACATTTTTTTGAGTAAAATTTTTTCCTCTATTTTCTAAAAATTCAAAAAGTTTCAATTTCATTTTCAATTCAAATTTGTAATTGACAAATAGAATTTAAAGAAATTCTATTCCAATTGTATTGAAAATAATTGAATTTTTCCAAAGAATTTTATAATAGTTTTTAAAAATAATCAAATTTTTCCCGAAGAATTTTATAACTTATGAAAATAATTGAATTCTCACTTAGAAAAAAATTTTGTTATTTATAAAAATAATTAAATTCCAGACAAGAATTTTATTATTTATAAATGTAATTGAATTTCTGCGATAAGTTTTATTTATGAAAATAATTGAATTTCTAACAAGAATTTTATTATTTAGAAAAATAATTGAATCCCTGTAATAATTTTATTTTTTATAAAAATAATTGAATTATAATGCGAAGAAGTTTATAAAAAAAATTTAAAAAATTTTTAAAAATTTTTGAACATAATTGAATTTTTGGGAAGAATTTGATTACTTTTGAAAATAATTGAATTTCTACAATCATTTGAAACTTCTCTAAAATTTTTCAAATTATATCGTACAATTTACGAAATTTTCGTCCTTTTTTAATCAAATTACGGAATTTACGGACCTTTTTTTCAGAAAAACTGACATTTACGGATTTGAATCAAACATTTAGGAAATTGTCTACATTACAAAGATCGGACAACAATAACGTTGATAATAAATATCCTGAATAAAAATTTAAAAACTTGTTACTTATTACCCCACTTTTAGGATAATTTGTCCATTATTGAGTTCCATTTTGAAAATGGAGAAAAAAATACGACATTACGTAATATTTGAATTTGAAAGAAGAATTTAAAGTCTATTTCACGCAGAAAGCTCTCTGGAATGCAGATGAAATATATAAACTCATTTTAAAACGAAACAAAATGAAGATTACAGTCTTAAATAATAGTTGAGATTCGTTTTTAGATTGTATTATGCAAGAATAGCCGTAATTTTTGTGACGAAATACGGTGGATTTATCTTCTATTATATATGCTATTTTTACGCCAAATAAGAACAGTGACGATTTTCACTCTTTAGTGCGGTATTTCCTTTTGTGTGCGGAAAAAAAATTGTTATTTCGTGGTTTTGCCTTTTTAGCATAAACACTAAAGTTTATTCCTTCGCAGAAAGAAAGAGAGAAAAAAAAACTTCTTTCAAAATTATTTTCACTGAGAAAAATAAATATTTACTTGTAAAATATAATTTCCATCAAAAGTGTTCAAAAGAAAATAAATAAAAATATTAAACCAATTTAAAAAATAATTTTTTGAAAATGTTGATGTTTGCGTAAAAAAAATTGGAAAATTGATGGAAAATTTTGTGTGAATAGTAAAAATTTTCTAGGTCAAATTAAGATTTACTACATATGTCATTTCGAGGAAATAGAAAAAAAATTCTACTTTATCTTAATTTTGTGCGATTTTCACAACGAGAGTAAAGCCATAGGAGCGATAAAGAGGACA
The DNA here is from genome assembly GCF_015476425.1 of Leptopilina heterotoma. Lineage (NCBI taxonomy): Eukaryota > Metazoa > Arthropoda > Insecta > Hymenoptera > Figitidae > Leptopilina > Leptopilina heterotoma. The sequence continues at coordinate 300,623 of NW_025111206.1, forward strand.
GTTTTTGGATAAGAGGAGAGAAAAACGGTTTCCAATGTGCGATACGGAAGAGTCCTTTTACCCGCAAGAAAAATACGACAGAGCAGAACGATTTTAAAAGAGAGAAAAGATAACTATCGACTCTATAAAGAAAAACCTTCTTCTTAACGTCATCATTATCGTTATCGCAAATCAATTCGAACAAACTTATTCCCCGATAGCGTATTTTCCTCCCGCAAGTTTTGCAATCTTGCCACAAACTTGTCGGGAAGAAAAATGTTCCTATCTGAATTATTTCACCACAAAAAAAAAGAAAAAAATAGAAAAATTACGAAATTATCCAGAAATTATATTTGCACCTACTAGAACTAATTTACTACTACTTTTTTCTATTTTTGAGAATTTGTACTAGTTTAAATTCGCTAATAGTTGGAATAAAAAAATTATTCTCAATAATTTAAATAAAATTCTTAGCAACAATTCAAAAGATTTTAATAAATCTCTTTCAAACGGTTCAATTGTTTCCAAACATTTTTCGAAAACCAATTATTTCCAAAACCTACTATTTTAATAAAAATTTTCCCAAAAAGAATACAATTATTTGAAAAAATGTAATAATGTTCTTCGCAAAAAGTCAATTATTTATGCAAATAATAGGTAAAATTCTTCTCAGGAATTCAATAATTATTAAAAATTTGAATAAATTTTATTGAAAAAATTCAATTATTTTAGTTATGAAAATAATTGAAAAATTTTGTAATAATGAAAATTTTGTAAACTTCTATTCAAAATAATTGAATTTTTTATAGATTTCTTTGTAAACATTCAATTATTTTCATAAATAATAACATTTTTATAAAAATTTTATTATTTAAAATACAATTTTTATAAAATTTATCGAAAAAAACCAAAATTAATTAAAAAGATTTTTAAAAAATTCTGCTCAAGAATTCAATTATTATTATAAATAATAAAATTCTTCTCAGGAATTCAATTATTTTGAGAAAGTATCGTTTAGACACAAAAAAAATATTTGTTTCTTTCTAATAAAAAATATATTAAAATTATTTAAAAATTTGTAAAAATTTGTATTTAAAAAATTTGAATAAACTTTGTTGAAAAAATTCAATTATATTCATAACTAAAACAATTGAAAATTTGCGTATAATAATTAAAATTTTCTAATTTTCTATTCAAAATAACTGAATTTTAAAAATTTTTTTTATAAAATTCTTTGCAAACATTCAATTATTATCATAAATAATAAAATTTCTATAGGATTTCTATATTTATTTCAAATACAATTTTCATAAAATTTATCGAAAAAATCAATTAATTAAAAATATTTTCATAAAATTCTTCCCGAGAATTCAATTACTATTATAAATAATAGAATTCTTCTCAGGAATTCGATTATTTTTGAAAAATTTAATAAATTTCGTTGCAAAAATTTAATTATTTTCATAACTAAAATAATTGAAAATTTTTGAAATATTTGGAATTTCCTAAAATTATATTGAAAATAATTGAATCGTGAATTTTGGAAAGGGCTGAACTTTAAAAAATTTTTAGAATTGAGCCCTTTTAAAAAATCACGATTCAATTGAATTTTTTAAAAAATTATTTTATTTCAAAATTCTAAAAAATAATTTAATTTTAGAATAATTGCAGTTGTAATTTTTAGAAATAATTCAATTTAAAATGTATATTAAAGTTATTGGAAAAATAAATATATTTATTTGTGAAAAAACAAAAACGTAAATAAAAATAAGTATTTAATTATTAATTTAACAAAAATTATAGAATTTTCGAATAATTTAATTTAGAAATTCGGAAAAAGTGTGGTTTTTGAAAAATTGTAATTAAAATTTTTGTGAATATAGTTGAATTTCCGAAAATAGTGTTCGGGAATATTTTTCCAAATAGACATTTGGAAATTTTTATCACTGCATTAAAATAAATTTTTTATACAGAATTTTATTCTTTTTTTTTACTTTCAAAAATTATTTTTAAATATAAAAGTATTTTTGAAATTTTCTAACTGAAAATTTGGAAAATAATTGAATTTTACAAAAATTTAAAATATAGCAATAGAAGTTATTACACTCAGTAAACAATATATTTGAATCAAACATAATCTTTATCTTTGTTATAAAGTCAGACAAAAATTATTTTTAAATTAGACATAATAATTTTGATTCATTACATAATAAGTTTGATTCAATAAAAATTACGTTGAATTCAATTATTAAATAGATATGTTTAATTCAAATATATTTTTTTGATTGGCTACATTCTTTTATTAAAAAAAATTTTTTCTCGGTGTACCAGGATTATATTCTTTTTGGAAATCAAGAAAATTCGTAATCAAATGGTGAAAACCTTAAATAAAATAAATACTTTTTTTGCACATTAAATCGACTGAAACGTATATTTTTAGTCGTCAAATTTAATTATTTCAATAACTTCTATTTTTTTACTAATTCTTTTCATTCAGCTACTTTTCTTTTTTTCAATTAATTAACGAGTGCGAAGCCTAAAATTACAAATATTATTTCTTTTTTTCATCGAAATTTTGAAATTGAAAAGAAAATAGAAAAGTGAAAGAGCCTTTTTATTTTCATTCTTTTAGGATTAAAATGGCAAATTTTCCTATTTATGCGATATTAAACGCGCGCTTGAAATAGTCCAGAAGCGATTACATTATATATCCCTACCTAACTATATATATACAGTCGTCTTTCCATTGACTCAAATCAGATTGCAGGTTTTCCGTGAAGATATAGTCGACGTAATTCGCATAAGCGAATGGCGTTCACCATTCACTTATACTATATCCACTGTAGTTGGAGATTTGTGTTGCACATGCAGATTAAAGAAGTTCAAGGATCTTTTCATCGTTACTGCGAGATTAATCCCCACTTTGAATTTCATTCACATGTACACATTCAAGGGCCTTTATATATACATATATATTGAAGAGAGTGAGAGAGAATATGTATTACATATATTATTCGAGAATCAATGATAATCTTCGGTACAAAAAATATATATATATATATGCGATCAGAATGTAAAAAATTCCAATCCTTTATATATTAAAAACGAGAAGAAACGAAAATTTTTTTCAAGAGACGATTTTTCGATATATTTAATATTTGAAACCATGTCTTTGAATAAAATAATGTACCTACATATTGGGTGATTTTTCTAAAAATGCTACTTTCGAAATTCAATTTTTTTATTTTTTTTTAATTATATGGTTTTTTCTATTGAAACTACTTAATTATTCATAATTAAGAGTAAGAATTTAAGTTGCGAATACTTAATTCTTAAAAATATTAAAGTATTTTCTTCTTTGAAAAAGATTGACTTTGTTCCATTTTATTATTCTTATTTGATTCGCGAATTTTTCTATAAAAAAATACGAAGAAGAAGAATTGTAATAAAATCCTTCGCAGAAATTTAATTCTTTTCAAAAATAGTAAAATTCTTCTTAGGAATACAATTATTTTCAGTAATAATAAAACTCAATGCAGAAATTCAATTATTTTTCATACAAATTTAATCGAATTTTTCGGAAAATGTAATTATTCTTAAAAATTTTATTAAAAATCGTCGAAAGAATTCAATTATTTAAAAATATGATGATAAAATTCTTTATGAGAATTGAATTTTAAAAAACATTCAATTGTTCAAAAATTATTTATTTTTGTATTTAAATAATTTAATTCTAGTAGAATTTTCTAATAAAAATTGATTTAAAATGAATTACAGTTAAAATTTCAGATAACAATTGAATATATTAAAAGCAATATAGCGTGAATTTTTATAAATAATTGAATTGTGAAATTCATTGTTTTCAAAAAGTTTAATTGAAATTATTTATATTTGAAGTTTTTATTTTTTAATAGGTACATATTTAATTGAAGAATTTACAAATAATTGAAATTCCCAAAAATAGTACGCAAACATTCAATTATTTTCATAAATAATAAAAATTTCTCAGAATTTCAATTATTTACAAATATTTTATAAATTCCTTCGCAATAATTCAATTATTTTTATAAATAATAAACTTTTTTTAAGGAATTCTATTATTTTCATAACAAAATAATTAAAAATTGTAGAAAATAATAATTGATTTGAAATGATAAAAATAATTTTGAAAAAATTACTGTAATAATATTCTTATAAAATATAAAACAATGATTTTATCACTCGGTCATCTTTAATTATTATAAAACATTATTATAAGTTATTGAATTTAAAAAGATTTTAATTTGAAATTTTTGATATTTTTAATTCCCATGGAAAAATAATATTGATTAAATATTTATTTAAAAAAAAAGTTATTCATGTTTTTGAAAACTTTTGCAATTAAAAAAATTCGTACAAAATACATGTAACAGAACATTTTTTTGAGTAAAATTTTTTCCTCTATTTTCTAAAAATTTAAAAAGTTTTAATTTCATTTTCAATTAAAAATTTGTAATCCCTGTAATAATTTTATTTTTTATAAAAATAATTGAATTATAATGCGAAGAAATTTATAAAAAAATTTTAAATAATTGAATTTTTGTGAAATTTTTATTATTTCATGAAAATAATTGAAATTTTGCCAAGAATTTTATTAAAATTTTTTTAAATAATTGAATTCTTTTGGAAAATTGAATTTCTGACAAGAATTTTATTAGTTTTGAAAATAATTGAATTTCTGTAATAATTTGTAACATCTCCAAAATTTTTGTGGATTTTAAATTAAATCCCTGTAATAATTTTATTGTTTATAAAAATAATTGAATTATAATGCGAAGAAATTTGTAAAGAAAATATAAATAATTGAATTTTTGTGAAATTTTTATTATTTTATGAAAATAATTCAATGTTTGCGTAGAATATTATTAAAAATTTGTTAAACAATTGAATTCTTTTGGAAAAGTTTTTTAAAATAATAGATATATTAAAAATCATTAAATTGAGGAAAATTTTTCAAAGTAATTGAAATTTTGCAAAGAATTTTATTAAAATTTTTTAAAATAATTGTATTTCGGAGAAGAATTTCATTATTTATAAAGATAATTGAAATTTTTAAGAGAATTTTTAAAAATTTTTGAACATAATTGAATTTCTGCAAAGAATTTTATTACTTTTGAAAATAATTGAACTTCTGCAATCATTTAAAACTTCTCTAAAAATTTTCAAATTATATCGTACAATTTACGAAATTTTCGTCCTTTTTTAATTAAATTACGGAATTTACGGACCTTTTTTCAGAAAAAATGAAGTAGTAAAATTCTTCTTAGAAATTCAATTATTTTCAGTAATAATAAAACTCAATGCAGAAATTCAATTATTTTTCATACAAATATAATCGAATTTTTCGGAAAATTTTATTAAAAACCGTCTAAAGAATTCAGTTATTTAAAAATGTGATGATAAAATTCTTTATGAGAATTGAATTTTAAAAAACATTCAATTGTTCAATAAATTATTTATTTTTGTATTTAAATAATTTAATTCTAGTAGAATTTTCTAATAAAAATTGATTTTAAAATTAATTTCAGTTAAAATTTCAGATAACAATTGAATATATTAAAAGCAATATAGCTTGAATTTTTATAAATAATTGAATATTTTCAATAAATGGATTTTGAAAATTGTCGAAGAACTTTTTCGAAAATTAATTGATTTAAAGAAAAATTTTAGAGAAAAATTCCTAAAAATAACAATTGAATATTGAAATATAATTTTGAAGAAGTACAATATTCTTATTAAATATAAAATAATGATTTTATCATTTTTCCATCTTTAATTATTATAAAACATGAAGAAACCGATCACTCCGAGTCGAAGACTCAGAGTAATCGATATCATCATGTTTTATTAGTTACGAAAAAATTTAATTTATTCTTTTAAGTAAAATGTTTTCTTTTTTTCTTTTTGGTCCGTATTTTTAAATACTTTTACTGGTTCGAGCCAGTGATAACAAAACCTTTTAAATTTTTAATTAAAATATTTTTTATTCATAATTATAATAAAATATTATTATTGTAATAAATTTTCTTTTGTAGAAAATGATTTTTTTAAATATATTTTTATGAAATGATTCTATTCTTCGTACTTTATTAGAAGTTTGTATCGAGAAGAGGAATCAGAATGTTATTAAAATTATTGTGTTATTTTGTTTTCAGTAGGCTATTGTAAATAAGTTGAAAGTGTACCAAGAGATGTAATCGAGCACTCTAGTTGAATACCTGTTGGCTAGTTTGAATGAAAAAAAATAACAGCTAAATTAGCATGATACAAGAGATTATTTATGCAGCTTTGCGAACATATACGAGTGTTATTACATACATCAAGTCTTTTTTGATGAAATTCTACATTCCTCGGGCAACTTCCATTGTTCCCGTTATCAAGAGCCAACAAAAAACTTCTTCTCATATATATTCACATTTATAAATATGTGAAATTAAAAAAAAAATTAATTTTTGTTACCACATATTCACGTAATCAAATTGAGAAATTCGCTTTTATAGTAAATTTTAAAATTTTTTGTTTTTCAGTTTTTAATTTTTAATCCTCAATTTTTAATTCGTAATTCGTAAATTGTAAATTGTAAATTGTAATTTTTAATTTTTAATTTTTAATTAATATTTTTTCTACTTTATTATTAAATGTGGCAAATTTTGCATTTTCCCTTAAAAAAAAAAATTAACGAGCCAATTACAATTTTACAAATTGAAATGTGTATTCCTGCTAAATTAATAATGTGTCCCTTTTCGTTCGATGTTATTTTCCAAATTCACGTGATTTATTTCTATTTAAAACTCTCGCGATTCTGAATAAAGCATTTTGATTGGTGAAATTCGCCGAGGAAATCAATGATATTGAAGAGAGAAACTGGGGTGATATTTTTTTGTCTGAAATATTGAAAAATGTCTATATTATTCAATCGACCTGAAACTATTCGAATTTATATTTCGGAATGAAAAATAAACTTCAAAAATCAATTTTTGATTAATATTAAACTTTTTTTCTCTTTTGTCTCAAATTTCCAACTATAAACTACAATAGTCAGCTAATTGGCCCTTATTGTAAAAATTTTTTCTTTTACAAAGAATGAAAAAATCGATAAATTCTTTTTCATTCTTCAATTTAATCAAAGCTGCAAACTCTTATTATATACACCATAAAACTTTATTTCAAACGATCCAAGTTAATTATGCTTCTATGTAATTAAAACTTTAGAGAAAACTTTTTTTTCCCAGTCAGTGCTGTGCGGAAAATGCTTTATTTCCCTTGAAAAGTCCAAATGATACACACAATAATCTGGATGACCGAATTTAATCCATGCTAATTCAGTCCACTCCCAAGCACCCTCGGAGAAAAATACACAATTACTTTTTATTTAGGCAATGAAATTACGTCAACTAATTGTTATCATTCCTTTATATTTTCATTTTTCCCCCCTTTCTTTTTATGCGAAAATATAAAGAAAAATTACGCATCCACTTTTTTTTTATTATTCCAATAAAAAAGCGCAAAAGTCATCCTAATTTTGTTCCAAAGATAAAAAGTTGAAGAATATAAAAACTCCCATGCAGTTGATATTTTTCACAAAAAAACACAATTTCAAAATTCTCTCTATACTTTCCTAAATCTTATTATACGAATAAAAAAATAATTGTTTTTTTATCAAAATTCCTGAAAATAAGATTTTTTCGGTTTTTTTTTCCAGATATCAAGTGCCATCAAATTCAGAAAAGATCGAATCTGAATAGAGCGGTTGGAATCCACGAGAAAAATCTCGTGGAAACGAGTGATCGAGTTGGTAAGTCATCAAAAAAAAAAAAAAATCCCTATATCCTTGATTCACGTACATTTCAATCGTAATGGGCTTTTTATCTAATAAAAAAAGAATTTTCAAGAGAATTCGCATTCATGTATTTTTATTGTAATTCATCATGAAAAAATGCAGAATACCCATTTTTTTCAATATTGAAAAAATAAACAATATTGCTAAAAAAAAAACTTTCTCATAAATTAAATAAAATATTGAAAAAATACAAAATATTTCAGTTTGATAATAAAAGACCCATTTTTTTTTATTGATTTATTAATTACATTACTTCAATCCCATCAAAATAAATATGGTTAAAAAATTTGTTCTAAAAATAAAAAATTCTATGCAAAAACTTTAAAAAAACATTTTATATATAAAAAATTTATGTAAAAATTTTATATAAAAATATTTTATTTTATTTGATATCAAACATTTTATATAAAAATTTGAAATCAAAAAATTTTTCTAAAAATAAATACTTCTAAATTTGATATGCTTGAATAGATTCACGCCCAATGCGTGTTGGAATTGAAATAGTGTAAAGCACTTTAATTCCAAATCATCGCTGCAATGTACCGTAACGATAATGTATTGTATGTCGTTTTGTATTTACTAAAGTGTGTATGATGAGTATGGGATTGGATAATTGAATTCCTGTGCTAAGCTAATTCACTCATTTGGGAGTTACATTGCGAAAATGAGTTTTTCAAGTTTATCACCGCATTGCTAACAAAATGTAAAAATATATTTCGCGAGAGTAATAGTTACTCTTTAAAAGCACTTTAAATTTCTTTTCACAAATCCGAAGATTACTAAAAATTTTTCATTAATTACAAAACTGTTAAGAAACTGCACTTATAAAATAATAACGATAATCAATTAATTAACATTATTATTATATTATTATCATCACATTATTTAGGTGATAAACTTTATATCACTTAAATTTAAATGAAGAAATTACAAATTATTATCTTAATTATCATATTAAGCTTAATTTTTCTAGCTATCGAAAAATTAAATATGACGACTCAATTTCTTCATAATTTCTAAATTATAAATTACATTTAAACATAACATAATTTTTATTAAATAAATATTTTAATACCTATTTATTTCTTCACAGGAATTAAAATATTTAAAATCATTTCAATATAAAGCCTTTTTGCAATTTAACTGTTTCTAAAAATTACAACTGTAATAAACTTCTGAAACTGAAACTGTAATATTTCTGAATAAACTTTATTCAGAACTTTAATCATTTTATTTCAAAATAAAAATTTTAATATTATTACAATTATATAACAATTAAAATTTTCAAAGATTTCAAAATCAAATCTTTTAAACTTCTCGGACTAATTTCAATTCAATCATTTAAAATTTAATTATTTCTCAAAATTCACACTAGAATGCTTCTAATATTGAATTAAATAATAAATTTCAAATCAATTCTTAATAGAAAGTTAATTATAATAAATAATTTATTAAATAATTACAAATTTCTTAAAATTAAATTCGTATAAAGAGCTTCATCAAAATTTTCTAAAATAATTAAATTCTTACGAAGAAATTCATTAAAATTTTTGAAAATAATTAAATTCTTTCAAGAAATTTAATTAAAAATATATTGGAAATAATTATTAAATTCTAATAAACAAATTATTAATATCAAATTTTTATAAAATTATCCAACAATTCTCTCGAAGAATCTTAATAAAATTTTTCCGAATAATTGAATTTTTCGAGGAATTGATTTAAAATTGTATTAAAATAATTGAAATCCTGTGATGAATTTTATTATTTATAAAAAAAATTGAATTCTTGCAAACAATTTGATTAAAATTTAAAAGAAATAATTGAATTCCTGAGAGAATAAATTTTATAAAAAACTTTTGAACTAATTTGTTTTTTCGATAAATTTTATGACAATTGTATTTTGAATAATAAAATTCCTATGAAAATATTATTTATCGAGAAAATTGAATGTTTGCAAAGAATTTTATAAAAATTTTTTTTAAAAATTCAGTTATTTTTTAGAGGAATATTAGGAAATTTCAATTATTACAAAAATTTTCAATAATTTTAGTTATAAAAATAATTGAATTTTTGCAACGAAATTTATTCAAATTTTTAATAATGATTGAGTTCCTGAGGAAAATTTTATTATTTATAATAATAATTGAATTCCTGAGAAGAATTTTATGATAATCTTTTTAATTAATTGGTTTTTTTCGATAAATTTTATGAAAATTGTATTTTAAATAATAAAATTTCTATGGAAATATTATTATTTACAAAAAAAAAAATTGAATGTTTGCAAAGAATATCATAAAAAAATTTTTTTTAATTTAATTATTTTCAGTAAAATATTGGGAAATTTCAATTATTATAATAATTTTCGATTATTTTAATTGTCAGAAGAATTGATTTTTTGCAACGAAATTTATTAAATTATTTAAAAATAATTGAATTCCTGAAAAGAATTTTATTATTTATAAAAATAATTCAATTCTTTGGTAGAATTTTATAAAAATCTTTTTAATTAATTGGTCTTTTCGAAAAATATTATGAAAATTGTATTTTAAATAATGGAATTTCTATAAAAATTTTATTATTTATGAAAATAATTGAATGTTTGCACAGAATTTTATAAAAAACTTTTAAAAATTTCAATTATTTTGAATGGAAGTTTAGGAAATTTTAATTTTTACAAAATTTTTAAATTATTTTACTTATGAAAATAATTGAATTTTTTTAACAAAATTTATTCAAATTTTTAATATTAATAATTAAATTTCTTAGAAGAATTTTATTATTTGTATAAATACGTGACTTTTTGCGAAGAATTTTATTACATTTTTTTAAATAATAGAATTTTGCGAAAAATTTTATAAAAAGTTTTTTAAATTATTGAATTCTTTTGGAAAATTTTTTATTAAATCAGCAGATATTAAAAGTAATTGACTTTCGATAAATGTTTGAAAATTTGAACCGTTTGAAAGAATTTTCTTAAAATCTTTTGAATTGTTGCTAAGAATTTTATTTAAATTTTTGAGAATAATTTTTTTATTCCAACTATTAGCGAATTTAAACTAGTGCAAATTCTCAAACATAGAAAATAGTAGCTGTTAGTGTCATAAATCTAAAAAAAGAAGTATCAAAATAGTAGCAAATCATAAAAAATAGTAGTAAATAGTAGATTTTAGTGGATGAGTACGAAGCTTGTATTTTATTATTGTTATTTTTCTTCTTTTGATAATTTTAATTTAAAATTTCCGATAAACGGAAAAAAGAGTTCAATAACTGAAAGTGTTTTCCGTACGAATTGGATGTTAAAATACAAAAATAGAATATTTCGCTTTTCGGCGATAAATGTATGACAAACGTGAAATAAATATTAATTCACAACGAGAAATATTATTGTCGAGTGCTTCTATTTCTCTCTATAACGAGCAGTTTTCTCGAGTACCTTAAAAATATGTGACTCTCGTTGATCAACTTTAAAATATTTAACACTGCACAGTATGATATACTTGTTATCATTATTTGTTTATCAATTTGCAAAAAATCACTCCGACACCAATGGTCAAAATGTATATATATATATTAATATATCTATCAAATTTTTTCTATATAGACAGATCAAACATTCAAATACTGAAAATTGAAATAGCTTTTACCATATTCAAAAAGCGTCATACACAGATACACTATTACCATATAAAATATATTTCATACAAAAATATCAAGCAAACCATAAAATAAAAAAATAAAAAAAATGATGACCACAAAGAAATATTATTTCAACTGCAGTAAAATATTTAAAAAAAGGATTTTTTTTTATAAAGAATTAAAAAAAATTTTCACAACAGAAGAGACTAATTAGATTACAAGAAAAATCAACTTCAATTCCATAAAAAAAATATCGCGGAAATACAAGAGTTTTCCTCATTCATTAAATTTTAAAAAATCACAATAAAAACATGTTCATTCAATATTATATACTCTAATGAATTTATATTCTTTTGTTCGAAAAGAATATAGAATATAATGACACGAGAGAATCATTTCATTGAATTCAGATATTAAAAATTTCAAGATGAATAAGTATTTGTTCACGTAAAAATAGAGACTAAAGTAATAAAATGTAAAGTAGTATTCCCCTTTACTTCTGTTTGACGAAAAAAAAAGAAAAGAAGAAAAAACATTTCCATTTCAACGTGCACAAACGATTGTAACTTTAAATTGGTTTTTAACTTTGAGTCCACTCACTTTTCTCTTTGTAATGCGCGACGATATTTTATTTATCGTTCGTTTTATATTATATATAGTCTGTGTGTGGGTGAACTTATAACATTTTTATAGTGCACTTCGCAAAAGTAACTGCTCTCTTATAAATATTCGATTTTGTTTTCTCCAAATTTAAACTCGCAAATTATTTTGTTGAAACGCTTGATTAATAATTCCGTAAAAATAAACTTTGATAACAAATAGTGATTATTTTAATTGTAGAATTGGAAATTAATTTCTATTATCCAAAATCCCCTCTTTTCCCTCTTTCCTCCCTTTTTATCTCCTTAAACACCTACAATCATACATTTTCTCCCCTTTTTCTTTATTTTTAAGTAGAACTTTACAAAATTGGAATTTTTTTTAAGTTAGAATAATTTTTAGTTATAGAAAAAAATTCTTACTTTCTGCAAATTTTGGAAAAAAATTTTGTTTTTTGAAAATTTAAAATCTTTTTCTATTATTTCTCAGAGTTTTTAAACTTAAAAATAAAATTTAGTTTTTTTTTCATCCAAGGCAATAAATATATAGTAACTTTTACCATTTACGAACTAAACCCCAAACTATTTAGAATTTTTGTCTAATATTGCACTATTTCCAGAATAAATTTTACTTCATTAAAATGTTATGAAATTTACAACAACAATAAAAATAATATAATAATAATACTAATAAAAACTTTTAATATTAAATTTTTAATGGAAATCTTACCAAGTCCGAAGTTAATTTTATTAATTTTTTACTGCAATTTACTTCGGATGTATTTACGGAATTTTAAAGCAAAAGTAGCATGTAATAAAAATTTTGATTATAAATTACAAAAAAAAAATTACAGTCTACGGAAGAAGATAAAGGAAATATTAATAAGTAACAGAAAAATTTAACAAAAAAATTGATTTAAATCTTTACTCTTGCTAATTACATATTTTCTGTAATTAAAAGAAAGAGTAAAATGTAAAATCTTTAATAATAAATTAACGTTTTACTTAATTTGAAAATAACAATAATTTATTATTATTATTATTATTATTATTGTTGTTATTATTATTATTGTTATTATTATTATTCGAAATGCATGTGTTAAATTCGGCAATTATTAGGGGATCAATTAAATTAGAGAAGTACGAGGAAATTAGTGCAGGCAAACGTATGGAGTCGATATCGAAAGTTCTTGTCTCGACATAGAACGTTAATCTGATGATTAATTGGCATTTACGTTTTGTGCGCGGTTAGATCAAATCGAATTGCAGTCCTGACTTTTTATCTTGCGCCCTTTATCGTCTCGGCTTTTACGATGCATTAGGTTCCTCAATCAATTACTACTATTTCGAATTTTCTGAATTTAAATCTTCATTTTGTTCCTTTTTTTAAAATATTCCTTTCTATTTTATTACCGCCACTCACTGACCCTAAACAATTAAAAAAAAATTTTTTTTAAAATTATTTTCGGTAATTTTTCCCCCATTTAGTTTTTTTTCACCCATTTTATATTATTATATATTGAATTATCTATATACACTGAAAAAAAATTATTTGATTATCAGGAAATAAAATTAATAAAATATGTATTGCTAATGTAAAATTAAAACTAGAATTTAGAAAACGAAAAAATTATTAATTTTTTTTTTTTTGATTTTTTATTTAAATTAAAAAATTTACAATTCGGTCAATTATCGATTATCAATATTATTTTCATTGTCAAAATTCTTTATTCTAATAAACAATGGTGTTGTGAAAATATAAACGGAAAATAATTACTTTTCAACTTCTGTTAATTAAAATAAAAATTTAACAAGTCAAGGGAATTTTAATTAAATAAATAAATTTTTATTCATTTAATAATAATTAAAATAAATGAGTAACAAGTTAAGAGAATTTTCATCCAATAGATAAATTTTTATTTATTTCATATTCTGATATTCGAAAAACTTTTCCTAATTTTTTTCCCTACACCAAAAAAAAAGCGGAAATGCTATAATTACATGGATAATTACTTCAGAAACATCTGATTAAAGAAAACAGAAAATTACTCTGTTTTTATTCATTGCCACATACATTTTACTATTTTATTCATAAAAATTAATTCATGACTATATTAAATACTATTGAAAAATTTCCTAACCAAAATATTATAAACACTTTTTGATAAAATCAAAAGAAAAAGATTCTCTTTCTTTGTCGTAACATTTAAATTCTCACGTATAAGAAAATGTTCGACGCTTCCATAAAGTGACATGCATCATGTGTCTAAAACAGAAATCATATATAAGTATTCTTGTGATAATAGTATTGTATTGAAGATTTCGAAACATTCTCTTGGATGTCTTCGTGATGTTCAACTATATTTAAAAAAAAAAAAAAAAAAAAAAAGTTCCATCTAACATGTAGCATGTAACATGCTGTAGGGGACAAGTCAAGTATCTTCACAATACAAAAAATCTCAAACAAGATAAAGTCAAATGTGTACCCACGATACAGCAACAAATTTTCTCTTTAAATATCTTCGAAGAGAGACACTTAAACCTTTAGGCTCGAAAATATTTTTGCGTATACAACAACTCTTGTTCTGTTATTTTCATTTTTAATTTTCTATTTTCTCTGTACTTTGTATTCTATATTTCCATAGGAAAACGTTTCACTTTCTTTCCGTTTAATTATATAAATTCTAATTCTAATTCTAATTCAGGGTGGCCACGAAAATTTAATTTTGTTTTTTCCTGATTTTCAGACAAAATTTGGACTTTTTCCCTAACTCTAAAGATTCTTATTCTTTATTTACGAATTTATTTAATTGTAAAATTATTCGAAAACATCAATAACTTCTTTTTTAAATAAATATTTAATCATTATTATTTTTCCATAGGAATGAAGATTTTCAAAAATTTCAATTTTAAACCTTTTGAAATTCAATAACTAATAAAAATATTATTATAAAACATGAAGATATCGAGCACTGATTATGGAATTCAGCTTAATTATTTTTGGGCTCTTCAAAAATACTTTACTTATTTAACAGTCTCGAATCTTTGGTAAAAAATCTAGAATTATGGAAAATTAGCAAAAATTCAAAAAACCGAATTTCTTAAAATTCAACATTTTTTTTTCTTTTTTATGGCATGAAGCTTCATTATTTTTGGGCTCTTAAAAAATACTTTACTTATTTAATAGTCTCCATTCTTTGGTAAAAAATTTTAAATTATCTAAAATTATCAAAAATTCAAAAAACCGAATTTCTTAAAATTCAACAAATTTCCTTCTTTTTTATGGCATTTAGCTTCATTATTTTTGTGCTCTTCAAAAATACTTTACTTATTTAATAGTCTCCACCCTTTGGTAAAAAATCTAAAATTATGGAAAATTAGCAAAAATTCAAAAAACCGAATTTCTTAAAATTCAACATTTTTCCTTCTTTTTTAAGGCATTTAGCTTTATTATTTTTGTGCTCTTCAAAAATACTTTACTTATTTAATAGTCTCCACCCTTTGGTAAAAAATCTAAAATTATGGAAAATTAGCAAAAATTCAAAAAACCAAATTTCTTAAAATTTAACATTTTTCCTTCTTTTTTATAGCATTTAGCTTCATTATTTTTGTGCTCTCCAAAAATACTTTACTTATTTAATAGTCTCCACCCTTTGGTAAAAAATCTAAAATTTTCAAAAATTGTCAAAAATTCGAAAAACCGAATTTCTTAAAATTCAACATTTTTCCTTCTTTTTTATGGCATTTAGCTTCAATATTTTTGTGCTCTTCAAAAACACTTTACTTATTTAATAGTCTCTATTCTTTGGTAAAAAATTTAAATTTATTAAAAATTATCATAAATTCAAAAAACCGAATTTCTTAAAATTCAACATTTTCTCTTCTGTCTTATGACATTTAGCTTCACTATTTTTGGGCTCTTCAAAAACACTTTACTTATTTACGCAGGGTGTCTAACAAGGATCGAGAAAATAATTCTCTGACTTTTTCCCGGACTTTTTACTAATTTTATTTCTGTTTTCTTGGGACAAAAATATGGTAACTGACATATTTAACAATAAATTAATATCTAATGATAAAAACAAACGATAATAAAAATCTTCTAAGTTTTGTTAGATTAAAATAATTTTCTATTCACAAAAATATTAATTTTTGTATAAATTTTTAGAAATTTCCCTGACTTTCAATGAAATTCTCTGACATTCCCTGACTTTTCCATGACTTTTCCCTGACCAATAAAATTCCCTGACTTTTCCCTGACTTCCCTAGCTTCCTTGACCGTTAGACACCCTGATTCCTGTGAAATTGGTTTTATTTATGAAAATAACTAAATGTTTAAGTTGAAAATAATTGAATTTTGGAGAAGAACTTTATTATTTATAAAGATAATTGAAATTTTGACTAGAATTCTTTTAAAGTTTTGTACGTAATTGAATTTCAGCAAAGAATTTGATTTTTTTCAAAATAATTGATTTTCTACAATCGTTTGTTACTTATTCAAAATTCAATTTTTTTGGATTTTTAACTAAAATTCTTCTATAAATCCATTTTTCTAATAATGAAAAAAAATTGTCTAACAACAATATTGAGAAAAAAATTCCCTGACTTCTTCCTGACTTTTCTTGACTTTTTCCCTGACTTTTTATTAATTTCATTTTTGCTTTCTTGGGACAATAATATGGTAACTGACATATTTAACAATAAATTAATATCTAATAATAGAAACAAACGGTAATAAAAACCTTTTGAGCTTTTTTAGATTAAAAAAATGATTAATTAACACAAAATTTTTATTTTTACATAAAGTTATATAGATATTCCAATTCATATTTTAATGTTGTAAAGTTATTTTAGTTATGAAAAAAATTTGAATTAATAATTTTTAAATTCTATTATTTTTAAAATTGCCAATTTTATTTAAAAAAGCAAGTAAAGAAGTTAGCCGCGTTCTTTAGCACGCAAATTGTTGCTAGTATAAATAATAGTTTATAAAAAATAAAAATTGCCATAATATTTATCCGCAATATAATAGTATCAGCAATTTCGCCAAAGATGTTATTTTTCTAAATCTCCTTTTTATTGGTCTTCATAGAGCATGTATATAGTGTTTGTGTGTGTGCTCGAAAAGAATGATATTTGCATAATATGAGAATCACTCGTTTGAGAGGGCAAAGCCACTTATTCGTCTACGCGCATTAGATTAGTATGTGAGAAAGATTCTTGGGGCGGAAGAACATCCGAATACGTAACTTCGGCCATAATAATTACGTTCCTGTTCGCCACGTCTCTCGCTGCTTAAGCAACACTTCGTTTTCAGTCTCAAGGGAACAACACTCACTTTTTTTTCATTCTTGTTCTTTCTTTGCTCTCTCTCTCTCTCTCGCTTCTTCGTTCTCTTTAGTTCTCTATATATAGGGTAGAAGTAGCTCCTCTTGAATTGGCCTCGTCGAACGACTACTTCCGACTCTACACCGGAAGGTTACGAGCTCAGAAAACTAGCTCACTAATTTCTTCAACGGCTGACACATCTCTGTAACTAGTAACTTTTTCCACCAATAACAAAATCCACCGGAATCTTATCAAACTTGTAGAACATGTATAAAAAAAAAATTTTGTGTGTCAGTAACACCAAGTGCTGCGTCATCTTTTTGATATGTGAACAATATTTTATTGCTTGTCATCTGATTTAGGGTTTTTTTTTTAATTTTAAATCAATTGCAGAGTTGCTACAAAAATTTAATTTTGTTTTTCCCTGATTTCCAGACAACATTTTTTCTTTTTTTCTAAAGCTAAAAAATATTGATTCACTCTAAAAATGATTAAATACTCAAAAAAAAAAATGTTCTATTACATTTATTTACGAATTTCTCTAATTGTAAAATTATTCGAAAACAACAATAACTTCTTTTTTAAATAAATATTTAATTATTATTTTTCCGTAGAAATTAATATTCTTCAAAACATTCAAATTCAAACCTTTTAAAATTCAATAACTTTTAAGAATACTGTTACTATAACTTCTTCAAAATTATTTTCATCAATTCAATTCAATTATTACTTTTTAGAATTTTTAACTAAAATTCAATTTTACACGGAATTTTGTTTATTCGTAAATTCTTCAATTAATTATATATTAGAAAATAAGAACATGAAATAATTTTTAAAAAGATTCAGTTAAACTATTTCAAAATAAATTAATTCTGCAGAATTGTTAGTTTAAAGTATGAAACATTCAGATTTTCAAAAGAATTTAAATTAAATCCTTTTCAAAATTAAATTATTTCTAAAAAAATTTACTCTGTAATGTTTTAGTGTTCAATTATTATCTAAAATTTTAACTGAAACCCATTTTTTAATCAATATTTATTAGAAAATTCTACGAAAATTCAATTATTTATTTATTTATTTATTTATTTATTTATTTATTTATTTTACAATCAATTAAATACAAAAATTAATATTTGTTTGAATAATTGAATGTTTCCCAAAATTTAATTCTCATAAAGAATTTTATCAATAAATTTTTAAATTATTAAATTCTTTCGACGAATTTTAATAAAATTTTTAAAAATAATTACATTTTTCGAGGAATTCGATTAAAATTGAAATTCTGCGATGAATTTTATTATTTATGAAAATAATTGAATTCCTAAAAAGAATATTATTATTTATGAAAATAATTGAATCTCTGTAAAAAAAATTGTATAGTTTATGAAAATAATGGTATTAGTAAAGAAGAAATTTATAACAAATTTGTAAATAATTGAATTTTTGTTAATTTTTTACTATTTATGAAAATAATTAAATTTTTTCGTAGAATTTTATCAAAATTTTTTTGAAATAATTGAATTCTTTGGAAAAATTTTATTAAAATAATAGATATTGAAAATCATTGAATTGAGGAAAATTTTTGGAAATAATTGCAATTTGGCCAAAAATTTTATTAAATTTTTTTAAATAATTGAATTATTGCAATAAGAAGTTTATAAAAAATTTATAAATAATTGTATTCTTTTGGAAAAATTTTTATTAAAATAGTAGATTATTAAAAATTATTGAACTGACAAAATTTTTTTTAAAATAATTGCATTCTTTTGGTAAATTTTAAGAAAATAGTAGATTATTAAAAATTATTGAATTGCAAAAATTTTTTTAAAATAACTGAAATTATGCCCAGAATTTTGTTAAATTTTTTTAAAATAATTTAATTTCTGCAAAGAGTTTATAAAATAATTGAATTCTTCTATTGAATATTCTTATTCATAAAAATATTTGAATTTATTTAAATTCTTGAAAATAATTGAATTTCTGTTAAGAATTTCGTTATTTAGGTATCAAAATAATTGAATTCATTCGAATAAACAAAATTTAAAAAAAAATAGTTTAAATGTTAATTAAACAATTATTGAATTATTTCAACAATCATTAATATTTTCAAAAATAATATTATTTTTCGAGGAATTTGATTAAAATAATTTAATATCTGTAAAAAATTTTATTATTTATGAAAATAATTGAATTATTGCTACGAATTTTATTATAATTTTTCAAAATAATTAAATTCCTGCCAAGAATTTTGTTTTCTATAAATATAATTGAATTCTTAACAACAATTTTCTTAAAATTTTTAAAGAGAATTGAATTTATAAGAAGCATTTTATTAAAATTCTGTCAAAAATAATTGAATTCTTGCTCGGAATTTTATTAAATTTTTTGAAAATAATTGAATTCCTGTGAAATTGATATTATTTATGAAAATAATTTAATGTTTGCTTAGAATTTTATCAACATTTTTTAAAAAAATAATTGAATTCTTTTGAAAAATTTTATTAAAATAGTAGATATTGAAAATCATTGAATTGAGGAAAATTTTTTAAAATAATTGAATTTAGGAGAGGAATTTTAATATTTATAAAGATAATTGAAATGTTGATGAGAATTTAAAAAAATTTTTGAAAATAATTTAGTTTTTGCAATCATTTGTAACTTCTCAAAAATGCATTTTTTTTTTATTTTTTTAACTAAAATTCTTCTATAAATCCATTATTTTTAATAATTAATTAAAAAATTTAACTAAATTCAGAAGAATTTGAAATAATACAATTTTTCAAAAATCTAAGTTCTTTAAAATTTCTAATTAAATTTATTCAAAATTGAAGTTTTACAACATTTTTGAATTTTTATAAAATTAATACCTTTTGAAGTTCATCTATTTATGAATGAAGTTATGTAATCAGAAATTATTGTCAGAAGTAGAAAAAATTGAAGTTTTTGTGGTAATTTCATAATTTATGAGGCAAAAAAAAAAAACACCAAAATTCAGAATTTTCTTATGAATTCTAAAAATTTAATTATTTCCAGTACTTTTAATAAAAATGCCTGACTTTTCCCTGAATTTCCAGACCTGTGGCAACCATGAATTGACATCAAGTTAATTGAATCGGAATTTTTAAATTTATTCTATTATTCTTGTTTGCCAGGCGAGGAAAGTGTATATAAATATTGATCCAGAAATTTTTACTTAATTGAGAAGGTATTTTTTCTACTTTTTTTTGTGACCTCATTGTAGTTTTAATCAAAAATACACGCGATGCACCTCCTGGGAGTTTGAATTCTAAATAAAAATAATGTTGATCCACAAGTGATAAATAGGAAATTCAGGAAGTGAAACCATGTGGGAATCAGTTTGAATATTCCCTTTCCAATTGAGCAACGTGACTCTCTCACCTTGCATCAATCAGTTCATTAGGAATCAATGACGTTTGCGTTCATCATCATGAATGACACATGTCGTATATCTGGACCAGTGACCTTTCTCTGATAAATAATAAAAATCACTTTTTCAACCTTTTGCCTTTTGTATAAAATATATAATTGGAAAAGTATTAGCACAGTTAAAAATAACAAGAAGGAATCTAGAAAATCGGATAAAATCCAAAGTTAATTGCGTCTACGTATATATATATATGTAGAGAGAGAGTTGGTAACAAAATTTCGAAAATACAGGGCAGCTAAAAATTGAGAGTTGCCTTCTACGTAATTTGAGCAGAGTTTCAATTATCTTCTTTTGTGAAACGCTTTTATAGTGAATAATTCAACTTTGTGATGGTACTTGTGTTCAATGTTGTCTCTGTGTGTGTATATAGTAAAAGGAAATAAAATCAGAGGGTGACCTATATTTTTTCGGGCAAAAAAAAGTATTGATTTACCCTTCTTTTTTTTGAAAAGTTGTTCAATTCTTCTCATTGTGAAATCGATTATATGACTTGTGTCATATTTTGTCTGGTTTATTATTCTTTATTTTTCTCGTCCGATTGCTTTCATGCCAAATGAAGCCGAAGAAAATTGATAAGAAACGGGTCATGTCAGATTTTACAACTCGACAGAAATAGTGTATTCTTTTGTTCTCGGGGAAAAAAGACAAAAATTTACAACAAACTCTTCATTTTAGAATGTGTAGAAATGTCTTTTTGATTTTCGATATTTAATTTAATCTCCTGGAAAAGAAAGTTTTTTTTCTATTATTTATAAATTTCTATTTATATAATTAATATTTATAAATTGAACGTCCTGAACGGATACACGTGACTAATTTTAAAAAATTGTAATAAAATTCTTTAAAATATAACATTTATTTTTAGAAAATCTTAAAATTTGATGAAATTTACAATTGTTTGAGAATTTTTCAATTTCACTTGGAAATTCAACTATCTTCAAAAAATTTTAATTACAATTTCTCAAAAACCATTTCTTTTCGAAATTTCTAAATTCGATTACTCGAAAACTTCAACAGTCTTTTTGAATTCATATTTAAATACTTTTATATATTTTTTCTGCAAGAGTTAAAATTTTTGAAAATTTCAATTTTATAAACATTATGAAATTTCATCACTTTTAAAAATGACAACAATTTTAATTGAAAAATTAAAAAATTAATTCTTCTAAAATTTAATTCTTTTCTAGAACTTTTAACTAAAATTATTCAAAAATCAAGTCTTTAAAAATAAAAATTTTAAATCTTTCAAAATTTAATATTTCTATAAATTTTTAGTACAATTCATCCAATATTCAATTATTTTCCAGAAATTTTTTAACCTAATTTCTTTTCTAAATCTATTATTTTTAATAATTTTCAGAAAGTATCTTAAGAATTCAATTATTCAAAAAAGAAGAAAACAGTTCACTTAAATTACAATTTAAAATCAAATTATTTTCAATTTAATTTTACAAAATTTCGATCATTTAAAAATTTTTCAATTAACTGTATATTAAAAAATTCAACTGATTTAAAAAAAAAAATTAATTGGAATTTTTTGAAAAAGGGAATTGTTCAGAATTTTGAAATTTAATTAGAAATTCCTCCTGCAACTTTTCAAAAATTCAATTTCTAGAATTTTTAATTAAAATATTTTTTAAAATCAATTATTTTGAATAATTTTCAGAAATTTTTTCGACAATTTAATTATTGAAATACAAAAAATCAATTTTTTTTATTTGATTTAAATAACTGATTACTTATCTATTATTAAATAAACATTTACTTGAATTAAACAATTTTCATTTAAAATTTGCAAAAATCGTGATTCTAAACAATTACCCAATTTTCTTTTTAAAAATTTCTACTGCACTGAAAAAATGTATTTGATTCAAATAACTGATTATTTATCTATTACCAAATAAATATTTACTTGAAACAAATAATTTTTATTTAAATCAACTTTTAAACCAATAAATTTAGTGTTTGAAGCAAATACAATTTTATTGATATAAATAAAAATTATTTGATTTAAGGAAATATTTGTTTTGTAATAGACAAGTAATCGATTATAATTAAATCAAATAATTTTTTTTCAGTATATAACTCTTTATATGGAAGAAGATAATTTTCTCTAAAATATAGCAAAAGTCTTAACGAAAACAACTAAAAATTTCGCTAATATAGCAAAATTTGTAGTTGTTCAAGAATTAAAATTTTTAGCGTGTAATTAAATTTTTAATTCAATTGCAGTTGTAATTTTTAAAAATAATTAAATTCAGAAGGTTTGAAATTGACATTTTTGAAATTTTAATTCCTGCGCGGAAAAATAAACAACATTAGTTTTACTAAGTAATTATAATAATTATTTATTCAAATATTTATTTAAAAAAATTTACTAAATAAATATTTGCGTAATTAATTATTCAAATATTTATTTAGAAAAATTTACTAAATAAATATTTGCATAATTAATTATTCGAATATTTATTTATCAAAACTATTCGAATTACTGTATAGAAACTGAATATAAAAGAAAAGAAAAATTCTAAATATTTTGCTAATTCAATTTATTTTATATGAAAATAAATTTTCTCTATATTATCCATTTTCAATATTCCTTTATAGCAGATATTGACTAAAAGAGTTGAACCAAATTTTTCGGAGGCACTTTTTCCAAGAGAACACGTTTAACTTTTGTGAAGTTAAAGAATGGAAATAGACGCAAACCCATAGAGCCAAGTATTTTTATATAGAGATGCAAGAAAACTCGATAAACACTCCTTTTGTGCCTGCTTGATACACGTACCTGTTGTAAAAAGTGTAATTTTATTGGTCATGCTGGTCTCGGGAAAATCGAGGCACGTGTATATGTGTGTTGTGCTATAACACAACTGAAAGCATTGAAGAAATTGAATTTCAAGACTCGCAACATATAGACCATAAGTTCCGCAAAAGTCACATTTCATATACTCGGTATAAGCTTTTTTTTTTGCAGACAAACGCCAATTTTTTAAAAAAGAGGAGACGATACAAATAACGTATAGACAGTATATCACATACTCGTATAGATGATTTTTCTGCGAAAATTGCAACCGCAACGATATTTTATATAAAACACGATACACAACCTTCTTGTGTATTATATTTTTTCAATACACCCTCTGAAGAGAAAAAAAAAATTGTGTGCGCAAAAAAGAAAAAGGTAGTAAATAATGTTTGAGAAATTAATTAAAAAAGTAAATAATTAATTTTTTTTTTGAAAAATAATAAAAAAATACCTTTAAGATTTAATAATTGTTATATGGAGTACTAACTACAAAGGACGTTTGTAAAAAGTCATTAGTGATAATTGAAAAATTTTCCTTCGATATAAATTCTCCGGTCTCGAGGTTTTTTTTATTTTTATTTTTTGCTGTGAAGAGAATTCACAAAGGTGCCTTGTGTGAGTAACGAAAAAGTAGAATACTGAGGGTTCTTTATTGCGTAGCAATATAAAATTGCTGTGAGCATGGAAACTTTGACTTCGCAAGCAGTTTACCCTATACACTTGTTTCCTCCATACTCAACTTCTTTCTTTCTTTCTTTCTTTCTTTCTTTCTTTCGTTCTCTTTTTCTCCTTCTTTTTTCCACTTGTTGGAAAATTGCACCTGCTACAACAATTTCTGTATGTGTGTGATTCTCTGAATGCACATGAGTTCATCTCGAACATTATTCGACAACGCGAATTTCCGATATTGGAATTAAACTTAATTCCTTGAATTTCAACGATCTCCGCTTTGGGAAATTACTAAATTTATCGTGCAAAGCTGATTTCCATAACAATTGGACTAATTTCTAATCAATTATGGTTTTTTGGAGAAGGACATATTTTTGATTGTATCTTTTCTGAAAGTTCAAGGATTATAATAAGTATTCATGTCGCGTAAATATTTAGTTTCTCTTTTTGTTAAAAGAATTTATATATTATTTTTTTATACTGAAAAAAAGATTTATTTGATTCAAATAAACGATTAGTTTTCTATTATCAAATAAATATTTACTTGAATTGAATACATTTTTTTTACACTGTAATATTCAGGGCCAAATCGTTCACGGTTTTACTGTTAATTAATTACTCAAATATTTATTTAGTAAATATTACATAAATATTTGAATAACTAATTACTCAAATATTTATTCAATACATTTTTCTCAATAAATATTTGAATAAATAATTATTTAAATAATTTTTATTGAATTAATAATTATTTAAATAATTATTTAGTGAATTTATTGTCATTCAATTTTTCCATGCAGGAATTAAAAATTTAAAATTGTCAATTATTTTGAATTTAATTTTTTTTCAAAAATTACAACTATAATCGAATAAAAAATTTAATTACACGCTAAAAATATTTTACCTGGAACAACCACAAATTTATCATTACATTAGCGAAATTTTTAGTTGCTTCATTTAAGACTTTCGTTATTTTAGAGAAAATTATCGCTGTTTCAGGAGAAATTTTTTTTCCGTCTATTTTATAAAATTTTTTATTAAACTTCTTCTCTAAAATCAATTCTTTTGAAAAATTTTTCGAATGTTCTTCGAGAATTCAATTATTTAAAAACAAAAATTCATACTTTATAATACTTTATCTTTATAATTAGGTATAAATAACTTTATAATAGTAACTTTTCATAATTTTTTTAAAAAATTTTATGGTGAATTATTAAAAATATTGAAAATAATTGATCTTTAAAAAATAATAATAAAAAAATAATTAAAATGATTTTTTTAAAATATTTAAGTAAAATTTAAGTAAAATTTAAGTAAAACTTTTTAAAAGAATTTTTGGAAAATATTGCAAAATAATGAAGTCGTTGAATAATTTTTATTACAAATAATAAAATAATGACTTGTTCAAAAATTTAAATAAAAGTTTTTTGTGAATCCTTTAAAAATGTTAATGTCTTTATTTTGAGAAAAAGGAATTTTTTTAAATTATGATAATAACAGTTTAAGAATTAGTTCTTTAAAAATATTGCAATGTAATTTTTCGAAAATAATTGAATTTGTTAGAAAAAATTTTGAACAATATTTAAAGAACTTCATAAATTTTTTGAAGAACTTTGTTTAACAATTTGTTTAATGATTAGATAAAAACTAAGAAATCTATTTCTTAACAATTATTTAAATTTTGATTAATAAATCCAATCATTTCAAAAATTTTTTAAAAAACTTCTTCAAAAAATTTTTTAGTTTTTTTTAAATTGTCCGAAAATTGTTTTGTTCCTAGAATTTTTTTTATCATAATTTTGAAAAATTCAATTTTTTTCAAAATAAGTGAATTTAAAATGTGAAATTAAAATCTTATAAAATTTAATTCCTTAGTATTTTATTGTTTGTAGATATTTGAATTTTCTGGAAAATGTAATTAAAAATAATTGAGTTTAAAAAAATTATAATGAAAACATTCTAAAAATTACTATTTAAAAAGAAACATAATACAATTTCTTGAAGTTATTTTTCAATTGAAGATTTTTTATTGAAATTTTAGAGAATTCAACTCTTTTTCGAATTTGTTATAGAAATACTTCGAATTTTTAGTTTTCAAAGATTATAATGAAATACTTCAAAAAAAAAAAAATCAATTACTTTCAATAAAATTTCACAAAATTTCAATTATTATTCAAAAACGTTTTTATAATTATAAATTTTATAAGTAATGTCAAAAAATTATTCAAAAATAATATTTGAAAGATTTTACTACGCAGTTATAATTGCATTCTCCAAAATTTCTAAGAATAATTCTAAAAAATAGATTTTTTAAAAAAATTTTAATGTATTTTTGTAGATTTAAAATTTTCGGAAAGATGTAATTAAAAATACTGATAATTTAATTTCATAAAGTCACGAGAAAAAAAATTCGAAGCTTCAATTTTTTAATCAAATATTTTAATATAATTTTTGTAAGTTAATTTTCATTTGGATTTTTCATTAAAATTTCAACTACCTAATTCAATTATATTTTCCATATTTGCTATTAAAATTATGATAAATTTGATTTTTGAAAATTCATAACGAAAATTTAATAGAGAAAATTCTACCATAGAGAGGAAAAAGTAAATTCATAAATTAGTTAGAATCGGTATGATTTAATAACATCGGGCTAATTAGTGAGTCAAGTATACACTAGAATATTGTTGAAAGAGCGAACAGAATTTGGAATTATACTCATAATATTATATGCAAGTGAAAAGGAAAATTTATGATCTCGTGTTTTGTGAGTAAATTGATGTTATTTTCATACGTGTGTTTATAATGTTAAACCCGAGAAAACAACCGAAAATAGAGAATTTTTGGGAGAGAGAGAATTCATACTCGTTCGCAATACGTTTATGACTCTGTGGATGGACAAAAACATCCGGATAGTTCCATATATATATATATATATATATACGTATATTGTCGAACGAATAATATAACGCACCGAACCAAGCGAAACTTTAACGATCGAGGTAAATTCAAAATTTATCTACATCGACAGAAAAGTGCCATAAGCTCTCATAAAGTCCTTATAGAAAGCCTTGTTTAAACTTTCTCAAATATGTGAATTATTACAAGCCTCGTAAAGTTTAAAGGACAATTTCCCCGACACGCAACTCGCTCGTGACAAGGGACTCGAGAGGCGTTGAATTTGTGGACAATAAATAATCTAATAAGGCAGACATTATGAAATCCTCAAATTATAAAATGAAGACACTGTTAAATTTACGACACTGTGTAAATTTTATTTTACTTTAATAAACATTGAATATATATTCTTCGGAATATATTGTTGTTCTTACAATGTTTCACTTTAACGACTGCATATCTGTACAATTTTTCTAAGAATATCAAATTGAGACAAAAAAACGTATCAAAACATTGCTTCGCAACAATTTTGATACGCTTTTTGTCTCAATTTGATATCCTTAGAAATTTAAATTCAGAAAAAATTAGTCTGAAATAATTCGGAAATTGGAACCTATTTCGATTCAAATACATCATCATTAGTATAAATTTACTTTGCACAGTGAGATGTAAATTATGTGAGTAAACTATGTAAGAAATCTGGTTTTAGTTCTCAATAATCCGGGATAAATACACAATTAAGCGAAGGTAAATTTTGCTCTCTGAGAAATAAATTATTACCTATTACTGTTCGTGACCTAAAATTAAGTGCGAATTTCTAAAGTAGATACAAATTTTAGATTATTCCGGATTCACTTCGGATTAAGATTTCTAACCGGACGTTTAGTTATTAAACAAGAAATGGATTACGAATTCTAACATAATTTCGGATTTAGATTTTTTTCCTCAAATTAAATCCGAATGATTGCCAATTCAAAGCTTCTTTACGACTCTTAGAATTTTCAGTCTTCGGATTTTATGATGGAACTAAAATATTTTACTTTTCAAGTTTATTGAAATAAATAAATAAATATTTAATAAATATTTATTTATTAAAAAATAGTAAATATTTATTTATTAATAAATAGTAAATATTTATTTATTGTTAAATAATAAATATTTCAATACATTAAATGTTTCAATAAAAACAAATTTTAAATCCTGGGGAAAAATTGGTATCTATTTTTCCCTAGGATTTAAAATTTGTTAAAGATAATATATTAATAAATGTTTTTTTAATAAAAATTTAAATATTATTACAGTTTTACAGCAATTAAAATTTTCAAACATTTAAATTTAAACATCTTTTGAAATTTAATTACTATATAACACTTCTAAATATTTAATCCTTATCTACAATTTTAACTGAAATTCATTTTTAAGTCAATTTTGTTCTTATTAGAAAGTTCTACAAGAATTCAATCAATTAAATACAAAAATAAAAAAATTATTGAAGAATTAAATATTTCTTAAAATTGAATCCACATAAATAATTTTATTCAAATTTCTTCAAAGAATTGAATTCTTTCGTCGAATATTGTTAACATTTTTAAAAATAATTACATTTTTCGGGGATTTCATTTAGAAAATAAATAAATTCCTGCGAAGAATTGCATTGAAATTAAATATCCAAAATAATTGATTTTCCAAGAAGAATTTTAATATTTACGAGAATATTTGAATTCTCAAATATTTTTTCGTTAAAGTTTATTAAAATTTTATTAAAAATAATTCAATTCTTATATAGAAAATTAGAAATTCACTAAAATTTTTAAAAATAATTGAATTTCTGGGAAGAATTGCTTTAAGAATTTTGAAAATAATATTCAATTCTTTTAAGAAGTCATTTATTCAAAATGTACTGAAAATAATTTAATTTCTGCGAAAAATTTTTAAAAAATTTATAAAAATAATTGCATTTTTTGGGGAATACATTTAAAATTGTATTAAAAATTTAAAAATAATTGAAATTCTGAGATAAATTTTATTATTTATGAAAATAATTACATTCTTGCAAAAAATTTTATAGAAATTGTATTTAATTATTGATTTTAATGCAAATATTGTATGAAAATTGTATTTTAAATAATTGAATTACGAATTGTATTAAAATTTATTATTAAAAAGTATTAAATTAAAATAAATAAATTAATTAAAATAAAATAAATTAAAATTTATTAAAATAGTTTTACGACAATAATTGTAATTATAATCGTATTATGACAATAATTGAATTTCTGCGAAGAATTTTATTATTTACGAGAATAATTGAATTCTTACAAATTTTTTTCGACTAATTTTATTTAAATTTTATTGACAGTAATCCAATTATTTACAAAATTCTTGAAAATAATTTAATTTTTGCAAAGAATTACATTAAAATATTGTTAAAAACAATTGAATTCTTTTAAAAAATGTCATTCAAATTGCAAGTAAAATAATTGAATTCCTGCGAAGAATTTTTTAAAAAATTGATTTTCTTCGTAAAAATTTAGTAACAATTGTACACGGAAAAAATTATAAAGTAACTTTTACTACTTTTATAGTAAAAAATTTCCGGTCAAGCATTTCTGGTAATTTTTACTACTTTTGGAGTAAATTTTGCTACGTTCGAAGTAAATATTTGTAAAAATTAGTAAAATTTATTTCGAACGTAGCAAAATTTACTCCAAAAGTAGTAAAAATTACCAGAAATTCTTTACCGGAAATTTTTTACTATAAAAGTAGTAAAAGTTACTTTATATTTTTCTCCGTGTATGTTAAATAATTTATTTCCTACAAAAACTTTATTATTTATGAAAATATTTGAATATTTGCAAAGTATTTTATAAACATTCTTTTATAGAATTGAATTGATGTAAGAAATTTTATTGAAATAGCAGATATTAAAAATAATGGAATTTCAAAAAGTTTTTGAAAATAATTGAATTATTTCTAAAAATTTTACTGAAATTTTCGAATAATTTTAATTTTAATAAATTTTAATAATTTTTTATTTCAACTTTTAACGAATTTAAAGTTGTGCAAATTCTCAACAAAAAAAAATAACAAAAAAGTAGCTTTTAGTGTCTAAATCTAAAAAAGTATTCAAATAGTATCAAATCGTAAAAAAGTAGTAAATAGTTGCTTTTAGTAGATGAGTGTAAAGTCTGTAAAAATCAAAATAGTTATATTTATAGTGTGAATTTTTAGAAATAATTAAATTTCAAAAGTGTTTTAAATTGAAATCTTTGAAAATTGTAATTTTGTTGCATATATCTGTAATAATATTAAAATATGTAATTTTAAATAAAATGATCAAAATTTGCAATAATTTTATGTAGGATATTTCAACAATTTCAGAAATAGTTTTTCAAAAATATTTTAAAAAATATTTAAGCTCCCATGAAAAAATAAAGCTTGATTTATTCATTTAATGAATTAATTTAATAATTATGAACATTAGGGACTTAATTATAGGAAGAGATTATAATAATAGATAGTAGATGAATAGTCGACAATAATAAATCAATTCGTGGCTAATGGGGGGGAATTTGATCTGAATTAGCAGAAGCTCATTACGATCTACATGCTATTAAATTCGCACCTCTAATTCGAGTAATCCTGTAATACATGATTGGGAAGGTCTTAAGTGCAAAGCACTGTATTTGAAACAAGTTAGTACAGTACATGCTGGGGCACAATTATTCCTTCATTGCCACTGAAATTTACACAAGTCTCATAACTGAGAAACCATAACGATACCTCGTTTATACATAATTAGCATAATATTATCATCATCAGAACTTGACTCACATTATTATTATTATTATTATTATTGATACTCGAATCAATTTTAATTTTTAGGAAACCTAATGATTAGAAAAAATAATAGAAATAGAAGATAATTTTCAGTTTTGAATAAAAATTTCAAATTCCTTTCTTTAATAATGTGAAATAATTTGTTTGGCCAATGATTAGGGTTTACGTTGATTTCATAGTAGGCAACATTTTACGTGACTCCAGTGGTGCATTAACGATGAAACGCATTCATTTTTGTTGTGTGATTGTGTGTATGCGTTGGAAGTAAAATCTCTTTTTACAGAAGCTACCTTTAACTCCTCCATCAAGGAGAAAGTGACGTGCAATCAGAAATAATAGTTAACTTGTGAATCTTATAATGTCCACCATAGTTCTGGCATTTAGCATTTATGTTTTCACATATGTTAAAATGTCAATTTCTAGGGAAAAGAAAACTAAGAGTCGGTTAGTTTGGTATTACAATAGAATGGAAGATTTTTTAATGAGTTATGTAATGTTTGTTTAGATTACGTTATAACGATTTTCTGCCTTGACTGTATATATATTCATATTCGATCTTTTGCTTGAGTGAAAATTGATAAGCGTACAATTACCACCGTGAATTTCTCAATTTTAAACAAACATTTCCTTGTATTATTAAAGAAGACCTCGAATAACATTAATTTTTTCGAATTATTTTCGGAAAATGCGACTTTCTTTCCTCATATTGCAACAAAATACCATTTTTGGTGTAAAATGATATACTTAGCTAGTAGTATAGCTAGGCCGGTTCTGGATAAAATCGGTAATGTAGATTCCTACTTACCGACCGAGAGGGTAAGTTACCGACCGTTGGTGGGGTATATGTAGGTAATTTACCGGCCGTTGGTGGGGTACCTCATTTGCATATATTTAAATTAGTTAACCCTTTTAATTGACGTTAGTGGGGTATCTAATTTGCATATATTTAAATTAGTTAACCCTTTTAATTGACGTTAGTGGGGTACCTGATTTGCATATATTCAAATTAGTTAACCCTTTTAATTTGCATATATTTAAATATGTGGCAAAGTTACTGAGCGTTGGTAGGGTACCTGATTTGCATATATTTAAATTAGTTAACCCTTTTAATTTGCATATATTTAAATATATAGAAAAGTTACAGATCGTTGGTGGGGTATCTGATTTGCATATGTAAATTAGTTAACCCTTTTAATTTGCATACGTTTTCTATTGTTTATTATTTAACTTTCATTGTTAACCCTTTTAGTTTATGGAAATTCCTCCCACTATCCACCCTTTTGGACGTAGAATATGCAAATACCACCCACCCTCTTCTATTGCTCTTAGTTAACCACCCCCTCCCTCCCACCCACTTTTTTCCTTTATATATATATTTCCAATATTACCACCCACCACCACCACCCACTTAGTATAAACCAGAAATTTCAAAAATCGTATAGAGAAGCGCGAGGGATTAAGCGTTCGCGAGATACCGCGCAGGCGTTGTGGGTAGTGGGAGTGGGTGGTGGTGGGTGGTGGTAAGGCCCAGTGCGCAGCAAAAGTGCGCGTACGGTTACCGCGTTGAGTGAGTGAAAGTTCCATGCGTCAGACCTGTCTGTCTGACTCTCACAGCTTGCTTCACTAATACTATAACACCATAGGGATAAAAATGTATTGTCCAAAAATATGTAAGCAAGTTTCAACTTGCCTTTTTTCAAGATAACAATAGTATTGTTTGAAAATTTTAAAGCATGTTTCAACCTGCATCTTGAATAGAATAAAGACATTGTCTAAAAAACCTTCAGACAGGTTTTAACATGCCTGTAGATAATAACAAAGACATTCCTTAAGAAACCTTTAAGTGACGTCATTTTCATGCGAGTTTGAACACGTCTTCTAAATGACTCTTCTTTTGAGGTAGTTGCGTGCGCAGTCATTTAAAGTGGGGGTAAAAGAGTGGGAGTTGAAGAAGAGTGGGGTTTACGGGATATAAGGTAGGTTGGAATCAACGATTCGAAACTTCTGTTAAAATTTCTTGCAGCTTTAGCAGTACCAGCAGCTTCAGCATCTACATCAACATTAGCAGTACTAGCAGCTTTAACAACTACATCATCATTTACTCATTTGGTAGGTAAATTTCATTTCTTTAATTAAAACATTTTATATTCCAAATTTTTTTTTCTTTTTCAAATTTAATATTAAAAAATCCATCTTTTTTTTGCTTACAGATATTAAAACAATGGAGTTCCAAAAAGTCAACGCCATTGGTCGTATGGAGAGCTTTCTACCAACGAAGCCACTTTCTGAGTTGACTGTTAATGAGTCATACAATGTAACTAAAATAAACAAGGTGCAGACGAAATATGGTTCTAGGATTGTAGTAGACCTGGATGCTGCATTTACCACTTTTCTGCCGGCAAGGTTCGAAAACTATTTGAAGCTGACCCTACCTCCTTCACAATGATGGAAGAAGCCGTGCAATCGGAAAAGTTGCGATTAAAATATATTGGTGGCAAATTTAATGTTATTGAATTTGAATAAAATATATATTCTAAGGTTATATTGTAAAAAATTATGTAAATATTTAAAGGTTTTAGATAATAAAAAAATTACTTTTAAATTAATTCTTTTATTACCTCACCTTCATATTTCAAATAATTTTTAAATTAATTGAATTTTGTATAAAATTGTATAAGTAAATTTTTATTAAAGTTAAAGGAAAAAAAAATTTAAAGTATATAATATTAAAGGAGTAGGTATATCAAGAAAGATAACCAACATTTTTAAAATTATAAATTTCATTTATTCATATGTATATAGAAAATTAAAACTTATTACAATAGTGTTTCATAATTTTCACAATATGATTTTAAATTAGTATTCACATCATCCACTTCATCGATACCATATGAAAAGTTTCTCAATTCACTTGTAACATTCAAAAACCAATTTCGAAGCTTAAATACATTGTTTACTGCACAATTTTCAGTTTGTGCAATATGATGTGTACATATAAGTGGTAATAATTCAGTTTTAATATTCTTAAACGCTGGACAGTCAATTTTTTCTAAATTGTGTACAATCATTAAATACTTTTCTAACCACTGCTTTTTTTCACAACCTTTAACGTAGATAGTTTTTGCTCCTCGTAAAGCATCTTGTAAAATGGTTCGAACTTCATCGTAGCACACATCTCCAGCCATCCAAGGTATTAAATGATAATTATTCGTCAACCACAGGTTCTTACTTTTATAACGTCCTGGTAGTGAATTCCAAGCACAAGGTGGTTCAAAAAGGTAAACTCTTGGTTGAGCATCTGACTCCAGAGGCACTATAGCCAACTCTTTGAAAATAAACTCATTGCAGGGTTTTTTAAAACCTTGAACGTCTACTATGAACTCCATTTTAGAATAGAAATGAGTATCTGCTTCAGAAATTTGTCTTACATACGTCTCCACTTCATCCTCCACACCACTTTGTTTCCCTCTCCACTTCTTATAACTTATTAATAATCCCAATGATTGGTTCGTACTATACTACACGGTCATGTATAACAAGGCAATATGAAGTTGATTCTTCAGGCAACGTCATTATTCATGTAAAGATCAGTGAATATTTGCATGAAGACTTCCACTGTCACAAGAATACATCTTATTAAGTTTAAAAATATTAATGTAAAAAAGTTATATATATATATATATATATATATATATATATATATATACATATATATATATATTAAAAAACGTTTCTTAAAGTTGACTTGAATTTTCTACAAAGTAAATTCAACTTTTCCAAATGTTAACTTTAACACTCTGTCTACTAATGTGACAGTTGCCATCTAAAATCTTCTATATGAGTTGTTGGAAAGAAATTGATTAATGACACATTTGCATCTACAGTTCATGCTTATACAGAATTCTTTAAAAACGGTTACAGTCATAAGCTTCTGCACTAGCAGTCTGGCATTCTGACTCAGTGAATTGATCACATGATTTCAGCCACATTGTAAGGCTTTACTAGATTTGATAAATGGTTAACTTCTTCAAATGTTAGTTTAAACTTTTCCAAATGTTAGCTTTAACTTTTATAAATGTTAACTTTAACTTTTCCAGTAGTTAACTTTAACTTCCTAAAAGTTAATCTTAACTTTTTCAATAATGCACAGAGAAAAATGGAGTATTCAACAGACTATCTGGAGGGACAAACAGACTATATTTAAGGTTAAATGTTTTGTAACCATCTCGGAGGGATAAATAGATACTTTGATGATCAAGTTGACTATCTCGGAGGAAAAAGTTATCTATCTAGAGAATCAGGCTAACACTTAAAACCTAACCCTCTAACTTTGGCTATCCAGTTTTCTCAGTGTGAAGGAGCAGAGAGAATTCCTTGTAAACAACATATATATATACACGGAAAAAAATTCTTGTGAAATTTACAGGATTTCCTGAGCCATCTATGAGCCACGGTTGATGTATCCACAAACGGTTGAGTTTGGAGAATACACAAACCAAACTGTGTGTGTGTGTTTCACAAACTGCAACAGACGAACTGTAGGATTTCTTGGTGCTATTACAGATTAATTTGTGCTACACCCAAACCAGCTTGTTGGAAACACTACACTGAAAGAAATGCTTTGACATTATCAACAATAAAAGTTTGGTTAGGAAATTTTCAGTAACTTGAAAATAAGGTTCTTTTATTTTAGCGAAACTCATCATAATAACAATAAACACAATTTTGAAAAACATAAGTACTACTTTGGCTGACAAAGTTTTTCAGAGGAAACATTTATTATATTATAATTCTATTTCAAAAATTTATTTATGTCATTTATATAAATGACAATGTCAATCATATTTAAATGTAACTCTGTGATTTGTCTCATTGTTTTACTACAATTTTTATATTAGTTTTGTCTATTCCGTTTTCTGTTTAATTCAACCATACTGAATGTCAGTATTAAGAACCCAGCTTTCGTGAGTGAAACAGGATGTTAGATGCGTTCGTTAAAAGCGTTGTGCGCAGACGTATTTGAAACAAACAAAATGGAATGGCAATATGGTTGTATTAGCCAGAATTATCACAGTTATCACGAATAATTTCTTTCAGTGTCAACTTGCCTGTATAAAGCACAACATAACCTATTCGTATATTCTACAAAAGACCTTGCGTTTTTCATAAGAAATTTTAAAGCGATTTTTTAAAGCGCCTTCTATCTGCATATAAAAAACTTCAAATTGACAAAAGTTTTATCGTTAAGAATAAAAAAATGTATAAGTAAAAACAATTTTTGACTTTTGTATATGAAAAAACAACTGAAAAACTATATAGAATTGTATTAATAACTAAGTCTTAATTTTTTTTTGGACGTAAGGTTCCCTTTACCTCGTGAGGATACATATGAAATTTAAATTACCAGTTAATAAATTTAAACTGAAAAAATTGAATTTCTTTTAAATATTTAAAAATATGGATTCATGTAAAATATATACTACACTGAGAAAGCTTTGGGTCAACAGCAGACTTTCGATAGGCTGCTACTGACTATTTTGGTGGAACGCTATAAGACTATACTTTTGGGTTGCTGCGGTACAATTTTGGGCGCGTGACAGTCCTAAAGTTGTTAAGCTGCAAACCAATGGCGGTATCCCCACTACTTTGGTAAGCTGCTCACCAACATTTTGGACAGTCACACACCCAAAATTGTACGGCAGCACACCAAAACTGTAGTGGAGCCGCTGTCACATATGTTGTTCCGCTACAGTTCCAAAGGTCTCTCAGTGTACATTTTGAGGTTATCATACTTATACTAAGTTAATTAAAAACGATTACAGCCCTAACACTCTAGCATTCTAACTCAGTGAATTGATAACATGGTTTTATTGACATTGTGAGGATTTAATAGATTTGGTAGATGGTTAACTTTTCCAATAGTTATCATTAACTTTTCTAAAAGTTAACTTTAAGTGTTTTCAATAGTTGACCTTAAGTTTTCAAAAAGTTAACTTTAACATTTTCAATAGTTGACCTTAACTTTTCAAAAAGTTAACTTTAACATTTTCAATAGTTAACTTTAACATTTTCAATAGTTAACCTTAACTCTTGTAAAAGTTAACTTTAACTTTTCCAATAGTTAACTTAAACTTTTCAAAAAGTTAACTTTAACTTCTCTAAAAGTTAACTTTAACTTTTTCAAAAGTTAACTTCAATTTGACTGGTATCATTGTTTTCTTAATACCAACAGTATAGTGAAAATACAATCTTTGTATTATAAGGACACAATGATACCAGTCAAAATAAATTTAACTTTTTCAATAGTTAACCTTAACTTTTATAAAAGTTAACTTTAACTTTTTCAATAGTTAACTTTAACTTTTGTAAAAGTTAACTCTAACTTTTCCAATAGTTAACTTTAACTTTTCAAAAAGTTAACTTTAACTTTTCCAATAGTAAACTTCAACTTTTCAAAAAGTTAACTTTAACTTTTCAAATAGTTGACTTCAACTTTTCAAATAGTTGACTTCAACTTTTCAAAAAGTTAACTTTAACTTTTCCAATAGTTAACTTCAACTTTTCAAATAGTTGACTTCAATTTGACTGGTATCATTGTTTTCTTAATACAAACAGTATAGTAAAAATACAATCTTTTTATTATAAGGACACAATGATGCCAGTCAAAATAACTTTAACTTTTTAAATAGTTGACTTCAACTTTTCAAATTTTTTGTCAAATATATAATAATGCACAGTTATAATTACTTTAAAGTACATACTGAATGAGCGCGTGAAGTTTACATTTTATGAAAATAGTGTTATTTTACAAATTAATTAAACAAGAAATATGATATTCAATATTTAAAAAATCATGGTGTCCGACTATAGATGCAACCATTGTTGAGTAGCGCAATGAGTAGCACAAATTTTTGTTGATAATTAATAATAAATATTAAATCTTATACACGGAGAGAAATTTGTAGGAGTGGGTAACCACTCCTATATGGTTAGGGTGACCATCGTTAATGCTACATATACGGACATCCTTGTAGAATGTAGTATACCGTATAGAAATTTCCCTACTTCGCTTTATTTAAAAAGGGGGGCTGATGAGGAATTAGTAAGGCCAACCACACTAATAATTTCTAGATAGGTGATAATCGGACACTGACTATAATGCCCTCATCTTCAGATAGGTAAATCTATCTGGATCTGTTTATATCCCTATTAAATTTTTCAATCCGGCCCTGACTAGAATACCTCTAGTTAAATTCACACATTCTGATATTCTACTCAGGTACTGACAACGCGATCTAGTTAGAACCTCTATTTTTCATCATCAACTGATATTTCAAGCGTGACGAAATTAGATAGGTCGTGATGAATTTTTCTAGTTTGAGACTCACTGGCGAAAGGGAATCTATTGCAGATTTTGTAAAAAGTGTCTGTGTTCAGAGAATACAAATTTCACAAGCTTTCCAACACTTTTAAAAAATTTATTGTGAAATGAAAGTAGCTTGTGTAAGCATTAACCTGTCATTTTAAAGGAAAATTCAATCCTTTAAAATTTTGAGGTTATAAATGGGTGATTAAATTTAAAATGTCATTTTCATGTCCTGCCCAAAAATCTGGAATACTATTTCATATATAAAAGTTTTT
The DNA here is from genome assembly GCF_015476425.1 of Leptopilina heterotoma. Lineage (NCBI taxonomy): Eukaryota > Metazoa > Arthropoda > Insecta > Hymenoptera > Figitidae > Leptopilina > Leptopilina heterotoma. Next base: position 339,352 of record NW_025111206.1, read on the forward strand.
GAAGTCAATTAATTTTCTTAATCACTACTTCTACTTAAATTAATAATTCTTAGTCGCTAGAAATTCTCTGAAAAAATTTGGCAGAAGAATTAGAAGCAAAATGTCAGTGGTGTCCCCTGTCCGCACTTAAGAAATCAGAACTTTACGTAATAATAAAAATTTTGATTCTCACATTTTTAGTACCAGAAAAATTATTTTGTACAGCTAAGAGTCTATATTTTTATATAGTAATTGTGCTAGCAGAATAATTTTGATCCAGTGTTAGAAAAAAAATCAAAATCGCCTGTCCGTAAGTTTCATATTTTTAAGTAATTATCGCAAATTTTGAATATCATGTCTGATATTTAAATAACCTAGTGCAGATAATTGCCTTATTAAGCGTTAATAGTATTGGTGATATGTATATAGCTTCTTAAAGAAAAAACATTATAACATTCTATCACATCTATAACTTGTACGGTTAGTGGCAGAAAGCAAGTATCACTTTGTCGAGCACACGATGTCAGTGGTGTCCCTATCAAAAACTTGTTCATAATATTAATATTTTTTAAATATTATTGTATCTCTTTTTCAGGTATTACACGTACTTTAAAAACCGCACCGACTTTAACTTAAAAATAAAGTCTTTCTTTTTCGAAATTGAGAAATGAAGCAAAATGTCAGTGGTGTCCCTTGTCAGTGGTGTCCACTCAAAATTCTGTTTCTTGCAGCTTATTATTTTATTTTTAATAAATTTGTGTTAAATTTACTCCTTATATGCAGTTTATGAAGATATGATACTGGATTGTAATTTATAGGCTGATTTTATTCTCACTATTAAAAAAAATTATCAGTGAAATCTTTCAAAAATGTCAGTGGTGTCCCTCAATGTTCATATGTCTTTTTAGTCTTCAAAAGTATATTAATTTATGGCAGAACTCATTACAAATATTTTTTAAGTCTTGTTGAAACATTTATTATTGTAATTTGAAATATTTTAACTTTTTAAAGTTGTAAGAATTGATTTGAGAAAAGAATAAACGAAAACAGAAAATTTCTTATCATTTCTGCCTATCGTTTTTCACCTGGTGAAAATTAAAATTTGCTTCCAGCTGCTCGACCACTATTATTTTTGTCCATCATATATTCTAGTCAACCAAAATAGAGTATCGTTAAGTTCAAAATCCAACATCGAAAAATCAAAGTTAGTAGGATCAAAAATGACATTTTAAATTTAATCACCCAAATATATATAAATTGTATAGTCTTTGATCAACTCAAACAAAAATCATTAACTAATTGACAAAAATTGGAATCAAAGATTCCATATTCCACAACACTGAAATATTTTCTTACAAAATTGACCATTTTAGATGAATTCGGAAACACTCACGAATTTTTTCAATAGAATTGAAACGTGCTGTCATAGTCAACGCATGCACTCACGTTAAACTTCGACAATACTTGATAGTAGTGACTACAATCAGAGAGTTAGCATAAGTAGGGGGAAGTCCTCTAGTACCGGACACCTAAGCGTTTCATAAAAATAAAACTATTTAAAAAAATATGACTTCATTTATGAATTAATTAACTCTACAATATATAACACCAAAATCAATTAACAAAAATACAATATTTTCATAAACTTTTTTTAAGTTCAATTTAGTTTTGGTGAAAAAATACTGCAATTTTGATATTTTTCCTAGTACCGAACAGTCTAAAACTTTTAATTTTTACTATCCATTTCTCATAGTGTAGAATTTAAATATTATATTATTAACTTCTAATAAGCTTTAATTCAATTTTCCAGCAAGAAACAATAAAAAAATTATCTTTTTTTACTTTATAAATCCAAAATATCTGACACATGTCCGACTATAGAAAAAATAAAAAAAATTCTCCGCCTACTGAAGCATTCGTTATTTTTCATTAAAATGATTATATTTTACTAAATACTTGAGTATTTGTAACAAGATTATATGTGACCAGGTCTGAGAAAAGGGACCCTACTTACCAAAAAATCGATTTTTTTATGATGGTTTCTTATAGTTTAAGATCCTAGAAATACAATGCAATCAGTCCCGATTGTTAAAAAAAAATTTTTTGCAATTGTTTAAACAAATTAAAAAAAAATTTTGCAAAAATTTTTTTTATGAAAATATAAGTAATTTTACGACAAAAATTACTCTTGTTTGTCTAAGTGTCAAGAATATTTCCCCTAAATCTTAAATTGAATGCCTAAATCATTTACAAAAAATTCGACTTAATTCCTCGAAGATGATCCCCAAGTATACCCGTCATCGGCAACCTGGTTGTGCAAGTCAAAAAATAACTATGGATTATTGTAGAGTTCAGAATTATTCATTATTGTATCAGTTCTGAACTTGCATAAAAAATTTCAGATCTCTAGGACATCCGGAAGACTTTTAAATTAATTTTGAAAATTCCATAATTTGCCTTTTGCAAAGTAAATTGTTTATAACAATTACAGGGTTGTTTGAACAATTATTTAACCATGAAAATCGGATTCAGCATAAAAAAAATACATATAGAACACTCATCATGTTAATTTAAAAATGTAAAATGTTTCAAGAAATCTAATTTATTTGGATAGAAAACTTTAAACGCGTTTTTCTCGAAAAGTTGATTTTGGTAAGTAGGTCCCTTTTCTCAGACCCGGTACATATGATTTTTATTCATGAAAGACTCCTTTGATCGATAATGAGCTTAAAAAACAAGTAGCTACTTGTCAATAATATAAGATCGTATCCTTAAGGTTATGTTATTCAATGGTCGCGTGACTTATAGTAAAGTATATAATGTATAGTATAGTAAAGTATAGTAAAGTATATGATGTATAGTAAAGTATATGATGTTAACATATTTCGAAGTCAGCTTATGTAACTAAAGTGACCATCTAAGAATATCTTGTTTAGCACAATTGTCAACTTTTTGAAATGTTAAAGTCAACTATTTAAATAGTTGAAATTAACTTTTTTGAAAAGTTAAAGTTATTTTGACTGGCATCATTGTGTCCTTATAATACAAAGATTGTATTTTTACAATACTGTTTGTATTAGGAAAACAATGATACCAGTCAAATTGAAGTCAACTATTTGAAAAGTTGAAGTTAACTATTGGAAAAGATAAAGTTAACTTTTACAAAAGTTAAGGTTAACTATTGAAAATGTTAAAGTTAACTATTTGAAAAGTTGAATTCAACTATTTGAAAAGTTAAAGTCAACTATTTGAAAAGTTGAAGTAGACTATTTAAAAAGTTAAAGTTATTTTGACTGGCATCATTGTGTCCTTATAATACAAAGATTGTATTTTTACTATACTGTTTGTATTAAGAAAACAATGATACCAGTCAAATTGAAGTCAACTATTTGAAAAGTTGAAGTTAACTATTGGAAAAGTTAAAGCTAACTTTTTGAAAAGTTGAAGTCAACTATTTGAAAAGTTGAAGTCAACTATTTGAAAAGTTAAAGTTAACTTTTTGAAAAGTTGAAGTTAACTATTGGAAAAGTTAAAGTTAACTTTTTGAAAAGTTAAAGTTAACTATTGGAAAAGTTAGAGTTAACTTTTACAAAAGTTAAAGTTAACTATTGAAAAAGTTAAAGTTAACTTTTATAAAAGTTAAGGTTAACTTTTATAAAAGTTAAGGTTAACTATTGAAAAAGTTAAATTTATTTTGACTGGTATCATTGTGTCCTTATAATACAAAGATTGTATTTTCACTATACTGTTGGTATTAAGAAAAAAATGATACCAGTCAAATTGAAGTTAACTTTTGGAAAAGTTAAAGTTAACTTTTAGAGAAGTTAAAGTTAACTTTTTGAAAAGTTTAAGTTAACTATTGGAAAAGTTAAAGTTAACTTTTACAAGAGTTAAGGTTAACTATTGAAAATGTTAAAGTTAACTATTGAAAATGTTAAAGTTAACTTTTTGAAAAGTTAAGGTCAACTATTGAAAATGTTAAAGTTAACTTTTTGAAAAGTTAAGGTCAACTATTGAAAACACTTAAAGTTAACTTTTAGAAAAGTTAATGATAACTATTGGAAAAGTTAACCATCTACCAAATCTATTAAATCCTCACAATGTCAATAAAACCATGTTATCAATTCACTGAGTTAGAATGCTAGAGTGTTAGGGCTGTAATCGTTTTTAATTAACTTAGTATAAGTATGATAACCTCAAAATGTACACTGAGAGACCTTTGGAACTGTAGCGGAACAACATATGTGACAGCGGCTCCACTACAGTTTTGGTGTGCTGCCGTACAATTTTGGGTGTGTGACTGTCCAAAATGTTGGTGAGCAGCTTACCAAAGTAGTGGGGATACCGCCATTGGTTTGCAGCTTAACAACTTTAGGACTGTCACGCGCCCAAAATTGTACCGCAGCAACCCAAAAGTATAGTCTTATAGCGTTCCACCAAAATAGTCAGTAGCAGCCTATCGAAAGTCTGCTGTTGACCCAAAGCTTTCTCAGTGTAGTATATATTTTACATGAATCCATATTTTTAAATATTTAAAAGAAATTCAATTTTTTCAGTTTAAATTTATTAACTGGTAATTTAAATTTCATATGTATCCTCACGAGGTAAAGGGAACCTTACGTCCAAAAAAAAATTAAGACTTAGTTATTAATACAATTCTATATAGTTTTTCAGTTGTTTTTTCATATACAAAAGTCAAAAATTGTTTTTACTTATACATTTTTTTATTCTTAACGATAAAACTTTTGTCAATTTGAAGTTTTTTATATGCAGATAGAAGGCGCTTTAAAAAATCGCTTTAAAATTTCTTATGAAAAACGCAAGGTCTTTTGTAGAATATACGAATAGGTTATGTTGTGCTTTATACAGGCAAGTTGACACTGAAAGAAATTATTCGTGATAACTGTGATAATTCTGGCTAATACAACCATATTGCCATTCCATTTTGTTTGTTTCAAATACGTCTGCGCACAACGCTTTTAACGAACGCATCTAACATCCTGTTTCACTCACGAAAGCTGGGTTCTTAATACTGACATTCAGTATGGTTGAATTAAACAGAAAACGGAATAGACAAAACTAATATAAAAATTGTAGTAAAACAATGAGACAAATCACAGAGTTACATTTAAATATGATTGACATTGTCATTTATATAAATGACATAAATAAATTTTTGAAATAGAATTATAATATAATAAATGTTTCCTCTGAAAAACTTTGTCAGCCAAAGTAGTACTTATGTTTTTCAAAATTGTGTTTATTGTTATTATGATGAGTTTCGCTAAAATAAAAGAACCTTATTTTCAAGTTACTGAAAATTTCCTAACCAAACTTTTATTGTTGATAATGTCAAAGCATTTCTTTCAGTGTAGTGTTTCCAACAAGCTGGTTTGGGTGTAGCACAAATTAATCTGTAATAGCACCAAGAAATCCTACAGTTCGTCTGTTGCAGTTTGTGAAACACACACACACAGTTTGGTTTGTGTATTCTCCAAACTCAACCGTTTGTGGATACAACAACCGTGGCTCATAGATGGCTCAGGAAATCCTGTAAATTTCACAAGAATTTTTTTCCGTGTATATATATGATGTTTACAAGGAATTCTCTCTGCTCCTTCACACTGAGAAAACTGGATAGCCAAAGTTAGAGGGTTAGGTTTTAAGTGTTAGCCTGATTCTCTAGATAGATAACTTTTTCCTCCGAGATAGTCAACTTGATCATCAAAGTATCTATTTATCCCTCCGAGATGGTTACAAAACATTTAACCTTAAATATAGTCTGTTTGTCCCTCCAGATAGTCTGTTGAATACTCCATTTTTCTCTGTGCATTATTGAAAAAGTTAAGATTAACTTTTAGGAAGTTAAAGTTAACTACTGGAAAAGTTAAAGTTAACATTTATAAAAGTTAAAGCTAACATTTGGAAAAGTTTAAACTAACATTTGAAGAAGTTAACCATTTATCAAATCTAGTAAAGCCTTACAATGTGGCTGAAATCATGTGATCAATTCACTGAGTCAGAATGCCAGACTGCTAGTGCAGAAGCTTATGACTGTAACCGTTTTTAAAGAATTCTGTATAAGCATGAACTGTAGATGCAAATGTGTCATTAGTCAATTTCTTTCCAACAACTCATATAGAAGATTTTAGATGGCAACTGTCACATTAGTAGACAGAGCATTAAAGTTAACATTGGGAAAAGTTGAATTTACTTTGTAGAAAATTCAAATCAACTTTAAGAAACGTTATATATATATAACTTTTTTACATTAATATTTTTAAACTTAATAAGATGTATTCTTGTGACAGTGGAAGTCTTCATGCAAATATTCACTGATCTTTACGTGAATAATGACGTTGCCTGAGGAATCAACTTCATATTGCCTTGTTATACATGATCGTGTAGTATAGGACGAACCAATCATTAGGATTATTAAGAAGTTATAAGAAGTGGAGAGGGAAACAAAGTGGTGTGGAGGATGAAGTGGAGACGTATGTAAGACAAATTTCTGAAGCAGATACTCATTTCTATTCTAAAATGGAGTTCATAGTAGACGTTCAAGGTTTTAAAAAACCCTGCAATGAGTTTATTTTCAAAGAGTTGGCTATAGTGCCTCTGGAGTCAGATGCTCAACCAAGAGTTTACCTTTTTGAACCACCTTGTGCTTGGAATTCACTACCAGGACGTTATAAAAGTAAGAACCTGTGGTTGACGAATAATTATCATTTAATACCTTGGATGGCTGGAGATGTGTGCTACGATGAAGTTCGAACCATTTTACAAGATGCTTTACGAGGAGCAAAAACTATCTACGTTAAAGGTTGTGAAAAAAAGCAGTGGTTAAAAAAGTATTTAATGAATGTACACAATTTAGAAAAATTGACTGTCCAGCGTTTAAGAATATTAAAACTGAATTATTACCACTTATATGTACACATCATATTGCACAAACTGAAAATTGTGCAGTAAACAATGTATTTAAGCTTCGAAATTGGTTTTTGAATGTTACAAGTGAATTGAGAAACTTTTCATATGGTATCGATGAAGTGGATGATGTGAATACTAATTTAAAATCATATTATGAAAATTATGAAACACTATTGTAATAAGTTTTAATTTTCTATATACATATGAATAAATGAAATTTATAATTTTAAAAATGTTGGTTATCTTTCTTGATATACCTACTCCTTTAATATTATATACTTTAAATTTTTTTTTCCTTTAACTTTAATAAAAATTTACTTATACAATTTTATACAAAATTCAATTAATTTAAAAATTATTTGAAATATGAAGGTGAGATAATAAAAGAATTCATTTAAAAGTAATTTTTTTATTATTTAAAACCTTTAAATATTTACATAATTTTTTACAATATAACCTTAGAATATATATTTTATTCAAATTCAATAACATTAAATTTGCCACCAATATATTTTAATCGCAACTTTTCCGATTGCACGGCTTCTTCCATCATTGTGAAGGAGGTAGGGTCAGCTTCAAATAGTTTTGCGAACCTTGCCGGCAGAAAAGTGGTAAATGCAGCATCCAGGTCTACTACAATCCTAGAACCATATTTCGTCTGCACCTTGTTTATTTTAGTTACATTGTATGACTCGTTAACAGTCAACTCAGAAAGTGGCTTCGTTGGTAGAAAGCTCTCCATACGACCAATGGCGTTGACTTTTTGGAACTCCATTGTTTTAATATCTGTAAGCAAAGAAAAAAAGATGGACTTTTTAATATTAAATTTGAAAAAGAAAAAACAATTTGGAATATAAAATGTTTTAATTAAAGAAATGAAATTTACCTACCAAATGAGTAAATGATGCTGTAGTTGTTAAAGCTGCTAGTACTGCTAATGTTGATGTAGATGCTGAAGCTGCTGGTACTGCTAAAGCTGCAAGAAATTTTAACAGAAGTTTCGAATCGTTGATTCCAACCTACCTTATATCCCGTAAACCCCACTCTTCTTCAACTCCCACTCTTTTACCCCCACTTTAATGACTGCGCACGCAACTACCTCAAAAGAAGAGTCATTTAGAAGACGTGTTCAAACTCGCATGAAAATGACGTCACTAAAAGGTTTCTTAAGGAATGTCTTTGTTATTATCTACAGGCATGTTAAAACCTGTCTGAAGGTTTTTTAGACAATGTCTTTATTCTATTCAAGGTGCAGGTTGAAACATGCTTTAAAATTTTCAAACAATACTATTGTTATCTTGAAAAAAGGCAAGTTGAAACTTGCTTACATATTTTTGGACAATACATTTATCCCCATGGTGCTGTAGTACCAGTGAAGCATGCTGCAAGAGTCAGGTAGACAGGTCTGACGCATGAAACTTTCACTCACTCAACGCGGTAACCGTACGCGCACTTTTGCTGCGCACTGGGCCTTACCACCACCCACCACCACCCACTCCCACTACCCACAACGCCTGCGCGGTATCTCGCGAACGCTTAATCCCTCGCGCTTCTCTATACGATTTTTGAAATTTCTGGTTTATACTAAGTGGGTGGTGGTGGTGGGTGGTAATATTGGAAATATATATATAAAGGAAAAAAGTGGGTGGGAGGGAGGGGGGGTTGTTAACTAAGAGCAATAGAAGAGGGTGGGTGGTATTTGCATATTCTATATCCAAAAGGGTGGAGAGTGGGTGGAATTTGCATAAACTAAAAGGGTTAACAATGAAAGTTAAATAATAAACAATAGAAAACGTATGCAAATTAAAAGGGTTAACTAATTTACATATGCAAATCAGGTACCCCACCAAAGCTCTGTAACTTTTCTATATATTTAAATATATGCAAATTAAAAGGGTTAACTAATTTAAATATATGCAAATCAGGTACCCTACCAACGCTCAGTAACTTTGCCACATATTTAAATATATGCAAATTAAAAGGGTTAACTAATTTGAATATATGCAAATCAGGTACCCCACTAACGTCAATTAAAAGGGTTAACTAATTTAAATATATGCAAATTAGATACCCCACTAACGTCAATTAAAAGGGTTAACTAATTTAAATATATGCAAATGAGGTACCCCACCAACGGCCGGTAAATTACCTACATATACCCCACCAACGGTCGGTAACTTACCCTCTCGGTCGGTAAGTAGGAATCTACATTACCGATTTTATCCAGAACCGGCCTAGCTATACTACTTTAGCTACTTATGCTTCTTCTAATCGTAAAAAAGTAGTTAGTAGATGAGTACAAAGCCTGATAAATTTATTAATTGCTGTCTAATCTCAATCTGTTGACAATCAACTAATTGTTTCTTTGTTTTGTTCTGGAAAAACAAACAACTACTGATTAATAATGATTTGCAAAAATCCATCTCAAGTCGATTATAGAGTTAAGAAGATTAAAATAATGATCAAAGAGAAGTGTCCCTTTGGCTATAAGAATGAAAAATCTTGTTGCAGAAATTTTCTTCTAATGATGCTTCTTTTATAATCGTGACTGTTTGCACGAAATGAAATTTACCTTATCCAAATAAGTGACGGATTTAAAGATCAATTATATACTTGTACTTATTCCTTTTGTCTTTCCTATGCAATTTGACAATTTAAAGCTATAATTTACTCGCGCACAACAATAATATGAAGATCAATCAACGAAGAAATTATTGTTTTAAACGACAGCAAGAGAGAATGCAAGTAAGAAAAAAAAGGAAGAATTCAATGCCGAGAGATGATATACATTTAATCATTATACACTGACAATAATTTATTTCCCCAGGTAATCCCTGCGCAGTTCAATTATAAAATAGCAATATCAACAGAATAATTACGAAATACTCTTGACCCATGAGATAAAGTGGAAAATTTCCTAATCAAATTTTATCACTATTACCATATTCCATCTCTCATAAAGTACATGATATACTCATTTAGAAGATTATTTACACATCTCAGATATTTCGAAAATATTCCAAAACCATTTTCATAAAATTAGAGAAATGAAAGAAAAACTTTAAAAGGTAGGAAAAGGGGGAAGGGGGGGGGGGTTCTCCGTACTGCTTCGTTTGCTCTCTACTTTTTTTCAACTATTACTGTGTATCTAATAATTCTCTCTTTCTAGTTTATTCGTGTGTGCAAACAAAAGAAAAAGATACGTGGAAAGACAAAAGATAAAAATAAAAGGATGATTGGTCCTATTGTGTTCTATTTCATTGTATGGAAAAAAAACTCGATTCCTTTTTTTTTGGAATCAAACTGTTTCGTGTAATAAACTATCAGATATTTACGCCCTTCTCTCACTCTCTCTCCTATATTTATGTCCTTCCTATAATTTCTGATGATTTGCAAACTATTTTACGTAAAACTGCGAAAGCCATCATCTTTGTGTGAAAGACCACGACCTGCATAAATTTATAAATTGAAAGAAAGTGAAACTCGTTTCTCACGCTTAAAGATGATGAGCGAAAACGATAGACTTAATAAATAATAACTCTCGGGGTCGTACCCTTAAAAAAAATAAACCCCCTTTCCCCATCTTCCCTTTCCCTAAATCTGTTACATACATATACGTACTTTAATTAAGAAAAGTTTCCACTTTGTTTCTATTTACAAAGGTAAAAAAAAGTTTTGGAATAAGTTAATGATAAGAAACACTTTTTTGTTGTTGTTTTAATCTTGTATAATGTATGAAAGCTATGAAGAATATAACGAGGATGAAACACGACTCTTCTATTACAAGTTGCATTTTAGTCGAGAGTCTCCTGACATTTACGGAAAGAAGGGAAACGAATAAGAAGGTAAATCGCCTTCCAGTCAAACAGTTCGTCTTCACCATAAGATCAAAACTTTTTAAAAACATTCGTGATGAATAGCTCTCGAAACATCATCCTCCTCTTTAAATTATGGTTTCAATATGTACGCATAATCAATTTTCTCTTCGTTTCCAAAGTGAAACTGGAAAATTGATTTCTAGCTGAAAGGAAATTCGGAAATGTGCCGCAAATCAATTCTACTTCTTTGCCTATTCTATTCGTAATTATGCTATCAATATGGGAAGCTAATGATAATTAGATTTTGTAATTAACAATTAAATTTTTTAACAATTGCAACACTAACAGAGAAAATCGACTCAAAGTGAAATATCGGATGGAAAAAATTATTCGATTCAAATAAAGGATTTGTTGACTATTATCGAACAAATATTTATATCAATCAAATATTTATATCAAATAAATATTTATTTATCAAATAAAATATTCATTTATATCTTTATTTCTTCACTTCAGAGATTATTTCACAATAATCCCTATGTATTTTCTTATGAATTTTAAAAATTTAATATTTTTCCAGTACTTTGGATAAAATTCCCTAAAAAAAAAGACTCTACCCGAATAAGTTCTCAAATTCGAGGATTCACTGTAATCAAAATTCAATAACAGAATTTTTATTCTTTCACTTTAATTTCCTGACTGCGTTTGGCATCATGTTTTGCCACGTGTAACAATAACAAAAAATAAAATACTGTTAACGAAAACAATGGTTCGCTGATTTTATTAATCTATCGAGTGCTCTATATTGTTTATTCGTCTATATAGTAAATATTTGCCGAATTTAATAAACCAATCACTGGTATTTCATTAAAATATATGACGGTATTTACCTGTATGTGAATACATTATTCATACACCTTATAGAGCTGCACCAATTTCAAACATCCGTTGATTAGCTTTATTGACAGATTGATTACTCCATTCAGGCATGAATTATTTTAAATACCCATATGTATAATTTTACTTTATGTAAACATCGTGCTATGTTTGATATTAAATTCTAATTAAATTCTAATTCGGATTTAAAGAGCAGTTTATTTCGTCAATAAATATACCCGTAAAGCAAAAGGGGAATTTCTTTTAATTTATGTAAACTCACTTACAACCCAGTGGGCAGAAAACCATGTTCGTTTCAAAAGAGTTCTCAGAACGTTTTCAGAACGTTTCATGTTCGACAAAAATAAGGTTCTAAAACCCTAAAGAATATTTTTATTCACTCTTAAAATAATTAGATACACAAAAAAAAATGTTTGAAATATACATTCATTTTTGAATATAAATTGTAATATTATTCGAAACATCAGCAGTTTTTTTAAAATAAATATTTAATCACTATTATTATTTTTCCACAAGAATTAAGATTTTTTAAACAAAAATTCTTTGACATTTAATAATTAATCAGAATTGCTATTGTAACTTATCCAAAATTATTTTCAAGGTTTCAATTCAATTATTTTCCACAATTTTTAACTAAAATTCTTCTCTAATTCAATTATATTTCTTTAATTTTTGAAAAAGCTCCATAAGAATTCAATTCTTTTAAAAAAGAAAAAGTTTATCTAAAATATTTCTGAAATCCATTTGTTTACAATTCAATTTTATGAAATTTTAATAATCTGAAAATTTTTCATTTAAATATTTATTAAAAAATACAACTAATTTTAACAAAATTAAAAAAAAAATTTCAGAAAAATAACTTCTTTAGAATTTTTAATAAAAAGTTTTTAAAATTCTACTTTTCTAAAACTTCAATTTGAAACTTTTTAAAATTCAATCTTTATTAATAATATTAAATATTACCTAATTTAATATTATACAAAATGAAAATACTTATAAATTGTTATAGAAAAACTAATTAATGTTAATGCAAAATACGGTTTTATTTAAATCTATTTTCTAAGAAAAACAGAATTTTATTTATTTCAATAATATTAATGCAAAAAAAAAAATTAGACATAAATTTATTATAATTTTGGTAACTTTTTACAATTTTCAATCAAAAAAAGTTTATTTTTTACATAGAATTTTATTAAAATTTTTGAAAATAATTCATCCATTCATTCATTTCATTGTTTTAAAGTATTTTATGGAAATTTTGTGAAAATAATTAAATTCTTTTAAGGAATTCAATTTAATATTTATTGACAATAATTGAATTCAATTAAAATTGTATTGACAATAATTGAATTCTTATAAAGAATTTTATAACAATTTTTTAAAAAAATTGAATTCTTGCGAAGAATTCTATGCGAATTTTTGAAAATAATTTAATTCTTATAAATTTTTTCGGGTGGAATTTAATTTAAATTTTATTGAAAATAATTCAATTTTAATATAGAATTTTATTAAAATTTATTTAAAAATATAATAGCATTCTATCCAGAAATTTTATTAAAATTATATGTTGAAAATAATTGAATTTCTGTAAAGAATGTTATCAAATTTTTGATTGACACTAAAAAAATTCAATTTTTGAAAAATTACAAATATTTGCAGAAATTCAATTATTTTCAAGAGTGATAAAATTCTTCTCTTAAAATTCCATTATCTTTCAAATTTAAAAAAAAAATTCTCGTCAAAATCCCAATTATCCTTATAAATAACAAAAGTCTTCCCCAAAGTTCAATTATTTTCAAATCAATTTTAAATTCCCAAAAATAGTACGCAAACATTTAATTATTTTCATAAATAATAAAAATTTCTCAGGAATCCAATTATTTACAAATTTTTTATAAATTCTTTCGCAATAATTCAATTATTTTTATAAATAATAAAATTTTTTTTAAGGAATTCAATTATTTTCATAAAAAGTAATTAAAAATTGTAGAAAATAATAATTGATTTGAAATGATGAAAATAATTTTTGAAAAAGTTAGTGTAATAATATTCTTATAATAAAAAACAATGATTTTGTCACTTGGTCATTTTTAATTATTATAAAACATAAAGAAATCGATCACTCCGAGTCTTCGACTCGGAGCAATCGCTGTCTTCATGTTTTATAAAAATATTCTTATAAATTATTGAATTTAAAAAGATTTGAATTTGAATGTTTTAAAAAATTTTAATTCCTACGAAAAAATAATATTTAAATATTTATTTAAAAAAAATTTATTGATGTTTTCGAATAATTTTACAATTAAAGAAATACGTGAATAAATGTAACAGAACATTTTTTTGAGTAAAATTTTTTCCCTTAAAGTAAAATTTTTTCCCTCAAAATTTAAAAAGTTTCAATTTTATTTTCAATTAAAATTTGTAATTGACAAATAGAATAGAATATGTAATGTTTCTTTTCCAAAAGAAAAGTTGAATGAGTTTCTGAACAATATTGTTATTGAGAAATATAAATTATGCATAAAATGGTTATATTTTCTATTTCTTAATCATAATTTTTTAAAAATTAACAATTTTCTATTTTTTATAAATAAAAAGAAGAAAAATTTACGTAATTTAGATCAGTCGAAATTTGTTATAGAAAAAAGCATATAATAAACAAAATTTACTTGTTAATCATAATTCTTTTTATATTTTCTAATTTCAAATATTGTTTTATTGTAAATCATGAAAAAATACCTGCATTTTTCGATCTGTGAAACAATATTTTTTTAAAGAAAAAAAAAAAGCAAAAACCGAATATTTTTCCAGTTCTTTTGATAAAATTCCCTGACTTTTCCCTGATTTTCCCGAACAGTGGCCACCAAAAAATAATTTGAATTTCTGCGAAGAATTTTATTAGAATTTTTGTAAATTTTTTCGCCGAATTTAAAAATTTCATTGAAAATTGAAAGTATTTCTAAAAACGTTTTAAGAACGTTGTTTACCCACTTGGAAATAACTTTGAATTTTCGGAAATAATTGATAATTATTTTCATTCCATCGGCAAGTGACAATGAAGACATTCATAAAGAAGACAACTTGACATGTATTTATGATTTTTTGAAATACCTACTCATTTCCGTTTATTGTCATTGTCATTCCGTTGATTGTTTATCGTCACCCTCCACACGTGTGGGCATTGAAAAGAGAATATTTCAAATATATTAATTTATTTCCCAATAAATGATAAAATAAAAAATAATTTAGAGAAAACAATTTTGCGTAGAATGTAGAAAATTAATTTCCCAAAAATGTTCATTCGTCACTGAATTGTCATTTTACTGTTTAAGAACGTGCATTTCATTGGTGTAGAATTCGTTAAAGAGAAGTCGTTCTAATTCCATATAGCCTTCTCTATATACAGAGGATCCTTGCGGGCACATCAGAGAGCCAGTCTAGCCGCTCTATTGCCCAATATTTAACCGAGTTCGCTCGTATCGTACTCGAGAATTCCAACCAGCAGATGGAACGGATGATTCAGGATCGAGCACTTGGCTGTTTTAGAAAGGCGAAGGTAGAAGACCTTTCCGTACACGTTCACGAGTGCATGCTCATTTAATGAATACCACACCACTATATACATACACACTACTGCCGTGTGTTGTAAAATCACAAAATTGGAACCATTGCAATTTCCTTCCAAATATAAAATGTCAATGGACTTTTCTTCAATTATTTTCAAAACCCAGAGATTCATAATATGATAACCATTTCAGTTATTTTATTTATTGACAATGCCTTATTTATTTATTGCGGCATTTATCTTTTTCCAACAGGATGAATTTTCGATAAAATAAATTTTCATTCGATAGATTCATTTCACTTCATTCAAAAGATTTCTTTTCATTAATCTTCTTTTAAAATTATTTTAAGACTCTTTTAAGATTCTTAATTCTTTTAAGATACTTTTAAGATTCTTTTAAAATTCTTTTCAGATTCTATTAAGATTTTATCTGAAAAGAAATCTTCAGGTGCACATTATCAGTTTATAATTTTATTCGTTTTGTTGAATGAGAAAAAGCCAATGTCATTGACATTCATATACCGATGTGGAATGATTTATTGACACCATAATCTTGTGTTTGTGTATATGTGACTTCCGGAAATTGCCGGATATAATCCTCTGATCCTATGGAATCTTGGTTTTAAAATTCACTGAAAGATTTTGCGATGAGCATTATTATAATGGCGCACTTTCACCTGATTAAAAGCGTCGTCGGGTTTATTCTCTACTACCCGTCATTAGATGTTAATCATTTGTTCTTATGATGCCAACTTTCGATGATATTTGAGAATTTCATTTACCATTTACTTTCATTCTTAGCTGAAAGAATTGCCTCTATTGCTATTTTTACAATTACTATTATTATAACAATAGGAACATTTTCCCAAATCGTTTATTTATTTTATCAATAATAAACTTGAATTAGCGACAAATATGAACAAATTTCAAATTTTACTTCATCTTCAAATTTTACCATTAATATTAAAGTAGAATTTAATTATATTATTAATTTTGAATATTAATATTTTTTTTTCCTGATTACGTCCATGAATTTTCGAGATGATCATAATTTCCTCTTTTTTTCCCTTTCCCCAATTACTAAATTTCCATTTTAAAAAAAACCATTATAAATGTATAAATTTCAATTTAGAGTTTAGATTTTTTTTATGAAATTTCTAAAGAATTAAAACAAAATTATTATTATTAAAAAGTTAAGTAGCTTTTTAAATGTTTTGGAAAAATTAAATCTTTAACATTAAAAACATATATAATGATCGTGGAAGACAACTTATACGTCAACATCTATGTAATATACTCATACTTTCTCCAAACACCCCATTTTAAAAACTAGTTTAAAAGGCATAAGACCCCAGCAAATTATCGCCCTGACTTTTCACCTTCATTGGATAATGACTCAACTTTCTATCTCACGCCTTATCGTTTTTTAAATCTGATGAGATGGCAGCAATGATATGTCACTTGAATATGCGATCGTGTGACGTTAAATCGAAAAGCTAATTCTGACCTAGGAAAAATTGCTTAAAAAAACAGACAAACAAAAAAAAGAAAAAGCAAATAATAAATACGAGAAAACAAAAATCAAATAATAAACGAAAAATAAATTCCCTCTTTAAAAGTTTCATCCGAAAATAAATTACTTCAACAAATAAATAATAAAAAGCAGCAAATAAAATTTTCATTACGCATATCGAAAATTATTTTTGAAAACATCAAACAATTTATCTTTTTGAAAAATATATTTTTATTTATTAAAAATTGTATTAAATAATAAAATTTGCTTTTGATATTAAATTCAAAAAATCTGCATTGATGAAAAAAAAAAAATTTTCCTTTGTTTATACTTTTTCTTAAAAAATTAATACATTTATTTAATTTTTAAACAGGATCGGTATGTAAACCACACCAAACTTTTCATAAAAATATGTTCCATTTTACGAAAATTAAATATTGGTTTTTTAACATTTCATTTTATAATTAAATTGTTAAAAAATTCAAACATATTAATTTTTATGAAACATGATTTTTTACTCTGATAAAAAAGAATTTTCTATTGTTTGTTTATATATTTCTTTATTTAAAGGTCGAAGCTCATTCGTTATTTTTTACATGAAAAAAAGTTTATGCTTCTTACGAACCTTTATCTTCAAGAAGCTTCACAAATATAATAATTTTTTATAATTTTGTACTTAAATCATTATTTATTATTATTGAATAAATAAATAATAATGATTCAATAATAATAAATCATTATTTATTATTAACGAATAAATAAATAATAATAAATAATGATTTAAAATTTAAATAATCAATTATAAAAAATGATAAAATGGACAAAAATTAAAAAAAAACACTTTTTAAATTATAAATTTCAAAAATTTTGAACAAAATAACAAAAGTAAACAAAAGTAACAAAAATTTGCCTTTTTTATGCGAAAGTAATAATTGAAACAACTATAAATTTTGATAATTTAGTAAAATTTGCAGCTGTTTTAGATAAATAAATTTTTCCGTGTTCGTGTAAAAAATCGTACATCATAAAAATTAAAATGTTTAAAAAAAACTTAATTAAGAAAAAAATTGTTAAAGTAACATAATATTTAATTTTTTTTTCGAAAATGTAACATTTTCCTGAAAATATTGATGTACTTTTGATACCGACTCTTATGAATAGATGAATCTACAATTCGAAAATTAATACACATTGTAGTCATGGGAATGTAATAATGTAAATGGTGTCAATCAAAATAATAGAATAGAAATCAAAATAATACAATATGAAGAATTTCATATATATAAGTGTACATTGCACAATAAATTATATATGCATAATTAAATATGTAAATTTTCATTTGGAAATTGTGTAGATTCATGTATATACAAAAGTAATGAATAAAATAAAATCTTCAAATATGTATATAGTAGATTGATTTTCTTTTAATTTGAATTTTTCATATGTTGAGAACAAGACTGACAATATTCTCGTTTTCTCACGCTTTTACCGCACGCTACTTAAATACTAATCTCAGAGACAAAAAACGCTATTCTCTCACAAACTAACGTTATATGGAAGAAAAGTCTAATGGACCTGTAGTACATTAGTATCATCATTTTCTCCTATATCAAAAACTGTGCAAAATATTGTCAATTCGTTTGAAAAAAGCAACAAACAACCGGAAAATAAATTTAAACAAATGACTTTGGATAAAATTTGTCCTCTTTTTAATTTTTTCTTTTAATTTCCTTCAAATAATTAACTATAATAAATTTGAATGTTCTTTCATTCATTCACTATTTCTGTCCCTCACAGTCTGAAGTTGTCTTTAGAAATTATTAAAATTCATAAATTTTACTCATTTTCCGTAAACATTAATATTTTCCTCTGTAAAAAGAATTTTGTTAGGGAAAGTAATTTTAATGTCAGTAAATTATTGTTAGGAAAATTGATAAATTGAAATTTGTGACCACCCTGAGTAATAAAGGACCGCGAATTTAAATCACACGGGTTTACAACAAAAACTAAAAAAAATTCAATGTTTCGATATTATAGAATTTATTTTTTTTAAATAATTGAATTTCTGCAATTATTTGTAATTTCTCCAAAATTGAATTTTTTTTTAGTGTTTTCAACAAAAATTTAAATTATAGAATATTTTTAAATTCTATTATTTTCAAAATTGCTAATTTTATTTTAAAAAGGTAGTAAAAGAAGTTAGCCGAACTGTTGCTAGTAAAAATTGAAAATTGACACTATAAATGTATTGTGTTTATTAGTAAAATTCATATTTATACAAAATTTTTTTTATAATTATTACTACCTAATAATTATAAAAATAAAAAACTAATAATTATAAAAAAACAATAAAGCAATAAATATTTACACCTTTAGGTACAATAAACAATTTAGAAAACAATTCCTACAAATAACTTTCTTTGAAGTTTTAATTGTTTTAATTTTTCTCTAAAATAAATTATATTTAAAAAATGCATAAATTACACGGGTATTCAATTTTTTTTTTACGAAAATAGTCACAAAAAAGTAGAAAACAAAAAAAATTATATGAAGTGTTTGGTGAAACATTAACGAGCGTTCTTTTTAATAGCGCGTGTAAATTATCTTCCCGAGTTTTTGTTGACTTTTGAAAAGTTGATTGATTTATATTCTCACCTAATTTTTTTATTTTTCGTTCCTGTTACAGGCATAACACGTGCATGCCATTCACGAGGATGAGTTTCAAAACTGCATTTCTCTTATGTAAGTACCTAAATTTTAATAATTTCAGCGAATAATTAGATTATATTTTCTTTTTTTTGTAAAAAATATTTTATTTATTTCTTGGAAATGCCAGTGTATTAAATTAAGCCGATTTATTAATCTCAAATTTTCCAACTTTGATCCTATTATAACAACCTGGAAAGCTGATTATCCATTATTAAACTCGCTGCTGGAAACATCAAATTATTATTTTCCAAACTTCTCCTCTCACAGCTTTTAAACAAATTATGTGCAATTTCAATCAAATAATTAATTTTTGTTAATTAATTATTGAATTTAGTCCTTTATTCCGTTATTACACATTATTATTCGATATACTGAATAAGAAAATTCCGCTTTTGTGCTTAACTATTATTTTATTATTTTCAATTTTATTGTTCTATTATTTTTAATTTAATTATTTTGTTCTTTTTTTTATTTTATTATTAAAAATTTTATTTTATTATTTAATTAATTTATTAAAATTATTACTGGTTATAATTGTAACATTATATTGCACTAGAGTAAGTAGACTCATTTCGAGATATTTAATATACAAAACCATGTTCATTTAAATTAAACCAAATATTCAATGAATATGTGTAATTTTAAATAATTGAAATCACTATTCCATTCTATAATTTAATGATACATTATTCGGAGCTAACATTACGTTACACAATGACAAAATTAAAAATCCTTTTTTTCGTAACTTGATTTAATGAATCAGAAATGAAAAACACATTCTTTTTTGGGACATACGTCCTTGATTTTATAACAATGTGAAGAAACGAAAGATCATAAATGAAGAAAAAAAAATAGTCCTTCCCCTGTTTTTATTTTTTCCAAGCAATATATTTATATTGTTTCGGAAAGTAAAGTGAGCAATTGGCCAATTCAAGGACCGAGTAAAGCAAAAGTAGAAAATGTTTTGGGGCAAGATTACACATATATGTAAATAGAAAATACTAGGCCACGGTCCAAAATTTAGGGTGTACTTTGGAGCATGACGATCAAGTACGCGATATATACGCGATGGGTCAACTGAAAATTAGGAAATCCTCCGCACGCTCTTTGTCTTCAACTCGAAATTCGTTGTTGCAATCTTCTTCCCCCCACCTCATCCCTCTCTCTCTCTCTCTCTCTCCTTTTTAGAATAGTTAGTTGGAGTTAAACGAAGAGGAAGATACGAAATTATTATGCCGGAACTAAAGTTGCAACCTGTACTTTTGAAAACTCAAAGCAATGACGAACGTTCACGTCCCATTTCATGAATCGTAAACTTCACATTTCTCTTCTCTCTCTCTCTCTTTCATATTTTTTTTTTTTTTTTTCTATGAACCGAAAAAAATTCATGTTCGCAAGTTTTCGCATTTTAAGCTCATCAGTTCGACTTACTTTGCGAGGGACGAGAGTTGAAACAAACTTCAGCCATTTATCTTGTTTCCAAAGAGACTCATTTCCGGACGTGCAATTTTCCATTCTGATTTCTGAACAGATTTGCATACTTTAATGAGCGGCGAATAGATAAAAGTCAATTAAAGGGTCATGATTCTTTTTTTCTCTCTCGCAAATTGTTTTTCATATATTATTTTATTATATTCATAATTTTTTTCTCTCTAATTTAATTGGGAATTTTTCACTTACACTGTCTGATTATAGTTAATTTCCGCAGTTCGTTAATAATTTCATCAAGTATCATTAAGGAATATTTTTCTTCTTCTTTTAGAATTGAAACTTATTGCGAGAAATTGAATTGTTAATTACAAACCTTGGATTAACTTTAAAACACAAAAAATGTTTTAGTCGATTTAAATTAAGAAAAAAGTCGTTAATTTTATTCAGGATTTTTATAAAAATTTGAGTTTATATTTTCCTGACTTTTCCTGATTTTCAGAAAAGTTTTTAAATTTTTTCCTTATTTTGATAACTGCAATTGTAAAATTATTCGATAAATAATATCAATTAATATTTATTTATACAATAAATTCATTTTTAAATAAATATTTAATCGCAATATTATTTTCCCATAGGAATTAAGATTTTCAAAAAATTCAAATTTAAACCTCGGAATTATTCCTATCTTCATGTTTCATAATAATGTAAACTTCCATAAAAATTTTTAAAAAATTCAATTTTTTACAAAAATTTAAATAAAATCCTGCGCAAGAATTCAATTATTTTTACAATTAATACAATTTTTCACATCAATTCAATTATTTTAAAAATAGTAATAAAATTCGTTGTTTGAATTCAATTACATATTTTCATAAGTAATACAATTTTTTGAATGAATTTCTAGAAAAAAGAAATTATTTTCAAAAATTTGTTGCAAGAATTCAATTACATTTCACAAGTCATAAAATTCATCGCTGAAATTCAAATATTTTCAAAATCTACCATTTTAATAAAATTTTCCAAAAGAATTCAATTATTTAAAAAAATGTAATAAACTTCGTTGTAAGAATTGAATTATTTTCTTAAATAATAAAATTCTTTGCAGGATTTCAATTATTTTTAAAACATTTTTAAGTAAATTTTTCAAAAAATGTCATTATTTTCACAAAATTTTATTGAAATTCTTTGAAAGAATTCAATTATTATTAATCAAATATTTTTAATAATTTTTGGCAGAAGTTCCTTGAAAATTTCCAAATCCATTTGTTTACAATGTAATTTTACGTAATTCGGATTAAATTCGGGAATTCTTCAGTTAAATTTTATTAAAATAAAATCTTGAAATAATTTAAAAAAAAAAAAATTCATTAAAATATGAAATAATTTCCAAAAAAAATTCAATTAAAAATATGAAAATTTCAGATTTTCAATGATTTTAATTTCAAAACCTTTTCAAAATTCAATTATTTCTAAAACTTCATGCAATAATGATTTTTATATTCAATTATTATTTAAAATTTTATTTAAAGTTCATTTTTAAATTAATTTTTATTATAATAATATATTTAATAAATGAATTTCTCTCAAAAGTGAATTCTCATAAAGAATTTTCTTAACAAATTTTCAAATAATTTAATTATTTCAATAATTATTAATATTATTTTCAAGAATAATTTTATTTTTCGAGGAATTTGATTAAAATAATTGAATATCTGTAAAAAATTTTATTATTTACGAAAATAATTGAATTATTGCCATGAATTTTATTACAATTTTTAAAAATAATTGAATTTCTGTGAAATTTTTATTATTTATGAAAATAATTTAATGTTTCCTTAGAATTTTTATCAACATTTTTTAAAAATTGAATTCTTTTAAAAAATTTTATTAAAATAGTAGATATTGAAATGCATTGAATTGAGGAAAATTTTTGAAAATAATTGAAATTTTACCAAGAATTTCATTAAATTTTTTTAAAATAATTGAATTTTGCAGAAGAATTTTATTATTTTTAAAAATAATTGAAATTTTGACAATAATTTAAAAAAAATTTTGGACATAATTGAATTTCTGCAATCATTTGTAACTTCTCAAAAATTCAATTTTTTCCAGTTCTTTTATAAAAATCCCTGACTTTTCCCAGATTTCCCTGACCAATTTTACTTTCCCTGATTTTTTCCTTAATTGCCTGATTTCCCTGACTTGTGGCAACTGTAATATATTTTTTCAAAAACACGATTTTTTAAGAAATTCGAACAAAATTCTCAAAAATAGAATATTTATTTCGATAAAGATTGATGAAATTTACAATTGTTTGACAATTTTTCAATTAATTACTTCCGGAAATTCAATGATCGTCAAGAAATTTATATTAAAATTTTTCAAAAACCTAATCTTTTCAAAATTTCTGAATCCAGTTATTCAAAATTTCATAATAAACTTCTTAAAAAATTAAAAACGTAAATGTAAATTTAAATATAATTAAATTTCTACATGAATTTAAATTTTCAAAAATTTTGAAGTTGAAATTTTCTGAAATTTAATTATTTCTAAAATTTGCTACTGTAACTTCTCCTAAAGTTAATAATTATTAATCATAATTAAAATAATCCTTAATCAAATCAATTAAAAAGAAACAAAAATTTCTTTTTAATATTTAAAAAAGAATGTAAAATTTATTTTAATATTCACATCTATTTCATCTAAATTTCAAGCGAACGAGGATGAGATTTTCTCAACTAAATAAACAAAGTTCAAAACACAAGACTACACAAAGAGGGGGGGGGGAGAGGAGGGAGGGATAAATGCATCCATATTTTATGGACAATTCATCTATTCGTGAATCTGGTTTCCGTCGATATCAATCTGCGAGGAAGGTTTCCGAAAGTCGTCCACACGATTTCGTATATAACTCGATTGCCATCGTAAATTCACTGGCTTTACAACTCCCAGTGTCTATGTACATATCTCACAGTACAAGGATAGATGTCGTCCAAAGCCCAAAGTCTCGTTAATCTGTCGATTTTCAAGATCTCAAGAGAGCCCTTTAATTCGATACTTCAATCTGCACCGATTCGAATATAATTTCAACTTCAAATGATACAGCAATATTCTTGTGACCTCACACAGCTTTCACATGTATAAAATTTTTTTTATAGCTCCTAAAATTTTCTATAGGTATATTTACTTCCACTTCATGCACTTTTTTTTTGCAAAGATAAAATTTATATTTCCATCCCTAAGTGTATCAATTTTTTTTTCCTTTTAAATTTGTCCACAAAATTTAACAAGGACTATTTTTTAGTCATTCAATTTTTTATTTTTTTTTTTATAACAGCGACAGTAACAACAACGATAATAACAATAATAATATAATAATAATCATTATCAGGGTTGCCACAAATATTTAATTTTGTTTTTCCCTGACTTTTTCCTGATTTCCAAAAAAAAACATTTAAATTCAAACCTTTTAAAATTAACAACTTATCAAAATTTTATTGTAAAACATAAAGATATCGATCACTCCGAGTCTTCGACTCGGAATGATCGATTTCTTCATGTTTTATAATAATTTAAATTACCATACAATTTTTCAAAAAAAATTTAATTATTTACAAAAATCCTAATATAATTCTTCGCAGGAATTCAATTATTTTTACAAGTAGTAAAATTTCTCAAAAGAATTCAATTATTTAAAAAAAAAAATTATATATAATTCGTTGCAAGAATTCAATTATTTTTATATTTAATAAATCGATTATTCGGAAATTCTTTAATTAAATTATATATTATAAGAAAATAAAATCTTTTAATAATTTCAAAAAAAATTAATTCTACAAAATTGTTTGTTAAAAGAATGATAAATTTAGATTTTCAAAGATTTTAATTTGAAACCTATTCAAAATTAAATTATTTCTAAAAATTCACGTTATGATGCTTTTAATATTCATTTCTAATCTAAAATTTTAACTGAAATTCATTTTTAAATTTTTATTATTTATGGAAATAATGAAATTGTTTACGTAGAATTTTATTAAAATTTTGTTTAAATAATAGAATTTCATCGAAGAATTTTGCTGTTTGTAAAGATAATTAAAATCATGACGAGAATTTTTTTTAATTTTTGAAAATAATTGCATTTCTGAAAAGAATTGTATTGCTGTTGAAAATAATTTTATTCTCGTGATTAATATTGTTATTTATAAAAATAATTAATTTTTACAAAAAGAATTTTATTAAAAATCTTGAAAACAATGGAATTTTTAGGAAGAATTTTGATATTTATCAAGATAATTGATTTCTTCCTAAGCGAATTATGTTAAAATTTTGGAAATAATATTAAATATATACATTAAAAAATTCGACTAAATTCAAAAGAATTGAAATTAAAATTGTATTAAAAATAATTGAAATTCTGTGATGAGTTTTATTATTTATGAAAATAATTGAATCCATGTAAAAAATTTTATGTATGAAAATAATTGAATTATTGGGAAGAAATTTATAAAAAATTTGAAAAATGGTTGAATTCCTGTGAAATTTTTATTATTTATGAAAATAATTTAATGTTTGCTTAGAATTTTATAAATATTTTTGTTAAATAATTGAATTCTTTTTAAAAAATTTTATTAAAACAGTAGATATTGAAAATCATTAAATTGAAAAAAGTTTTTGAAAATAATTAAAATTTTGCCAAGAATTTTATTAAAATTTATGAAAATAATTGAATTTCTGCTAAAAATATTGTTATTTATGAAAATAATTGAATTTTTGACGACAATTTTATTAAAATTCATGAAAATAATTGAATTTCTGACAAAAATTTTGTTATTTAAAATGAAACTAGTTGAATTTCTGCAATCATTTGCAACTTTTCCAAAATTCAATTTTTTTGGGTATTTTTAACTAAAATTCTTTTATAAATCTATTATTCCTAATACTTTATTAAATATATATATATATATATTAAAAAATGTAACTAATTTCATAAGAATTTGAATTATTAAAATTCTTAAAAAATCTAAGTTCATTAAATTTTCTAATTAAATTCATTCAAAATTTAAAATTAAAACCGTTCAAAGTTGATCTATTTTATGAAAATTGTAAACGCAATTCTTGTAAAATTCAATTAATTAAGATATATTTAAGTAATGTTATTCTTTAAATAATTTATAAGTCATAATTTTATGATAGTTCTTGAAAAATTAAGTTATTTAAAAAGAAATTATTGTGAGAAATAGAAAAAAAATTGAAGGTTTTGTATTAGAATTCATATTAATTTTATACTTTATGAGGCAAACAAAAAAACATCAAAATTCAGAGTTTTCTTATAAATTTCAAAAATTCAATTTTTTCCAATACTTTTACTAAAAATCCCTGACTTTTCCCTGATTTCCCTGACCAATTCTACTTTCCCTGACTTATTTGACCTGTGGCAATCCTAATTAATTTATTATTGTTTATTTATTTTTTTTATTTTATTTTTTTTTTTAAAGTAAAAACTAGACTTTATAAAATTATTTTTATTATTCTTATTACTATTATCATTATAGTTGATTTCTGTTGTTGTTATGTTAGTATTGTCATTATCATTGTTCGGACATTCAAGAAAGGAGGAGAGAATAAAAAAAATTTACAAATGAATCATTATTTTGTAAATATTGAACAATAAAGGAGGTAAAGACTACTGTAAAGTATGAAAAAGATTTTCATCTTAAGAGGAGAGTATATAATTACCGACACTCATTGAGGTGCGGTAGCATTTAAAGGCCAAGTGTAAATCAGGAAGCTGCATTCTGACACAATATTAAAAAGAAGAAGACGAAGAATAAGGAAAAAAAAAGAAGATTGTCCTTGGCCCTTTATGAACGCTTGAACACGAGGTCCATGTTGAACAGAATGTTTCCTTTTATATCAACATTTTTTATCGCGTCACAATCTTCGAAACATTCATTCTCCATTGTAAAGAGAGAGAGAGAGAGAGAGAGAGAGAGAGAGAGAGAGAGAGAGAGAGAGAGAGAGAGAGAGAGAGAGAGAGAGAGAGATGATGAATCTGTGTTCGTGGCGTGGGAGCGCATCACGGGTCTAAAAGTCAAGGATTCGGTTCAACGATCATAAACTCGAGATGATGTTTATTCGAGGTACCGTGACCTCGCTTCATCGAATCGAATATACATGGATTTATGTTTCAATTGGTCAATAACCTTTTTGCAATGTCCATCATTTCTTCATTATAATCATTCTCTCAAAAATTTATATAATCGCACGCCAAAAGCGTTGTTTAAACAAGTCATCCTTAACAAAATCTTCAGGGGAACTTGAAGCTTTTCAAAAAATTCAATTTTCTCAAAAAAACGACCTGATCTCTCAAAAACCAACAAGAGAAGAAACGACAAAAAACCGATAAATAAAAGAAAAGCAAATACAATAAAAAATAATAGAATCCATACAAGAAAGTAAACCTTTTCAAAAGAATCCTAATTCATCAAAAAAAAAAAAAAAACAATCAAAAACAATCAAAATTTAAAAACTAAAAATTAATTTTTATATACCGAATATTAATTTTGCAATTGAATGGAACTTTTCAATTTTCGATAATATCATATATATAATGTAATATAGGAGAAAGATGTTATATTGGATAACTGTATTGCATTTCACTAAAGATTAATCTTGCATTGATCCAATAGTTCGATACACGTTTGAAGTACGATCTAATGGCTTCTGATGTGCGGCAATGACCCAACATATTTGCTACGGTTTCGAATTTCCTCTATAAAGGCAATATAACAATTCTCATGCATATAAATATATATTGAAATCCCACATATGAGGCATTCCATGTCAAGTGATCCGGGTGGAGAAAAATTTTTCTCCAATCGTAGCAAAACTTGGGGCTTTTGTAGTACTAATAGATAGTAATTTTTCGTGAAAATATTTTTTTACCTAGTCCAATATTTTCCGAGGGGGAGGGGGTTAAATTTTTGGGTTTTTCAGTACAATGCTTATTTCGATAATTTTTTACTCTTAAACTATTAAACATAAAAATTTGGCAAGGTACATTTTGGAAAGGTTTTTTCATGCTCTTTCGATTGAAAATAAGCATTTAAAAAAAATAAATTTTTTTGACCCAAAAAAATCAAAATTAAAAATAAATTTTAATTTTTTGGAAAAAAGGTCCCATTTTTTTTTTTTTTTTTTTTTTTTAACGAAAGCTGAAGTTTTTTCCTAAAAGGACATATAAATGAAAAAGTGGGACAAGAATGTTTAAACATTGAAAAAATGAATTTTCTCGTAAACAGAGCTAAAAACCGGGTTTAGAGAGTAAAAACCTCTGTTTTTCAATGTTTAAACATTCTTGTCCCACTTTTTCATTTATATGTCCTTTTAGGAAAAAACCTCAGCTTTCGTTTAAAAAAAAAAAAAAAAAAAAAATGGGACCTTTTTTCCAAAAAATTAAAATTTATTTTTAATTTTGATTTTTTTGGGTCAAAAAATTTTTTTTTTTTTAAATGCTTATTTTCAATCGAAAGAGCATGAAAAAACCTTTCCAAAATGTACCTTGACAAATTTTTATGTTTAATAGTTTAAGAGTAAAAAATTATCGAAATAAGCATTACACCGTAAGACACCTGGATCACTTGACATGGAATGCCTCATATACATATACATACTGTATTTAAATCCAGTTGACATTTATCTTCAAAAATTTTCACGCGCAATACTTAACTATTTATTATTATAAACGAAAGTGTAACGAATATTAAATTAATGCGCAAAATTCTTCGCATGCGAAAATTATATTATAAGGTTGATAATTTCACAGAAAGGGAGAATCTAATTTCACAACATGACTTATAAGGCAATCAATTAATAACTATCTCGAGAATTTTAATTGATTTAAATTGAAATTTCTTTTAAAAGTATATGAAGATGAATAATTGCAATTTTACCGAAAATATTATGCAAGTAATTAGAATGTGAACGAAATTTGTTTGAACAACAACAAAAAAAAAATGATAAATTAGTTCAAAAAGTCCAAGTTAACGAATATGTACACTGTTATATTGATAATTAGACTAAACTAATTTTAATATTCAAACTAATTTAAAGGCTTGTTTAATGAACAATGGTTTTGAAAATAGTTAATATAAATCAAAAATCGTTTCGAAATATTGTTAAAATTGCATGTCTGTATTGCACAGTTTTTCACATTAAATAACTAATTACAAAAGCAATAATCAATCTGTATGTGAAAAGCTACTGTTCAAAGTGATCATAATTAATTTGAAGTACTTGTTTATAATAGGTTTCAGTGGGTTTAATAATTTAATATGAGACACGTACTCTCGAACGTGCTCAATTGCCTCTTCTACACAAATCCATAAGTACACTTCGCTGCATGATACTACTAATATAATCTTGTAATGTAAATTTTATTTAAAGAACAAAAATAATAATAAAAGCATTAATAATAATAGGAATAAAAGGAATAAAAATACTACAAATAAAAATAATTTTAGACTTCGCAGTATCTTTCACTTTAAATAGGCGAAAAAGTGAATTATTTTCTAAAAATAGGTGCCTAAAAAATCATAATTATAATTACTATAATTATAAATACAATTAACTAATCAATTTTTTTCTCAAAAGTTATTTAATAGAATTCTTCGAAACAATTCAATAAGTCATTTCAAAAAAGTTTTCTCAAGAATTGAATTATACTTATTAATAAATAATAAAATTTCTGTCAGAAAATCAATTATTTTCATGAATAATAAAATTGTCGTCAATAATTCAATTATTTTCATAAATAACACAATTTTTTTCAGAAATTCAATTATTTTCATAAATTTCAATAAAATTGTCGTCAAGAATTCAATTATTTTCATAAATAACAAAATTTTTGTCAGAAATTCAATTATTTTTGATAGAATTTTAATACCATTTTTCATATGAATTCAATTGTTTTTAAAAATTTTAATCAAATAATTGTTGTTATGAATTCAAATATGTATTTTTAAAAAACAATATTTTTAACAGAAATTCAATTATTTTCATAAATGTCAAAAAAATTCTTGCCCTAATTTCAATTATTTTAAAAAATTTTCCTCAATTCAATGATTTTCAATATCTACCATTTTAATAAATCCAAAAGAATTCAATTATTCAAAATAAATTTTAATAAAATTCTACGCAAACATTTCATTATTATCAGAAATAATAAAAATTTTACAGGAATTCAATTATTTTCAAAAATTTTAATAAAATTCCTGGCATAAATTCAATTACATATTTTCGAAAAAATTTTAATAACATTTTTCATATAAATTCAATTCTTTTTAAAAATTTTAATCAAATTGTTGTTAAGAATTCAAATATTTTCATAAAAAACAATATTTTTAGCAGAAATTCAATTATTTTCATAAATTTAAAAAAAATTCTTGGCAAAATTTCAATTATTTAAAAAAAATTTCCTCAATTAAATGATTTTCAATATCTTCTATTTTAATAAAATTTTCCAAAAGTATTCAATTATTTAAAATAAATTTTAATAAAATTCTATGCTAACATTTAATTATTATCAGAGAAAATAAAATTGTTAGCAGAAATTCAGTTATTTTAAAAAATTTTAATAAAATTTTTGTTAAGAATTCAATTATTTTCATAAAAAACAATATTCTTGGGAGAAATTCAATTACTTTCAAAAATTTTAATAAAATTCTTGGCAAGAATTCAATTATTATTATCTTCGACATTATTTTAGTACCATTCTTTTTAGAAATTCAATTATTTTCGATAGAATTTTAATAAAATTCTTTTTAGATATTCAATTGTTGTCAAAAATTCAATTATTTTTGATAGAACGTTACACTGAGAGAAATGGATAGTCAGATTTTGATGTTAAAAAGATGATGTTACACGATACTATCATTATGCTACTGCCAACCATCACAGATGCTAAAAAAAATATAGTTATGCTACCCCGTACTACCAAGATGTTACTCCTGATGATATTGATGGTAACGGTGACTATCTAGATAGCTGTCTGTATACGTAGCATTAAAGATGGTCACCCTAACCACAATTATGTTACCCACTACTATAAATTTCTCTCCGTGTATTAAAATTCTTCTTAGAAATTCAATTATTTTTAAAAATGTTAATAAAATTGTTGGCTAGAATTCAATTATTTTCGATAGAATTTTAATAGAATTCAACGATAATTAATATAGAAGATATGGAATTACTTTAAAAATTATTTAGAAAGTTTAAAAATCACACAAAATTTAAAAAAATTACGTATTTCATTTTTATTTAAATCGATAATTTTTACAAAATATTTATACTGAAAAAATATTTTGTTCAATTAAAAGTTCAAAATTTTTGAAATACAACAGCTGATTCAAAGCCAATCAAGAATTTCATAAAAAATACTTTCAAAAATTTAGAATTTAAATTTATTAAATTATAAATGAATTAAAAATTTTGAAAATCTAGTTCTGATTAAAAATATTATAAAAAGTCTACAAAGTAGATGAAAAATTATTTTTCACCTTTTTTTTTTATTTCCGTTACATTTGTTTCTAATAAAAAATGAATCACACTATCATCTAACTTTTTGAATGGAGAACATTTACAAAAACGCCTCCTCTTATGATAAACATCTTTCTCTCCTAATGGATCTAACATCCTAATAAACTTTCATATTTAAATCTCCAAACAAAATTACATGACGAAAATTAAAATAATACTTTGTCATTTCAAATTGCGACAGTGTAAAAAACACATGTCTTTCCGCCCTACGCTCCGAATTGCTACAATTTTCAACTAATGTATTTTTAATGCTCGCTGAGAATTAATCGTGTTTTCATTTTTTTAAACCCTTTTTTCCAAGTGCATTAAAAATTAATTTTACTAAACAAATGTTTTATTTAGTTAAAAAATATCAGAAAAAATTTAATATTTTCTTATAGAGTAGAAGAACAATACGGACAGAACCATATATAAAATACATTATATATATTTACAACTCGAAAATAAATTGGAAGAAAATTTTCTCTATATAAAGAAATTGAACAATTGTTTGAATAAAATTTCAATAAAATCAAAATGGAAATGCAGTGAGAACGAAGTTTGTGTGCAAGGGGGAATTTATTTAATTCACTTAAGATGGTATTACAATAAATTTCACACAAAGGAGTCACTGTTTTCTCGGTTGGATTTTATCTCCTTTGCTGACAAAATGTTTTGGGTTTTAAAGTACTATAAGTAGCAACCTTGGCGCATAAAGGAGAATTAAATGTTGTATATATACATCCTTTACATTCCTAGAAACAGTGAAACTAGTGCATATTCACACTCAGTGTTGTTACCAAGACGACGAAACCATTCTCAAGAACCAACATTACCGCGCGTTTCTATTCGGTATTCAAAGAGCTTTTCCGAGCTTCTGCCAACTCACTAGGCAAAACATAAATAATCTACACAACAATTAGTTTTGTGATT
Organism: Leptopilina heterotoma; assembly: GCF_015476425.1. Classification (NCBI taxonomy): domain Eukaryota; kingdom Metazoa; phylum Arthropoda; class Insecta; order Hymenoptera; family Figitidae; genus Leptopilina; species Leptopilina heterotoma. Next base: position 371,702 of record NW_025111206.1, read on the forward strand.
ATTAAAGCAAATGTTTAACTTATGGGGAAAATTCAGATATTACTATCTAATTACATATCGAAATTATTTAATTATATTAATTTAATTAAATTTACAAAATAAATTCATATTATTAATTAATAAACTTTCGTCCATTTATTTATTCAAGGTTGGTCACAAATTTCAGTTTATCAATTTCCCCGACATTTCTCTGACAATTTACTGACATTAAAATTACTTTCCCTGACAAATTCTTTTTATAAAAAGAATTATTAAAATTCATAAATTTTACTCATTTTCCGTAAATTTTTATATTTTCCTGCATACAGGAAATTCATAAATTTTACTCATTTTCCATACAGGAAAATTTATGGATTTTAATAATTTCTGAAAATTACAATTATAATAACCCTTCCTGAATTCAATTATTTTCTACAATTTATTCTCAACTAAACTTCATCTTTAAATCAATTATTTCAAATAATTTTCCGAAAGTTCTTCTAGAATTCAATTATTTAAATACAGAAACTTAATTGTTTATAATAATTGTAACTGTCCATGTTTCTTTCTTAAGTTATTAAGATATAATAATTTCGAAGAATTAAACTAAAGAAATTCTTACAAATAATTTTTTTAATTAAAATTTGGTAAAATATTTTAAAACATAATTGAATTTTTGAAAAATATAAATAAAAATAATCAAATTCTTGAAGAATAGGATTAATTATAAATAAGAGCATGATTTTTCCGAAATTTAAATAAGTCTAAAAAATTAAGTTTTTATAAATTTTTTAATTACATTCTTCAAAGAAAATTGAATCTTAAAAAATATGATAAAAGAATTCTAAGAATTAATTTTCAGAAATATTTTAATGTAATTTTCAGAATATAATTGAATTTCTTAAAAAAATTTTTGTGTAATTTAAAAAAACTAATTAATTTTTTGATGAATTTTAATTAAAAATTTTGTAAATGATTTTTTTCTTCCAAATGTTAAAAATAATTCTAGAATGTAATTATTTTGCATGTATTTGAATTTTCGGAAATATGTAATTGAAAGTACTGAAAATATTGAATTTTAAAAAATTAGAAGCTAATTATCATTCATTTTCATTATTAAATTTACATTTAAAGATTTTTCATTATAATTTTTGATAATTCAATTATTTTCAAAATTTGCAATTTAAATTCTTCATAAAAATATTTTAATGCAATAATTTTCCGAAAATAATTGAATTTCTTAAAAAAATTTTTGTGTAATTTAAAAAAACTAATTAATTTTTTGATGAATTTTAATTAAAAACTTTGTAAATGATTTTTTTCTTACAAATGTTAAAAATAATTCTAGAATGTAATTATTTTGCATGTATTTGAATTTTCGAAAATATGTAATTGTTGAATGTAATGAAAATATTGAATTTTAAAAAATTAGTAGCTACCAATTTTCATTCATTTTCATTTTTAATTTTACCCTTAAAGATTTTTCATTAAAATTTTTGATAATTCAATTATTTTGAAAATTTGCAATTAAAATTCTTCAAAAGTTGATTTTCAAAAATTGGAAAAAAATACTTCAAAAAAAATTAATTATTTTCAATTAAATTTTACAAAATTTTTGAAAATAAATCGACCAAAGTCTCAATTTTCTTAATTTCCCTGATGAAAAATTCTTTTTCCTGTTATTTTCCTGACCTTACTGACAAAAATTTTGTTTTTCTGACATTTCCCTGACTTTACTGACATACATTTGGCCACCTGTTATTTACTTCTGACTGTATTTTTTTAGTTCCAATAAAAGAAAATTGGAAAAGAAATTTCTCAACTGTATAGAAGGTAAATTTTAATTATGAATCTGGTCGGAAAAGTTAATATGTTTTATTATTCGAAAAATAAAATAAGATTTGGAACTCTTTTTCAAGAAATAAATGCGGTATTTAAAAAGAGGCACTTTTAGTCCTGATTTTATCGAATATTTATTTTGCAAAAACTTCATTTCGAGAATAAAAATCATTTTCAAGAATAATATTCTGCTTTGAGGGGGAAAATTATATTTGCGAGGATGAAACATTTGGAAATGAAATTAACAGCTTTCATGAGATGAAACGGAATTTGTGTTTTATAATAAGAGGAATGGAGAAGAAATTTCGACTCTTGGAGTTTGCTTTTGTGATTTTGGTTTCATGATATGAGATGTGCAGAACTCAAGAGGAATGGCATTTACTATTCAAAGCATCTGCATTTTGATTAACAAGAGCTAAGTCTCGATTCTGTTAGTCGAATATAATTACGCTTGACTGGAAACAATGCTAAATTGAATCTTGTTCAATTACTGTCAACATATGAAAAACGAAATATGAGAACTATTATTCAACTATTACATACCTTCTCCAAAATATTATTTATCTTCTATAATTTTATATTTTAACAAAAATTAACGAATAATAATGACATTAATAATAATAATAATAATAATAAAAATAATTAACAAAATAATCGTTTTTAATTGCTTTTATAATTTATTTCAGGTGTTGTGCTTACCCTGGTTCCGGTTCACGGCGGAAAAAAGGTAAACATTTTACGAGTTAAAAATACTATTTAGCAAGACTTTTAATGAAATATTAATTGAAATTGTATTTTATTAACTTTTATGGACCTTGCATCGAGATATAAATATCCAGATTGAAACATAAAGTATATAATATAAAGTTGCGCTTCATTTCGTAAAAGAGAGTTACTCTGGGAGAAGTTTCCTTCGGTTGGAGATTAACAAAAAAAGAAATTTTTCTTCAATGTTTATAATTAATATTTATTTCAATCCTAAAAAGTTCTTTCATCTTTTGTTGTATATTTATTTTTATTTACTTGTAATTTACTCTTTTTCATTTTATCATTAATTATTTTAATGCCTTTTTCTTCAATACGTATAGGTATAGTATATATAGTGCTGCGAGGAAACAATTCAACCCACTAAAAAAAAGTAAAAAAAATTGCTTGGCACAACTTTTTCTACTTAAAAATTGAGCATCAATTTACTAAAACTCTACTAAAAAATGTACCCTGGGATTTATTTACTTCTGAAAAATTCGCCTGACAGGAAAAACAGAGTGAAGTAACATTGCCTTCCTAAATCTACTCCATTTACAAGAAGAAAAGAAATTTTTGTCTGGAAAAATTTACTTTTTTTCCTGTATATCCTTAAAAGAAAGCACATGATTTTATCTACTTCAAAACATTGTCTAGCGAAAATAGTTTTCTTTATCAGCATAAAATAAAACTCTTTTCATTTCTAAATCGACCATGTTTTAATACATTTTTAAAATTTTTATTTTCTCCTGACTTTTTCCTGATTTGCAGACAAAATTTTTGACTTTTTCCTTGATCCTAAAGAATATTCTGATTGACGCTAAAAATGATTAGATACTCAAAAAAAATGTTCTAATACAATAGTTTTAATTAAAATAAATATTTAATCATTATTATTTTTCCATAAGAATTAAATTAAGATTGTCAAAAATTTTAAACTCAAAAACCTTTTGAAATTCAATAACTTATAATAATAGTGTTACTATAACTTCTTCAAAATTATTTCTATCAATACAATTCAATCATTAATTTTTAGAATTTCTAATTACAATACTTCTTTAAAGCAATTATTTTGAATAATTTTTGACAAAGTTCTTTTTGAGAATTTAAAAATCTATTTATTTTCCAATTATTTCCATTCAATTTTACCAAAATTTCAATTATTCAGAATTTCTTTAATTAAATATACAGTTAAAAAATAAAAACTTCAATTAATTTCAAAAAAATTTTAATTAAACTTTTTCAAAAAAAAAAAAAAAAAAAAAAAAATTAGAAATTCTACGAGAATTTAATTATTTTTAAATACAAAAATAAATAATTTTTAGAATAACTGAATGTTTTTTAAAATAGAATTCTTATACATAATTTTATCAACAAATTTTTAAATAATTGAATTGTTTCGATGAATTTTAATAAAATTTTTAAGAATAATTATATTTTTTGAGGATATTCAATTAAAATTGTATTAAAAATAATTAAAATTTTTGAAAAGAATTGAATTTTGGAGGAGAATTGTGTTAATTATAAAAGTAATTGAAATCTTGATCAGAATTTTAAAAAAATTTTGCAAAGAATTTTATTAAAATTTTCAAAAATAATTGAATTTCTAGGAAGAATTTTCATATTTAACAAGATAATTGCATTTTTTCGAAAAATTGTGTTAAAATTTTTGAAATAATATGAAAAATATTTTCAAAGATTCAACTAATTTCGAATGAATTGAAATTAAAATTAAAAATAAAATTAGTTCTACAGAATTGTTAATTAAATTAATACAAAATTGGAATTTTCTAAAATTTTAAATAATTGAAACCTTTTGAAGTTCATTTATTTATGAAAATTTTAAAAACAACTCTTATAAAATGTCATTATTTTAAAAAATTTGATAAAAATTATTTATTATAAAATAAATAATTCATAAGTAATAGTTTTATGTTAGTTCTTTAAGAATTAAGTTATTTAGAAAGTAATTATTGCCAAAAATAGAAAAAATTGAAGGTATTTTATTAGAATTCTCAACAATTTCATATTTTATAAGGCAAACAAAAAGGCACCAAAAAATCAAAATTTTTTTATCAATTCTAAAAATTAAATTTTTTTCTAGTACTTTTAATAAAATTCTCTGACTTTTTCCTTAATTCTCTAATTTTCCAGACCTTAGACAAGCCTGAGGATGGTTTTTTGTTGTCCGATCTTTGTAATATGCTCTGAAAAAAAATTTATTTGGTTCAAATAACCGATTACTTGACTATTATCAATTGAATATTTAATTGGATCAAACAATATTTTTTGTAGACAATTAAATGGTATTTGCTTCAAATACTGAATTTATTGGTTCAAATACCATTTAATTGACTACAATAAATATTATTTAATTCAAGTAAATTTGATTCAATTAAATATTTAATTGATTCAAGTAAATTTGATTCAATTAAATATTTAATTGATAATAATCACTTAATCGGTTATTTGAATCAAATAAATATTTTTTTCAGTGTGGACACTTTTCCTGATTGGTTAATTCGAGAAGATCGGACAACAAAAATAATAATTTTCAATAAAAATTCAAAGTTATGTTATTTATAACCCCACTGTCACTAAAGATCCATTTGACAGCATCCAACCGAAGTACATAATTTAAATACACAATTAAAAATCGCAAATATTAAAAAGAATTAAATTTGAAAAAATTCAATTTAAAAGTAATACGAGTATAATCTTGTTAAATAAGACAACTCTGACAAGTGTCAGAAAATGTTACGTGTTTTCATTTAAAAACAAGACAATATAGTAAAAAAGAAAAAAAAATGAAAGAAGAAATGAAAAGATTAACAATGGTACTGTCGAAGGTCTGCACCTTCTTTGTAAATTCTCTCTTTCTCTCTCCCCCCCCTCCCTCCCTCTCTCTCTCACTCACTCTCACGTCTTAGGAGGTGCACTTTCACGGTTCCATCCCATTTTTCTAGCCAACTTCGGCATGCACATCCGCGTTATCTTGAGAGCGAAGCGTCGAGCTTCCGGCTGCGCTCATCAGATTGGCAAGACAATAGGATATACCGTGTGATGCAACGGTATTATGGAATGAATCCTCCCTGAGGCTTCAACTAAAGAGACTTCATATATATACCACTCTGAGTGTCTCTGGTTTATGGGGCCGAGAATTATTGTTGATATTTATCTTTATAAATGCATACGTATACAGTTTGTGAACGAGCGTTGCAAAATTACAACCGAAAAAAAAGGAAGAAACAAACTTTATTGTTGATCTTCAACTAAAACTATTAATTAATAATCCGAAAGTTATTTTGTAATAATTCCATTTCTACGTGAAGCATTCCATTTCTACACTATTACATTCAGCACAAATATAATTTACAAATAAAAAAAAAAAATTTCAGGGTGGTCACAAGTTTCAGTTTATCAATTTCCCTAACAAGTTACTGACATTAAAATTACTTTCTCTAAAAAAATTCTTTTTACAGTAGGAAAATATTAATCTTTACGGAAAATGAGTAAAATTTATGAATTTTAATAATTTCTAAAAATTACAATTCAAACCCTTTCTGAATTTAATTATTTTCTACAATTTTCAACTAAACTTCATCTCTGAATCAATTAATTAAAACAATTTTCCAAAAGTTCTTCTAGAATTCAATTATTTACATACAGAAACTCAATTTTTTATAATAATTAATAATTTTTAATATAATAAATAATAATTTTTTTGAAAAATATAAACAAAATTGATCAAATTTTTGAAGAATTTTAATTATAAACAGGATGAATGATTTCTCAAAAATTTTAATAAGTCCAAAAAGTAAATTTTGAATCTTTAAAAATTATTACAAAACAATTATTGGAATAATTAGTTTTTAAAAATATTTTATTAATGTAATTTTTCGAAAATAATTGTATTTCTGAAAAGAATTTTTGTGTAATTTAAAAAAACAAATGAATTTTTTTTATGAATTGTAATTAAAAACAACAAGGCTAACCTCTTACTACCCTTTTTAAATAAAATTAGCAATTTTAAAAATTTTCTAATTTAAATTATTGTTGAAAACACTAAAAAAATTCAATTTTGGAGAAGTTACAAATAATTGCAGAAATTTAATTATTAAAAAAAAAAAATTCTTCTTATAAAATTTAACAACCTATCATTTAATTATTTTTATAAATAATAAAAATTTCACAGGAATTCAATTATTTTCATAAAACATAATTTAAAATTCTACAAAATAAGAATTTATTAAAAATGATGAAAATAATTTTGATGAAGTTACAGTAACAGTATTCTTATAATATAAAATAATGATTTTATTACTTGGTCAATTTTAATTATTATAGAAGATGAAGAAATCGATCACTCCGAGTGATCGATTTCTCCATGTTTTATAACAATAATTTTATAACTTGTTTACTTTAAAAAAGATTTGAATTTGAAATTTTTGAATGTCTTCATTCCTGTGGAAAATCCTGTTCCAAAAATAAGATTAAAAATAGGAATTGTGCAAATATTCTTCTTCTTTTTCTAAAACAAAATAATAATTTTGTTAAAAAAATTGTAATTCATAAATAAAAATAATGCAAAATAAATAAATTTTCTATTTCTAAATCACAGTTGTTTAACAATTTTCTAATTTTGTTTAGAAGTAAAGAACAAAAATCTGCATAATTTCAATTTGATAAAACATAATATTTAACAAAATTTTAGTCTTCTAATGAAAAGAAGTGAAAAAAATTCAGATGATTTCTATTTGTCATTACAATTTTGAATTAATTATAAAATAAAAATAACTATATAATATACAATCTATCTTAAGATAACAAAAAACAAAAGTATAAACAAAAAACAACTTTAGACTGTGAGGGACAGAAAAAGTGAATGAATGAAAGAACATTCAAATTATTATAGTTAATTTTGAACATTATTGTTTTCTCCAAAATGTTAAAAATAATTCTAAAATGTTATTATTTTTGAAAATATGTAATTAAAAATATTAAAAATATCGATTTTTAAAAAATTAGAAGCTAATTTTCATTTTTAATTTTACCCATAAAGATTTTCCATTAAAATTTTTGATAATTCAATTATTTTCAAAATTTACAATTAAAATTCTTCAAAAGTTGATTTTCAAAAATTGGAAAAAAATACTTGAAATAAATAAATTATTTTCAATTAAAGTTTGCAAAATTTAAACTATTCAAAAACAATTTTTTGAAAGATTTCTTTATAGTTATTTTTCGCATTATAAAAATCAAAATAAGTTGCACTTTTTTTGTGGTATTTTGCTGCAATGTTTGGAAGAAAAGTCGAAAAAGTATCAATTTTCTCAATTTCCCTGACAAAAATTTTGTTTCATGACATTTATACCTGACTTAACTGACAAAAATTTTCTTTTAATCTGTCATGGAAATTTCATCATTTATCACCTGAAAATCGTGGAAAAATCATAGAATTTTATAAAGAGAAATTTGTGAAAACCCTGTTTTAGCATATCTTCCGAATATTAAAAATACCTGACCTAAAAATACTAAACCAAAACCAAAAATTTGTTAATTTTTATTTATCAACAATATATTACCCTCAACATATTTTTATCAAAATTTCTCCAAATTTAAAATTGATTATAATGTTTAAATATATAATTTAATTAGCGAGAAGCAACAGCTAATAACAAGCGAGTGGTCGTAAATGCTTCTCTTCCGGTTATGCCGAGAGCGCATCAAAAATACATAAAATATATACACAAAAGCGCACAAACAGGAAGGGAGACATTTACGAGCATTAGTGCAGGTACTAATTATTTCACACCTTTAATACATACACATATATCTCCAGAGCTTTCTTGGAGTTATTGAAGATAAAAATTTAATTAAAACGAAAAATTTAATTATCAAGTTGCTCATATTTCCCTCAAATTTTTCAAACATTTATACAAGAAAATTAAAAATTTCCTTTCCTGCAAAATTTGAATTTTCAAGTTCAAATTTGTGAAAATTAGTATAAAATTATAACCAAAAGTGTATTCACGGTGTGAATTTCCCTAAGGTAAAACGTATAACCGAGTCACGGAAGCGTCAACTTGACAGCGAAGTAGTCACTTCCTACATTTTTCTCGACTCATTAAAAGTGGGTAGGCGTGGGTACAAACACGAGTTTATAACGGTTACGCGTTTCAAGAGAGATTCCAGTGATTTCTTCTCGATAAGATATCAAAAGAAAACAGACAACCCTTCTTCTTTTTTCTTCTTTTTTTCTTCTTATATACACGCAGATATTTTAGTGCGCGCGGCAGAGGGACGGATGTTATTCAACATAAGTTTGCGCAACTATATATATGCGTTTTATCTGCGATTCCGGTCCACACATGAATTTTTTTTCCCCATCTTCATATATATGTACATATTTATACATATATGCACAGAATTCATTTGTATTTTTAGTTATTCATCTACCCATGACCGTATCGATTTAACGATCATTTAACTCATATTTCACGCCAGGTGGCTTCGTTTAACGTTACAGCATACGTTATTCACGTAACATACCTAAATGACCTGCATTTTCCACTTTTGTGACCTGCATTCTAACGGTGGAAAAAAAAAACATTGATAAATGAAAAATTCTTTTGAAAAATTGTTTCACATTTTTTTTTTATTATGTTTGACTCTCGTTTTTTTCAATTGTTTTCACGCGGTTTAACAAGTTTAATTTTCATGAAACATGTCCTTTTGATTGATGTTCTTTTGATAATAATTAATTTTATAATAATGATAATAATAATAATAATATTAAAAATTTATTTTTCTTTAAAATTATTAGAGATTTAAACTATCAATTAAAATACATTAATTAACGTATAATTACAACTATTTTATTTTAACATTTAATTGAAGTAATTAAGTTTTTTTAAACATTATTTTTTGTGAGACCTGATTTTTTACACTCATAAAATAAAGAATTTAATTTTTTATTGTTATTTTTTACATTAAAAAATTTTACACTTGTTATTTTGAACAAAATTTTTAAAGTATACTTTTTTATTTTATTTTTAAAAAATTTTTGTATTCACGAACTAATAATTTTTAAAATCTGAACTGATGATAAACATTTAGGGTAAACGCTTTTTTCTTCAAAAAAATTTTCGGTCAAGAATTATTTTTCCCGGTCATAAAGAAAAACTCTCAAAAATAATTATCAAGATTTCAATTCAATTATATTTTCTACAAAATTTTAAATAAAATTCTTTTCTAATTCAATTATTTTTAATACTTTTTGAGAAAGTTCTTTAAAAATTCAATAATTATTTCACCTAAAATTTTATTTTAGTTCACCTAAAATTAAAATATTTGTAAAATCTACTTATTCACAAGTAGATTTCATGAAACAAATAATTTTAAAATTTTTTCAAAAATGTGTATTTAAAAATACAACTGATTTCTAAAAAAAAAAAAAATGAATAAAATCGTTTCAAAAAACTAACTTCTTCAGAATTTTTAATTAAAATTTTTTTAAATTTAACTTTTCTAAAACTTCATTTTAAAACTTTTTGAAATTCAATTTATATTACTAAAATTCTAATATTAATTTAAACTAATTAATACTAATGCAAAATACGCTTCTTTTAAATTTATTTTTTAAGGAAAACAGAATTTTATTTATTGTAATGCCTCTTCCTATTTATAATTAAAAAATTAATTTTTAGAAATTTCATATCACGTTTATTCTAATTATTTTAAATATTTACTAATTCAAATTTAGAAGATAAGTTTTGTGACAAACAATATTATTGCAAAAAAAATTTATAAATTAATTTATTTTTCCCTATTTTATATGTGCAATTTTTTTTATTTTAAAATATATAACATTTTTAATAACATTTTATATTAATTTTTATTCTACTTTTTGTGATTTTTTTTAACTTTTGATAATTTTGAATCTAAAAAAATTTAATTCTTGCTTAGAATTTTATTAAAATCTTTGAAAATAATTTAATTGTTATTTGAAGAATTTTATGGATAATTACATTTTTTTGAGAAATACAATTAAAATTTATTTGAAAATAATTGAATTCGTATAATTTAATTCTATCGAGAAATTTTATTATAATTACATTGAAAATAATTTAATTCCTGTAAAGAATTTTATTATAAATAAAAATAATTGAATTCCAAGCAAAGAATTTTATTAAAGTAGAATTTTTTTAAATTTGTATCTGAATTATTCAAAAATTGAAGATGATTTTTGAAAGTAAAAAATTTTATAATTCATATAACTATAATAAATTAAATATTCAGTTTTCCTAGTTATTCATATTATTATTTATAAAAATTGAAAGCGCAACTTTGATTAAATTCAGTTTTTTTTTTAATTCTTACAGAAAATTATTCGCAAAATTATTTAAAATAAATTCAAATCTGTAAAATTAAATTATTGTTAGAAATAAAAAAAATTTAAAATGAAATTGAATGCTTTCTTATTTTTAAAGGCTGATTTAAAGAGAAGATCGAATCTTTTATTCGGAGCGTGTCATATATAAGAATCAAAAAGTCGCAAGTTCAATTTAAAATTGCATTCACACTGTTGAAAAATACTACCTTTAAATATTTAAAATATTGCATTAAAGAAATAAAAAAAAAACTTTATTGCACATTAATATTTAGAAGCAGTAATTTTCCATTACGATTTCTTGATTAAAATTGCGCCGCCAATCAAAAGAAAGTTTCACACAATTTTTCAAAAGAATTATTCTTGGTAGCGATTTACTCACTTTGTTTATTCTTAATGTCGATTTATATACTTCCGCGATTCTTGACGTTATAAAGCCCCATCCTTCCGCGTGTTTTATTTTTCTTCTCTCTCACTCTTTTTAAGCAATGAATTACTTTTAAATTACTTTGCCATTTTCAATACGAGATTCATTCTTTGATTCTTGTTTCTTTTTTTTTCTACTCTTTCTTTTGTTTATTAGAATAATAAAACAAGAGTCGTAAAAGTAATTAAGATAAGAGCATTAAATTGTAAAAGTGCAGTTGAGAGTTAATACGCGAAATCGTAAGGATTATTTTATTACCGGCATTTTACTTAATTCTTCATTTCATCACTATCATGATCAATAATTTACTTAACGTCAAAATATGTTATTTACGAGTGGATAATGAATATAAATTAGTTTTTGAGTGTGCAAACAACATTTAAAATTACCTTATAGAGACGCGTTTGCAAATTCATGATAGTGACATGTACTATTATAGGTACTTGGCACGTGAGGCCTTTCTCTTTCGAGACCTTGGACTCATCGCATTTGAATTAGAGTATATTATACATTGAGGTGCAAGAAATGCTCTCTCAAATTCTGATCGACTTTTCTCTCTCTTTCTCTCTCTCATTCATTGCACTATTATTCTCGACACTCAATAATAATTTACAGCGTCAATTTTAAATTACAGTTTATTATTGTATTTACTTATCTACATTTAACTGTGACATTTAAATTAATTTCCCACTGTTTTACTCTAATTTCCTTAAAATTATTTTTAATTATTTATTACCATTTTTTTTATATCAATCAATTTTAGCATTCTCATTAACATATTAATCGAATTAATAAATCCCATTAATTAATCATACTAATGAAGATCGTTCGAAATTAAGAATTAATTTTCTAAAACGAAAAAAATTTGAAAATATTCTATAAATACAAAATGAAAAAATTTTAAACAATTTCCAAACCGAATGAAAAAAATATCTTTAAATATTAAAAAACTAAAAAATGTATTAAATTCAAAATTTAACAAATTAAAGTAAATGTTTATTAAATAATTAATTAAATTACTATTTTTAATTTTATCATTTAAAAATTAATTAAAATAAAAACCATAAATTTAATAATTTTCACTTTAAGAATTTGCAAAAATTAATACAATTCTGGAATAGTATAAATTATTGTTTACTTTTTTCGACTATACATTTTCAGAAATTGAGATTTTTTTCTATTTAATTTAATTAAAATATGATTTTTTCGACTTTTCTTCCACATACTAAAATAGTTTCTTGGTATAACCTTCTACTTAAGTTTTAAAAAGATTTCAAAATGAAATTTTCGAAAAAGTTAATTTCGAATCAATTAAATTAAAAATTCTGCAGACATTAGTTTTTTGAAAAATTTTAATTCAACATTTTCATGAATTAGTTCAATTTTTAATTGTCCACAAGTTTTGAACTTTCAAATAAACGAAATAATTTTTATTAAAAATATTTTCAGAAATTACCATACCCGTGTGGAAATCTGCCCAAGTTAGCCCAGTTAAAAACTGGGAGCCAGCTGGGCCCCACCTGGGCTTCCCATTTTCATAAAAATATTAACATTATAATAGAAAAAGTCTGAAAATTAAATATAACTATTCACAATAAATCATTCTACAATTAATTCATAATAATAATAATCATTATTATTTTAAACAATTTATTATTGTCAATAATTATAAACTTTTATTGTACTACACTAACAGACATTTAGTTTTATTGAAATTTTAAAGTTGTTCCAGCTGAATTTATTTATTTAATAATTAACTCATCAAGGTATAACGGTTTTTAATACATTTTAATAATTGTTTAAACAAATAATTGTTGTTATTTAATAACTTTTGATACACATAACTTAGAAACTTGCAATTTTTTTTCCTAATTTTGCAATTAACTAATAGGAACGACATAAAATAAAGAAAATTTATGGTTTTAACAATTCAGAAATTGTTTAAACAAATGATTGTTGTTATTTATTAACTTTTGATACACATAACTTAGAAACTTGCAATTTTTTTCCTAATTTTGCAATTAAGTAATACGAACAACATAAAATAAAGATAATTTATGGTTTTAACAATTAAGAAATTGTTTAAACAAATTATTGTTGTTATTTATTAACTTTTGATACACATAACTTAGAAACTTGCAGTTTTTTCCTAATTTTGCAATTAACTAATGTAAATAGTAAATCATTCGGATGTTTTATGATTTTAATTTTAACAATTTATCAAATGTTTAAACAAATAATTGTTGTTATTTACTAACTCTTGACACATAGCATCTAGAAGAATGAAGTTTTTTCTTATTTTGCAATTAGTTAATCAGAGTAGTAGTAATTGTAAAATTAGAAAGAAACTGCAAGTTTCTGGATTGTTTGTATTAAAAGTTAATAAACAATAACAATTATTTGTTTAAACAATTTCTGAACTGTTTAAATCATAAAATACTGTTATTTCATACTTTTCAGATTAGTTAAATATAAAATTAAAAAGAAACTGCATTTTTTTAGGTGCTTTGTGTCAAAAATTAGTAAATAACAACAATCATTTGTTTAAACAATTTTTGAATTGTTAAAACCTTAAATTATTTTTATTTCATGTGGTTCGAATTAGTTAATTGCAAAATTAGAAAAAAACTGCATCTTTCTGGAAGCTAGTGTCAGGAGTTACTAATTAACAACAATTATTTATTTAAACAATAACGACTGCAATATAACATTAGTAAAATTTATTATATATAATAACAAAAATCGTTTACAGTGAAAATTATTAAATAGTTTAGTTTTTCTTTAACATTTAATAATAAAACTTTGATGTAATTATGGTCATCTTCGTACATGAATTGACAATTGACAAACATGTTAACATTTTACGGAAGCATTTTAGAGTTTGTCTATTGACCCACTCACGGTGGGTTCCGGTCAGGCGAAATAATATTATAAGTGGGCGTGAGCTGGGTCCTACCTGGGCTTCCCAGTTTTTGAGGACCCACATCAATAATTATATAAGCAAAAATTTCTAAGTCCAAACCTAAAAATTTTTTTTTCAACAAAAAATTAATGTTTATAATGACTTAGATTAAGAAAAAACGTGTTTTTAACAAAAATGTATTCACAATATTTTTTTTATGTAATGTCCACATAATTAATTAGTAAAAATTTCTAAGTCCAAACTAAAAAAAATTTTTTTTTTTAGACCAACAAATTAATGTTTATAATGATTGTAAACAATAAAAAACACATTTTTAATAAAAATGTATTGATATATTTTTTTCATAATAATATAAATATTATTTTAAGAATATTTATCGTTCTTATTACATTAATAATATTGTTATAATTATTATTAAATTATTTATTTGTTACGGTGTATTCGTGTCAGTAAGTGCTTTATTGAATCATTACAGCAGATTAACAAGTCACTGACAATAAAACGTCGGTGTTCAGTAGTTAGTCTCCGTAGTATAGTGGTTAGGGCGTTAGTCTAGTAGTCCGTAGGTCGTAGGTTCAATCCCCGCGTGCGTTAAATTTTATTTGTTTCTTAGGTTTGCGTTTATTCCGATTTTTCTGCATTGTATTCGTATAAGTATGCAATTTAGTGATTATATATACCGTTTAATAATTTAATTAACAAATTTCTAATTTTTTTATAAATTTTTAATTTATGAATGAAAGGATATATATTAATTCCCATATATATGCTAACATTATTTATGAATTTGCTTTTGGTCACAATTTCATTAAAAAAAGTAAAAATCGTTAAATAATAACGTTATTTATTTATAATTCGACTTATTTGTTATTAATAAACAATTTATTCATTAATTTGAATGAAAACTAAATCTATGGGCCCCAGCTGGATTTTTCCTAGGTGGGCTGTGGCTGGATTCACCGTTACAAGCCAAGGAATCGCCCACCTGGGCCATCCCTGCTGGGACCCACCTAGAACCTGGGAAGCCCACCTGGGACCCACCGTGGGCCCACCTCACTTTTCCACACGGGTAATGCAATAAAAAATAAAAACATAAATTTTACTTTTAGAAACTGAATAATTAATTTTTTATAGTGACAAAAAAGTATTGTAATAAAAATTTTATTTGGAGAGAAGAAATAAATAAATTTTGTTTATTTAAACGTTCAAAACTTAAAACATAATTTTTTTAATTAAACAGTTTCAAATAATCGAAATATCGTAAAATTTCATTGAAAACAATTAAATTTTAGACGTTCTTTAAAAGAATTTTTTTTTATTTTAAATAATTTAATTCTCAAAAAACTTTCTCGTAATTATTAAAAATAATTTATATATATTAAATTCTATAGTTAAAAATTCTAGAAAATAATTGATTTTTGGAAAAATTATATTTGCAATTTATAGAAATAATTAGATTTCAGGAGATTTTAAATTGTTATTTTTAAAAATTTTAATTCATATGGAAAAATAATAAATAATCTTAAGTATTTAAAATAATTTTTAAAAATTACTGAAACATTAAATAATTAATTTTTTGAAATGCTGAAAAAATTAGGTTTCTGAAAAATTGTAATTAAAATTTCTTTAATATAATTGAAATTCTGAATATAATTAATTGCAAAATTTTCAAACAATGTCAATATTTAGTCAAATTTTATTGAAATAAAATTTATATTTTATTAATTTCTTTAATAATTTTAAAATAAATTATTAAATTTAATTATTTCTAAAAATCACTACTGTAATTTTTCCAAAATTTAATTATTTCTAAAAGTTACTACCTGTAAGTTTTCAAAAATTAAATTATATTTTATGGAATTTTCACTGAAATTCTACTTTAATTAAATTATTTTTAGTAATTTTGAGAATTCGAATTATTAATTATTTTTTTTTAATAATCTCGTCTTTAAAAAAAAAATTGTAAAAAATAAAAAATGATTTAAAGCTAATAGTTTTTTAGCTAATTTTTTGAATTTTACTATAACCGAAGGAAATTCCACTCAAAGTTAGTAAATTTTACTTTGAACTTAGTAAAAATTTCACCAAAAATAGTAAAATTTACTATTAAAAAATTGTTATTTCCAGAAGAACTTTTACTATTTCCGAAAAAACTCTCTTATTATGAAAATTAGAAAAAATTTCATTAGTAAAATTTACTTCGAAAATAGTAATTTTTAATAAATTTTTTTTAATGCATAAATAAATTAAATTATGAAATAAAAATTAATTAATTTTTTAACTCATTATTCGATTCGAGTTCATATATTATAATTAATATTAGTAGAAGTTTTGTAATCAAAATATGTTTTACTAATTCCCGAACTAGAAAATGATAAATCACAAACAGAATTTCAGTAATGCAGTAAATAAAGCTTAATTAATAATATGAAGATAGAAAATGATTTTAGAATAATCAGTGTAGTGTGTATTACAATTTCTAGACTATATTATAATGTAATTTCACCATGTAGAATGTACTTTAATTAAATTTGGATATATTTGGTCACCTAAGGCTACCTTTCATGTGTCAAGAATATTATCACTCATCTGAGGATATAATTAATTTCCCCATCAAAATAACTAGGATACAAATTCCTAATAATTTCCCAGTCCATAAAATACAATCTATCAATAGCAGGAAAAGGGGGAAAAATTGAATCAAAGTAAATTTATTTATATTCTATTACTTTATTATTGTTAGTTTATTATTTCTTTGATTATCTACTTATCTAAACAAATAAAATTATGATTGCAATCGAAACAGAAATGTTTTATCATTTTTATACTGGGGGTTGATTTCTTTGTAAACAATCAAAGTAATTTTTGTTAAATCTCATAGAATTTGAGAGAATTATACTTTTATTTTTTCCTTATTAGAGAAAAATGTGGTGAAGCCATGTTCAGTTGACGTTTTATGAGCTGTTTCACAGAGAGTAGGTAATATTTTTAAAGCAGCCGGAGTTTACAGAAGTTCCGAGTTGGCAAACTTTTGAAATATCACGATTCATAAAACGGGAGGGTTTAAATTTCACTGCTTTACGTAGTATTTCATTTTCAGAATTTACCAAACCGACAAAGTACAAATACAAATATGGAATAAATTATGCTTTCAGTTTATGTGCAAAAAAAACCCCTTTAACTTTATTACACGTTATCAATCAATAAACAAATAATAAATTTATAGCCACAAATAAACTTCAGTTTTTTTTATTCATTTTTTTATTTCTTTTTTTCAATTGAATTCATTTTTTTAATTTATTTTTTTGATTTATGATTCTGATCCATTTTTATTTTCATTATATGAAATAATTCTTTATTAGATAATATACTAATTTAGATGACATAATATAATTTTTACTAAAAAAAAGAATAATGCGAATAGTAATTAAAGTGAAAGTTGATATATAATTGAAATGTTTATTGATGGATGAAGAATTTAATTTAACGCTTTCGTAAAATCGATTTAATTGAGAAATTACGCACAAGTTTTGTACGCATCAATATATAGGTAGTTGAGAGGGAAACTAAATTTAATTTATATATAAAGTAGGTAACGTCTTGTGGACAAGAATTCGAGTTTACTAAAATTGCATTAGTACTTTTTCTATAACACTGCACAAAAGTAGGAAGTGAAAAGTTTGAATCAAATTTAAAAATGTATGTTTCGGTACGCGAAACAATAGATTCAATCGTAAGGTACTTAGGAAACTTTGCAACCGGCACTTACAAACACGTATTTCACGTCTTATCGAACAGTAAATTAGGTGCTGGGTGACAAACTTCCAAAGAGAACGATAAAATACACTCGATCTGTGGAAACTCTAAAACTTTCCAGAGATATTAATCAATTTCCAAATTATATTCCCCTCGCTTCTCTAATTATTATACCAATTTCTTTTTTCTTTTATAAAATTTATTGCAAAATTCTCTTTAAATATAAAAGTCAAACGAAAAATTTTAATACTTCTGCTTTTATTTAGAATTAATCTCCCATTAATTAGTAATTCAAATAATTTAGAAAAAATCCCCTGCCATCAGTATAATAGAGAATTGTATATTTTTATAAAGAATATTATTCTGCAGAAACATTTTTCTAGGGAAGATCATTTTCTTTCTCATTTCCCGTACCTAAAATGTAAGAAAATAAAATAAAAACGAAGAGAGAGAATCTTCAACGTTCACCAGCGATTGTCCTCTCCTAATGGTTACCACATGGTGTGGTTTCTAACAAAACGTTTTTTTCAACAAATAAAAAATCTTTTGTTGTTTAAAAATTACTTTTTCAAATAGAATACAATTCAGTTGATTCAAAATATTCTGAATATTCTTAACTACGATACTAGAAGAAAATTAATACATACGAGATCAATTTCCGGGATGCTATAATGAAAATTCTATCCACGAGGTCCTATTCAATTTATTCTTCCTCTTAGTTAAAATTAGAAAACTTGATAAGAAACTACAATCGAATTTTATAGAAAAATGATAATAAACTTTTATTCCATTTTTTTCAATATTTCGAATAGTTTCGAAAGATACAAAATTTTACTATTATTTTATTTTTCAGGTATCAGATGAAGAAGAAAGTCCGAAGCTACCAGAATTCCTCTCGGAATTGGATTTGGCTAGCATAGAAGCTTCGGAAGAAGACATTAAAGACTTAAAAAAAGTTGTAAAAAGGCTTGCCCCCGAAAAGAATGGCGAGTACCAAATATACCAAGGTTTTCATCATTTTCTCATCATTTTAAAAATAATTTTAGACAGGAAGCACTTGTACTAATATTAGGAATTAATTTCTAATTGCCTATAATTATTAAAATACCTAATTAGAATACTAATAATAATAACAACACTAATAAAAGACTACATTGATAAGTTATATAACTAATATAAGTTTCTCTATACATATTTAAAAGTACATACAGTAAATTCTCATTAGGTAAAGAAAATTATCAAGTTTTTTTTTAAATAATGAGATTTGCTGTATATAGTTTCATTTCAAAAGTGTTACTTTAAGAAAATTAAATACACTCATTTCTTGGTTGCCAGTTTTTTTCGGAAACGAGGATCTTCTAAAGGAATGGCTGAAGGGAGCGGGTATAATAATTCTAACTAACGCTTTGCATGTTATTTATATCATAAAATATAACAAAGATTTATAATTGGGAATGTGTAATAAAAAAAAAATTATTATTTATCTTAACTTCATTAATGGTGGTTATTTTGAAATTATCACTTATTATTATGAAATTATTAATCTCCTAACAATTTTTCAGGGGTTACGGGTCAACCTGGGGTCGACTTTCCAGTCCTGACAACAATTCCTACAACGTCTTTCACCTGTCGCGGAGTCAAAGGTGGATATTACGCTGATTTGGAAACTAACTGCCAAGTAAGAAAATTTTTATTTAAAAAAAATTTTCCTTTTATCAAAAATCTTACATTTTTCTAAAAATTATGATTCCATTTTTATTTTTCATTATATTTTTATCCTCGTTACTTTTATTAATTTCCCAAGATTTTTAGTTTGACTTTTTATTTATATTTTCGACTTTTATTTTTAGGTATTCCACATTTGCGACAATGGACGCAAGATATCATTTTTGTGTCCAAACGGTACAATATTCCAGCAATCGCAATTAATTTGCGACTGGTGGTTTAAAGTCGACTGCAGCAGATCAACGGAACTCTATGAGCAGAGTGCCGAACTCTTGGCCGAAGAAGAACGAAAGAGGAATGACGCGAAGAAAATAAGTTCCGAATATCATCGCACATCAGAGGAGGAAAATGGACAAAACAATTTCCAATACGTGGACTACGATGGACGGCAAAACGGTCGATCGAATCCATTCAGTCAAACAGCAAATCAAAATCAAATTCAAGACAATCAAAATAACAAGAATCAACCCTACAGACAGAATCTCGACTACAATAAAGGCTCAAGTCGGCAAAATCAATTTGCCCAGGACTATAAACCAAAAGACCTACAAGATTTAAGTGAGGGAAATACAAATTTCAATCAACAAAAACAATCGACAGTTTTTCCAAATAATCATCAGTCACGACACAGACAACAAAATCAGTTAACAGATGATCGAAAGGAAAAATCGAAACAATATAATGACTACGATAATCGTGGCGGGAGAAAATATCAACTCTCCGATCAAGGTCAAGGTAAAACAGAGAAACAAGTTTCTAGAAACTCGAAATCTAAATCATTCACCGACACTAATTACAATGGAATAACCCAAAAAGCAACTCCTTCCTATACGGAAACTACAACCTTCAGAACAACTTCTCCGAATCCCATCAGAGAATATCAACAAATGGCCGAGAGTGCAGCATTTGTCAACAATCGTGGAAATCGATTTAACAAAGTTTACAGTACAAGTCAGTACAATAACTATCAGAATAATCGTGCAACATCTTCGGATACACAAAAATCTACAACTCCAAACGAGAATAATTCTCCAACAACTACAAAGCCAAAAGTTGGTAGTATACCTCCATTCCCGGGACCCACATTCACACCCATCTTCAAACCGCGACTAACTTCCTCTGATAAACGAGGACCAACAACAACACCTCGATCTCAAACCACAACTGACGGTTTTGCTTATAATAACAAAAATGCTCAGAACTACAAACAAATTGCAAATGATGATCGATACAGAACTTCAACTCAAAAAACATACGTCAACACTGATTACTACAAACAGAATCCAACAACAGTTGTTCCAACCACAATTTACGATTCTACATATTCTAATTATTATGATAATCCTACTACCGGCAATTATCAGGAGGAATTCACTACTTTGAGACCAGTTGAAAATTATCGTCAAAATTCAGCTACTGCAACTGGTACTTACCAGAATTCCGCAACTGGTACTTATCAAACCTCCGGAACCGGTACTCATCAAAACTCCGGAACTGGTACTTATCAAAATTCCGCAACTGGTACTTATCAAAATAATTACAAATCCGAAGCGTATCAAAATTCTCCAACCGGAACTAATCAGGCCACTGAAGCATACCGTCAAAATTCCTCGGGAATCACTTACGTTGACAATACAGTGACACCTTCAGCAACTGTATTAAATAAGCAACCGCAAGGTTTCGAGATCTCTAAAAATTACCAAAATGGAGAACGAAATGACATTCAGTATTCAACAAAGAATCCATCGAGATCATCGCAAATTTATCAGCTCAATTCTATCGTGAATGCAGCGACGGAAAAATCGTTTAATGAAAATTCCGTAACTAATAAACCGGATTTGAGTTTATCGAATCGTCAAGGTAAGGCCTCAACGTCTCGGCCTTATGTACCATTTACAAAGAATTATGCTTACACGACTGTCGCAAGTGCAACAACTCAAAAACCAACTATTTATACTGCAACAGTTCCACCTAATAATCGTGGTAGTTTTAACGATCTTGTTCCCAATTCTAAATCCAATTCGGCTTCATTCTCGCCGAGCAGATCAGGAACCGGAGCCACTTATTTACCGAAACAAACAACGTCTGTTACGAGTAAACCCATTTTGGATGATAGACCGAAAAATGAGAAAGAACATGTTCTTAACATGATACAATCACTGCAAGGTTTGGAGGGAACCAATTCTGATATTCCTAACGGAAACCGAAGTGGATTGAATATTCCGAGTTCTTCCGGACCTTCAACTTTACATTCCCTTGCTTTGTACTTTGCCACAGCGGCTGATAATTCAGGATTGGCTAATATCACCGAATCTTCTCAAAATCTTGAATACAAAACCGAAGTTGCAACGAAAAATGGAAATAAATCGGTAGAACTGCCTACTAGTATTCTAACTCAACATACCATTAATTCCTACATTGATTTATTCAATCTTAACAACGCTTTAGAAAATAATACCGCCATTCTACTAGAAGACACAAGTGGTGAACTAAATTCGAGCAACGATTTTGAAGATGATCTTGATATTCAACAAAGTGAAGGTCCTTTGAACGCTGCCAAGAAGTCAAACAGCACCAAACTTCGAGAGTTGGCACAAGTCTTTACTCACGCCTTATCGGCTTATCTTCAAGATCCCGAGACATTCAAGAAAGTTCTCACGGAAATAAGACCCACAGAACCTTCATTATCAACTGAGGATGAAAATGCCGAGAATACATTATCACCCACAACCACCGAGGAATATCCATCAGTCACTAAAGAAAAGGACGAGGTTCTCGATTTCTCCGACGACAGTAACACTGCCAGAAGAAGAAGACCGACAACACCTTATCCAAATCAACCAACAAATTATATTGCTGAAAGTAATCAAGAAGGATCCACCGATTACTACACAACATCCGTGACTTCTTCAAATTCACAGTATTCAACCACTCAACTACCAGACGTCAATAATCGAGCCGGAAATGACAATTTTGCCTATCAAGTAAACAGTGTTTTGCAAGAAAATAGAAACTCCATAATTCCCAGCAATTCATTGAACGATTACGAAAATTACTTTCCAGAAACAAACAAAGCTAGTTATCAAAACAATACCCGAGAACCTTATGGAAAAAATTTAAAACCATTCGACGCAATTCCAATCACAAACTACGTTCCCACAACAACGCCTTCTTCATTCTTTCAAACTGAGGAGCAACGAGGATTCTATGATCAAAATCGTCCTGAACAAGAACTAACACCGCCCGCGCTCCCCACTTCCCAGAGTCCATACCAAAATAAAAATTCAAACTACAGAACAGAAAATCAAAGGGAAAATTCAATCCCCTCGACTACTGAACCATTCAGAATTCGCTACTACGACACACCGAATTTAAAAAATCACGAGACTTTGGTAACAGCAACGAATGTGCACTCCAGTTATAGAAACGAACTAGACAATAGACTACGAGCAACTGGAAGATCAAATAGTGTTTTCAACACAAAGGATACAAGGCCTTATACAACAACGACCTCACCAGTTGAGACACCCAACGATCACTGGACCTCATCACCGGAAGTAACTCGCTTATGGGAAACAACAGTATTCCTCGATCCTCAGCGAATTAATCACGACTTGATACACGATCAATTATCGACTTCCGGTCCAAGATTAGCCGATCCCACACAATTCAATACAAACCCAAGTCAAGAACTTCTCGCAACGGATGCATCAAACAGTGTCACCCCTCAAAACTTCATCACTGATTCATCAACCCCATGGCAATGGTCACCAAACGACAACGATTCCCCAACAACATTCACCTTACTACCATCAGCCTATTCAACCGAAAATACAGCAACACCAAATCCAATCTACACAACCATCACCAGTGTAACGTCATCAGTAACCTCCACCAATCCAGGCACACAAGAAACACACATTCCCAACTCCAGAATCAGTGATTCAGTGATTAACATTACCGAGAATGAAATCGAAAAGGCGCAGGAAATGTTCGGTAAACTAAACTCCTCAAGTTCAAATACCCTAATGAAAGTAATGAAACAAGCTGATAATAATGCAACCGTAAGACAACTTGTTTTATTACTAATCAGTCATTGTAATGGACCAATGAATAAAACAATGGAAGAGGAGAAGGAACATTTATTGAATGCACTGTTAAAATTACCAGTCAATGAATTTACATCGGAGGAATCGCGTGAAATTATTGCCGGTATTGGCAGATTAAATTTACCACTTGGAAATAATGATGATAATTTAAAATCAGATAAATCGAGAGTTATTCAAACTTTTATTGCCGTCACGGAACCATCGATAACAACATTTAGAAATCGACAGGGGAGAAAATTTAAATCAACAACACCTGTTCCTGATACGGAATATCATTCGTCATCGAATCCAGCGATTGCTGAGTCTAGAAGTGCTTTAGTTGAAGATGAGACATCGCTTTCGGACAGTAGAGCACTAGAATTACTCAGATCGCTGTACAGTATAGCTGCTAAATGGGGTTGAAAGATCAATTACTGATTTGGTCTTTGACCAGTGTCTGCCATAACTTTGGATTTTGTTCCTCAGGACTGATGACAGTTTATGTACTTGATTCGGAAAAGAATTAATTAAATGATTTACTGCGTAAACAATTGTGAATAGATTAATCGCTAAATTACACTGCGACAAATGAAAAATAACTCAAAGAAATAACCAATCGCCGATAATTGATTAATTATGTTTGATATTTATTTATTTGATCAAAATATTCTCAAATCAAAATTAGCGATAATTTGATAACTTATTAGATTTTTTTATTTTATTCAAGAAATATAAAATACTCATTAACCCAAATAAACTTTCCTCGAACCAAAGAAGCTTTTTTAACAAATAAAAACGGATAATAAAATTTCGAATCGAAGATTGATTTAAGATTTATGAAATTCTGTCAAGATATACGACAATGACAACTAAATGTTTAATATTTATGCAAACCAAACTTTTTGTACTTGCTCCAACGAAATTTTGTTTTACGTTAAATATATTTTAACTAACTTAGTAACTACTTTACCTAAAGTAAAAAATTGGCTAATATTTTTAGATTTTATTGACAAAATTTGGTAAAACAAATTTATTCTCATTACACCAAAAAATTTGGTTTACACAAAAATCAAACAAACATTTTTCTGTCAAACTATTCTTCATTAGTGTAAAATTTATATTTTTTCTAGAAGTAAGAAAAACATTTGTAATTTTATAAAAATATTTTTTGAAATAGTGACCGAAAGATATATAGAATCTAATGGAATTAAATTACAAATTATAATTAGATAAAATTAATTATAAAAAGTAATATAAAAATATAAAGAATTCCAAAGTTTTTCTAATTTAGGTTTTAGCGATTAGTCATTAAAAGAAAAATTAACAAAACTTAGAAATATTACTAAAAAGAACTTTCATTTATTATTATATTCTTTTCCTGAATCAAATGTGCGTCACGCAGACACTATGTACGACTTTTGCGCCTTAATTCTATAAGAATCAAATGCTGGCCAGAAAATAAAAAACGTTTAATATTGTTAAGAAATAAATAAATAAATCTTCGACGTCAGATTCTAAAATGAGAATCAAACTGTCTGTACCATAATGTGCTAAGTACACTTGAACGCAAGAAAATCGTCATAATATTTATAAATGTATATGTATGTTGATTCGTTAGTACTTCAAAAAAAAAAAAATAATTATTAAGTTTTAATGGATGGGACCCGGTTTTTGGTGGGATTCAAAATTTCTCTAGTGTGTTAATGAGCGATTGTTATTACCTCTTTTATAATAAATAAGACAGGTGCGTTACCACAGAAATAGTATTCTTTAGGTTCAATTGTAAACAATTTTAATACCTGTTTTAGTTATTTTTTTTCAACACGTGTATAAGATGGCTTTTCAAAATTGTTTAATTACTTTATTTTTATAAAAAAAGAGTTTTTAATTTTAAAAAAAAATTTAATTTTAAATTTAAATAAAAAGGAAATCTTTTATATTTAAATTTTACTAATTATTTAAGACAATAAAGCAAAAAATTCTATTTAGTTTTATCGCTTCTTTAATGATCAGTTTAATTATAAAAATTAATAATGCATACGATTATACGAATTAACATAATACAGTCATTCGAATGTCATCCCCAGAAAAATAAAATATAATGAAAGCAATAAACTTTATTTTAAGATTTTCGTCTACCTATATTGTTCTCTTTAATAAAATATACAGCGTCCATAATTAAAAATTGTTAAAAACATCTGTTTTCATCTGGTATTTCAGTATAGACTCAACAGTTTAGTTTAAAGTAAAAAAAAACCGAGTACAGTGTTTTTTTCTTCAAAATATTTATAGAAATAAATTTTAATATCTATACCGAAAAAAGAAAGAATAAGTTTAAATTAGAAAAAGTCATCTGCGAATAAACACGTTAGCATTTTGGAATTGAATGAATGTGATAGGAAATAGTTATAAACAGATTTTATGTAAAATATCTTTGTACAGAATGTGAATAAATAAATAAATGCAGGGTTTTGTTAAATATTGATGTTTCTAAATAATCCTATAATTATTTTTCAATATAAACTTTTTAGTTAACAATATGTCTCCAAATTAAATGATTTGGTTAATTAAATTAAAAAATGTGACGCGCTCTGAAGAAACGTACCTTACAAAAAAAAAATTTGACGTTATGTTTGTCTTATTTTAACCTTAATAAATAATAAATAATAATAATTAAAAATTTGTTCAATTTTAGAAAACTAAAATCTGTTTTTATTAATTATTTTAAATATAACAAAGATTTTAACTGTGTTTCATAGTAAAAACTCGATTCAATTTGTGTATTTTTATTTAAAAATTTATAAACATAATCTACTATTTTTTGCTTCGGAGTGCGTCACAAATTATTTTTTTAAAGTTATTGAATGTTAATAAGTTAATAAACAATCTTCTATAATAAAGTTTAATAAAATTTTCGTATACTCTAAATTTTAATTATATTAATTCAATTATTATTGTTTAATTTATTAATTGATATTAATAGAATAAGATCATGGGAAGGTGAAAATTGAATAAAAATTCAATATATCGTCAGAAATGCGACGTTTCGTTTTCTAAGGTTTTGCCAACCTCATCAGGCTAAATTTATTTAAACAAAAAAATACTTCAATATTTATAAAGGTCTGAAAACAATATTTTGCACTAAACTAATAAATATGTTTAAAAATATTCTACCAAAGTCGTTAAAATATAAAATTCGCGTTCTAACTCGTCAATATAATTAAAAAGTTTTTTTTAAAAAAAGTACAACACATTCATTGTGGTACATTCAATTTTCACCTTCCCATGATCATTTATTCTATTAATATCAATTAAACTATGAAAGGATTTAACTCTTATCACTCATTCATTTATTATTTGCTAGTAATCAAGAGAAATATTCTAAATTATAAAGGTAAGTAAAAGAATTAATTAAATTGAAAATATTAATAAATTCAAGAGTACAAAGAAATAAAAAAAAAAGTTCTTGGCATAAGCAGTTTGATTGAATAATTTACATATAAATGAATTTAAATAATTAATGAAAGAAGACTGATTTATTAATTGCAAAAAAAAGAAATTTATTGTTATTATTTCTGGAAAATTCATTCTAATGTAAAATAAGTTGAGTAATAAATTATATCACTTTTCCACGATAATAACCAACTTCTACAATGTATTTTATGCAAGTGTAATTTCAGAGAACATAAAACTAAATTAATTATAATTAGTAGTCAACAAACAAAAAAAAGTATGCCAATGCTCTGACCATAAAGTGCATTTCGTTATGAATTCGATTTCTTTCAGTAGAACACTCAGCGTATAGTCAGACAAAGTTATATACGCGGACTGTCCACTTACACTATAGAATATGACAAACTACACTCTATTATTAAAATTGTTAATTATTACTTTTGTTATCAACTTTTTTCGAATCTAAATAATTTTACGTTTACTTTTGAATTTGACTTTTGTTGTCCATAAAACATTTTATTCATAATTTATATATAGTTTTATATTTTAATTTAATTTTATATTATAATTAATAATTATATGTATAATTATATTATATACCTATGATATAATTATATAATTACAACATAATATTAATAAACAAATTTCAGTTGAAAAAATTTTATAAATATTAATATTTCAGCAATTAATAGAAAATATATAAACTTTATGGGAAAAATTACAATATCCTTGGATTTAGTAATATTACAACATAGTTTATGAATGAAAACTCGATACACTAAACATATTATGTCATGCATATTGTGATGCACAATTTTCATAATTACAAGCAGATCAGTGTTGGTATTATAAAAAGCACACAAATACTATAATTATTGTGAAAGTTAGAACGTGTGTATATGACATGAAGGTGATGCATAGAGTTGAAAATAATTAGGTAGATGAATAGCGTTTCCAAGAATTGTTTATCATGACTTTTCTTTAAAGAATACTAAACTCTTTGCACTTTACAAGATATGAATCTTTCGCCTCTAATAATTATTATTATTTTATATTGCGCTTTTCAAAATAACAAACCAAGTTCAATCCCGCAAATTTTTATAATAATTAATTAGTCTCATTTAAGAAATTCTTATCATAAAAATTAAAATCTTCCTTATGAATTTACCTCGTTTGTATATATTATAAAAATATTTATTAAAAAAAAAAAAAATAAATACCCTAATGAAGAGAATAAAAGTTGTAATATTAATCAAGGAATTCCGAATGTTTATAATAAACATGACATAATATGAATAAAATATTTCATTTCTTTCAAAAAGGTTTTTTTTCAACTACGAATATATGAATAAATTGCAAAGATATCAAACAAATAATAGAAGTACAATTAAAAAGTAGAATTTAACTATAATAAATATTGCATTCCTTATCAAAATAAAATTATTAATAATTATTATATTCTTTATCAAAATAGAATTTTTAATAATTTATGCTTGTGGATTCAATAGTATGAAAAGTAATAATTAAAATTCTTTCATAAATCACAGCATTGAACATACACTTAATTAGATTTAAAATTTCTGCAGCAGTAGCGGCAGCAGAGAGAAAATTAAATTATTCCTAGTAAGTTTCGCACTTGATATATATTTCAATAAAAATGCACAAAGGGAGAAATAATTCTCTTTTGAAAGAAAAAAGAAAATAATAAATAAGGGGATTTGCGGATGAAAGCCGTTCACAAGTCCCGTCATTCAATATTGTTTGATTTTTCTTGCTTTATTTTTAACGTGTCCCAGTAACCCAAACCGCATCAAAACCAATTGCATCAACAGTCGACCTTTCCCGCCTCACTGACCGACCGTAAACGTAATTGTAGTGCGCGAGCAGAGGGCAAATTCAACTGATAC
Organism: Leptopilina heterotoma; assembly: GCF_015476425.1. Lineage (NCBI taxonomy): Eukaryota > Metazoa > Arthropoda > Insecta > Hymenoptera > Figitidae > Leptopilina > Leptopilina heterotoma. The sequence continues at coordinate 400,935 of NW_025111206.1, forward strand.
ACGAAAGAGGAGTATTTGATATAGTATCTAAACGATAACTAATCACAAGATGACTATTTTATCAAAAATACTATCACTGATTAGTGACTGATTACACTGGGAAAAAATTAAATGATTCAAATAACCGATTACTTGTCTATTATCCAAATGAATATTGAATCAAATAAGTTTCATTCAAAACAATTAAATGGGTTTGCTTCAAGCACTGAATTTATTTATTTAAATTTAATATTTATTTAAATCAAATGCAAATTATTTGATTTAAATAAAATTTATTATTTCAAATGCAATTAATTTGACTTAAATAAACTACATTTGTTTCAAGTAAATATTTATTGATGATAATAGTGATTGATTATTTAAATCAAATAAAATTTATTGTGTTCTGATTACAGTCATCGTTTACAGTTAGCAAAAAATGTTTCAGAATTCAAGCCAAATTTAATTTTTTAATTCATCATTAACTCAATGAAAAAATTTATATTACAAATTTAAGACTATATCTTGGCCAAGATTTATTCTTAAATTAAAATAACATTTTTTAGTGAGAATGGTAATAGATAATTAAACAAGTAGAAAACAGTAAATAATATTTAAATCACAATAAATGATAAAGTAAAATTTAAAACAACATAGTGACAAAAAAAGAGAAAGATAGTATCATGCAAAATGTTTTCACTAACAATACAATTTAATGTGATACATAAACATACCAAACATACAATAAAAGTTCCGCTTTCCCTACCTACGATTTTTGGAAACGAAAAAATTTTAATTCACTCATTCAAAAAAATCTAGCCCTACCTAACCATATTATTTATTTACATGAAACCTATTTTTTACCAGCTCAAACACTCCACGATTCTCTCACATTCCGCCAAGGTGCTTTAAACCTACACTAGGGATAAAGGGGCACGTTAGGCTCCTATACGTCCCGGGACGCATCCGTCACCTGAGCTCAAAATAATAGTAATACTAAAATTGTAAAAATAATTTAACAGAGATCACAGTGATTTTTACGTATAATAAAGTAAAAAAGGGGATTTTCATTTTTAGAATAAAAAAATAACAAATTATAATACGTTCAAGGAAAATTTAAAAAATTTTTATGCAAAAATTAACTAAAGTAATAGTAAAAATGTACTATTAATAGTAATCAATATTTCCAGAGTAATCAATAATATCCGAAATAGGAAATTTTAATAAAAATTCAGAAACAATTTTTTAACTTAGTTAAATAGTAAAATAATCAAAAATAGTACCGTAAAATAGTACAAATTGACAGATATTATTTTATATTTGTTACCTTGGATAAAAAATGTTAATAAATGAAAGTGTTATTGTAATTTGTAAAAAAAAGCTAAAATTAAAAGAAAAAGTAAACAAATCTTCAAAATAAACTGCATACGCTTTAATACAAAAAAATAACTATCTAATTAATTAGAATTACAAATTACAATTATACCTTCTATAAAAATTTCTAAGTTTAAAAATTCTGAGGAAATTATATAAAAATATTTTAAATTTCAAATAGCTAAAATTTTTCCAAAGTTCGAAAAGAGTAGAAGTATAAAAAGGGAAAAGAGAAAAGCTGGAGATTAATTAAAAAAGAGGACTAACTGTGATCTCTGTAATAAACTGAAAAAAGAACTTGTATAAATAGTATTTAACTCAATCTGTCAAAAAAATTTACTTTAACTTTGTGAATTAAACAAAATATAAAATTTAACAACAAATTTTACGGAATCCGTCTAAAAAATTAACTTCAACTTTGTAAATTACACAAAATAAAAAATTTATCATCGAATTTTATTTCTAATTTTGTGAATCAAAAATACTCAATTAAAAATCCAACAAAAAATCTTTACATTTAATTTTGAAAATTAAAAACAAACTCTAATTTAAAATAGTAAATACTGTAAATGATTTTAAATTTAAAAATTTAATGCAATTTTGTAAATTTTTGTAACTTAAGAAAAAAATTATCAATTTAGTTTCAAAGACATTAGAAAAAATTACTTCAAATCGTATGCAAAATAAAAAATTATTGACAATTGAATAACAAATAATACAAAATAACATACATAAACAATAATAAACATTAACAAAATATTAGTTTAAGTATTTATAAAAATACTGTAAAAAAATATTTTGTTAATGGTGTCACTATGTTGTTGGAGTTCCTTCTCTGTTTTGCATATTTAGTTCATTTTTAGAACAGATTAATATGACGTATTTATTTAAAAAAAGATCAAGAAAGCAGATTCAAAATTAATAAAATAAAAATATTATTTACAAACACAATTTTCAATCTCTTATTTCAGTTCATGGTGAATAATTTTAAATGAAAAAAAATTGACACATGTTTTGTCGCAAACAGAGAAGGGTAAAAATCGGCTTAAATTACAGAGAAGTAAAAATCGGCTCTTAACCAACTCACCGAACGGTGTTTCCCCCGTTGGGCGATGGATGCTATGCCATCGCACTTCCTCTGGAAGAATAGGTCATTCCTGTAGGTCCTCGTACATGTCCATGTGAATCCAGTGCCCAGAAAATATTTATACATTAACAAAAGTCATTATGATCTCAAACTGATTATAAAATAAAAGTTGATTAACTTACAATTGTTATTCGCTTAGCTGTATTAAGTCACCTCCTGAAACAACTCTGTAACCTACAATTGTCTCTCCAGAAACGGGAATCTGTAAATAAAAAAAAATCACATTTAAAAAATATTTCATTTGAAAAATTGTTTCTAAAATTAAATCAATTTGTTGATGGGATAATACTTACCGAAGGAAAATTATCATCGGTCTATAAGAATTGCTTGTAATTGTCAGAGATTATTCCGCAAGACAGAAATTGAACTTTTCGTTTTTTATGACTCCGACTGTCGTTGAATCTCTTTGTCAGTTTTCTTTTCATTCTTTCAAAACATTCAGTCAGGAAATAATATTTCCCTTGCTTATAATTGGCTTTAATATATTACTCATATTTTTCTGAAAAAGAATAAGTACCTATTTAATTAAAAATGTTAATATAAATACATATTTAGACAATTTTATAAAATTAACGTTAAATATGATAATACTTGATATTTAAAATTGTCAAACAATGGGCGAAAAACTGAAAAACAAATTTAAATGAGTTTCATCCAGAAACGGATCTCTCTAAATCAATTTGTTGATAGGATAATACTTACCGAAGGGAAATTATCATCGGTCTATTAGAATTTCTTCCTAAAATAGGTCATTGCTGTAGATTTTCGTACAGGGAAGTAAAAAAGAATTGAAAAATCGTGCTGCTCTAATATTTCTCTCCATGTAGGGTGACGGCACAAGCAGACGAATTCCTCCTCTCCTGAAACAGGCCAATCCTGTAGATCCTTAACCGGTGACAGAATATCCTCTTTGATATTTCCATGCAGACGAATTCCTCCTCTTCTGGTATGGGCCACTCCCAAGGTTCCCATTCCGGAGAATACGCTTTCACGGTGACAGCAAGTGGACCAAGTACCCTGAAATTATTTTCAAATTATTAACAAAAGTAATTAATATTTTTAAATATTTTATCAATGATAAAGAATTAATTTTCTAAAATCGCTATTAATTACTATTTTATAAGAATAATTATTATTTATACATAATTAATAGCAATTTTAGAAAATATTCAATTTTGATCAACTTAATTATTAATCTACTTACAAATTCGCTGAATCACTTTTTAAAGACGTAGAACCAATAAGTTTTTATCCAAAAAGAGAAACCTGCAGATAAAATATATTAATAAATATTAAAAGTCTGAGAGAATATAATTTAATTTAATTAGCTGTAAGAAATAATTTACTCGACATAACAATAGACATACCTTAATTGTATCCCTCAAGACAGAAAATAAAGTTATTGTTTGAATGATTCAACTGTTTTTATTGCAACTATCGTCAGTGTAACATTTCTTCTCATTCTTGTATTTTATTCCGTCAGAAATTAATTTTCTCGTTACTTGCATCTGATTTTATTCACATGATTCATACCTTTATTTTCTGAAACAGAATAAGATCAACATTATGAATAAATATAAATATTATACATAATAAATACAAATCTAATTTAAAAATTGGTTTAAATATTATATAATTAGCATAACCTAAAAAGAATTTTTGTATGAAAATGTTAAACAGGAAGGGGGCCACTAATTAGAAGTTCAGGAAAAAAAATTTTAATTTAACGAGTAGCAAGCAAGTAAATTATTTAACATAATCATAGACTTACCATAATCACATCTCTGAAGTCGAAAATGGAGTTATTGTTTGGATGATTGCGATTGTCGTTAAATCTCATAGTAATATTTCTTCTCATCCTTGTATGGTGCCCAATCAGAAATTATTATTTTCTTTTTTGCAAGTGGCTCAATCATGTGATACCTATCATTTTTCTCTTTAAAAAAATAAATACTTAATTAAAAATGAATTTAAGTAAATATGTTAATATATATATTGGTTTAAACAATCTTACGAATTTTGAAATGACTATTTTGCAAAATCCACGTTGGGCGATGAATTCTAAGCTATTGCGATTCCTGATCAGAAATGTAACACTTCGGAAGACCGTCGTTCCATGAATGCATTTCGTCGATGACAGAACAGATACTTCAGAACGGACAAATCTTTCGCTTCCTGGATAAACCACCTGCAAATTAGTCACAATTAAAAATATTTTAATAATATAAATTTCTTTCTACATATTCCATAAATATAATTAATTCTTATGAATAAATATATAATAAATAAAGAAAAAAATAAATATTATGAATTAATGTAATTATTATAAATAAATAATCAATTAATAAACAATTTTATAAAATGTTGATCAATTTACTTTTAACTACACTTACAATTAATTCAAATTCTCCTACAGATGCAGGGTGTCTACTATTTTTGTTCAAAAAAATTCCCGGTTTTTTACCGGCTTTGTCCTAATTTTTCTCATCAAATTTAAATTTATTTGTATGTAGTAATGATGTTATCACTCGGTCGATAAATTAATAAAAACGATGAGATAGTCGATCACTCCGAGTCAGGATCCTTACTCGGAGTGATCGACTATCTCTCATTTGATTTCGAACATAAATAAATCTACAAATGACTTCCAAAATTTTGTATTAGAGTTTTTATGAAAAATTAACTTCTTTGATGAGTTTCTTTAAATTTTTTGTAAATAATGTTTTTTTAATAATTTTAATTAAAAATTTGGAAAATAATTGAATTAAACAAAGAATTTTTTCAATTTTTTAAAATAATCTTCTTTGTTCATAATTATAATTGAAAATTTTATTAGTCAATTTTATTAAAATGTATTGAAACTAATTGAATTTCTGCAAAGAATTTTAATATTTATAAAAGAAATTGAATCCTTCCAAAAAATGTTATTACTTAAAAAAAATAATTAGGTAAATATTTGCGTAGAATTTTATTAAAATTTTTGAAAATAATTGAATTCTTGACAAGAATTTTTTTACAGTTTCTAGAAATAATTGAATTCTTTCGACGAATTTTAATAAAATTTTTTACTATCAAAATAATTATTTTTAACTAATTCAAATTTAGAGAACAGTATAAATATCTATAAAAATTGAAATGAAATCGATTTTTTAAAAACAAATTAAAATAATAAAACTTTTTTTAATTTGGTGAAAAAATTCCCGGCTTATTTTCGGTGAAAGTAAATTCCCGACTATTTTTTGAATTTTCGGATTAGTAGACGCCCTGCCTACAGATGATTTTTTAATTCTCATTTAATTGTAGTTATATTATTATTTTGGTAAATTAATCAGTGAACAAATTTAATTTAATTTATGAACACAGTTGGTCAACTTACATTAAATTGCGCTGAGCTGTATTAAATCTCCTTTTGGAGCACTTCTACAACCAATAATTCTCTCTCGAGAAACTGGAATCTGCTAATAAATAATATGGGCCATTCCCGAAGATTTCTGCCCAGAGAAAACACTTTTGCAATGAAAGTTTATCCACATGTGAAAATGGACGAATCATCTTATCTCTGAACCACGTGCCTAGAAATTATTTCCAATTTTTAATAATATTATTAATAAAGCTCATTTTTTATTTTTAATATTTGATTAATGATAAAAAATTCATCTTCTAAAATCGTTATTAATTATATAAACATGATAATTATCTCTCTCCAATAAGACTTTCAAGTAATAAATGAATAACAATACACTAAAAAATTAATTTATGTCTGAATTCTAGTCATTCATAACAAATTTAATATTCACAAGATCATTCTGCTTTTAAAAACATAAATGTTTATTGCATTTTATATTTCAACTTGTTAAAAGTCAACAAACTTACTATAATTGAAAAGCATTTCTCATTTCAATATTCACTTTTCGCTAAGTGTCATTTGTCATTTGACAATTACAATTTAATTCCGTACTGTATACGACGGAAAAGTTTTATTTAAAAAAACATAACCTACAAAAAAATTAGTTTGAAGGAATAAAATATTTCTCAAAATTAGTATTAAATATTAAGTCTCTCAACAGAAATTACATTCAGGAAAATTTAGTTGAACAGAAAAGAATATTTACTTCTTGAAAAAAATCGACCTGTAGAAAAAACTCAAGTTGACTGTCTGTTGTTTCTTTGTTGCATTTAACGCACAATATTATTGTTACTGTTCATAACTATTTTTATCCATTCTGAACAATTGAAACACAAAATCTTATTAAAAAATAAGAAAATTTTAATACATTTTTCTATCCTGAGGATTTCTTTTTAGCTTTCTTCGTCACAATAAGTGAAATAATAATCCTTTCAGAATAAAGAATAAAAAACATTGTCAGCTGATGACAGTAAAACAACTAGCACTAATAACAAATAAAGTACTAACTAACCGTAATATATCTGGAAATCAATTTATTATTTGATTTTTAAAATGTAAAACTATTGAGAATTATAAATAAATTGACTTACTTCACGCAAAGCAAATGCCGATTACACGTGATTGCACCATGTTTGTAGCACCAGGGCAGCACGAACAGCACGAAACAACTAGCATTCTAGCACCACGTCCGTCGGTTGCGCTTGCGCCAGTTCACTGCCTCAGCTCATGGCGCACTATTTAAAACTGTAAGCAATATAAAAAAAGAAATAATTAAAAATACAATAATATTTTATAGTAAGTCGACATATAAAAGTGAGGTTAGAATTATACATTGTAATAATTATGTAGAAAATTACAATTATTCAGAAATAATTAACTATTTACTAAAAGGTTCAGTAGAAAGTCGAACTAATGTAATCAAAAACTCTTGTGATGCTTGTGACAATAAAAATCATAACCTTATTTTACTTACCGTATTTATTAGAAGTATAATAATTAACCACATTAGAGTTGCTCTTTAATGGCTAATTGTTGATGCCCTGTATTTAAAAAGCATTAATAGATCATATTCATACAGCTGTATACAGTGAAAGATGAACTTTAGGATAGAAAACAATTTTTATTCGACGTGAGCTCCGCCTCTGGCATTATTTAGAACGAACTGAGGAAGCAACTGGAAAAGCGTCCGTATTTACGTGACTCCAGGACAAGCGACTGGGAACGTCGCTTCTGATTGGTGCGCCTTCTAGAGCCACTGCGTTAGACTGCAGGGTGGGAGTAGATCAGCGGGAAAGTAGAGGGGCGACTTGAGTCGCGCACTGATTGGTCGTAATCGCAACGAGAGCGCGCAGCCAATAAGCGTGAGGCAAGCATTTGGCTGCAACGTAAATACCACGACCTCGGCAGATTTTCTCCAGTTCGCACTGGATTTTTTTACGGGAAGGACTGCGCTGCATGGAAATTTTTTTTAGAGGTATTTCATTACTCATCGAATGGAGGATAATGCCTGCATGGTAATATTGTATTTTCTATTATTATTGTTATCGATCAGTCTACTGAAAGCGCTATTTTGTAGATGATATGCGTACTATTATCTCAATTGAATATCAGTGAATCAGTCTACTGAAAGCGCCACTGGTAGACAAAAGGCGAACTATTATCTCAATTGACATAAACTTTGTTAACCTCAAAAGTTCTATTTATATTTTTGTGTAGTTTTTAACGATTCTAATATATTATTAGTTTGTTGATATACCTATAATATTATAGGTTAGGATTCTACTGTAACTTACATTAGATAGCACCGAAAATTTAGGCAGTATATTTCCATTTGCTCACTATTTCCAATATTTTGGGAGAATGTCAATATTGTTGCCAATTTCGGGCTCTGTTTGAGAATAGATTTTGTTTAATTCCTTAAAGAAAATAAATTTTTATTGGTATAATAGTAATGCACTTTTCTTTTTCCATTTTTTGTACACATTCGGCAATTTACATGGGGAAAAGAATGACAATCGTAAACCGGAAGGCGAGCCACGATGGCTATCAACAATAAAGTCCGTGAAGGATAATTGACAATTCTCAATATCTGTCGGTAAGTTTCTATATTTTAAAGCAAAACTTACGCAATCGAAAAATAAGATTTCTTTATTAAAGTTTGAAATCGAAGATTATCCAAAATCGATAAAACAGTAATTCTAGCGGTTTCTCTATGAAACATAATGAGAATTTTAGGTTATGTTTGACAAGATTATTTTGATTGTTTCAAATCGATTTATAGAAACAAATACAATTAAAGTCGACTTCAATTTTAAGTAAATATTTTTTTCAGATTTATTTTTTGCTAATTTTTGTCTACACAAAGTATAGAAAGATGAGAATAAGTGTGCCAAGGAGATTTATAAACAGTCGAAATCATCCAAACGATATAAGAAAGGATCTTTTGACTTATGCGATTGTAGTATATTTACAATTATTTTCGGAAGAGGATTAGCAAAACTAAACGCAGTTCAAGGTTATTGCTCCAGGAAGTAAAAAATTCATCCGTTTTTAAGTACATCCGTGCTTTCCTCGATGAAGTACATTATTACCGAGCCTGGATCGTCGGAATGTCACATTCATCACCAGGAACTGCAATAGCCCAGCATTTTTCGTTCAACTTGGTTCTTATCAAAGGGTAATTCATTTAAAATTTTTTTTAGTTTTTCGCCCATTGTTTGACAATTTTAAATATTAAGTATTATCATATTTAACGTTAATTTTATAAAATTGTCTAAATATGTATTTATATTAACATTTTTAATTAAATAGGTACTTATTCTTTTTCAGAAAAATATGAGTAATTTTATTAAAGCCAATTATAAACAAGGGAAATATTATTTCCTGACTGAATGTTTTGAAAGAATGAAAAGAAAACTGACAAAGAGATTCAACGACAGTCGGAGTCATAAAAAACGAAAAGTTCAATTTCTGTCTTGCGGAATAATCTCTGACAATTACAAGCAATTCTTATAGACCGATGATAATTTTCCTTCGGTAAGTATTATCCCATCAACAAATTGATTTAATTTTAGAAACAATTTTTCAAATGAAATATTTTTTAAATGTGATTTTTTTTTATTTACAGATTCCCGTTTCTGGAGAGACAATTGTAGGTTACAGAGTTGTTTCAGGAGGTGACTTAATACAGCTAAGCGAATAACAATTGTAAGTTAATCAACTTTTATTTTATAATCAGTTTGAGATCATAATGACTTTTGTTAATGTATAAATATTTTCTGGGCACTGGATTCACATGGACATGTACGAGGACCTACAGGAATGACCTATTCTTCCAGAGGAAGTGCGATGGCATAGCATCCATCGCCCAACGGGGGAAACACCGTTCGGTGAGTTGGTTAAGAGCCGATTTTTACTTCTCTGTAATTTAAGCCGATTTTTACCCTTCTCTGTTTGCGACAAAACATGTGTCAATTTTTTTTCATTTAAAATTATTCACCATGAACTGAAATAAGAGATTGAAAATTGTGTTTGTAAATAATATTTTTATTTTATTAATTTTGAATCTGCTTTCTTGATCTTTTTTTAAATAAATACGTCATATTAATCTGTTCTAAAAATGAACTAAATATGCAAAACAGAGAAGGAACTCCAACAACATAGTGACACCATTAACAAAATATTTTTTTACAGTATTTTTATAAATACTTAAACTAATATTTTGTTAATGTTTATTATTGTTTATGTATGTTATTTTGTATTATTTGTTATTCAATTGTCAATAATTTGTGATTTTGCATACGATTTAAAGTAATTTTTTTCTAATGTCTTTGAAACTAAATTGGTAATTTTTTTCTTAATTTACAAAAATTTAAAAAATTGCATTAAATTGTTAAATTTAAAATCATTTACAATATTTACTATTTTTAATTAGAGTTTGTTTTTAATTTTCAAAGTTAAATGTAAAGATTTCTTGTTGGATTTTTAAATTTGTATTTAATTCACAAAATTAGAATTAAAATTCGATAAATTTTTTATTTTGTGTAATTTACAAAGTTAAGGTTAATTTTTTGGACGGATTCAGAAAAATTTGTTGTTAAATTTTATATTTTTTGTAATTCACGAAATTAAAGTAAATTTTCTTGACAGATTGAGTAAAATACTATTTATACAAGTTCTTTTTTCAGTTTATTACAGAGATCACAGTTTGTCCTCTTTTTTAATTAATCTCCATTTTTTCTCTTTTCCCTTCTTTTATTTATACTTTTTTCGAACTTTGGAAAAATTTTAGTTATTTGAAATTTAAAATCTTTTAAAATAATTTTCTCAGAATTTTTAAATTTAGACATTTTTATTCAAGGTATAATTGTAATTTTATAATTCTAATTAATTAGATAGTTATTTTTTGTATTAAAGCATATGTAGTTTATTTTAAAGATTTGTTTACCTTTTCTTTTAATTTTAGCTTTTTTTACAAATTACAATTACACTTACAATTATTAACATTTTTTTAACGAAGGTAACAAATATAAAATAATGTCTGTCAATTTGTACTATTTTCCAGTACTATTTTTTATTATTTTACTATTTAACTAAGTTTAATGAATGTTTTTGTATTTTTATTAAAATTTACTTTGGATATTATTGTGTTTACTCTGGAAATATTGATTACTATTAATAAATAGAGTTTATTATTTCTTTAGTTAATTTTTGCATAAAAATTACTACATTTTTCTTCGAACGTATTACAATTTGTTAAGAATTGTTTTTTTTCTTATTCTAAAAATTAAAATCCTTTTTTTACGTTATTACATGGAAAAATGACTGTGATCTCTGTTAAATTATTTTACATATTTTAGAATTGCTATTATTTTGAGCTCAGGTGACGGATGCGTCCCGGGACGTATGGGAGCCTAACGTGCCCCTTTATCCCTAGTGTAGGTTTTAAGCACCTGGGCGGAATGTGAGAGAATCGTGGAGTGTTTGACCTGGTAAAAAATAGGTTTAAAATAAATAGGTAGATAATATGGTTAGGTAGATTCATTTTTTTGAATGAGTGAATGAAAATTTTTTCGTTTCCAAAAATCGTAGGTAGGGAAATCGGAATTTTTATTGTATGTTTGGTATGTTTATGTATCACATTAAATTGTATTGTCAGTGAAAATATTTTGCATGATACTATCTTTCTCTTTTTTGTCACTATGTTGTTTTAAATTTTACTTTATCATTTATTGTGATTTAAATATTATTTACTGTTTTCTACTTGTTTAATTATCTATTACCATTCTCACTCAAAAAATGTTATTTTAATTTAAGAATAAATCTTCACCAAGATATAGTCTTAAATCAATATAAATTTTTTCATTGAGTTAATGATGAATTAAAAAATTAAATTTGGCTTGAATTCTGAAACATTTTTTGTTAACTGTACACGATGACTGTAGTCAGAACACAATGAATTTGATTTAAATAATCAAATAAAAATTGAAATTAATTTTCAAAATAAAAAAAAAATTAAATTTTAATCTTTGAATAGTAATTTAATTTTTTTTTTTTGGTCTCACAAATTAATTTTCTATGCTGAGCGTGAATACCATTCTGATAAAGGCATATAGATTTTAATAAACATTTAACATTATCTTAATAAATAGTTTTGTCAAATGCAAATGCATAAGATTAGTGACTAAATTTATTTTTTTAAAGTATATCTTCAATTACTTTATCAATTATAGTATCACTCCTTATACAGTTTACATGCGAATTATTTTAATTATCATTTGAAATAAATGTTGAAAGCTCTCAACTGATTATAGGGATAATTTCAAGGATATGCTCAAGAATAGATTGTATACGACAAAGAGATTATCAGATATTACATATTACGAAGTGTGTAATAATAAGAGCCCCGTCTGATTAATAGATAGTTGTTGATTAATAGATATAGAGTTTACCATCTGTTTTACGAAAATGTCAATCTCGATTGGTGTCTAAACGAATCAGAGTGTAATGACTCACGTCGTTAGTAGATGAACTTACATACTATCCATCGTGAATCAGACGCCAAAGGACGTTATAGTTGGATCGTTTGATAAAATGCTCGCGGCATTACACAAGTGGGAAGATGGAGATGCGGATATATCGCAGGCACGAGTAAATGCCAACAATCTTCAGGTGTTTGCAATTTTTAAACTAACTGTTTGACGAAAATTTATTTTGCGGAAGTAAATTTTATCACCACGTTCATTCACAAATGGATGTTTTATTACTTAATATCTAATTATCGAAGTTATGATAATTATTTTATACAATGATTAATAATAGAATCAGAGTTTGGAATAATTTTTTAAAATATTGTTTTCTTCTACAATATTTGCTTTAAATTCTTTATTTTTTTTTATATAGTTCGAAACATTTTGGGGATTTTTCTTATTAAAGTTCAAATATTGTTTTCCATTCAAAGAAATAATCTTTGAATATATAAACTTTTCCTGAGAGTAAATAATTTATTATTTTGAACTTCTGCGCTTAATTTTATAACAACCGTTGAGTAAATCAAACTGTTTGCAATCGCAAATTGCAATTATAAGAATATTAGTTTTTCCTTCACGTCTCAAATGATTGTTGCTGCCATTTTGAAGTATATTCTTTTCAAAAATTCGTTCGCATATATGTCAGGAGATTAACATGAACTTCAAGTAAATGTAATGATAGGTTGGAAGTAATTGATTTAAAAAAAAGAGCTGCAGGGAAGTATATACGTAACAATAACTCAGAGATTGGAGCTTCTTTTTTAAGTGATAAATAGCAATAATTGACAACAACAATTGGGAATCACGTTTGCAGAGGACAATGATGAAGTTTCCATTTGCAGATTTAAACTTTCTATCGTGATAAACAGTCGTTTACGTGATTTCTTTTACTTTTGAGGTTGCATTTCATCACATTGTATTCTACCGAGAATGACGAAACTTTCGACACAGTTGGAAGGTCGACAAAAGATAATCTACTACTACAATTTTTTATTTTGATTTTTAGCTTTCATTTGAAGCTCATCGGTAAATTCGTTCTTGCATATAAATTAGTAATTAAGCACATTGAAGTTGACTAGGTAAATAGTTGCTTTAATTTGTTTAGTAAAAAACGGAAAAAACTGGAAGTAGGGAAGAAGAAAAAACGTTATTTTGATCTCTATTTGGTCGTAATCGAAATTTAAAAGCAGGGTTAAAAGTCAGGGATTTTTATTAAAAGTACTGGAAAAAATTAAATGTTTGGAATTTATAAGAAAATTCTGAAAAAATCTTCAATTTTTTCTATTTCTAACAATAATTTATTTTAAATAACTTGATTCTGTTGAAGAACTCCCATAAATAGAACATTTTTTTTGAGTTTCTTTAGGGAAAAAGAAAATGAAATTTTTGTGGCAACCCTGAACAATTAGAGTTTGTATATATGAAGTAAACAATCTTCTCTCCTGATGAAGAAGATAACGAGCACAATCAATAGTCGAATCTTTTGCGAATCGAGGAGAAAGTCGTCGTTTTCTTTCGGTTTATAATAGGTACAATCACTTGAATAGTGAGACTAAGCGCACGAGTTCATATCTGACTTAAAGAACATTTACGAACTCTTTAGAATAATGTATCATTCCATTAAGAGGAATGATGAAAGAGCAGCGACTCACAAGGAGCATTATTTCTTTAATTTTATTTATTTCTGATGAGTCACTTATGTAATTTCCCGATTTATATCCATATTATATCAAAGCATCTCTCCCTTTTGAATCAATTCATATTCTTTAAATGAAATACCATTTAAAGAATATTTCTTTGTGGAAAAATTAGCTGTCACAACTTATATTGATTGCTATTAATAATTCTATATTTAGAAATCATTACTATCTTTGAATGGGATTTGATTTTTCAACTCTTCCACAAAGTTGGTTTGAAATTAGCGCTCCTCTAATTTTCGTCGAGTTGCCCTCATAATTTTCAATTTGATCAAAGGAAATAAGGAAGAGCAGTAGTTCTCAATTAGGGTGTCGTATTAATCGATTAAGAGAAATTCGTTTTAAGATCCTGTGTTTGAGTACTGAAAATTGCTGTATAGAATTCAGCTTAATATATATTATGCAATTATCTGAAAGCAGTGTGCGGCACAGTCGTTTCGTTTAATTAGTCTATTCTCTCTCTCTCTCTCTCAGTTCTGCTTTCGCTAACACATTCGTGTACCACATATTAGCTTCCGCAATCACTCGACTAATATGTTCAAGTACTATTCCTTTATGTTGTCTCAATGACACATTGAAACTGGCCTTATAATCGATTGTCCATGAATTTTATTCTCGTTTCGTTAAAAAATGTAGTTAAAAATTTAACTTGAAGAAGAAATAAATAAATTTCGTTTATTTCAACGTTCAGAACTTTAGGATCATATAACAATGTAAAAGAGTTGTCTGATTTAAAAATGCTTCAATTAAGAGAAAAATGCAAAAAGCTTTAAAATAGACTGTTTCCAGGGTTGCCACACTGAAAAAAAAGTTTATGTGATTCAAATAACCGATTAATTGACTATTATCAATTAAATATTTAATTGAAGCAAATAATATTTATAGGAGTCAATTAAATGTCATTTGAACCAATAATTTCAGTATTTGAAGCAAATACCATTTAATTGACTCCAATAAATATTATTTGATTCAAGTAAATATTTAATTTATAATAGTCAATTAATCGGTTATTTGAATCAAATAAATTTTTTTTTCAGTGCACAGGTCAGGGAAATCAGGAAATTCAGGGAAATCAGTAAAGAGTCAAGCAAATTTTATTAAAAGGACTAAAGAAAATTAAATTTTGAGAATATTCATAAGAAAATTCTATATTTTTGTGTCTCTTTTATTTGTCTTAAAAATTTTGACATTACCACGAATTCCAATTAAAAAAACATTCAATTTTGTCTATTTCGGACAATAATTTATTTTAAATAACCAAATTCTTGAAGAACTATGATAAAATAAATAAATAAAATAAATTCTATTTAAAGACTAATTTGAAATTAAAAATTTAAAACATAATTGAATTTTATGAGTTGAGTTTTCAATTTTCATAAATAAATTAATTTCAAAAGATTTCAATGGGCTATTTTAGAAAATTTGAATTTTTAATGAATTTTATCAGAACTTTTAACGAACTTATTATTTTGAAAAATTTTAATAATTCAAATTCTTTTGAAATTTGTTAAACGTTAATATATATATTAATAATAATTAAGAATAATTGATTCATAAAAGAATTTTAGTTAAAAGGTCTAAAAAATAATTGAATTTTGGAATAATTGCAAATAATAGTAAATTTTAGAAATAATTGAATTTTGGAGAAATTAGGTAGGGGAATGTAGTCAAGGTTGGCCTACTGTCTAGGTAGGCCACTCGCGTTTTTTTGTCAAGTTCACTAGCGCCACCTACGCGCATTTTTGTCGAAGCTTGTCTTAGTGAAACCTAACTTTTTGTTCAATTACATTTTCGGAAAATCGAAAATTGTGTTTTCTGTGACGTCGGTACAAAAAAAGCTCAAAAAAAGTTTTGTGCATAATGTGAAAAACCATTAATAAAAGATAAAAAACAAATTGAATCGTCAAGGCAAGTATGCAGAAAATTTGTGGGACTCATGGTTGAAAGAAAAACAAAGTAAAAAATCGAATCCCGAAACGTATTTCTTTATGGTTACAACAATTCGGTAATGCTACTTACTGTCAAGGTCGGCCACTATGTGTTTAAAATGCGCAAAGTTGAGGACGAGCTACTTCATTTGCAAAAACTGCAATTCTGTATAACTCATAATATAATTGATCATCTTATTAATATTTTTATTTAATTTTATTAATATTTTAGTGCAAAACTTTTTTTTATTTATATTTATTTTTTTATATTGTTTATTGTTATTATTTTGTTATTTCATTAAGTTACAAACTGTAAACAATAAAGAATCAATTTTCCGTAACTCCAAACATGTTATTTTATTTTTTAACGATTAATGCCCTTTGAATTTTAAACATGGCCGACCTTGACTGTAATGGCTAACCTGGACTACAAATTTTTTTTTTTTTAAATCTTTATAACTTTTTCATTTTTAAACCTGTCAATTTACTTTGTACAGAAAAAATGTTCCTATTAAACAGGACTTTCCAACCATATACTTCAATTGTCCAAATTCATTTTTAAAAAAAAGTTATAAACAAAAGTCAAAAAGGTGGCCGACCTAGACTATGTTCCCCTACAAATAATAATAGTAATTTTTAGAAATAATTGAATTTTAAAACGGTTTCAAATTAAAATCTTTGAGAATCTGATTTTTTCATACTTTTAATAAACAATTCTGTAGAACTGATTGTTTTGAAAAGTTTTAATTTCAATTCTGTTGAAATTAGAAGAATTTCCAAAAATTATTTTTACTTACTTCAAAAGTTTTAACGCAATTTTTGGGATAAATTCAACTATCATGATAAATAATAGAATTCTTAGCAGAAATTCAATTATTTTCAAGAATTTTAATAGAAATCTTAGCAAAATTTAATTATTTTTATAAATAACAACAATCAATACAAGAATTCAATTATTTTCTAAAATATATTTAAGTTCTTCGCAGAAAATAAAAAATTAGCAAAAATTCAAAAAACCGAATTTCTTAAAATTCAACATTTTTCCTTCTTTTTTATAGCATTTAGTTTCATTATTTGTGTGCTCTTCAAAAATACTTTACTTATTTAATAGTCTCCAACCTTTGACAAAAAATCTAAAATTATGGAAACTTAGCAAAAATTCAAAAAACCGAATTTCTTAAAATTCAACATTTTTCCTTCTTTTTTATAGCATTTAGCTTCATTATTTTTGGGCTTTTGGAAAATACTTTACTTATTTAATAGTCTTGAATCTTTGATAAAAAATCTAAAATTATGGAAAACTAGCAAAAATTCAAAAAACCGAATTTCTTAAAATTCAACATTTTTCCTTCTTTTTTATGACATTTAGCTCCATTATTTTTGTGCTTTTGGAAAATACTTTACTTATTTAATAGTCTCCACCCTTTGGTAGAAAATCTAAAATTATAGAAAATTAGCAAAAATTCAAAAATCCGAATTTCTTAAAATTCAACATTTTTCCTTCTTTTTTATGACTTTTAGCTTAATTATTTTTGTGCTTTTAGAAAATACTTTACTTATTCAATAGTCTTGAATCTTTGGTAAAAAATCTAAAATTATGGAAAACTAGCAAAAATTCAAAAAACCGAATTTCTTAAAATTCAACATTTTTCCTTCTTTTTTATGACATTTAGCTCCATTATTTTTGTGCTTTTGGAAAATACTTTACTTATTTAATAGTCTCCACCCTTTGGTAGAAAATCTAAAATTATAGAAAATTAGCAAAAATTCAAAAATCCGAATTTCTTAAAATTCAACATTTTTCCTTCTTTTTTATGACTTTTAGCTTAATTATTTTTGTGCTTTTAGAAAATACTTTACTTATTCAATAGTCTTGAATCTTTGGTAAAAAATCTAAATTTATGGAAAATTAGCAAAAATTCAAAAAACCGAATTTCTTAAAATTCAACATTTTTCCTTCTTTTTTATGACATTTAGCTTAATTATTTTTGTGCTTTTGGAAAATACTTTACTTATTTAATAGTCTCCACCGTTTGGTAAAAAATCTAAAATTATCGAAAATTATCAAAAATTCAAAAATCCGAATTTCTTAAAATTCAACATTTTTTCCTCTCTTTTATGGGATTTGGCTTAATTATTTTTGTGCTTTTGGAAAATACTTTACTTATTTAATAGTCTCCACCCTTTGGTAAAAAATCTAAAATTATAGAAAATTAGCAAAAATTCAAAAATCCGAATTTCTTAAAATTCAACATTTTTCCTTCTTTTTTATGACATTTAGCTCCATTATTTTTGTGCTTTTGGAAAATACTTTACTTATTTAATAGTCTCCACCCTTTGGTAGAAAATCTAAAATTATAGAAAATTAGCAAAAATTCAAAAATCCGAATTTCTTAAAATTCAACATTTTTCCTTCTTTTTTATGACATTTAGCTTAATTATTTTTGTGCTTTTGGAAAATACTTTACTTATTTAATAGTCTCCACCGTTTGGTAAAAAATCTAAAATTATCGAAAATTATCAAAAATTCAAAAATCC
The DNA here is from genome assembly GCF_015476425.1 of Leptopilina heterotoma. Lineage (NCBI taxonomy): Eukaryota > Metazoa > Arthropoda > Insecta > Hymenoptera > Figitidae > Leptopilina > Leptopilina heterotoma. The sequence goes on from NW_025111206.1 coordinate 419,534, forward strand.
GAATTTCTTAAAATTCAACATTTTTTCCTCTCTTTTATGGGATTTGGCTTAATTATTTTTGTGCTTTTGGAAAATACTTTACTTATTTAATAGTCTCCACCCTTTGGTAAAAAATCTAAAATTATAGAAAATTAGCAAAAATTCAAAAATCCGAATTTCTTAAAATTCAACATTTTTCCTTCTTTTTTATGACATTTAGCTCCATTATTTTTGTGCTTTTGGAAAATACTTTACTTATTTAATAGTCTCCACCCTTTGGTAGAAAATCTAAAATTATAGAAAATTAGCAAAAATTCAAAAATCCGAATTTCTTAAAATTCAACATTTTTCCTTCTTTTTTATGACTTTTAGCTTAATTATTTGTGTGCTCTTCAAAAATACTTTACTTATTCAATAGTCTTGAATCTTTGGTAAAAAATCTAAATTTATGGAAAATTAGCAAAAATTCAAAAAACCGAATTTCTTAAAATTCAACATTTTTCCTTCTTTTTTATGACATTTAGCTTAATTATTTTTGTGCTTTTGGAAAATACTTTACTTATTTAATAGTCTCCACCGTTTGGTAAAAAATCTAAAATTATAGAAAATTAGCAAAAATTCAAAAATCCGAATTTCTTAAAATTCAACATTTTTCCTTCTTTTTTATGACATTTAGCTTAATTATTTTTGTGCTTTTGGAAAATACTTTACTTATTTAATAGTCTCCACCCTTTGGTAAAAAATCAAAAATTATAGAAAATTAGCAAAAATTCAAAAATCCGAATTTCTTAAAATTCAACATTTTTTCTTCTTTTTTATGACATTTAGCTTAATTATTTTTGTGCTTTTGGAAAATACTTTACTTATTTAATAGTCTCCACCCTTTGGTAAAAAATCTAAAATTATAGAAAATTAGCAAAAATTCAAAAATCCGAATTTCTTAAAATTCAACATTTTTTCTTCTTTTTTATGACATTTAGCTTAATTATTTTTGTGCTTTTGGAAAATACTTTACTTATTTAATAGTCTCCACCCTTTGGTAAAAAATCAAAAATTATAGAAAATTAGCAAAAATTCAAAAATCCGAATTTCTTAAAATTCAACATTTTTTCTTCTTTTTTATGACATTTAGCTTAATTATTTTTGTGCTTTTGGAAAATACTTTACTTATTTAATAGTCTCCACCCTTTGGTAAAAAATCTAAAATTATAGAAAATTAGCAAAAATTCAAAAATCCGAATTTCTTAAAATTCAACATTTTTCCTTCTTTTTTATGACATTTAGCTCCATTATTTTTGTGCTTTTGGAAAATACTTTACTTATTTAATAGTCTCCACCCTTTGACAAAAAATCTAAAATTATAGAAAATTAGCAAAAATTCAAAAATCCGAATTTCTTAAAATTCAACATTTTTCCTTCTTTTTTATGGCATTTGGCTTCATTATTTTTGTGCTTTTGGAAAATACTTTACTTATTTAATAGTCTCCACCCTTTGGTAAAAAATCTAAAATTATGGAAAATTAGCAAAAATTCAAAAATCCGAATTTCTTAAAATTCAACATTTTTCCTTCTTTTTTATGACATTTAGCTCCATTATTTTTGTGCTTTTGGAAAATACTTTACTTATTTAATAGTCTCCACACTTTGGTAAAAAATCTAAAATTATGGAAAATTAGCAAAAATTCTTAAAACCGAATTTCTTAAAATTCAACATTTTTTCTTCTTTTTTATAGCATTTAGCTTCATTATTTTTGTGCTTTTGGAAAATACTTTACTTATTTAATAGTCTCCACCCTTTGGTAAAAAATCTAAAATTATGGAAAATTAGCAAAAATTCTTAAAACCGAATTTCTTAAAATTCAACATTTATCCTTCTTTTTTATAGCATTTAGTATTTTTGTGCTCTTCAAAAATACTTTACTTATTTAATAGTCTCCACCCTTTGACAAAAAATCTAAAATTATAGAAAATTAGCAAAAATTCAAAAATCCGAATTTCTTAAAATTCAACAATTTTCCTTCTTTTTTATGACATTTAGCTTCATTATTTTTGTGCTTTTGGAAAATACTTTACTTATTTAATAGTCTCCACGCTTTGGTAAAAAATCTAAAATTATGGAAAATTAGCAAAAATTCAAAAATCCGAATTTCTTAAAATTCAACATTTTTCCTTCTTTTTTATGACATTTAGCTCCATTATTTTTGTGCTTTTGGAAAATACTTCACTTATTTAATAGTCTCCACACTTTGACAAAAAATCTAAAATTATAGAAAATTAGCAAAAATTCAAAAATCCGAATTTCTTAAAATTCAACATTTTTCCTTCTTTTTTATGGCATTTAGCTCCATTATTTTTGTGCTTTTGGAAAATACTTTGCTTATTTAATAGTCTCCACCCTTTGACAAAAAATCTAAAATTATAGAAAATTAGCAAAAATTCAAAAATCCGAATTTCTTAAAATTCAACATTTTTCCTTCTTTTTTATGGCATTTGGCTTCATTATTTTTGTGCTTTTGGAAAATACTTTACTTATTTAATAGTCTCCACCCTTTGGTAAAAAATCTAAAATTATGGAAAATTAGCAAAAATTCAAAAATCCGAATTTCTTAAAATTCAACATTTTTCCTTCTTTTTTATGACATTTAGCTCCATTATTTTTGTGCTTTTGGAAAATACTTTACTTATTTAATAGTCTCCACACTTTGGTAAAAAATCTAAAATTATGGAAAATTAGCAAAAATTCTTAAAACCGAATTTCTTAAAATTCAACATTTTTTCTTCTTTTTTATAGCATTTAGCTTCATTATTTTTGTGCTTTTGGAAAATACTTTACTTATTTAATAGTCTCCACCCTTTGGTAAAAAATCTAAAATTATGGAAAATTAGCAAAAATTCTTAAAACCGAATTTCTTAAAATTCAACATTTATCCTTCTTTTTTATAGCATTTAGTATTTTTGTGCTCTTCAAAAATACTTTACTTATTTAATAGTCTCCACCCTTTGACAAAAAATCTAAAATTATAGAAAATTAGCAAAAATTCAAAAATCCGAATTTCTTAAAATTCAACAATTTTCCTTCTTTTTTATGACATTTAGCTTCATTATTTTTGTGCTTTTGGAAAATACTTTACTTATTTAATAGTCTCCACGCTTTGGTAAAAAATCTAAAATTATGGAAAATTAGCAAAAATTCAAAAATCCGAATTTCTTAAAATTCAACATTTTTCCTTCTTTTTTATGACATTTAGCTCCATTATTTTTGTGCTTTTGGAAAATACTTCACTTATTTAATAGTCTCCACACTTTGACAAAAAATCTAAAATTATAGAAAATTAGCAAAAATTCAAAAATCCGAATTTCTTAAAATTCAACATTTTTCCTTCTTTTTTATGGCATTTAGCTCCATTATTTTTGTGCTTTTGGAAAATACTTTGCTTATTTAATAGTCTTGAATCTTTGATAAAAAATCTAAAATTATGGAAAACTAGCAAAAATTCAAAAAACCGAATTTCTTAAAATTCAACATTTTTCCTTCTTTTTTATGGCATTTAGCTCCATTATTTTTGTGCTTTTGGAAAATACTTCACTTATTTAATAGTCTCCACACTTTGACAAAAAATCTAAAATTATGGAAAATTAGCAAAAATTCAAAAATCCGAATTTCTTAAAATTCAACATTTTTCCTTCTTTTTTATGGCATTTAGCTTCATTATTTTTGTGCTTTTGGAAAATACTTTACTTATTCAATAGTCTTGAATCTTTGGTAAAAAATCTAAATTTATGGAAAATTATAAAAAATTCAAAAAACCGAATTTCTTAAAATTCAACATTTTTCCTTCTCTTTTATGGCATTTAGCTTCATTATTTTTGTCTAATGTAGCAAATTTCTTACTTTACATACTGATCTTTAAATAAAAAACTTTAATAACTTTTCCTGAAAAGCTTGCTTAAAGATTAATAATCACTATTTTTTTAGAAAAATGTTGATCTAAGAAAACGAAAAAAAATTTTAAAATACGTCTTTTTTAAAAATTTTATTGTAGAAATGGGTTGTATTTATCTGAAAAAGTTAGCTAAGGATAGTTTTGCATTTATTTTACAAAAAATACAAAATTTGCATTTTTTTGATTTTTCGAATTTTTTGGAAAAATGTCATAACTTTCGTTATAGTTAATATTTTTTTAATCGGATAAGGCTATGACTCTAATCATAGCAATACAATAATTTTCACTTAATTTAAAAAGTCCCTTTTTTCAAGTTGAATATCTTTTTTTAAATTTAAACCCCTCTTTCTTACGTAATATTTGATGAAAAAATCACTATGATCCCTGTTATTAGAACATATGTGCAGCAAGCAATAAAACCCGAAACTATTAAATGAAAAAAATTGAAAAAAACATAAATGTCCGAGGCATTGGCTATAATATATTGATTACTACAGTAAAAATGAAGATATTTCCATTAAGAATTTTACAACAAATAGATAGTAAACATTGTGTATGACACAATCAGAATTTCTTTGGCATGCAATTTCTGTCTTGGGATTCTTATGAGCTACTATCTCTCAGAAACTATTACTAATGTATTCCCACACTCCATACTGTTTCACTCTGCTTCGTCAATGAATATCGTCAAGTGCAATACGAGAGTCTAGCGATCTCACTATAATAGAAAAAAATATGAAAAGATGTTAAAATGTCCACGATATTATCAAAACATTGAGACATCGTAAGATGAATTTTTTAATTCTGTCCTCATTCCTTTTCTACACATTAATCATTTAACCAAAGATTCTGGAAAAAACTATTTTTCTATTACTATTATTATTATTATTATTATTTTAACCATCATATTTTATTGTCCGTATATTTCTTTCACGACTCATTGATTCTATTCTGAATAATATGAACTCGTTTCGCTTTCTGTCTATATATAAAGTCTATATAAAATTTTATTGCTCTTATTCATCATCACGAGAAAAAGAAATGACATTGCAAGGTTGCGGGACTTCCTCTATAGCGAGGAACGAAAGTTATGCTGACGTCTGATGCATTAGTGCAAAGACCCTGACCGCTGGTAAAACTATCTATATATATAATATACATTCCAACACAATATCTCGCGTGTTTTGATTCCTCAATTATTTTAAATACTAATTCTAAATAAGCGGGAGTTGAAAGATGAGAGTCTGCATCCCAAACGTAATATTAAATCTTTTATATATATATACTGTGAATTGTGTATTATGAAATTTGCTTCATAAAACATTTTAGAAGTATATGTACCTGATAGTTATCAAGATAACTATAGTATTATTATTTTTTAAAACCTTTTATGAAAATTCTTCTGCTGCAACACTATATATGTATAAAGTGGATGCATATACGCTCTTCATATACACTATCTACATTGTTGGACAATCGTTCAGTGATTTTATGGTGAAATATTATGTTGCTTCGTCTCCTTCAACGTTGGGGTCAAAAAGGTCGATATTCTTTGACAGGTGGTGGGGAGATTAAATAAAATATTTTATCTATAATCTCGAGTCGGTAAATTTCAAATTGTTTTATTTTTTTAATTCTGTCGATATTCCTTTAGGTGCGTTTCTTTTATGGAGTCGATTTTATTTTGCATATTTCGTAAATTTAGGTCAATAGTGTCTAAAGTTATTGCTTCATGCTTTCCTTTAATGAATTTGAAATTTTTGAAAATCTTAATTCCTGTGGAAAAATAATAATGATTAAATATTTATTATAAAATAAAATCTAATCATTTTTAGAGTAAATCAGAATATTATTTAGGGAAAAGGTCAAAATTTTGTCTGTAAATCAGGAAAAAGTCATGGATTTATATTAAAAGTACTGAAAAAATTCAATTTTTAGGATTTATAAGAAAATTCTGTTTAAATTTTTTAAATTTTAACGCAATTCTTTGAAACAATTCAACTATCTTAATAAATATTAAAATTCTTTCCAGATATTCAATTATTTTCAAAAATTTTTTTTAAAATCTCGTCAATATTTCAATTATCTTTATGAATAGAAAAATTCTTCACCGAAATTCAATTATATTCAAGAATTTTTATAAAACTAATTGTAAAATTCAATTATTTTCATAAATAACAATATTCGTCACAAGAATTCATAGTAAAATTTCAACTATTTTCAAATTTTTTTCTCATTTCAATAATTTTTCAATAAAATTTCCCAAAAGAATTCAATTATTAAACAAAAATTATAACAATATTCTTCACAAACATTCAATTATAAAAATTTCACAAGAATTCAATTATTTTAAATAGAATTTGGATATATTTTTTCGAAAAAATCAAATGTTTTAAGATTTGGCATTAAAATCTTCGCAGTAATTCAATTATTTTCATTTAAAAATTGTTTTCAGGGATTTAATTATTTTCATAAATAACAATATTCATCACAAGAATTCAATTATTTTCAAAATTAATAAAATTCAATTATTTTTAAAAATTTTAATAAAATTCATTGCAAAATTTCGATTATTTTAACAAATTTTTCCTAATTCAATAATTTGTATATCTATTATTTTAATAAAATTTCCCAAAAGAATTCAATTATTTGAAAAAAATTTTGACAACGTTCTACACAAATATTCAATTATTTTCTAAAATAATGAAAATTTCACAGGAATTCAATTATTATAAATTCTTCGCAATAATTCAATTATTTTCATAAACAATAAAACTCGTTGCAGAATTTCAATTATTTTTAATGCAATTTCTCGAAAAATTTAATTATTCTTAAAAATTTTATTAAAATTCGTCGAAAGAATTTAATTATTAAAAAATTTGTTAATAAATTTATGTATTTAAGAATTGAATTTTAAGAAACATTCAATTATTCAATAAATTATCTATATTTGTATTTAAATTATTGAATTCTCATAGAATTTTCTAATAAAAATTGATTTGACAATTAATTTTAGTTAAAGTTTTAGATAATAATTGAATTTTGGAGAAGCTACTAATAATTGCTATTTTAATAAATAATTGAATTTTGTAAATGTTTCAAATTAAGTTTTTTGAAAATCTGAATTTTTCATACTTTTAATTAAAAATTTTGTGCAACTAATTTATTTCAAAAAGCTTAATCGAAATTTTTTAAAATTATTTGAAGTTTTTATTTTCTAATGTATATTTATTGAAGTATTTTTGAATGATTGAAATTTCACGTAAAATTGAAATGTAAACATTGTCAAAGAAGAACTTTTTCAAAAATTATTAAAAATAATTGATTTAAAGAAGAATTTTGTTTTAAAATTGTTGAAAATAATAATTGAATTGAAATGATGGAAATTATTTTGAAGAAGTTACAATAACAATATATTCTTATGTCATGATGTAAAATAATTATTTTATCGCTCGGTCACCTTTAATTATTATAAAACATAAAGATACCGATTACGCAGAGTCAAAGACTTGGAGTGATCGTTTTCTTCATGTTTTATAAAAATATTCTTATTAGTTATTGATTTTAAAAAGATTTGATTTTGAAATTTTTGAAAATCTTAATTCCCATGGAAAAATAATAGTGATTAAATATTTATTTAAAACTGAAGTTACTGCTGTTTTTGAATAATTTTACAATTAAGGAAATTCGTAAATAAATGTAATAGAACTTTTTTTTGAGTATCTAATGATTTTTAGAGTGGATCATAATATTCTGTAGGGTCAGCGAAAAGGTAAAAATTGTTTCTGGAAATAAGGGGAAAGTCAGGGATAAACAGAATTAAATTTTTGTGTCAACCCTGTAAAAATACTTCAGTAAATTTTCATGGCCTAAAGTGTCTTCATTATGTCTAAGGTTTGGGATACTTGAAATAAAAATCAAGACTCTGTTAAAAAAGGACAATGTCCTAATTAAGTAATTAACGACTTGATTCCGAAAATGGTTGGTTGATTGCTCCTCTTTGTCACTGTGTCATCATATGACCGCGATCCCTTCATTACACATTCTATTTTAAGAACTAATTTTGCATTTATATCCTTTCAAGAAAATAATCACTCAGTTGTTTTTTACGATTTTATAAAAAATAAAGTGTTTATTGAAAATTCTTTTTTCTTTTACTGCATATATCGAACATTAGAGCAAGTTTATATCTCTTGAGGTGATGAGTTATTATATAATTTTGTTGGCATAAAAAAATTCTTCGGATATAAACAAGTGTCACGATCTTTTATATACAAAGATGCTGGATACATGCGGTAGCCCCACCATGAAATTAATGAATAATAAAATTACAGAATCGATAATCGACGGCAACGGCGTCGGCGAATGTAACGGATATCCCTTTTGCAACAGCTATCACGCATAGCGTATATAAGAAAGGTTCCAATCATTGGATGAGCTATGCAACTATGCGATATAAACATTCCTCTTGCGTAAATATCTGATTTCAGACAAAAAAAAAGAGTCAGCAGCATTATTTCAAAGACATTCATTCAACAATTTAATTCGTTTATAATCACAATGTTACGACCATTTTTCATTACCTTCGAAAATTCTACTATTGTTTTATCGTGCATTGTAGTATGGTTGAATAAAATTTATGACGCATCGTGTCTGTAAATCGAGAACTGTATATATTTTTACTCATAACATTTCAATTCAATAGGGTTTTTATTAGAAATCGATTCTAAAGACGATGAAAATATTATATTATCGTCATTAGACTTCAATGCCGGTATGAGTCAAGTTTCATAATTTTTATTAATAAATAATATATTTAAATTTATAAAATTTACTCATCTTTAGTTTTCTACTCTTAAAAATTGTAGCTATATTACCTCAAGTTTTGTAATGTTTTTCTTTTATTGAGATAAAATTATTCACCCATCAATTCAAATGAGAAAAATTCTAAAATTTATTTAGTTATAAATTCAAGAATTTGAAATTTTTATAAAATTAATTTTTCAAAATTCAATAATGTATGGAAAATAGTCAGTATTATTCAATAAACTATTATTCAATATTATTCTCTTTCAATAAAGAAAATGATGGAAATAAATAAAATTTTTCTCTAATTTATAAAAGACTAGGTCATCAAAATAAAACAGTCCACATTGATATTGATTGTAATAATAATTAAATTGCCCTGATTGAAAAAAAGTTTGTTAAACTTAATTTTTCAATTGGAAGTTTTGAACACAAGGTTTATAATAAATTTAACAGTTTGTTCAATTAGCATTTGAAATGTTTGTGTATTTTAATAATTAAATATACGTACCTCAATTTGCTGATTAATTTTTCCAATTATAGATTTTGTTTGTGTATTTTTTGTATAGTTGAAAATAACAGGGTAGAAATAAATAGATAATAAACTTGATGCAGTGAAGCTGAATTTTCAATTACCTTACAGAATTTTGTGGTTTCCGAGTAATATATGAATTCCAACATGCAAAATTAGTTATAAAAGAGCGAATTGAATTAAATTGAAATGCCAAAGAAGTATACGAAATCAGGAAAAAATAATAGTTGCAAAATTCATGGGAATTTTTTTTTTTAATAAAATAATGAGATTCAGTATAAATATGATGAACGTCGATGTAAGGTACACGCCTCAGATGACTAATTAGAGGGAAAGGAATCATGTAGAAATATAGGTGTTAAAGGATTTCTTAAGTGACTTAATAAACTGATTATTTGCAAAGGTGTTTCCTTTATTTCGCGTATAAAATATACATAATGGCATCCCACGAAGGAGTCACAAACCATTGTTATAAAAAAATAGATAGATTACTGTCATTTTATTATTATAGAAAAATCAGGTAATATTATTGAGCGAGAGGCAAAATGAGCTCAAAATACAAATAAAAAGTAATTATTTCTTTACTCAATTTTTTTCGATTTGAACAAGTATTTAGAAATATTTTCTTCTCTAAAATGAGCATTACATTGAATAATTTTTTTTTACTAGTACAAAATTTTACACACCGAGTGATAAATTCTACTTCATATATAAAGTTATTTCATTTGTAAAATTTATATTTGTAGAATTTTTAATTATGCCCAAAATTCATTTTATAATTACTGGTCCAATTGTTCATATAACATTTGTTAGACAAAATATTAAAATTAATCTAAGGTAAAAAAAATTCTGTTCACTACAATAACGTTAAATCTTTTTTTAATTTTCAAGTTTCTTAATTTATGGAATTAATCTATGACACTTGACAAATTCTTCTTTATATTGATCTAAGATATAGGAAAAATGTAAATATTATAAATAACGCACTTAGCAGAATTTAGGCACACGACGTTATAATTTTATTTGCACTCTAAGAGTACATTTTCTTCGAATCAGTTAAAAATTGATCGATGCCTATTATTCATTAATGGTAACTTCATTAAGCTTTAAAGAGAATAAATAACTTTATAAGATTTTATAAAAATTATTTACACTTGAAACTAAAGTGTAAATGGATTAGAAAGAGTCCAACTGATTAAAAAAAAATCTAAGCGAATTAACACGGATCGATTTATCAAATATCAATCGTAAACTTTACTAAAATTGGTTACAAAAGAAAATACTGATAGCTTCAAATTCGGACGAATTGTCTTATGCAAATAGAAAACAATTATATTTAACTAAACTGTTATCGTCGATATTATTGCGACGTTTGAGTTGCTTATTAATAAACTTACTAGGTAAAAGAGGCTCGTATTTACACTTCCGGCACCAACAGTGGTGTGGGGGGATCGCAAAAAAGGTGATATCCGTTACATTGAATTTTATCGATTTCCTCGAGTCAGGAATATCTTCCGAAGAATAAAATATCAATGCATGATAATAGTATCACGAGTGTTTTGTTGTCCAGAATGAAATAATTGAAATTAGATGACGTCAAGATGTGATTGAATTTAGTTTTTGTTAGTAATGGCGAATAATTAGCCAGCGAGTGGCGGTAGATATTCACGATCTGGTTTTGCGGGTCCCTCAGGTGGGAAAGGTCTGTCTGTAGGTCCTTGTCCTGGGAAGCTGGGTCCACTTGGTCTTCCGGCTCCTGGATATCCACCTGGTCCTTGCGGACTTTGACCGGGGAAACTTGGTCCGCTTGGTCCTTGAGGACTTTGTCCTGGGAAACTGGGTCCACTTGGTCCTTGAGGACCCTGTCCTGGAAAACTGGGTCCACTAGGTCTTCCAGAACCTGGGTATGGAGCTTGTCCTGGGAAACTGGGTCCACTTGGTCCCTGAGGACCTTGACCAGGGAAACCGGGTCTACTAGGTCCTTGAGGACCTTGTCCTGGAAAACTAGGTCCACTTGGTCCTTGAGGTCCTTGAGGACCTTGTCCTGGATAACTAGGCCCACTCGGTCCTTGAGGACCTTGTCCTGGAAAACTAGGTCCACTTGGTCCTTGAGGACCTTGTCCTGGATAACTAGGTCCACTCGGTCCTTGAGGACCTTGTCCTGGAAAGCTGGGTCCACTCGGTCCTCGAGGACCTTGTCCGGGAAAATCAGGCCCTCTTGGTCCTTGTCCACCTGGTCCTTGAGGACCCAGTGGCCCCATTGGTCCCATTGGTCCTTGGGGTCCCATTATCGTGTAATCGTATAGGTTCTCATTTAAGTAATACAAACTTGGAGCTGAGTTGCAATCGAATTGATTCCACCATACGCAGACAAAGTATTCTTGATTAAAGATCGTTCCGTTAGGACAAAGGAAGTCGTATGTTTGATTATTGTGGCATATGTGGAAGACTTGACATTGTGTGTCGACATCAGCATAATATCCGGGGAATTGTTGTGAATCGCAACTGAAACTAGTTTCAGGAATATCGGCATAAACAGGATAATCCTGACCAGGCTCACCAGGTATTGCTGAATAGTCTCCTTCATTGTAAGTACCATCGTCACCATGTCCACCACCTGATGATCCGCCAGGAAAGCTTCCACCTGGAAATTGTCCACCTGGTTGACCACTTGATCCAGGTCTTTCTCCACCTGGAAATTGTCCTCCGGGTTGACCACCTGATCCTGGAAATCCACCTGAGCCTGGTCTTTCTCCTCCTGGAAATTGTCCACCAGGTTGTCCGCTTGATCCTGGATAACCTCCAGAACCAGGCCTTTGTCCACCAGGTTGTCCGCTTGATCCTGGATAACCTCCAGAACCAGGTCTTTGTCCACCAGGTTGACCGCTTGATCCAGGATATCCTCCCGATCCAGGCCTTTCTCCGCCAGGTTGTCCACTCGACCCAGGATAACCTCCTGATCCTGGTCTTTCTCCTCCTGGATATTGTCCGCCAGGTTGACCACTTGATCCAGGATAACCTCCTGATCCTGGTCTTTCTCCTCCTGGGTATTGTCCGCCAGGTTGACCGCCTGATCCAGGATATCCTCCTGATCCGGGTCTTTCTCCACCTGGGAATGGAGTCTTTGTTGCACCTCCGCCACTTGGATATCCTCCAGATTGATCAGGTCGTCCAGGTTTGCCTGGATAGCCTGAAACGTAATTAATATTTAAATTCGACACGGTTTTATTAATTTTTCTTTTTTTACTAATAATTCTGACTATTCAATAAATATTAGAACTAGTAAATACTAAAAATAGTAAATAGGAGTAATAAAGTAGTAAATAGTAAATTATCATCAATACCTGGAGATCCACTTCCGTCAGTTGAACCACCAGGGGTTGATGGAAATCCTCCCGAACCTGGTCTTTCTCCACCTGGAAATGATGTTGAAGGTCGTCCACTTGGATATCCACCAGGTTGACTTGGTCTTCCAGATTGGCCAGGATAACCTTGTTATCGATCGAAAAGAACCACAGATTAATCTTTAGCGGAAAATATTTACCTTTTTCTTACTTTTTATACTAAAAGATTGAATTAGCCTTTTCAAAGTGTTATAATCGTACCTTGAGATCCGGTTCCGCTCGTTCCTGGTCTGTCAACACTCGGAAATGGGGTTGAAGGCCTACTACTTGGATATCCTGGTCCTTGTGTTTTAGTTCCACCTGATGGGTATCCACCAGACTGATCAGGTTGACCAGGTCTACCAGATTGTCCAGGATAACCTAAGAATCGTAAATCAATAGCAGTAACATAACTTTTACCCTTTTTTCACAATTTTACTTTCGAAAGCAATAAAATATTTGACTAGCCTTGTGATCCAGTTCCAGAACCGGGTCGTTCTCCACTTGGTCTTCCACTTCCAGGATATCCTCCAGGTTGACCAGGTTGACTACCTGGTGAAGACGGGTATCCTCCGGTTGTTTTTTCGCCAGGTCTTTTTGAGAAATCGCCTTGTCCTGAAGAAGGTGGGAAGGGTACTGAGGGCCTTTCTTTAGGATATCCGTCAAAGTCTGAACCACTTCCAGGAGATGACTAAAAAAAATGTACCTCTTTTATTTTGTCATCAGCAAAATGTGAATATTTCACAAAAATGTTCTTACTGGTCTTTGACCACCTGGTCGCGATGATCCAGGATAGCCATTACCGCTAGGTCCCTGAGGTCCTTGACCAGGAAAACTCGGTCCGGATGGACCTTGTCCTGGTCTTCTAGGTTCTGTATATCCTGGTCCTTGAGGTGATTGTCCTGGGAAACTAGGTGATTGAGGCCCTTGTCCAGGAGAGCCTGGCCCAGTTGGTCTTCCAGGACCAGGATATCCACTGGGTCCTTGAGGGCTCTGTCCGGGAAAGCTGGGTCCACTTGGTCCTTGAGGACTTTGTCCGGGGAAACTAGGTCCGCTTGGTCGTTGGCTTGGGAAACTTGGGCCACTTGGCCTTCCAGGTCCAGGGTAACCTTCACTAGGTCCCTGAGGGGTTTGTCCAGGGAAACTTGGTCCGCTTGGTCCTTGAGGACTCTGTCCAGGAAAGCTGGGTCCACTTGGTCGTTGACTTGGAAAGCTTGGTCCACTCGGTCTTCCAGGACCAGGATATCCTTCACTAGGTCCCTGCGGTGTTTGTCCAGGGAAACTTGGTCCACTTGGGCCCTGAGGACTCTGTCCTGGAAAGCTGGGTCCACTTGGTCGTTGGCTTGGGAAACTTGGGCCACTTGGTCTTCCAGGCGCAGGGTATCCTTCACTAGGTCCTTGAGGACTCTGTCCGGGAAAACTTGGCCCACTTGGTTGTTGGCTTGGAAAGCCTGGGCTACTTGGTCGTTGACTTGGGAAACTTGGTCCACTTGGTCTCCCAGGTCCAGGATATCCTTCACCTGGTCCTTGAGGAGATTGTCCTGGGAAACTTGGTCCACTTGGGCCTTGAGGTGATTGTCCAGGGAAACTGGGACCACTTGGTCGTTGACTTGGAAAACTAGGTCCACTTGGTCGTTGGCTTGGGAAACTCGGTCCACTTGGTCTTCCAGGTCCAGGATATCCTTCACTAGGTCCTTGTGGACCTTGTCCAGGGAAACTAGGTCCACTTGGTCCTTGAGGACCCTGTCCAGGAAAACTAGGCCCACTTGGTTGTTGGCCGGGAAAACTTGGACTACTTGGTCGTTGGCTAGGAAAGCTCGGTCCACTTGGTCTTCCTGGACCAGGATATCCTTCACTCGGTCCTTGAGGACTTTGCCCAGGAAAGCTAGGTCCACTTGGTCGTTGACTTGGGAAACTTGGTCCGCTCGGTCTTCCAGAGCCAGGGTACCCTTCACTTGGTCCTTGAGGGGATTGTCCTGGGAAACTTGGTCCACTTGGTCCTTGAGGTCCTTGAGGACCTTGTCCTGGAAAACTAGGTCCAGTGGGTCTTCCAGGACCGGGATATCCTCCACTTGGGCCTTGAGGGCCTTGTCCGGGAAAGCTTGGTCCACTTGGTCCTTGAGGACTTTGTCCACTTGGTCCTTGAGGACCTTGTCCTGGGAAACCAGGTCCAGTCGGTCTTCCTGGACCTGGATATCCTTCACTTGGTCCCTGAGGACCTTGTCCTGGAAAACTGGGTCCGGAAGGTCTTCCAGACCCAGGATATCCACTTGGTCCTTGTGGACCTTGTCCTGGGAAACTTGGTCCACTTGGTCTTCCGGAACCTGGATAACCTGGTTCTTGTCTTCCTTGTCCGGGTTCACTGGGACCTTGCGGTCTTCCTGGAGTTGTCTTCGATGGGCCTGATCCTGGATAACCTCCACCATTAGTTGGTGATTTGGTCCCTCCTGGTGATCCAGGTATGAAAGGTTTACTAGGTCGTGGGTAGCTATATCCTTCATCTTCTTGAGCCTAATAACACAAAGTAATAAATTGATGTTCTGTTGCACAGGAATCTTGATTGAAGAGTGACTCGTGCTTGATTGATGATGAGTCAGACATTTCTTGAAGTATGACATTAGGCAGGTGGTATTGAAATGGAGTTATTTAAAATCTAATTGTATAATTTGAAGTCTATTTTTACTTTTTTTTGTCTTCATCTTGTTGGCAATGATCTTTTGACATTTTTCATAAACAAAAGGTTGTTACAGCATCGACAATATTTGCAGTTTTGCTTTAAGACAGCTCAAAGTAAGTACATGTCGCTGGTGACAGCGACCTTTCAGTTGGAAAAAGTTTGAACAATCTCATCATTGTATCTGCGCTCTTACACTTGTTATTTTATAATTTAATTGTATACTATTGCAATTTTTGATTTAATAATGAAAGCTTCAACATACATTTCATTTGTATAAAATATTAAATTTGAAAAAAATCACTATTTTTACAATGACAACTTTATTACAACTTTTTTTTACAATAATATTTTACAATATTCTATTAAAATTGCTGATTTATATTTTTTTCAAAGACAATTAAGTTTATGAAATCTTGTTTTTTGTTTTAAGTTTTCACTTTTCAGTATAAAATGAATTCAGATCTTGGTTAAAAAAAATTACCATCTATCTTAGAATTTCAGTGGGTTTTTTTTTTTGGTTAATATTTGAATAAATTATCATAATATGAAAGGGGCGAAAGAGAGAGAAAAAAAAGTAGGAAGTTGCAGAACTTTTGTAAATTTAGTTTTGTAAACTCACCAGAGTTGTATGGACGATAGCCAGCGAGGCTGAAACAGAGGAAACGAAATTAGTGTGAATCTCGACGAGCGATTCTTTAGTGTGTTACCATTGCAAAAGAGAATAGTCTCTCTCTCTCTTTCTCTCTTTTGAGAGATTCGTAATCTTGAAGAATTCAGCGGTATTACTCTCGACTACTTTATTTCGATGTGTGTTTGTTTAAATATATCTATACGTATATTCCAATCATGTCTCGCGTCTTTTCTTGAGTGTGAGAATACCAAATCTGTCGCCCTTTGTGTCATACATGACAATGCTTCTAATTAATTAGCGGGAAGTTATGTCAGACATTTTTCAAACTATTTCTTCTCTAGTGTGAGATTCGCACGCACGTTTACCCGCGATCAGTCAACTTGCGTGCCAACTATTACATCTTTTGCATTTCTTGTGTGAATTGTTATTCGGAAACTTCAAATATTTCACTCCAATTTTAACACCTTTATAGTTTCTAATCATTTTTCCCTCGCTCGTAAAATAAGACAAACGTGAAAGTAAATTATTTGATTACTACAAAAATTTTTTTAATTTATTAAATAATTTAAAACAAATATTGATTTTACACTGTATTTTCTTTATAAAATTAAAAATTGTGTCAATTTGAGACAATAAATATTCTTAGACACTTTTGAAATTCAAGGAAACTTGATGTAATATTGTCAGAATATTTAGAAAATGGAAAATTTTAGAAAAATTGAAAACTGGATTTTGTATTCAAAAATGAGATATAATGTTGTATTGATTATTAGAAATCAACAAAAGTTGATTTAAAGAAACAATTTTATAGATGCAAATTTAAGGAGATTAATATATCTGTAAAAAATCATTTATAATCATCATTTGTAATCGGAGAATAGTTGGTAAGATGATATAGCTTCTTTACCTTCTTTGTACAATCAGAATCTAACCCGAACGTGCAACAGACCCGTAAATTAGTAATGAGTGTATAATTGCAACACGACTTACTGCATACACTTGACCTTTATTTCAACTGGGGGGATAGGCTTAAACCGTAAACGAATCCTGCGTGTACAGTGTAAAAAAAATCTTCGAACAATACCACTGTGCAAAACCTGTGTAACTTATCTTCAATTTATTTTAATTAGGAAGGAAGTTACGAAAAACTGTAATCAACTCGAGGGCCCTTGTCGAAATTTCGATTCTATACAAAGGATCCTGTACGATTTTTTAATTGAAACCTGGGCGTACATTACAAAATTTCATAAATCGCTCTTTTATGTAAAACAAGTAATTCATCTTTACTCCCAAAAAATTATATTTTAATTTTTCGTTATTTACTTTGTCCTTTGAATAGTCCTTGAGGAATGTGTAGACACAATGGAACCATTTTTTTTCTTTTTCGAAATAATTTTTTTTTATCGGAATTTTGATTAATTTTTTATTTATTATTATTTTATATATTACTTTATGATGATGATGGCAAAAATATGATTCACTGAATTATTATGAAATTTATTCGAGTAATGGTTCAGAAAAGAAAATTCTTTTTCTTTATTATTATTTTTATTATTATTATATACGCATTTTTCACATTGTTTAATTTCTTTGAATTACTGTGCCAAAGGCCACTTGTATACAGTAATCGTTATTGTGTTTATGATATTAGATAAGAAAATCCATTAAATTCTTGTTTTATTTACAAAAAGAGATTTATCCTTTCAATTTTTATTATTAGATTATTATCCTAAATTTTTTTTTACTAAGAGTTGAGAGATTACTTATTAAATTCATAGTGTTTAATTTTCATCAGGGAAATATTCATTATTAGTTATTAATTGAAAAATAACTATTGACAGTTAAAAAATAAAAATTGACCATTTTTGAAAGGAGGGAGAAAAAATGTTAACTAAAGTCAGTTTTGCAGGTTATTAATTTTAGTTACTTCATAGTATTTTCTTTCTCTAAAGTGTGTTGGTTAGAAAATATAATTAAAATTGTTTAGTAATTGTTATTTTAGTATGTAAATAAATTAAAATTGTAAAGTTACTCACCCATCCACAACAAACACAGCCGCATGTTTGTTGCCACTGTCCTCCTTAAATTGTTATTCTAAAATTATAAAAAAAACAGTTCAGTCTAGGAGCAAAAATATTTGTTTATTTATCGGTGGCTTTATTTTTATTATTTATTCCATTATTAATATTTATTCATTTATCATTTATTCGTAAATTAATTTTTTTAATAAAAGAACCTTTGATTTGATTTTAATTATTTTAAACTTCATTTAATTTTATTTTGTTATTTTACTCAATTTTATTTTATTTTTATTCTTTTTATTTTATTTTTATTCTTTTTATTTTATTTAAATTTTTTTCATTTTATTCTGAATATTTTTTTTATTTTTTGTTTATTTATTTATTTTGCTCGTTATGTATTAAAATAGAAAAAATCTCTTTTATTATTTATAGTAATTTAAAGTGACATTAACTGTACATTATGTGCTTTTCCACAATATTTCGATTGCAATCGCTTGTCATTGACAATGATTCGATAATGTTGACTTTTGTGGTTTCTCACCGTAATCGAAAAGAAGCTGTGATTATGAGAGAAATGGTGTAATTTATAAGTAAAAGTGAGAATAGACAACGTTTCTTATTGAAAATGATTCTGCATAATACTGATTACTTTTAAAGTTCAAGAAACTCTTAAAAAATTTTATTTTTTGAATAATTTACACCATAAAAAATTTTTTTTTTATTATTTATTCCTTAAAAAAAGTATTTTTTAAATAATTTATTCCTTAAAAAATGTATTTTTTAAATAATTTCTTCCTTTAAAAAATGTGTTTTTTAAATAATTTATTTCTTAAACAATTAATTTTTTTAATAATTTATTTTTTAAACAAATTATTTTTTGAATAATTTATTTCCTAAAGAATTTATTTTTTTAATAATTTATTTCTTAAACAATTTATTTTTTTAATAATTTATTTTTTAAACAAATTATTTTTTGAATAATTTATTTCTTAAACAATTTATTTTTTGAATAATTTGTTTCTTAAACAATTTATTTTTTGAATAATTTGTTCCTTAAAGAATTAATTTTTTAAATAATTTATTTTTAAGTAATAATTTCTTTTCAAAAATATTTTATATATATATATATATATAAATTTTTTGAGTTTCTTGTTCTTTTCCTGTTTCTTTAACAATATTCATAATCTTTTGACTCTCTTAAAGAAGCTTAAGTAAAATGATTTTTTTTTTATTACATAAGTATATAAAACAATGTTCTGAAGATAAACAATTGAATATTCCAATTTAAAAATGTTCCTGAAGTTCTGAAAGTTCAAATGAATAAAATTTTTTTGCCTTTAAAGATTTTTGAAAATTTTCTGAACAAAATTTAAAATAACTAAGTTAGAAATTGTATTTAGTTGAGAATTAAATATTAATGAATTAGTGCAAAATAATTTTTCTTGTTAAAATAAAAATTAAATGAAGTAAAAAAATTATCGTCGTTGATTTGAACGTAAAAAAAATAATTCAAAGGACAGATTATATTTTAAGATCAATTTTTCTTTTCTATCAATTCACGATTTAAAAAAGAATCAAGTTTTCGATTAATTCGGAGATAATTCAGTTCCTCTTCATTGATGCACCAACAATGAAAACCCAAAAAAAATCTCAATCACTGAACCAAAAGAGAACCATTTTACGAATCACAGTAGAAAAACTAAAAAAAAAATGTAATTTAATCAATCTTGAGAGAAAATTGGATAATACACTTCACGTATCACGAGTAAACACCGTTTATTTGATTGAAAAACGACACAAGAGAACAAATATCCAACTCTCGAGTTTTTCTTTTAATCCGACATGGAATCCTGATAAGAGGCCATCGCAAGGACTCACCTAACTGATTCCCTGAGTCAGGACAAACTGAAATCTAAGTAAGTCAGAAGGTGACTGATGGTGGAGGTGTCGTGCTAAGAATTTATACCCCTGGTTAGAAGCAAGCACCCCGAGAGGAAGGTCCGTGTGCCCCACCATTGTCTCCGGGGATGCTTGCTCATCAGCATCCACCATCCTTGGATCCTCCTTCCATGTTTGTCGATGAGATAGGATTTTGTATCGTGTTTCTTTGGGTCCTCGATGGCAAAATGTGTGTGGAGTGAGGAGGGGGTGGGGGTGGGGGGATTGAGGCCCATAAGCATACCATAAGAAACGACCTCACGAAGACGTAAGTATGACCTGCTGACGGAGGGGGATCTCTCTCTCAGGGAGATGAGAGAGAGACTCTCGTGGGAGGGCAGAAACCGGGGTTAGTGAAAGTGATACAACAACATTGCAACTAGAGTAACATCTTCTATATTCTCGATGTATATTTCTTTACTACTTTAGGTTCCATACGAAATGCACAAGAGTGGAAAATCCCTCTCGATGTCTACCTCCTTGAGCAGTTATATTATCGCACTAGACTCTAATCACGTCACGAGACATTTACTTGCCACTTAAGCAGTGCTTAATTGTTAGTTTCTCGTTCGAAATTAATTATAGAAGCCATAATTAAATGGTGCCAAGAAATTGAATACTTTTCTGCGAGTTTTACATTATTATTAAAACAAACAATTTTTTTTTTGATATGCATACAATATTTAATTAACTTCTATCTAAATTTAAATTATTAAAAATATTTTTGACTTAGTGATTAATTTTTTGCTTTTGAATTATATTTTACCAATAAATAGTAATTTCTACTAATTTATTAATATTTTACTAATTCAAAAATAAAAAGTCAGTCGCTAATCCATAAATGCACCCAGAGAAAAATTTAATATTTAAATAAAACTTTTATTTGAAGCTCAAAGAAATTTTGTTTAAATCAAATAAACAGGGCTCGAACTAGGTCCGTAAATCTCGTAAAAGTCCGTTTTTTTGAAAAAGGGTCCGTAAAGTCCGTAATTTGATTGAAAAAGGATGAAAAGTTTGTAAATTGTATACATTAAAATTTGGAGAATTTTAGAAAAATTACAAATGATTGCAGAAATTCGATCATTTTCAAAAGTAATAAAATTCTTCGCAGAAATTCAATTATGTTCAAAAAATTTTTTAAATTCCTGTCAAAATTTCAATTAACTTTAAAAATAATGAAATTCTCCAAAATTCAATTATTTTCAAAAATTTATTAATTTATTAAATATTGTTCAAAAATAATAAAATTCTTCTTCGGGATTCAATTATTTTCACAAATAATAAAACTTATCGCAGAATTTAAATTATTTTTAATACAATTTTAATCAAATTCTTTAAATGAATTCAATTATTATTCTTAAAAATTTTATTAAAATCTTCGAAAGAATTCAATTATTTAAAAATATGTTGATAAAATTTTGTGTGGGATTTGAATTTTAAGAAACATTCAGTTATTATTAAATAATTGAATTCTAGTAAAATTTTCTAATAGAAATTGATTTAAAAATGAATTTCAGTTAAAATGTTAGATAATAATTGAATATTTAAAGCAATGTACCGTGAATTTTTAGAAATAATTGAATAATAATTTACGAATAATTAAAATTTCGTGAAATTAAATATTGTAAAAAATGGATTGGAAAATTGTCAAAGAACAATTTTTCGAAAATTATTCAAAATAATTGATTTAAAGAAGAATTTCTTTTTCTCGCGATCCCAATCAATCAAAATTAACTGAAAATTGCTTAAAAAATCATTTGAACTGATAAAATAATAAAATATTTATCCAAAAAAATTATTTAACTTTTAAATAATTTTATTTAAAATTCAAAAAAAAATTTAGTTTCTGAAAAATTCTAATTACATTTTTTAAAAACACTTCAATTAAAAAAAGTACTTTTAAAGAATTATCATAAAAATTAAAATTTTGTAAAAATGAATTAAAAATAATTAAATTCGTTAACAATTTTCTAAAAAAACTAAAAAAAATAAAATATTAAAGAAAATCCAAAGAAAATATTACCTAAGTTTCTGAGAAATTCTAATTCCATTTTTTAAAGACACTTCAATTAAAAATATATATATATACTTGTGAAGAATTATTATATTAATTAAGATCATTGTCCTGTCAATCAAAAATTAAATAGTTTTTTAATCACAATTTTGGAGGAACATTTTCGTAATCTTTATATAAAAACTAAATGCTTAAAAAGTTAATTCTAAATTCTTTTTATACTTAGAGGTCGAGAATGAGTTTTAAGTATTAAAAAATTATAACCGGTTCTTTGATCAGGGCTTTCAATTTATTTAAAAAAATGTAGTAAATAACAAACATTATATTTGATAGTAATATAAAAAGCAGCAGCATAGGTTCCCAATTACGTCTCAAATAATTTAATATCAAAAGAGTTACAATTAAAATTTTTATTTATTAGTTAATTTTTAATTAACTAATTAATTAGAATTAAATAAAAATCTTTTTAACTGATGTTGCCAAAAAATGGTATTTAAAAATTCTAAAAACTTATATTTTGAAAATATTTCAATTCCATTTTAATATTCTTTATTTTTTATAAAATATTTATTTTATGTTATTACTTTTCAAGAATTGTAATGAAAATAGTTGATTTTTTAAATAATTTTCCCGAAATTTTTTCAACATTTCAACTATAAATGCGTAGTATTTTTTTTCACGATAATAAATTTATTTTAATTTAAGATTTTTATTTGCGTAGAGTATTCTGGCGTTGAATTTAACGGCGTAGAGTTTTTATTAAACTAAAAATATGTAATTAAAGTAAAAAAATATATATTTTCGTCTGTGTAGAATTTAATTGCGTAGAATTAAAAAAAAAAATCTATTTATTAAAATGTATTTCTGTAGAATTATCTGGTGTTGAATTTAACGGCGTAGAGTTAATATTTAATAATTCTTAAAGAATAATAAAAAATATATTTTCTCATGCGTAGAATTAAATTTTGTAGCATTTATCGGTGTAGTATTTAATCTTGACAAATTAAAAAAATTAAATAAATTATAGTTTATTTAATTAGAATGCGTAGAATTAATTTGTGTAGAATTATTATTATTATTACTTGTCTAAATATTATAATGTGAGAGTTTTCTCGTGTAGAGTTTACTGTGTTGAATTTTTTTTTGTAGAATTTAATTGCGTAGAATCGCTGCGCCCCTAAATTTTCTATTGAATAAATTAATGTTCGACGAAATAAAAGTTTTGTTTAAATTAAATGAATAGTAAATTTAGTAAGGCAAAATAAAATCCTACTAAATTTAGTACGCTCTGAAACACATATTTTATTTAACTCAAATAAATTATATTTGGTTTAAATAAAATTTTTCTCTTGATGAAAAATAATTTTGTGAAATAGAAATTCTGTTAAATGAAAATTTTATAAAGAAGAATAGAGCTAAATTATTTGATGTATTTCATTCATTAAATGAAACAAAGTACTGTGTTTTGAATTGAAACAGTAATAAAACCGTCTTTCGAATTTGTTATTGTTTAAGATATAGTGAGCAACATTTATTTGGAAAAAAAAATGTGTAGGTTTCATAAAATATTTCTCTCTGCTATACAGGGCAATAGTGATACATTAACACCTTAGTTTCTCAGTGTAATTCACACACTAGTAAATAAATAACAGAGTTGCGAGTTTTCTACAGAATAGTGAGTAATTCCCATAGTCGTTTACCTTATAGATGTCTTGTTAACTATTGATTAGATGAGACAAGTTGAAATTAAAAATAATCATTATTCTCATTACGTGTTGTTGCAATTGCCTCAACATTATTTTGGAAATAAAAATTCACAAGAGATTCGTGAAATTATCCACAAGATTGTTATTCTATTTACTTAATTGGATAATACATTTTTTTATTTAAATCATTATTTTTAACAAATATAATTATACAGAATTAATTATAATAATATTAATAATAGGTATATTAATATATTAATGTATTAGTAATATTAATTATTGTAATTAATTATTAAATTAATGGTAAATTTTATTACCAACAGTTTTTTATTTTTTTTGGGACTCTTCCTTAATTGTTTGTCTTCTCTTCTAATTTCGTTGCTTTTTAATAAAATACATAATAGGTTTCAACTTCTCGCTCTTAAAATCGTCATCGAGTTACATTAAGGAAATTGAGTCTTTAAAGGACATTTATTGAAGAGTTGCACTTCAATCTTCCATTATGGTCTTTGAAGGTCGTAAAATGTACATTTCCTCTATTGCAGATTGTCAAGCTTTATACTGTGGAACTATTCAATATTACTTTTTTTTACTATCAGGTGCATTTTTCTATAACTTGAAACATGAAAGTTTCGAAGAAATTTGACGTGTCATTATATTTTTCCTTTTGAAATTCTTTTAATTAGTTAATTTCTGTGTGTAAACTTTATTATAGAGAAAAGAAAAGGGACCCGGATTCTAAAGAATCATAAGATAGGAGAAAAAGAAATATTCTTGAATGTAGACACCTGACAACTCCATCACCATGAAATGAGAAATCAATAACAATTGTGATAAAATTTCGCGAGAAGCGTGAATCTCTCACTTCAAGCTACTTCGCAATAAATAAGTGATTGATGACTGAAACTACTTTTAAGTCCGCGATTGTATATATCGTGAATTACAATTTAGTTTATTCGCTATATAGATGATTGGAAATTGCATTCTGGAATTTTAATTGATCATACCAGAAATTCTTGGGAAATAATTTACGGGAATCAAGGGAATTGACGTTAGACAATTGTGATCTTTTTAATAATTAGACGTTTTATAATTCAAGTATAACAATTATAGCTGTAAAATAAATGATAAAAAATATAGTATAGAATTGAGAAATCAAATATGATAAATTGATTGATCAGTTAATAAAGGAACGCATGAATATTCCCGACATCTTATTTGTTATTTGACATAATTGTTATTTGACATTCAATTATTTATTAAAAATTTCATTTGACATAAACATGATTTGATATTAGATTCATTTGACATAAAATTATTTAATAAAAATTTCATTTGACATAAATATGATTTGAAGTTAGATTCATTCGACATAATGTTCATTTGACATAAAATTCATTTAACATAAATTTTATTTCAAATAAAATTTATTTAAGATAAATTTCATTTGTCATAACAGAAATTTGTCATAAATTTAATTTGTTATAAAATTCATTTGACATAACAATTTGACAAAAATTTCATTTGACATAAAATTAATTTGACATAATATTCATTTAACAAAAAAATATCGGAGAGAATTTTAAAATTAACCAATCAGACACTAAGTAAATTGTGATTAGACAATTTTTAAATTCGCGTCGTAATTTTTATGTCAAATGGGAACTATGTTAAATTAATTTTATATCAAATGAAGTTTATGTTGAATGGATTTTATGACAAATTAAATTCATGTCAAATGATCAAAAATTTATCTCAAATGAGTTTCACAAAAAATAAAATTTATGTTAAATGCATTTAATGTCAAATAGAATTTATGTCAAATGAAATACAGTCGGGTCCCCATACTGTTACATTTCCAGAAATTTCCCACTCCTCCTGACTCAGCTCTGTTATGTGCTCAAAGTATGCCTACTGCGCACCTTTCAGGGACGTAAAAATATACACCTCAAGTTTGGCCTAGAAGTATATGCCCCCTTTTCTTTGGGCTTAGGAATACGGCCCTGAAAATTGGTGACGTAACATGACGTCACCTAACACTTCTGAATTTGGAGGTTATGCAAAAACATAACACTACTGAGGACATAACAGTTTGGAATCTAACAGTATGGGGACCTGACTGTATATGTCAAATAAAATTTACATCAAGTTGTTTTTATGTCAAATGGGAATTATGTTAAATGAGTTTTTTGTCAAATGAAATTTATATTCAGTGATTTTTATGTCAAATGAGAATTATATTAAATGAGTTTTTTGTCAAATGCAATTTATATTCAGTGATTTTTCTGTCAAATGGAAATTATAATAAATGAGTTTTTTGTCAAATGAAATTTAAGTTAAATGAATTTGTATCAAGTTAAATTAATGTCAAATAAAATGTTTATCTCAAATGAGTATTACATAAAATGAAATTTATGTTAAATTTAATGTAAAATAAAACTTATGGGATGAATTTTTTGTTAAATAAAATTTATGTTAAACGACTTTTATGTCAAATGAAATATTTGTTAATTAAAATTTATGTCAAACGCAATTTATATAAAGTTCTGTCAAATGGAAATTAAAATTAATGAGTTTTTTGTCAAGTGAAATTTATGTCAAATGAATTTTATGTCGAATGTAGTTTATGTTAAATGAATTTCAGGTCAAACGTAACTTATATTAATATAAAACAATAAACTAAAAGCTCGGTGAAACAAGCGACCCGCCGGCCGCCAGCCATCAGAAGAACCCAAAGGCGCCGACACACATAGTAGCGCGGTGGCCCTATACGGTTCAATCAACGCAAAAACAACGTACGCTAGCCACTACCGTTTATAGAAAAAATTACAATAGTCACATTTTAAAGAGCAATAATATCTTTTTAATTTGTGATCAAGAAATAAAAATTTGGTCTAAAATTAAATAATTTTTCCCTTAAATAATTTTCGACCAAATTCTTGTTTCTTGGTCGCCAATTAAAGAGAGATTAATGCTTTTTGTCACTGGACCAATAAGAATATGTTTAGAAACTTTTTGATAGCCAGCGTCCCCACCCGCCCGTATCAGAAAAACGAAAATTGAAAAAAAAGTTTAAAAAAAATTCATAACTCGAACAATTTTTGACCAAATTCTTGTTTCTTGGTCGCAAATTAAAGAGGGATTAATGCTCCTTGTCACTAGACCAATAAGAATATGTTTAGAAACTTTTTGATAGCCAGCGTCCCCACCCGCCCGTATCAGAAAAACGAAAATATCGAAATATGTCCAAAAAAAATTCATAACTCGTACAATTTTTGACCAAATTCTTGTTTCTTGGTCGCAAATTAAAGAGGGATTAATGCTTTTTGTTACGGGACCAATAAGAATATATTTAAAAAATTTTTGATAGCCAGCGTCCCCACCCGCCCGTATCAGAAAAACGAAAATATCGAAATATGTCCAAAAAAAATTCATAACTCGTACAATTTTTGACTAAATTCTTGTTTCTTGGTCGCAAATTAAAGAGGGATTAATGCTCCTTGTCACTAAACTAATAAGAATATGTTTAGAAACTTTTTGATAGTCAGCGTCCCCACCCGCCCGTATCAGAAAAACGAAAATTGAAAAAAAAGTTTAAAAATATTCATAACTCGAACAATTTACGACCAAATTCTTGTTTCTTGATCGCAAATTAAAGAGGGATTAATGCTTCTTGTCACTAGACCAATAAGAATATGTTTAGAAACTTTTTGATAGTCAGCGTCCCCACCCGCCCGTATCAGAAAAACAAAAATTGAAAAAAAAGTTTAAAAAAAATTCATAACTCGAACAATTTTCGACCAAATTCTTGTTTCTTGGTCGCAAATTAAAGAGGGATTAATGCTCCTTGTCACTAGACCAATAAGAATATATTTAAAAAATTTTTGATAGCCAGCGTCCCCACCCGCCGGTATCAGAAAAACGAAAATTGAAAAAAAAGTTTAAAAAAAACTTCATAACTCGAACAATTTTTGACCAAATTCTTGTTTCTTGGTCGCAAATTAAAGAGGGATTAATGCTTTTTGTTACGGGACCAATAAGAATATGTTTAAAAAATTTTTGATAGCCAGCGTCCCCACCCGCCCGTATCAGAAAAACGAAAATTGAAAAAAAAGTTTAAAAATATTCATAACTCGAACAATTTACGACCAAATTCTTGTTTCTTGATCGCAAATTAAAGAGGGATTAATGCTTCTTGTCACTAGACCAATAAGAATATGTTTAGAAACTTTTTGATAGTCAGCGTCCCCACCCGCCCGTATCAGAAAAACAAAAATTGAAAAAAAAGTTTAAAAAAAATTCATAACTCGAACAATTTTCGACCAAATTCTTGTTTCTTGGTCGCAAATTAAAGAGGGATTAATGCTCCTTGTCACTAGACCAATAAGAATATATTTAAAAAATTTTTGATAGCCAGCGTCCCCACCCGCCGGTATCAGAAAAACGAAAATTGAAAAAAAAGTTTAAAAAAAACTTCATAACTCGAACAATTTTTGACCAAATTCTTGTTTCTTGGTCGCAAATTAAAGAGGGATTAATGCTTTTTGTTACGGGACCAATAAGAATATGTTTAAAAAATTTTTGATAGCCAGCGTCCCCACCCGCCCGTATCAGAAAAACAAAAATTGAAAAAAAAGTTTAAAAAAAATTCATAACTCGTACAATTTTTGACCAAATTCTTGTTTCTTGGTCGCCAATTAAAGAGGGATTAATGCTTTTTGTCACTAGACCAATAAGAATATGTTTAGAAAAATTTTTATAGTTAGCGTCCCCACCCGCCCGTATCAGAAAAACGAAAATATCGAAATATGTCCAAAAAAAATTCATAACTCGAACAATTTTCGTCCAAATTCTGGTTTCTTGGTCGCAAATTAAAGAGGGATTAATGCTCCTTGTCACTAGACCAATAAGAATATATTTAAAAAATTTTTGATAGCCAGCGTCCCCACCCGCCCGTATCAGAAAAACGAAAATATCGAAATATGTCCAAAAAAAATTCATAACTCGTACAATTTTTGACCAAATTCTTGTTTCTTGGTCGCAAATTAAAGAGGGATTAATGCTTTTTGTTACGGGACCAATAGGAATATGTTTAAAAAATTTTTGATAGCCAGCGTCCCCACCCGCCCGTATCAGAAAAACAAAAATTAAAAAAAAAGTTTAAAAAAAATTCATAACTCGAACAATTTTTGACCAAATTCTTGTTTCTTGGTCGCAAATTAAAGAGGGATTAATGCTTTTTGTTACGGGACCAATAAGAATATGTTTAAAAAATTTTTGATAGCCAGCGTCCCCACCCGCCCGTATCAGAAAAACAAAAATTGAAAATAAAGTTTAAAAAAAATTCATAACTCGTACAATTTTTGACCAAATTCTTGTTTCTTGGTCGCAAATTAAAGAGGGATTAATGCTCCTTGTCACTAGACCAATAAGAATATATTTAAAAAATTTTTGATAGCCAGCGTCCCCACCCGCCCGTATCAGAAAAACAAAAATTGAAAAAAAAGTTTAAAAAAAATTCATAACTCGTACAATTTTTGACCAAATTCTTGTTTCTTGGTCGCAAATTAAAGAGGGATTAATGCTTTTTGTCACTAGACCAATAAGAATATGTTTAGAAAAATTTTTATAGTTAGCGTCCCCACCCGCCCGTATCAGAAAAATGAAAATATCGAAATATGTCCAAAAAAAATTCATAACTCGTACAATTTTCGACCAAATTCTTGTTTCTTGGTCGCAAATTAAAGAGGGATTAATGCTTTTTGTTACGGGACCAATAAGAATATGTTTAAAAATTTTTTGATAGCCAGCGTCCCCACCCGCCCGTATCAGAAAAACGAAAATTGAAAAAAAAGTTTAAAAAAAATTCATAACTCGAACAATTTTTGACCAAAATTTTTTTTTTGTTTGCAAATTAAAGAGGGATTAATGCTCCTTGTCACTAGACCAATAAGAATATGTTTAGAAACTTTTTGATAGCCAGCGTCCCCACCCGCCCGTATCAGAAAAACGAAAAATGAATATAAAGTTTAAAAAAAATTCATAACTCGAACAATTTTCGACCAAATTCTTGTTTCTTGGTCGCAAATTAAAGAGGGATTAATGCTTTTTGTCACTAGACCAATAAGAATATGTTTAGAAACTTTTTAATAGTCAGCGTCCCCACCCGCCCGTATCAGAAGAACGAAAATTGAAAAAAAAGTTTAAAAAAAATTCATAACTCGAACAATTTTTGACCAAATTCTTGTTTCTTGGTCGCAAATTAAAGAGGGATTAATGCTTTTTGTTACGGGACCAATAAGAATATGTTTAAAAAATTTTTGATAGCCAGCGTCCCCACCCGCCCGTATCAGAAAAACAAAAATTGAAAAAAAAGTTTAAAAAAAATTCATAACTCGAACAATTTTTGACCAAATTCTTGTTTCTTGGTCGCAAATTAAAGAGGGATTAATGCTTTTTGTCACTAGACCAATAAGAATATGTTTAGAAAAATTTTTATACTTAGCGTCCCCACCCGCCCGTATCAGAAAAATGAAAATATCGAAATATGTCCAAAAAAAATTCATAACTCGTACAATTTTCGACTAAATTCTTGTTTCTTGGTCGCAAATTAAAGAGGGATTAATGCTCCTTGTCACTAGACTAATAAGAATATGTTTAGAAAAATTTTTATACTTAGCGTCCCCACCCGCCCGTAGCAGAAAAATGAAAATATCGAAATATGTCCAAAAAAATTCATAATTCGTACAATTTTCGACCAAATTCTTGTTTCTTGGTCGCAAATTAAAGAGGGATTAATGCTTTTTGTCACTAGACCAATAAGAATATGTTTAGAAACTTTTTAATAGTCAGCGTCCCCACCCGCCCGTATCAGAAGAACGAAAATTGAAAAAAAAAGTTTAAAAAAAATTCATAACTCGAACAATTTTCGACCAAATTCTTGTTTCTTGGTCGCAAATTAAAGAGGGATTAATGCTCCTTGTCACTAGACCAATAAGAATATATTTAAAAAATTTTTGATAGCCAGCGTCCCCACCCGCCCGTATCAGAAAAACGAAAATTGGAAAATAAATCGAAAAAAAATTCATAACTCGAACAATTTTAGACCAAATTTTTATTTCTTGGTCACAAATTAAAAAGATAATATTGCTCTTTAAAATGTGACTATTGTAATTTTTTCTATAAACTGTATGTGTGTTGGCGCCTTTGGATTTTTCTGATGGCTGGCGGCCTGCGTGTCGCTAGTTTTACCGAGCCAATAAACATCTAAGGAACAATAGGAAACAACAAAATCAATTGTTTATTAACAATTGAATTTTTTAAAGCTCTGAGCTTCACAAAACTCGAAAATTCGATTGTCTGCTAATTGGCGGATGGAGTATTTTGACTAGTAATTTTGCCATAATTATTTTACTAAAGGAAATTGTTGTTGCCTTTTGTTCGTAGAATATTTGTATTCAACTCTATAGTGAAAGAAATTATCGCGAAGAAGAAAGAATGAAGAATTGATCATTTCGAATTATTTTGTTGCGACGCCCATGGATTTGTCAGGTGTCTGGCGGATGGCGGGTCGCTAGCTTCACGGCACCTAAACTGAACGATCCGCAAGAATTCAATTACTATTTCATAAATTATAAAATTTTTCGGAAAAATTCAATTATTTTCATAATTTAAAAAAATTTTCATATATGACTTCAATTATTTAAAACACAATTTTTAATAAATTTTACGAAAAAAATCAATTATTTAAAAAGATTTTTATAAAATTCTTCGCAAGAATTCAATTATTTTTATAAACAATAAAATTCTTTTCAGGAATTCGATTTCTAAAAAATTTTTTATATAATTTGTTTATTAGAATTTAATAATTATTTTCAATACATTTTTAATTAAATTTCTTGAAAGGATTTAATTATTTTCAAACATTTAAATGATATTCTTCATAACAAGTCAATTATTTTTTAAAAAAATTTGTTAAAACTTCGTAGAATTTAATTAATATCAAAAATTTGTCAAATTTCAATTATTTTCAAATAAAATTTCCCAAAAGAATTCAATTATTTAAAAAAATTTTTCAGTAAAATTTATCGAAAGAATTCAATTATTTTACTAAATTATAAAATTCTTTGGAAAAATTCAATTATTTTCAATACAATTTTAATAAAAATTTTTAATCGAATTCCTCGAAAAATGTAATTATTCTTGAAAATTTAATTAAAATTCTTCCAAAGAATTCAATTACTTGAAAAAATTTTTGATAAAGTTCTTTATAAGAATTCTATTTTAAGAAATATTCAATTGAATTCTCTTAGAACTTTCTAATAAGAATTGATTTAATTTAATGTAACTTATATTAATTGAATTTCATGTCAAATGTAATTTATGTTAAATGTTTTTATGTCAAATAATATTTCGAGAATATTCATGAGCCCTTTATAAAATAACTACTGAAAAATGAACTACAGAAAAATTTTTGAGTCACAGTTTTTCCGAGGATATCAAATTGAGACAAAAAAACAATGCAACAATTTTGGTACATTTTTTGTCTCAATTTGATATATCCTCAGAAAAACTCTGAAAGCATAAAATTTATTCAAAAGATTAATTTGACTGTTTTTAATAATGAAATAAATAATAATTTAGCCGTTCTTCCGACAAAACATCAGTAATTTACAGTTTATCAAAATGATTTATCATTCATGTTTATAGATACATCCCAGGGATTAAAGTGTCGTTATTCAATTGTAAAAGTGGAAACGAGTAAAACAAATGTTGATTCCCATGTTGTAGAAATTTCGTTATGACACAAAGATTTTTCTATTATGTATATATTTATTTCCGTTACAATAAATCTTTACAATACATATAATATAGTTACAATCAATCAATAAATTCACGGAATTTAGCGAGTGTGATTGATTGAATTATTCTATTCAATTAAGTCGTGTCGCCTCTTTATTGATAAAAGCAATTTGCAAACTGTTGGACGTTTGCTTCAATGTTAGTTATATCGATCATTGAATAAACACCTGTTTATTAACAGACTAAATTTTGTTATCTCTGTTTATATGAAATTAACGCTTAATTTTCTAATTTAATTTTACATTCAATATTCGATTTTTAATACGTATTTTCATCAATTTTAATCTAAAATGTAATTTTGAAAATTTATGGAAAATTTACATTTCATTGCTGCGTGTATTTTCGAATTAAAACAAAGTTTCCTTCCATAATTAAATCCACTTCATAAATAAATTATTATAATGTAAAAATAAAAATTTTAATTCATCAATTTTTCTTAAATGAAGACTAATTTGTTTGATTAGTTGGATTTTTAATTATTCATAAAATAGTAAGTTTTTAATTATTTATGAAATAGTTAACAGTTATTAATATTTTAATAATAATTAATGATCGAGTCCTAATTATTGTGTCGTCAAGAATTTAGAATTGTTTATTATTAGTTTTCTGTGAAATAATTAATTGTCCTATAAATCAGTGAAAACTACTGTTTAAATATTTTGATTGAAAAAGATTTTTTTATTCAATGAGTGAAATGTGACAAGAGTTTGTTAATTTTTAAGAAACAAAAGGGAACGTTGATTCATGAGTCACTTGAGATGCGTTTGATTTGTTTAGAAAGATATTCACAATCTTAAGGAGATTATTAAATACACGTGTGGGACGTTGTGTGTCGCGTAATAATATGCAATCGTCAATCACCTTATGACTTTCGATATTACACAGTCAAAGTTCGCACTGTTCCTCCCATAATTTTCAACCACCTTAACTTGTTAGATTCTTGGGGATTTCTTTATCGTTATCTACCATTATAATGTTACCTAACTATAATCACATTATGTACAGTAAAAAATTTTATAATATATTCATCGAAGCGAAGAAAATCAAAATTTGAATTCGAAATTTCAAACGATAATTTGAGAAACCTTTTTGTATTAAGCAATTTTAATAGAGTAATTGGAAAAAAATTTTATTATAAATATGCTTTTATAAATATTTCATGCTTCGTACTATGAAAAAATTATTCTCAAAAATTTTAATAAAATTCTTTCAAACGATTCAATTATTTTCAAAAAATTTTCGAAATTGAATTATTTTCAATATCTACTATTTTAATATAAAATCTACCAAAAAATTCAATTATTTAAAAAGAAATTTTTGTTAAATTCTTTTGAAACATTCAATTATTTTCAAAAGTAATAAAATTTCCATAGGGATACAATTTTTTAAAACACAATTTACATTAAAATTTTCGAAAAATTCAATAATTTAAAAAGATTTTTTATAAAATTCTTCGGAAGAATTCAATTATTTTTATAAACAATGAAATTCTTTTCAGGAATTCGATTTCAAAAAAATTTTAATATAATTTGTTTATTAGAATTTAATAATTATTTTCAATACATAGTTAATTAAATTTCTTGAAAGAATTTAATTATTTAAAAACATTTAAATGAGATTCTTCATAATAATTCAATTATTTTGAAAAAAATTTTTTTAAAACTTCATAGAAATTGAATTAATTTAAAAAATGTGTCGAAATTCAATTATTTTCTATATCTATGATTTAAATAAAATTTCCCAAAAGAATTCAATTATTAAAAAAAAATTGTAGTAAAATTCGTCGCAAGAATTCAATTATTTTCATAAATTATAAAATTCTTTGGAAAAATTCAATTATTTTCATAAATTATAAAATTCTTTGGAAAAATTCAATTGTTTTCATAAATAACAAAAATCTTCACAGGATTTCAAGTATTTAAAACACAATTGTAATTAAGTTTTACGAAAAAAATCAATTATTTAAAAAGATTTTTATAAAATTATTCTCAAGAATTTAATTATTTTTAATATAAATAATAAAAATCTTCTTAGGAATTCATATATTCTAAAACGTTTTCATACAGTTTGTTTATTAGAACTTAATAATTTATTATTTTTAATATACATTGTTAATTAAACTTTTCGGAAGAATTTAATTATTTTTTAAAATTTTAATGAAATTCTTCGTTACAATTCAATTATTTTCAAATTATCTAAAAGAATTCAATTATAAAAAATTTTTTTCAATAAAATTCGTCGCAAGAATTCAATTATTTTCATAAATTATAAAATTCTTTGAAAAAATTGATTTTTCTATTCAAATAATTGATAATCGTAAGAAATTAAAATTTCCTCGAATTAATTGAATTTGTAATGTTTACAAATTTTATTTTTTTATTATTTTTGTCTATTATTTTCATAAATAATAATATTTTCATAGAAATTCAATTATTTTAATTTAATTTCAATTCTTTTTATATTTTTAAATGAATTCCTCGAAAAATATAATTATTGTTGAAAATTTTATTAAAATTCTTCGAAAAAATTCAATTATTTAAAAAAATTTTGATACATTTCTTTATAAGATTTAAATTTAAGAAACATTCAATTATTCAACAAATTATTCATTTGAAATAGTTTTTCCTTCCATTATAATATTTATAAAGAATTTTTTTTTTGATTTTTGGAAGATGATGGAAATAATTGAATTCTCGTAAAATTTTCTAGTAAAAATTGATTAAAAAATGAATTTCAGTTAAAATTTTAGATAATAATTGAATATTAGAAGCGTAATAGTGTGAATTTTCAGAAATAATTAAATTTCAAAAGATTTTTGTAATAATTGAAATCTTTGAAAATTTTAATTGCTGAAAAACTGTACCTAATAATATTTAATTTTTTATTTTGAAATAAAATGATTGAAGTTTTGAATAAGTTTATTTAAAAATTTCAACAAAAAATTGATTGAATTTTGAAAGAATATTTTTATTTCTTTGGAAAAATAAATAGGTATTTAAATATTTATATAAAAAGATATTGTATTTTTAAATGTAGGTAATTTAATTTAGAAATAATGAAAAAATTGAGTCATCAAATTTAATTTTTCGATAAATACTTTTTTTACTATGTTGTTTTCAGTTTTTAAGCTACTTTTTGACACTTTTTAAAAATTAATTATAGATTACAAAGCCTTATATTTATAATATAATTATAATAAGCAATTTTAAATTTTAAATGAAGAATATAGGAAGAGAAATCAATCGGGTGGATAAAAAAAGAATCTTGATTGAAAATTTGTTACATTTTATATATTGTATTATAATACTGATTGGTGAGAAATTATTTGTAGTGTGGTATGAGTCATTAATTAAATTCTTAAATAAAACCACTAATGAGAACTGACATCAAACAGGTGTAGGTTAGGTAATCGTTTGTTCACCTTGCTTCAGATTCATAATCAGCCAAATCAGCATCACGATATTGCTAAGTCGAGGAGACAGGTTTTTTTTTTTTTTTTATTTCTTCTTTACACGGTATTTTCAAGGATTTCTCTGTGTGAAAGAAAAGGATGCGACTCGATTGACGATCTTCTCGTGGAATCGCCTTAGCGTGGGCGATTGCGTGTAAGAACCCCAAGTGATGCGATCGTAATTTCAAGCTTCGAATTGGCTAAAACGAAAAAACAAAAACAATAGAATTGCGCAACCTTTATAGTCGTTCCAATCGAACATGCCAACGGTGGGGAAAAACCTCTGCGAATTCCTATACACAAAAGTTGAACTAGTTTTTCCCTCCGTATTTTACCGAAAATTTCATATAAAAAATTGGAAATATTCTTTGCAAGATGAAATTTCGAACAAAAGGAAGGATTTTAAAGATAATTATGAAAAGAATATAAAAGCAAAAAAAAAAAAAAAAGAGAGAAGTGTTTCGGAGCTAATGAAAAGCAGATGAAAATGTTTCGAAGCTAATGAAAAGCAAATGAAAACGTTTGGAAGATAATGAAAAGCAGGTGAAAATGTTTTAAGGATAATGAAAAAGGAAAGAAAAGAATTTTAATAAAAATGAGAAAGACAATAAAAGGAGAGGAAGAAGAAATATTATTTTTGATGAGGAGGAATGAAAGAATAATTAAAATGTCAAGAGGGGAATTTCTTTTTTTTTTTAACAATTGTAATAATATTGAATTTGATATTCAATAGAAATTGTTTTCGAAATTAAATCCTGACCTTCTTGGCAAACCTGAGTCAGTCACTTGCTGCTACATTTCAAAGGAGCAGCTTTTGATTACAAGGCGGCTGATTTTAAACAGCTGTGACACTTGGCAATATTGGTTGCACGTATTTTCATAATCATCGCGGAGCATTGCAATTTCTAGGGAACGTGCGGAAATCTGTCAACAACTTATAGGTCACGTTACCCTTTCTCAAATGAAAAATTTGCATCCTTTGATCCTTTTTTCCTGACGAATTTATGAGAAGTGAGATTTGTGCAAATCAATGTTGGAGAAAATCATATTTTCACTCTCCTTCTCTTTCTCCCTCTAAATTTCAATCTAGCTATATTAATAAAATGAGACTTTTGTCTGTACATTGCTCAAAATTAATTTATTCTTGCATAATTTATCATTTTAAGTAGTAAGGATTACAAATATTCCATAGATGAAAATTCAATCAATCTATCTGTCAGTCTGTTGTGAATATTTTGTTCGGACATCGCTAAATAGTTGAAATAAAAGAATTAATATTTATTTTCATGAAAATAATTAATAATCATAAATTCAAAAATTATTTATTCACATATATTTGAGCCAAATAAAATTTCATTTAAACCAAATAATATTTATTTGAAACAAATAAAAAGTCTAGTTGGTTCTGAGACAAATATATCATTTCTCTGGGTGTAGTATATCAATATTTTCGTATTAAATTTAATTTGTATTAATCTAAATTATCCAATCTAATAAGATTTTAGTCGATTTAAATATCCCTTGATCCAAATTTTAAACTATTAAAGCTTTAATGTTAGAATTTTTAAAAAGCTTACAAAAAAGCTTTTTAAGTGTTGATAAAAAACTACACCCTGAAAAAAGATATATTTAATTCAGAGCCAACTATAGACTTTTTATTCGTTTTAAATAAATTTTATTTGCTTCAAATAAAAGTTTTATTTATGTGAAATAAAATTTTAATTTAAAACAAATAAATAAGACACTGAGACAAATATACTTTTATTTAACTCAAATAAATTATATTTGTAGCAAATCAAATTTATCTCTGGATGTACAATTTAAGGGTTTTTTTTTTTTAATTGAGATCTTTGATAATTGTAATTGGTGTTAAAGTATTATAATATTTCAATATTTACCTAATTTAAAAAAAAATTATTTAAGTTTTGAATAATATTTCATTTTAAAATTCTGAAAAATAATTGAATTTTTGAAGAATTGAAGTTGTTATTTTTAGAAATAATTAAATTTTAAAAGATTTTACATTGAAATTCATTAAAAATTATAATTCCGGTGGAAAAATAAAAATTATTATTGTTTTATTATAAATATTAAGATAATAATTTTTAATAACAAAAGTTTTTAATAATGTAATTTAGAAATTCTGAAAAAATAAGGTTTTTGAAAAATTGTGATTAAAATTTTGAATTTTACTTTTCGTTGTTTTATTAAAATTCAAATTAAAAAATTTTTAATTTTATCTGTTTTTGAACAGATAACAGATATTTAATTAAAATAATTGTGTTCAATAAAATAAAATAAAATAATACGTTTAGGAATAATTAAAAAATTATATTTTTAACTTTAAAAAATAGTTCTCCTCTGAAAATGATCGTCAGAGAAAAAATTAATTACATAGTAGAAAAAAAGATTATTAACAGAAAATGTTATTAACTTTGTTTTTATTTTGCAAACAGTTTGGGTTTATAGAAAAATATTTAAATTTCAACGAAATTGATGGAATCGTGCGGCCAGTAATTAAACGCTCGTTGGTTTAATTTGCATTTAAATTAAAGCGTTAATTAGTATAGACTCTCTGCTTATGTGATGATGGAGTTTAATAATTATAATACTGATGTCCATATATACCTACTGAAAATCAAAATTTCATTTTAAAATTGACGTCATTTTTCCTTTTATATTATTGAGTAAATAATTTTCCAATTAAACCGAAAGCGAATCAATTCACTCAATTTGGAAATCATTTTTTTGTTGTACTTCAAATGTCAGTATACAATCATTCATTGCGTATTTATTTTAGTTTCTTTATACATTTAGATTATTTTCATTTATTATTTATGATTTAAAATTGAATTTTAATTAATTTCTTTGATTTTCTAAATAAAGGGAGCTCGTATATTTTCGTTTATTCAGAAATTAATTTATTTTGTAATTAATTAGAATTTTTTTAGAAGCAATTATATCCTAATTCTATAAAACTGTTTATATTGTAATTATTTATTTTATTTATTTCATTCACTATTTATTCATTCTAAATATCTATTTGTAATTGAAATAATTGTGAAAAGAATATTTGATATCAATATAGAGTGTAATTTCTCGCAAATCAATGGAATATTAATCTTAAATTTCTAGAGATTTTATTTTGATTTATGCATATTTTACACTATTATAAATACAATATAAGTGGATGTTGCGAATAATTGATGAATTTTTTAAGTAGACATTCTGTTTATTGTCGTACTCGATACATTGCATTAAAATCATGTTGATATAAACTGTGAATATACATGTTGTTATAAATTTCCAAGAAGCGCTGTATTTCTCTTTTCGATTGTGACATATGTTTATTCCTCTCATTCAGGGAAAATAAATCAAAATTTCATCAGTTTGATCTCGATTCCAAACACTGACATTTTTCATTATTTTTAATATAATGAAGAATATATATGATAAATGATCTTCATATCGATTTACATATTTTATTTATTCACTAGGATCGTGAAAAATAAAACCGAAAAATTCTTCTTCTTTACTCTATTTAATATTATAATACATTAAAAGATTAAAAATTAAAATAATCGTAAGTTTTCCTTTCCGTTAGCAAATGATCTGCATTCATTTGTTTGCATGGAAAATTAATTTTTGTGGGTTATTGTCATTATTTATTTAAAAATTACTTAAATTAAAATGATTTGAAATTATTTACAACAACTAGGACATGGTTGCCACAGAGCCTGGAAATCCTGGAAAACCTGAAAATAGTATGGAATTTAAAAAGTTTTCTGGAATTTTGCCTGTTTTTAAAGATTTTTGAGAAAATTTTGTTCTAGCCATAGTTTAGGAACTGTAAAAATTTTTTAACTAACAATTGTTCGTAAACTGAAGATAAGGTTCGCTCAAAAACTAATTTTTCATCTTCTGCTGGTTATCAGCTGTGATTACTTTTTATGAATTGTGAATTAAATTAAATTTTATGGCCCATATATTAATTGGAATTGTTCTAGCAATAGTTTGGGACCAGTAAAAAATTTTATGACTAAAAATTGTTCGTGAATAGAAGATAAAGTTCGCTCAAAAAATAATTGTTCATCTTCTGCTGATTATTATCAGCTGTGGTTACTTTTTATGAATTGTGAATTAAATTAATTTTGATGACCCAAATATTAATTGGAATTGTTCTAGCAATAGTTTAGGAACAGTAAATAATTTTTTTTTAATTTAAACAATTTTTTGGAATTTTTCCTGTTTTAACTTAAAATTAAAAAATGTTTTTATCTCATTGCCATATAAAAATCTCTAAGGAAGAAAAATTTTTTGTTTGTAATTCTTTTTAAGTTTTTGGTATTTGGAAATTAAAAAAAAAATTTTACAGCTCAAGATGTGTTATTGGGTTATATTTTTTTTAAATTTTAGACTGGAATTTCATAAGTATTGACCTGAAAAATTCTGGAAAAAGCCTGGAATTTTATATTTATCATTTTGTTGCAACCAGGCAGGAAGGATAAACAAAAATATTTTTCAGTTGACTTTAGTTAATTGTAGAACCATAAATTTTTTTTTCTTTTAAGTTTTCCCTATGATTTTGTGTTTGAAAACTTAAATTATGTCAAAAAGTATATTCTCAGTGTAAA
Source organism: Leptopilina heterotoma (assembly GCF_015476425.1). Classification (NCBI taxonomy): domain Eukaryota; kingdom Metazoa; phylum Arthropoda; class Insecta; order Hymenoptera; family Figitidae; genus Leptopilina; species Leptopilina heterotoma. The sequence goes on from NW_025111206.1 coordinate 460,112, forward strand.
AATGTATTTACATCGATAAATCAATTTTTATTTCAACTTTTAGATCAAGGTTTAGAGAAGAATCACGAATAGAAAAAATATTCCATTGTTGGAGAATGAAGATTATTCTTCTGCCCGTCTCGTCCTATAACTGACAATCGGTCCCTTTCTGTAGATTACTATTAACATAATACTGAATTGCATACTTTTTTTTTTTTTTTTTTTTTTTTGAATCGAGCTGCAAAACAAAGCAGTACTGTATCACGTTAGTTTTTATTATTCACGTCCGTAATCATGAATGGGCCAAGGTAGATGGTAAATGATATAACGAGGGCGATATCCTCATGAAAACGCAGTCTTTCAAAATCGGCCCACATTAATGTGTGAGAGAACAATGAAAATTCAGAAATATGAAACTCTCGTAAAGATTTTTATTAGCCTGCATTATTAATGTTGCTGCAGTGTACCTTTAATGTACATACATTTGTATACACTACATATAAGTATTACATGTATTATAATGTCGACAACATTATAATGCATGCAAGAAACATGTGTATAAAATATAATAATAACTAAAGGAGCTCAATGAAAATGAAGATTGTATCTCTTTTGCAAAATTATGTAATAGGAAATTCACAACAACTAAAAGCCTAATAGAAAAACTTGATTACATCTCTGGGTAAATTCAAAATGATTATAAAAGATTTTATTACTTTGTTTAATAGGCGCGCGATTGTCGTATTTATAATTGACACGCGGCTGATTTTTTTTCTGTAAATTAATTTCGTTTAGTATACATTTGAATGCAAAAAAAGAAAAAAGCGAAAAAGCTAAGAAAATCTGGAACTAGCTTAGGAGATAAGATTCTTATTCCCGGATAAGAAATAGATCTTATTTGAAAAAATTTTATTTTCTTCTTTTCGAATGTGTTCAATCCTCGGTATTTTTATTTTCTTCTTTACCTTTTCATCACAATAGATGTTTAACTTTTGTGAAATTTATTTCTACAGTGTTGCCACAGGTCAGGGAAATCGGAAAAATTAGGAATTTTTTATTAAAGTTTTGGAAAAAATTTAATTTGCACGATTCATAATTAGTTATTTATTTAATTAATTATTAAAAATCATTGATTTATAGAAGAATTTTAGGTAAGAACACTAAAAAAATTTAATTTTAGAGAAGTTACAAATGTTTGGACAAATTCAATTATATTAAAAAAAAATTTTTAAATTCTCGTCAAAATTTCAATTATTTCTCAAAAATAATAAAATTCTTCTCCAAAATTCAATTATTTTCAAAATTTTAATAAAATTCTTGGTAAAATTTCAATTATTTTCAAAAATAATAAAATTCTTCTCCAAAATTCAATTATTTTCAAAATTTTAATAAAATTTTTGGTAAAATTTCCATTATTTTCAAAAATAATAAAATTCTTCTCCAAAATTCAATTATTTTCAAAATTTTAATAAAATTCTTGGTAAAATTTCAATTACTTTCAAAAATTTTTCTCAATTGGATGATTTTTAGTATCTACTACTTTAATAAAACTTTTCAGAAAAATTCAATTACTAAACAAAAAAAATGTTGATAAAATTCTAAGCAAACATTAAATAATTATTATTCTCATAAATAATAAAAATATCACAGAAATTCAACTATTTACAAATTTTTTATAAATTTCTTCGCAATAATCTAATTATTTTCAAAAATAATAAAAAATTTTACTGCGATTCAATTATTTTCATGAATAATAAAACTCATCATAGAATTTCAATTATTTTTAATACAATTTTAATCGGAATTCCTAGAAAAATGTAATTGTTCTTAAAAATTTTATTAAAATTCTTCAAAAAATCCAATTATTTAAAAATTTGTTGATAAAATTCTTTATGAAAATTCAATTTAAAAAAACATTTATCTATGCAATAAATTATTTATTTTTGTATTTAAATAATTGAATTCTTGTAAAATTTTCTAATGAAAATAGATTTAAAAATGAATTTCAGTTAACATTTTAGATAATAATTGAATATTAAAAGCATTATAGCATGAATTTTCAAAAATAATTGAATTTCGAAAAGGTTTAATTGAATTTTTTAAAATTATTTCAAGTTTCTATTTTCTAAATATTGAAGAATTTCTAATTAATCATTTTATTATTTATGAAAATAATTGAATTCATGCAATGAATTTTCTTGAATTTTCTTGAATTTTTTTTTTAAATAATTGAAATCTTATGGAAAATTTTATTATTTATGAAAATAATTGAATTCTTGCAAACAAACTTTTATTAAATTTTTTTAAATAATTGAATTATTTTCAAAAATTTTATTAAAATATTTTAATTTTAGCGAAGAATTTCATTATTTGTGAAATATAATTCTGCTAAAAACTTTGCCCGTTTATGAATAAATAAATAAATAAATAAATAAATAATTAAATTATTCAAAAAAATTTTTGATAATAATTACATTTTTCGAGATATTTATTTAAAATTGTATTAAAAATAATTGAAATCCTATGAAAAATTTTATTATTTATGAAACTAATTGAATTCTTGCAACAAACTTTTATTACATTTTTTTTTAAATAATTGAAATCCTGTGAAGAATTTTATTATTTATGAAAATAATTGAATTCATGCAACGAAATTTCTTGAATTTTTTTTTAAATAATTGAAATCCTATAGAAAATTTTATTATTTATGAAAATAATTGAATTCATGCAACGAAATTTCTTGAATTTTTTTTTAAATAATTGAAATCCTATAGAAAATTTTATTATTTATAAAAATAATTGAATTCTTACAACGAATTTTATTATATTTTTTTTAAATAATTGAATTCATGTGAAAAATGTTATTACTTGTAAAAATAATTGAATTCTTGCGAAGGATTTTATTAAAATTTTTGTAAATAATTAAATTTTTTTTTTGAAAAATTTTATGGAAATTTAAAATATTATAAAACATTCTTACAAGTTGTTGAGTTTCAAAACGTTTAAATTTGAATTTTTGAAAAATCTCAATTCAAAATTCAAAAAGTCAAAATTCTGTCTGGAAATCAGGGAAAAACAAAATTAATTTTTTGTCTCAATCCTGATCTAGTTTATGCTGCAAATATTTTTCTACTTCCAGGATTAATTTTTTATGCGGTTTCTCTAATTTTTTGATTTTGTTTTTACTCTTTTCCCTATAATAAAATGATTAGAAAAAATTGATAATTTGATATTGATTGGAAAAATTCTTTTCGACAAAAATTCTTTTTGAATAAAAAAATCTAATTGGGATAATCATGGAAGTGTGTACAATTTCACAAAGATGAGAAATATAATAAGTTCATTAAATTTTCTGACAATACTTCTCTTGCGTAATACTTAAATGTTAAATGTAATTATTCTTTCATTGCCCTCATACATAAATGTAAACATGGCTATATATATGCACACGAACTAGAATACATTATAAAACTGGCATGTTGCCTTTTTGAGCTTTTTTTATTATATTCCACAATTATAATACAGCATCGTTGTAATTACATAATTAGACATTACACATATTTAATAAATGGTACCTTCGGCCTATAACAAATTTACTCGCAAATTTGTAAGCTTGTGGTTTATTTATTATTGAAAATACAATAGACACGAAGTCACTATAATACTATATTATGACGAGTGTTAAATCATTAATATGGTTGTAAATTATACTGATTATCTATTTTCAATGACATAATGATTATCAATTTAGAATTTTAATTTTTTGTTTTTTAAATCAGAAATGATATATATCCAAGTGAAAAATACATTATGTCGAAGGAGTGATTGTTATATACGCGAAACGCCAAAGAAGAAATCCTGTCACGTTCTTTTAAAAGAAGATCTTCAACCTTATGACCTGAGACAATAAACGTCCAAGTTGCGTCACTAGTGTGAGAGGGACGAACGTAACTTTACCTTCTAACTTGATTTACTAGCAATCCCTCAAATCTACTTCCTTCCGAAGTGTAAAAAGTTTGCCTGCAAAAATGATGATAAACTTTATAAAGTCTAGCTTGTCAGTTTTAAAACTATGCTCTCTTTATAATAATGTCACATCGTGCATGCATTCACACCTCAAAATCCATTTATCTTTGTATCTTTGTATCTTTGTATTTTTATCTTTGTTTAGTTGAAAGAGGATATTTCGGGGATTTTTATTTCGAGTTTAAAATTAACATTTCATTATAATAAAAATTTAATTATTCACAATTTGGAGAGAGAGAAAGAAAGGTGATGATGGAAATAGAACGATGAGGGAAAATATTCTTCTTTGGTTTTTCATTCGAGGGAAAAAATTATTTTCTCTTATCATTACTTACGATAAGTAGTTATCGTAACATTACTCTTATCGCTACTTCTTACTTTTCTTCTCTTCATTTTTCTTCATCTTCTTGCTTTTATTCTTTTAGCACTTTATCTTAGTTTTTCTCTAAAGCTTGTACTTCTTCATCATCATCATCTACTTTTTCATGTTTTCTTCTTTTTTACTCTTCGAAATTTTCCTTGTTTCCTGTTAACTTTTTTCTCTGAATGGAAAATTTAAACAATACTTAAATTCATCATCATCATCATCATCATCTTCTTGTACTTTTTCATGTTTCCGTTCTTCTTTTTTACTCTTCGAAATTTTTCTTGTTTCCGTTTTTGTTAATCAAAAACTTTTTTCATTGAATTGAGTTTAAGCAAAATAACAAAAATAGAACAAGAAAAATTTTGAAGTAGAGTGAAAAAGAAGAACAAAAACATGAAAAAGTACAAGAAGATAATGAAGAACTTACTCTAAATTTTTCTGAAAAAGAAACCGAATGAAGACAAGAAGCAGAAGTTCTGTTTGAAGAAACTTCACAACAAACTAAAACAAAAAAAAAATTAAAATGTAAAAAAAGATTGACGTGTGAATGTAATGTATACACTCCGGTAAATAACGAATAAGAATATGTTAATAAAATCGGGAAATAAGTTTAGGTTTAAATTTACATACATATTGGAATTGGAAAGTAGAATATTGGTTTGAAAGGCGACCTGATCTTTGCCGCTAAACAAAAGATCGACAAATGTATAGAACTTTATTATTCCCGCAAGTTTCGTAATTTAACGGTCAGCTTAAAAAGATATCATCGCCACTCTCGCAGGTTCCATAAAACTGTCAATATTAAGAATTGAAGAAATACATTTGTATACTGTGTCTCTGCACTCAACTTCACTTCTCTTTATAATATTATATTATATGGATATTTATAAATTTAAAAAAAAAATCCAGTTGCAATTGTATCCAATTACATGCGGCAAGTACCTCTACAAATCATATCAGAGATGAGTCAAATAACTCGTCATAGTGCTGTAATACTTGTCTGGACCAGTTGCTTAATACGGAAGAGAATATATGCAATTTTCGATTATAAATATATACAAACATAAATTGCAAATTGTTATTTAATCTTTATTTATAATATGATTGATATGAAAAATTGAATTTTACGTATTTCTCTCAATTTATTATAATTAAAAACACTTTAGGCGCATCATTTTATAATGATGAATCGCGTGGTTTATTGACTTGCGATTTGCATATAATGCACACGTTTGTAATTTCCAGTTTTTGTTGTGAATATCTTTACATCCAGGGAGACGTTTTATATGAAAATCAAATATATATTTAATTTGAATTTTAATAAAAAATTTAGTAAGACATCATGGAAAAAATATATATATTTGCCTCAGGGACTACTTAACTTTTTTATTTGGTTCAATATAAATTTTATGTAGTTGAAAAAATTGGACACAGTTCAAATAAATTTGATTTGCTTGAAATAAATTTTATCTGGTTCATAAGATTGGGTTTTGTATTTTATTGGAGAATATTTTATTTGCTTTAAAAAGAAATTTTGTTTTATATTCGGAGAATTTAGATTTTGTTCAAATACAGTTTTTCGAAGGATATCAAATTGAGACAAAAAACGAATTAAAACGTTGCTACGCAACATTTTGGATTCGTTTTTTGTCTCAATTTGATAAACTTCGAAAAAATTGGAAGAAATTGGATTTGGATCAATTGTTCAAATACATTTTGTCTCGTTCAAAAAAATTTAGTATTTAATTCGAGAAAATGTTATATGCTTCAAAAGAATTTAGTTTTGTTGGAAAAAATAGATTTGGTTCAAATAAATTTTATCCAGTTCAAAAAAATTTGGATTTTGGAATTTAGTTCAAGTAAATTAATTATATTTGCTACAAATTAATTTTGTTTGATTAAAAGAAATTGTATTTCCTTTAAATTAATTCAATTTGGTTGAATTAATTTTTATCAGGTTCAAATGTTTAGTTTAAGTATTTGGTTCAAGAAAATTTTATTTGCTTGAAATAAATTTCATCTGGTTCAAAAGTTTTGGTTTTTTATATAGTTTAAGAAAATATTATTTGCTTCAAAAGAATGTTGTTTGATTCAAAGATATTGTTCTAGTTAAAGTAAATTTTATTTGGTTCAATTAAATTTTATTTGGTTCAAGTAAATTTTATTTGGTTCAAGTAAATTTTATTTGCATTAAATAATATTTGGTTGGTTCAATGAATTTAGATTTAGTTTAAATAAATTTGATTTGGTTGAAATAAATTTTATCTGGATGATAGAAATTATATCTGGTTCGAAAAAAATTTGGGTTTGGTATTTGATTTAAGAAAATTTTATATGATTGAAAAGAATTTGGTTTTATTCAAAGAAAATAGATTTGGTTCAAAGAAATTGGGTTTGGTGAAAATAAATTTTATCCAGTTCAAAAAAATTTGGATTTTGGAATTTGGTTCAAGTAAATTATATTTGCTTCAAATTAATTTTGTTTGATTCAAAGAAAATTTCAAGAAAATTTTATTTGCTTCAAAGAAATTTCGTTACATTTAAAGAAATTGGATCTAGTTAAAGTATAAGTTTTATTTGCTTAAAATAAATTTTGTTTGGTTCAAAGAATTTGGAAATGGTTTAAATAAATTTTATTTGATTCAAAGAAATTTAATTTGCATGAAAGAAATTTTATTTGTTTCAAAACTTTTGGTTTTTGATACAGTTGAAGAAAATTTTTTTTGTTTCAAAAAAATGTTGTTTGATTCAAAGATTTGGATCTAGTCAGAGTACACTTTATTTGGTTCAAGTAAATTTTATTTGCTTTAAATAATTTTTGTTTGGTTCAATGAATTAAGATTTAGTTTAAATAAATTTGAGTTGGTTGAAATAAATTTTATCTGGATGATAGAAATTTTATCTGGTTCAAAAAAAATTTGATTTTGGTATTTGGTTCAAGAAAATTTTATTTGCTTCAAAAGAATTTGGTTTTATTCAAAGAAAATATATTTGATTCAAAGAAATTTGATTTGGTCAAAGTAAATTTTATCCAGTTCAAAAAAATTTGGATTTTTGAATTTGGTTCAAATAATAAATTATTATATATTTGCTTTAAATTAATTTTGTTTCTTTTAAAGAAATTGTATTTTGTTTAAATTAATTTAATTTGGTTGAAATAATTTTTATCAGGTTCAAAAGTTTAGGTTGAGTATTTGATCCAGAAAATTTTATTTTCTTCAAAGAAATTTTTTTTAATTTAAAGAAATTGGATCTAGTTGAAGTAAGTTTTATTTGCTTCAAAAAAATTTTATTTGGTTTAAAGAAATTTGATTTGTTTGACAAAAATTTTATCTGGTTCAAAAGTTTGGGTTTTTTATTTGGTTGAAGAAAATTTTATTTGCTTTAAAAAATTTTTGTTTGTTTTAAAGAATTTAAATTTAGTTTACATAAATTTTATTTGCTTGAAATATATTTTATCTGGTTCAAAAAAAATTTGGGTTTGGTATTTGGTTCAAGAAAATTTTATTTACTTCAAAAAAATTGTATTTTGTTCTATTATATTTTATTTGGTTCAATGAAATTTTATTTGCTTCAAATACATATTATTTGATTCAAAGAAATTGAATTTGGTTTAAATAAAATAGATTTGGTTGAAATATATTTTTATTTAGATCAATTAAATTTTATTTGTTTCAAATAAACTTAATTTGGTTTAAATTATTATTTGAACTAAATTCAATTTATTTGCACTAAATGCCATTTCTTCGAAATAATATACGTCTATTTATCTCAAATTTTATTTGGTTCAAATAAAATTTTTCTCATGGTGAAGTAATCAATTTCTTGACTATTATCAAATAAATATTTATTTCGATCAGATAATTTTTATTTAAATTAAATAAAGTTCACTTGAACCAATAATTTTTACATTAGGAGCAAATTATACTATTTAGTTGATCTCGAAAAAATATTTAATTGATTTAAATAAAAAATATTTCATACAAATGATTATTTACTTTGAAACAAGTTAAGTTCTTCTTTACTTAAATCAAATAAATTTTTTTTCACTGATACAATTAACTTATAATTTGCTAAGTAATCAAGCATCTTATTATAACCCATAATAATTTAAAATATCAAATTAACACTAAAATAATTTAATCGTAATTACACTTTCAGAATTTGAATATTAGAGATAATTCTAATGCATGAAATTTCTATTTAACGACATGAATAAAATAGTGATATATGTATATATATATTTGCTATTACGTAACGCTCGCGATCCATTATTAACGAATAAGACGAAGAAGGTTTTTGTTCTTTAAGTCAGGAAGAAAGTTGGCAAAAAGACTTGGGTCGTTAAATTGAAAAACAGCAGAAAAGCGTGCAGATAGGTTAAAGGATGAGCTACTACTTGTTTGCCGCGATTGCTTAATTATACACTATATAATAAACGCCTTCTAGAATTACTCCAACTGTAATAATAATAATAATAACATGAATAATAAGAATAAAAAATAAGGAGAATAATTATAATCATAATTTCAATGAGTTCAAAAGCAGTTCAGAAGAGTCATTATGAAAACAATCGAGAAACAACACACACACATACACCAGTTGGTTCGTCACCTGCGACGCGCATCTGTTACCCTTTTAACTGTTTTTCTCATCTTGCGGTAGAAAACTAATCTTCTCTATGCAAATGATCCTATCACTTTCAAAGAGTCCTTCAAAAGTACATTTCAAATATTATTTCACCTTCCCATCCCCCCCTTTTTTTTGATAATGTACTTTGCGTACTTAATTAACCGCACTGATGAATTATGTACCTTTTTTAATTTCTATATATATTTTATGTTCGGAAAAAAGTTGGAAAAAATTTGTCTTACTTAACGAAATTATGAATTTTTTTTGGAAAAGAAATTATCTCGAGAATGAAAGATTTTTAGTTTCTTCAAATGAAATTCAAGATATTTTCAAGTGAGTTTGAGTTTAACTGGAAAGTAATTAAAATTATAATTAAGATGAGAACTTTATACTGTGTACTGTACTTTGAAATTTTCTTGCTTCCTTGTAAATCTTCATTTTGAAATCGTGGTCCATATTTCTTTTTCTCTTCGTAACGGCCTTTTTTCGCCTGTAATTGTAAGATTTCGATTCAGTAACACAAGAGTTGGTATTATAGTTTTTTTTTATTTCGAGGGAGAGTAGCTGTCTGTTAATTTGAGAGGTCATCTTGTGTCGTAATAAAATCTCTCGACTCTGGAGATGTTGACTGGTTAATAAAATAGTTGTGTAAACAATATTTGATGCACTCAATCGTCTATATATAATAGAAATTGTAAAAGAAAATAATGAAACAGAGAAGGAAAAAGAGGGTGAAAAAATTTGCAGAAAGAGAATAAGTGAATATATGAAGAAATAGATTTTCTTTCTTACACTTTCAATTTTTTAAATTTTTATTATTTTTTTGTATTTATTGTTTCTATTTCTATATTATTATTTTTTGTTATTTAATTTATTATTTAATTGAAGGAATTTAATTCTTGGAAAACTGTCATAATTATTACTCATAAATTATTTAATGAATAATTTTACATAATAATTAAAAATATAATCGAATTTTACAAGAATTGAGTTTAGAATTTTATAAAATAATTGAATTTCAAAAGATTTCAAATTAAAATTTTAGAAAATTTTAATTTTAAATAATGTTAATTAAAAATTTTTATTGGGTTAGTTTTTGAAAAATTATTTATTAAGTACTTAATTAATTTAATTAATTAAATTTAGTTTTTGAATTTCAAAACTAAAATTTCAAATGAAAGTTTTAGAAAATTACAATTTTAAATAATTATTAATTGAAAATTCTGATGAAGATAGGTTTCAAGAAAAATTTGCATTTCATTTTTTTTTTTTTAGAAAGTAGTTGAATTTTTTAATTTTTGAACAACAGTCATAAAATTATTACTTATAAATTATTTAATGAACAATTTTGCTTCAAAATTCAAAAAATAATAGAATTTTGCAATAGTTGCGTTTAGAATTTTAAAAAACAATTGATTTTTAAAATTTTCTAAATTGAAATTTTTGAAAATTTCAATTTTAAATAACATTAATTAAAAATTCTGATAAAGTTAGTTTTTAAAAAATTTGCGTTTAATTTTTATTAGAAAGTGGTTGAATTTTTTAATTATTGAATGACTGTCATATAATTATTACTTATAAATTATTTAATGAACAATTTTGCTTAAAAATTCCAAAAATAATCGAATTTTACAACAGTTGCGTTTAGAATTTTAAAAAACAATTGAATTTTTGAAGGCTTCAAATCGAAATTTTAGAAAATTTCAATTTTATAAATAATATTTATTAAAAATTCTGATAAAGTTAGTTTTTGAAAAATTTGCGTTTAATTATTTTTAGAAATTAGTTGCATTTTTTAATTCTTGAACAACTGTCACACAATTATTATTTAATGAATAATTTTGCTTAAAAATTCCAAAAATAATTGAATTTTACAACAGTTGCGTTTAGAATTTTAAAAAACAATTGAATTTATAAAGGCTTTAAATCGAAATTTTATAAAATTTCAATTTTAAATAATATTAATTGAAAATTCTGATGAAGTTAGTTTTTGAAAAATTTGCGTTTAATTTTTTTTAGAAAGTAGTTGAATTTTTAATTCTTGAATAACTGTCATATAATTATTAGTTATAAATTATTTAATGAATAATTTTGATTAAAAATTCCCAAAATAATCGAATTTTACAACAGTTGCGTTTCAAATTTTAGAAAACAATTGAATTTTTAATGGTTAAACTTAAAATTAAAATTCAATTTAATTTTTAAAAATTTCAATTTTTAATAATATTAATTGAAAATTCTAATGAAGTTAATTATTTAAAAATTTGTATTTAATATTTTTTTTTAAGAATTTAGTTGGATTTTTAATTAAATATATTTAATTGAATATTTTCCAACAATTGAAATTTTGTAAAATTGAATTATAAACAAGTGAATTTCAGAATTATTTTAGCTCAACATTTTTTTTTTTTTTTTGAATAATTGGATTTTCTTTAAAAATTCAATTATTCAATTATTCAAAAAAAAAAAATTTCTCAAAAATGAATAAAAATAATTGATTTAGAGAAATTTTTTTTGGGTAAAAATTGTAGAAAATAATTAACATTAGGAAATTACGATCAAGAAAAAAGACGAAATTCTGTCTGGAAAACCGAAAATAGTTAAATTTCCGTGGCAACCCTGTCAGTAAAGAAAATCTTTTCAAAACTTCTTCATATTTCATTGATTTCGCAAAAAAAAATTTTTTTTCTTTTTCACCGTTTTGCATCATAATAAATATCATCTACTTTTTCTAAATGACGAAATCACAGGGAAGATGAGAGAGAGAGAAATTGTATCTAATACTCGTTTATCGTAAAAAAACATTTCGCAACAAAGAGATTGTAATATAGAGTTAATTTGTTCTTAAAGCGAAGAAACATTCGAATATATATATATATGCTTTCAAAAGCATGATCGAAGAATTTATTTTGATAGGTACATTTTATTCTTTTGCCATTTAACTTAACGTCAGACACTTTTAAAACGTTTATTAACATCCCATTGCCAAGTAATTAACATTAATTTTTCCCTCGGTGAAATAAGAGTGAAGTATAAATTAATGATCGTAAAGTCACATGCATTAACTACACATTGTCTCATATTGTCTTTCTCTCTTATTTAGATTCTACATTCTCTCAAGTACTTTACAAATTTTCAAAAAGAAATCCAATTATTTTAATTTGAGAAAATTAAACACTTATTTGCAAAATTATTTCTATAATTATACTGCCATATTAGGAATTCTCAATTATTTATATTAATTCTAATAACTATAAATATTCGTACTTTAAAATTACTGTAAATAGTAATGATAATAATACTACTGCTACTAATAATAATAATTATTATTATTATTATTACTGAAAAGATAAATTAAATAATCAGAATTAATAATTAGTGACAGAGAATCTATCATTCCTATATACTATTAAATTATAAACCGTGTGACTGGCGCGAAGAAAAGAATAATGAGATTGAGGAGAAGAGATATTTTACAAAATATAATGTTTTGAAGAATTCATCTCCAAGAATCTTGGCAAAAAAAAAAAAAACTATATCTCTTTTCAATCTTATGCTGTGAGGAATGTCAAAAAGAAGAAAACTCCCGTTGCATGTAAAATGCAAATTGAATTTGATAAATATGGTATTTTTCATCACGCGCCGAGAATAGGCAATAATGAAACAAAGGAGTTTATTTTGAGAACTTATTCGCCTGCTCAATGGAGAAGAAGATTGCGCAGAACGTGAGTGGATTCTGCGATTCAACAACTACCGAGAGTGGGACACTATGATCAATTCTTATCAGGGAAAAAAAATCAATTTTGTTAAGATATTTCTCTGTGTTTCATCCATTATTCTCATAGGATATAGAAAAACAGCGAAAACACGCGAATTAAGTCATTTATCTTATCAACTTAAATCGAAATGGAAAATTCTCTAAATCTAAACTGGTTGAAAAGATTAATTTTAATTAGCAGGGCTCGAACTACTAGGTCGGTGAATTTCGTAAAAGTCTGTAACTTTGCTTGAAATCCAAAAAAGTCCGTTTTTTTGAAAAAAAAAGGACCGTAAAGTCCGTAATTTGATTCAAAAAAGATGAAAAGTCGGTAAATTGTACGATATAATTTTGATGATTTTAGAGAAATTACAAATAATTGCAGAAATTCAATTATTTTCAAACATTTTTTTTAAATTCTCGTCAAAATTTCAATTATCTTTCAAAATAATTAAACTCTTCTCCCAAATTCAATTATTTTCAAAAAATTTCCTCAATTCAATGATTTTCAATATCTACTATTTTCATAAAATTTTCCAAAAGAATTCAATTATTTAAAATAAAATTTATGAAAATTTAATAATAATTAATTTAACAACTTTTAATTATTTTCAAAAAATAATAAAAATTCCACAGGAATTAAATTAAGAAAATTTTTTATAAATTTCTTCGCAATAATTTAAGTAATTTCATAAATAATAAAATTTCTACGGGGATTCAATTATTTTCGTAAATAATAAAATTCTTTTTAGGTATTTAATTATTTTCATAAATAATAAAACTCATTGCAGAATTTCAATTATTTTTAATACAATTTTAATCGAGTTCCTCCAAAAAATTATACTTGAAAATTTTATTGAAATTCTTCAAAAAAAATTCAATTATTTAAAAATGTATTAATAAAATTCTTTATTAGAATTCAGACAATTTAAAAAAACATTCATTTAAGCAATAAATTATTTATTTTTGTATTTAAATAATTGAATTCTCGTAAAATTTACTAATGAAAATTGATTTAAAAATGAATTTCAGTTAAAATTTTAGATAATAATTGAATATTAAAAACATTAAAGAATTAATTTTTATAAATAATTGAATTTCGAAAAGGTGGAATTGAATTTTTTTAAAAATTATTTCAAGTTTTTATTTTCTAAATATTTAATTAAATATTTAATTGAAAAATTTTTGAATATTCAAAATTTCGTAAAATTAAATTGTAAACAAATGGATTTGAAAATTCTCTGGAAACTTTTGCAAAAATTATTAAAAAATAATTTATATAATTGTTCATTTATTTTTTTCGTAGAATTTTAATAAAATTTGTTAGAATCATTTTTTTTGAAGATAATTGAATTCTTGCAAAACATTTTATTATTTATGAAAATAATTGAATTCTTACAACGGATTTATTTTTAATACAATTTTAATGGAATTCCTCGAAACAATTCTTAAAAATTTTATTAAAATTCGTCAAAAGAATTCAGTTATTTAAAAATTTATAGATAAAATTCTTTATCAGAATTCAATTTTAAGAAACATGCATTATTTTTAACATTATTTGAAACAATTCAATAAATTGTTATTTTTTAATTTAAATTTAATTGAATTCTAGTAGAAATTTCTTATTAACATTGATTTGAAAATGGATTTCAGTTCAAATTTTAGATTATAATTTAATTTTACAAGCATTAGAGCGTAAATTTTTAGAAATAATTGAATTTTGAAAAGGTTTCCAATTAAAATCTTTGAAATTTTGAATTTTTTATATTTTTAACTAACAATTTTTTTAAAAATTATTTAAAGGTTTTATTTTCTAATATATGTTTAATTGAAGAATTTACGAATAATTGAAATTTTGTAAAATTTAATTGTAAACAAATGAATTTGAAAATTCTTAAAGAACTTTTTCAAAAATTATAAAAAATAATGGATTCATGGAAGATGTTTAGTTAAAAATACGAAAGAAAAATTCAATTTTGTAAAAGTTACAAACTATTACAAAAATTCAATTATTTTCAAACATTCTTTGCAAAAATTCAATATTATTCAAAAGTAATAAAATTTTTCTTAAGGATTTAATTATTTTCACAAATAATAAAACTTATTCCAGATTTTCAATTATTTTAATTTTTATCAAAATTCTCGAAAAATGTAATTATTTTTAAAAATTTTATTAAAATTCGTTGATAGAATTCAATTATTTAAAAATTTGTTGATAACGATTCTTTATGGGAATTGAGTTTTAAGAAACATTCAATTATTCAATAAATTATTTATTTGCATTTTATTTGTATTTAAATAATTGAATTCTAGTAGAATTTTCTAATAAAAATTGATTTTAAAATTAATTTCAGTTACAATTTTAGATAATAATTGAATATTAAAAGCAATTCAGCGTGAATTTTTAGAAATATTTGAATTTTGAAATTTTTTTGAAAAAGTCTAATTGAATTTTTTTAATATTATTTTAAGTTTTTTTTCTAATATTTATTTCATTGAAGAATTGACGAATAATTGAAATTTCGTAAAATTGAATATTGCAAACAAATGTATTTGAAAATTGTCAAAGAACAAGTTTTGGAAAATTATTAAAAATAATTGATTTAAAAAAGAATTTTAGTTAAAAATTCTTGTAAATAATAATTGAATTGATTTTATCACCGATCTTCAATTATTATAAAACATGAAGAAATCGATGACTCCGAGTCGAAGACTCGGAGTTATCGATATCTTCATGTTTTATAGTTATGAAAAATTTAATTTATAATTTTACGTAAAATTTTTTCGTATTTGACTCGGATTGGTTATATTTTTGTCAGTAATTGGTTCGTAATTTTTCCTTTTTGGTCCGTAAAGTCCGTATTTTTAAATATTTTTACTGGTTCGAGCCTTGAATTAGTGAAAATCGGTAAAAATTTGTAAAATTTATTAATTTTTCACTTAAACTTTTAGTAAAGAATAATATTATTTTTAGAAGTAATTGTAAAATTTTTTGACAAGAATTTTGCTGAATTATCAACTGACCAATTTCTAGATGTGACTTTTCACTAATTGAGTTTTACATCAAAAAGAAGAAAAACTAAATTTTTTTGTCATAGATATAGGTCTCTAAATCAAGGGCTGCAATGAATAAATTTGCATCGCCTTCTATATGGGAATCAGAGTGAGACGCATCTTGTATATATACTTCTGTCGGAGTTTCCGTATACGAGTCGTTATATGTTCGATTGAAAAGCTTCTTATGAAATTAGTACGTGCTTCCTATAAAAAGAGAGTTTCCGAATGATTTTATTTTCGCAGAGAAAAAAAATTCGACGGAAACTATTTTTTTGCCTCTAGTGATATCACGAGAGTAAAGAAACTTTAAGGAATTATTGAAAAATTCAATTTCAAGTCTATTATTACTTTTCTTTGAAAATAATAGTTTTGAGTTTAATGAAATAATTCTGTTATTAAATGAATTTAATTTCATATTCTGTAAAGTAGAATTATTGTCAAAAATAAAAACAGAAAGAAAACTGGGGACCAAAATAGATTAAAAATTAAAATAATAAAAAAAGGACTGTATGTTTGTAAAATTAAGTCTCTGTCAAAGAATTTAAAGTCGTATTATATGTAGATTTAAAAAAAAATGTTTGAAGAAATTTTTAAGTTTAGTTTTAAACAAGTGCAGAGCACACTCGATGAGTTTTTAAAGTTTCAACGCAGCCTCCATAAGAACTCGTCATAAGAAGTAGAAGACCGTCTTTCAGTACTTTGTTGACGAAAACTTTTCGAATAAAATTTCTTTCAGCGCTAACACAACTTGTAACTGCAATATATATAAATATAAATGATCGTCAAACTTTCGTTACTAGCCTCAGTGTCAACAAAGTACATTAATACTTTTTTTCCTCTCTCTTCGATTAAGCGTGCGTTCTAATTTTTTAAAAATGTAAAAAAGTTATCATTAGAGGATTTTTTTCTAAATTTTTCCCTAAATTGGTTGAAAAATTGTACCTTCATGTAAAGATAAATAATTTTTTACAAATAATACCGATTCGCATTGTAAAAGACCTATAGGTGCAGATTACGACAGTCTTCACGATAATATCGGCAATATAAATAATTGCACTGGTTTTACCATTCCTCATTTTTCGTAATCATCTCTTATTCACAATCACTAAACATTATATATCAATCTTCAAAGTCTACGAGAAATATGTATGCATTTATTTGATTTCAGCATTATTTTATATTTTTTGTTCATATAATACTTTCATTTTTCACAATATTTGTATAATTTTCTTCTTGTTCGCGATTTGCTTTTTTTTATTTGTTCTTCTATAGAATTCATTCTTTTGTTCTTTGAATTTTTTTTCTCGGTTCTCTAATTATTGGGTTATCAGTATATCATATTGTACTTTTTAAGAATGTAGAGTGTAAATAATAAATATTACTATCAGTAAATTTCGGACTAAAAGAATTTACATTTTTGACTGAAGTTTAGTCGTAAGCAAAAGATTTTAAGTTCCAAAATTAAAAGTTTGTAATTTATAATTTATTTTTCATTTATTTTGATTTTTAGTTGTGAAAAATTAGAGTTTGAGACTTTTTTATGTATGATTCTTAGTAAAAGAAATTAACATAATTTGAATTTCAAATTCAAAGTAAGAGCCCAATAAATAAATTCGTAAATAATAAAATTCTACAAAGGAATTCAATTATTTTCATAAATAATAAAATGTTTCGGAGAAAATTCTATTATTTTCATAAATAATAAAATATTTCGGAGGGATTAAATTATTTTCAATAGAATTTTAATAAAATTTCTCTACAGAATACAATTATTTTTAAAAATAATATTTGAATTTAATTATTTTCCAGAGTTTTAATAAAAATTCAATTATTTTCAACAATTCTGATAAAAAATTCTTCGAAAAAATTCAATTATTTTTATAAATTGTAAAATTCTTGGCGAGAATTCGATTATTTTGATAAATAATAAAATTCCTTTGAGAAATGCAATTATTTTCAATACAATTTTAATAAAATTTCTAAGAAAAAATTCAATTATATTTAAGATAATTTAAATATAATTTCTCTATCAGGTTCAATTATTTTTAAAAATTGTAATAACATTTTTTTAAACAATTAAATTGTTTTTAAAAGTTTTTAATAAAATTTTTTATAAATTTTAATTATTTTAAAAATTTTTAGTAAAAATTATTTCTAAACAATTCCTTTATTTTCAAAAAAATTGAAATAAATTCTTCAAAACAATTTAATTATTTTAAAGAATTTTAATAAAAATCTTTAAAAAAAATGTTGATAAAATTCTTGAAATTAATTCAATAATTTTTAAATTTTTTTTATAAATACTTTACAAGAATTCAATGATTTTCAGTACATCGACAATATTTAATTATTTCTGAAAATAATTAAATTTTTGAATAGAATTTTAAGAAAACTTTTTTAAATAATTAAATCCATGCGAAAAAATCTATTATTTCTGCAAATAATTGAATTTTTGGAAAATTTTAAAAAATAAATAAATTTTTGAGAAGAATTTTATTAAAATTGTATTTAAAATTGTTAAATTCTTGTGAAAAATTTATTATTTAATAATATTATTGAATTCTTTCGAAGAATTTAAAAAAATGTTTTAAAATAATTTAATTTTTCGTGGAATTCAATTAAAATTGTATTTAAAATAATTGAATTCTAGAATTGGATTTTATTAAAATTTTTTTTAATAATTGAACTATCCTGTGAAAAATTCAATTATTTTTTAAAATAATTGAATTTTCTCAGGGAATTTTTACAAGATATTTTTAAAAATAATTGAAATTTTCGGAGTAATCAATTAAAATATTCAATTATTCGATAAATCATTTTTTTGAATTCTAGTAGATTTTTCTAATAAAAATCGATTTAAAAATGAATTTCAATTGAAATTTTAAATTATAATTAAATATTTAAAGCATTATAGCTTGAATTTTTAGAAATAATTGAATTTCTTATGTTATTTGAAGTTTTTATTTTCTAATATATATTTAATTGAAGATTTTTCGAATAATTGAAATTTTGGAAAATTGAATTGTAGACAAATAAATTTGAAAATTCTCAAAGAACTTTTTTATAAATAAATTATTAAAAATAATAGATTTATAGAAAAATTTTAGTTAAAAACGATAAGAAAAATTTTAATTTTAGATGAGTTACAAATTATTGCAGAAATTCAATTATTATTTTCAAAAGAAATTCTTTGCAGATATTCAATTATTTTCAAAAGAAATTCTTTTCAGAAATTTAATTGTGTTCAAAAATAATAAAATTCTTCTTAGTGATTCAATTATTTTCACAAATAATAAAACTCATCGCAGAATTTCAATTATTTTTAATACAATTGTAATTGAATTTTTCGAAAAATTTTGTTATTATTAAAAATTTGTTGATTTAATTTTTTTTAAGAGAATTGAATTTTAAGAAACATTCAATTATTCAATAAATTTTTTATTTTTGTATTTAAATTGAATTCTTGTAGAATTTTTAAAAAAAAATTGATTTAAAAATGAATTTCTGTTAAAATTTTAGATAATAATTGAATATTGAAATCAATATAGCGTGAATTTTAAGAAATAATTGAATTTTGAAATTAATTTCTTTTGAAAAAGTTTAATTGAAAATATTATTATTTATGAAAATAATTGAATTTGTGGAATTTTGTGGAATTAATTTTTTTTTTGAGAAACTTTAATTGCGGATTTTTTTTTTTTTTTTGAAATTATTTAAAGCTTTTATTTTCTAATATATATTTATATGAAGAATTTACGAATAATAATTGAAATTTCGTAGAACTGAATAAAAGGAGAAGAATAAAATTTTAGTTAAAAATCCTTGAAAATATAAATTGAATTGACATGATGAAAATAATTTTGAAAAAGTACAATATTCTTATAATATAAAATAATGATTTTATCTTTAGACCATCTTTAATTATTATAAAACAAGAAGAAATCGATCACTCCGAGTCTTCGACTCGGAGTGATCTATTTCTTCATGTTTTATAATTAATAATTATGAAAAAATTTAATTTATAGTTTCAAGTTCGAGCCCTGCCATAATTTTGGTTTTTAAGATGAAAACGGTTTTAGTTTACATTTTCCCCAAATGACACTAAAAAATTTTAAAGAATCAAGTCATGTACAGTTCTGTGCAGAAGAAATGTTTCAAAAAACACTTTTTCTTACTCTCTAAATCTGAATTCAAAGTTGATTGTTAAAATCAACTTGAAAAGTTGATTGTCTTTTCTTGTATTGTAAAAAAAAAGGAATGAAATGATAGAAATAATTTTTAAAAGAATAAGCTATGAGGTTTTTCGCAAGAAACAGATTAAATGATTTCTATCGTGATGTTACTAAATTGAAGTAAGCCCGACTTTCCTAATCCGCTTTCGATGTTTTCTATGTGTATATAAAACAGAGTAATTCGATTGAATGAATAACCAATATTTCTTCATAACATTTTGTTCATAACAATAATAATGTTATAATTGGTTAAATGTCAATTTCTCGATCGAATTCTTTTTCAAGACATGGTTTATGCAGCTTAAATAATAAAGAAGTCCATTTCCCAGCAGCAGCAGTTCAAAGAATATATGAACTCATGACGAAGAGAGGTGATGCGGTAACCGGATAACTCTTATATAGAATTATGTACATAAATGTATTATGTCATGTGTGCACGAGAACTATTCTCTGACTGTGCCATCGGTGGATGGATGAACTTACACGCTCACCTCGTGTTTCGTATAGCAGTGAAATTGCTTTCCATGTCGTTGAGACATGAATGTATATATACGCGTTCTCTCTCTCTCTTTCTCTCTTTCTCTGCATTATCCCCAAGCTTTCTGTGATTCTCGGCAAATTCCCACTGGAAAGCTAGTCCTGATCCACATTTTCTCTCTCTTTCTCTCCTTCTCTCTCTCTTCTATTCCCGAAAGCTCGTCTGAAGTCTCAGTAAAACTTACAACCGTGGAACTGACACGATTCTATTACAGAATTTAATTTTAAATTCATATTTTCAACAAGTAAATTCCCTAACTGTGAATTTTTAATTTCTTTATTCTATCAAGTTCGTGGAAAATTTTACAATTTTTAATTTCCCATTTGCATATTTAATTTTTTATTTGAAACTCTTCTGACCCAGTCATAAAAGTTTTATATACTGAAAAAAAAAAATTTATTTGATGAATACAATAGAGAAGTAATCGGTTATTTGAGTATGTAATATTTATGTACTTGAAATAAATATTGTTCTTTTAAATTAATTAAATAATATTTACGTTTAAAGTTTTTTTTATTACAGAAGAGCTTTTTCCGAAACATGGAGATACTCAGAACTTATTTAGAATTTATTTACGATTCAAAAAAAATTTGTATCTTGATAAACGACGCTGGTCTTGTGTAAATTTATTTTCACAATTTTTGGAGTCGAATATCACAAATTCGGGCTTTAATTTATCAAATTGAAGCTTTTTTTTTATTAAAAAATGGTTTTTTCCGAAACACTGCGGAGAAACTTTATTAGAATTTGTTTCCGATTCAGAAAAAAATTGTGTCTTAAATAACAAAGCTGGTCTTGACGATTTTTTAAAACCATTTTTAGAGACGAATACCAAATTTGGGCTTTTTTCTTTCAAATTGAAGCTTTTTTTATTAAAAAAAATTGCTTTTTCCGAAACACGAAGGAACTTTTTTTTAGAATTTATTTCCGATTCAGAAATGATTTGTATCTTAAAAACCACGCTGGTCTTGACAATTTTTTTTTAACCATTTTTGAAGACAAATTCCAAATTTGGGCTTTCTTTCATCAAATTGGAGCTTGTTTTAATTAAAGAAGAGCTTTTTTCGAAACTTGGAGGTACTCAGAACATATTTAGAATTTATTTCTGATTGAAAAAAAATTTTGTATGTTGATAAACGACGCACGTCTTGTGTAAATTTATTTTCAAAATTTTTGGAGTCGGATAACAAATTTTGCTTTTTTTTTATTAAAAAATAGCTTTTTACGAAACACGGAGAAACTTTATTAGAATTTATTTCCGATTCAGAAAAAAATTGTGTCTTGAATAACAACGCTGGTCTTGACAATTTTTTTTTAACAATTTTTGGAGACGAATACCAAATTTGGGCTTTTTTCCTTCAAATTGAAGCTTTTTTGTTCTTAAAAAATAGCTTTTTCCGAAACACGAAAAAACTTTTTTAGAATTTATTTCCGATTCAGAAATGATTTGTATCTTAAAAAAACGCTGGTCTTGTAAATTTATTTTCACAATTTTTGAAGTCGAATATCAAATTTGGGTTTTTTTTTATTAAAAAATAACTTTTTCCGAAACACGAAAAAACTTTATTAAAATTTATTTCTGATTCAGAAAAAATTTGTTTCTTGAAAAACAACGCTGGACTTGACAATTTTTTTTAAGAATTTTTGAAGACGAATACTAAATTTGGGCTTTTTTCCTTCAAATTGAAGCTTTTTTTAATTAAAAAACAGCCTTTTTTAAACCAGGAGGTACTCAGAACTTTTTTAGAATTTATTTCCGTTTAAAAAAAAAATTGTATCTTTAATAGGCAAAATAAATTTAAAATTGAATTAATTTAATTAATTTAATTTTGCAAATTTATTTTCACAATTTTTGGAGTCGAGTATCAAATTTGAAATTTTTTTTCATCAAATTTGAGCTTTCTCCAAAACGCGGAGAAACTAAGAGCTTTTTTAGAATTTATTTCCGATTCCGAAAAAATTTGAACCTGGAAAAAGGTCTTGACAATTTTTTAAAACATTTTTTGGAGTCGAATATCAAATTTGGGCTTTTTTCCTTTAAATTGAAGTTTTTTTTTTATTAAAAAAGAGCTTTTTTCGAAACACAGAGGTACTCAGAACTTATTTAGAATTTATTTCCGATTCAGAAAAAAATTTTTGTCTTGGAAAACGACGATGGTCCTTGAATTTTTCTAGAATGTTATTAACTTAAAAATTTTTGAATCACAATTAATTTTAAAGCAATACGTTAATTTTTTTCTATTTCAGTAATCAATTGATTTAACTTTTTATAATTAAATTTCTAAAGTAATATTTTTAAAGTTAATAATTTTAATTATTAAGTATTATTTTTCATGTTTTAAATAATAATTAAAGTAAAAGTAAAAATTATAGATTTATAGAATTTAATTTTAATTTAGTTAATTTAATATTTTAATTTAATAAAATTTAATTAATAGCAATTAAGTAGTACAAAAGATTTCTGTTGAAAACTGTTGCAATTTTCAAAAAAAAAAATTGAGTTTCAGAAGTTCAAAACAAATTTTTGAAAATTTCTATTGTTTTAAAGAAAATAATAATAATTGAATATTTATTTTACATATAATTAAAAAAATTATTTAAGTTTTAAAAGATTCTCCTTTAAAATTAAACATAATTTTTTAAGAAATTAGGTTTCTGAGATATTTAATTCAATTGTTTATAAAGATACATATTTGAATAAAGATACTTGAATTTTTTATAAATTTTACTGAAGAGTTATCAGGTTAATTGAAATTTTATGAAATTTAATTAAAAATTATTAAAATTCTATAATAAAATTTCGTTAGAGGTTTAAACAATATTAAATTTTAATCTAAAAAAAATTAAATAATTTTTTTTTTTTGTAAAATTGATGATTTGGAAAAATTTTGTTTAAACTTCTGAAAAATTAGTTTTTTAAAATTATTTCAGTTTTATTCTTCAAAAGAGAATTGTATTTTTATAAAAGAAGTATAATTGAAAATTTTTGAATTATGAGTAATTTACTAAAACTTTTATTAAAAATTTATGAATTCTTTGAAAATTTATCCTAAATTGTAAATTTGTAATAAATCGTTTTCGAAAACTATTATGAACTGTTCACAATTTTCGCATATAATAGAAAAACTTTTTATGAAATTGCAAACAAATTGATATAGAGATGATTTGGAAGAGGAAAAAAAATTGCCATATATTTTCGCAACTTCTCTTTTATGTGTAACTATTAGATTGAAACCTCTAGTCCATAAACGCGTCATATAAACTGTAATCATATTTTATGAATATGAACACGAAGCAAATATAATTATATTTCATATATGAAATACGACTTCACACGAATTCGTTCCACGTTACGTTTAATTTTTCCAACTAAAACTTTTCATTTAAAAGCATACTTTAATAATGTCAACTAATGATTTGAAATTTTATTATTTGTTTTAATATTCGAATTGTGAAATGGAAATATTATAAAATAATCATAAAACAAATACTTAGTACCTAAAGAAATTTTTTATTTCATAATATAGATAAAATACAATTAAATATAATCAATTTAATCTTTACATAAAATTACTATAAAATTTTAATACTTTTTTGATATTTAGCATAACAAACAAAAGAAGAGAAAAAATCCCTCGAAGAGTATTGTGAAAAAAATTTTCAGTTTTCTAATTTGGAAATTTAGAATTTAGTAATCGATCTTTGTGAAAATAGAAGTAGGAAAGGAATTTGAAAATAAAAAAAAATTCAAAGATATCCGCAATTGATTATTATCTGGTGAGAATTGATTTTCCTTATTATATGAGGTGAATGAACCACGAAGTGTGTGTGTGAGTGTGCTTACACAATAGTACATAACGCTTAATAATAATCGAATGTAATAATATTTACACATCACTACCGATTTGATCGCCAAATTATTCCGCCTAATTAATCCATGATTCACGCGTGTCTATCTAACAAAGTCGTGAAGATAAGATTGTATAAATTTTTTTCTCCTTCTAATCCCCTACAATATAAATCATGACAAATTTAAATTTCTCTATATCTAATAGAATTAATATTTGCACGTTAGTGCCCTTCTCGACCCCATAAATAATCAATTAACGCCAATACATAATTTAAAAGGGAAAAATAAAATAAAAAAAGAAATTTTTATTTTCCTCGTTTATATATATTTATACATTGACCTTATAAATGCTTCGCTATTTTGAATTTAATATTTTTCGCGACGACGCGACGCGAAGCTTTTAAAGGTTTCATTTCTAATGTTACAGAAGGCATTTTCAATTATATTAGCGCCGAGTTGTTTATATATTCTTGTTTTATATATATTACGGTCTCACTATTCAAAGGGATTAGATTTTCGAAACTGAAAAATATTTGCCATATACAAATATTATAATAAAAGATTGTCGCCTCAATGGTGTGTATATATAGGCTTAATAACGTGGGAATAGGAGATATGATCTTTTACAATCATGACTCGACCTTCGGAGGATCGTTGAAATGAGGATTCGTGATGATCGAAACGAGGTCTGATCAACAGCTGACAGATAAATCAGGATTCACTGCGATGGTACGTCCGAATAAACTTCGAAATCGATTTGACTTATTATCCTCAGAACTATCCCTATTCGCACGAATTAAATCAATTTTTTTTTTATTTTTACATTGTATTTTTTTGTCTCTTTCGTTTATATTCCTTCTTCTTATTTTCTCTATCTATCTATCTCTCTCTCTTTGAAGAGGATTAGGATAGTATTGATTTTGTCTCTTTCAATTTTAGAAAGTTCTGATGGCAAACATGAACTTTTTCTATTTTGACGAAGAATAGAATTTCAAAAAAAAGGAAAGATAAATAACTTTTTCGTTTGATCAAGTTTCTTTTTAGATATATATATATATATATACAATTCTCATCCCCATGATTGAAGGATCAGTTTAATAGAATTTAGAATTGCAATTTTATTGAAATTTTCTAGTGTTTCAACTTTCAATTGATTGAATTTCCATTTAATCGGGTTTTGTCAGTTTAATCAGAATTTCTAAATTATCTGAATTCTATATAATTTTGAATTTTGAACCGACCTTTTCAATTGTATTTTAGAGAAATTAGGAAAATTTCAAGGAATTTTATTAAAAATACCCTTTTTTAATTTAATTTTTTTCAATTTTATTAAAAATACTCTTTTTTAATTTAATTTTATTAAATTTTATTAAAAATATTTAAAATATTTTATAAAAAATTAAAAATAATTAAAAGTATTAAAAATAAAAAATAAAATTAAAAGTATTAAAAATACTTATTGAAAATTAAAATAGCTATCAAATCTCTAAAATTATCATACAAAAAAATACTTTTCTTTTATACAAAAATATTTTGAATAAAATAAAATAATAAAAAAAAAATCAAAAATTTGAAAAAAGTAAAAAAGGAAAATTCATGACATGAAAAATTTTCGACCAAAATTCTTTGCCGTTGGTCAAAAATTCATAACTCGAAAGTAACTTTCAAAAAAAGGTATTTTGACTCGTTTTTTTGATAATTTAAAAGGTGTTTAAACTTATTCTTGATACTTTAAAACTGGTTCAAATTCACAGTAAAAATAAAGTCTCATTTTCACCTATGAAATATAAAAAAAAATTCTTCGCAAAAATTCAATTATGTTTGAAAATTTTTTTAAATTCCTGTCAAAATATTCAATTATCTTTAGAAATAATTAAATTCTTCTCAAACATTCAATTATTTTCAAAAAGTTTTAATAAAATTGTTGGCAAAATTTCAATTATTTTTAATACAATTTTAATTGAATTCCTCGAAAAATGTAATTATTCTTAAAAATTTGATTAAAATTCGTCAAAAGAATTCAATTTTTTAAAAATTTATTAATAAAATTCTTTATGAGAATTCAAATTTAAGAAACATGAAATTATTCAATAAATTGTTTTTTTTGTATTTAAATAATATGCATTATAGCGTGAATTTTTAGAAATAATCGAAGTTTGAAAATGTTTAAAATTAATATCTTTGCAAATCTGAATTTTTCATATTTTTAACTAACAAGTCTGTTGAATTAATTTTTTTGAAAAAGTTTCATTGAATTTCTTTTGCAATTATTTCGAGTTTTTATCTTCTAATATATATTTAAAATTGAAGAATTTACGAATAATTGAAATTTTGTAAAATTGAATTCTAAACAAATGAACTTGAAAATTCCCAAAGACCTTTTTCATAAATTATTAAAAATAATGCATTTATGGAAGAATTTTAGTTAAAAACACGAAAAAAAATTAAATTTTGGAAAAGTTAGAAATTATTGCTGAAATTCAATTATTTTCCAGAGTAATAATATTCTTTGCCAAAATTAAATATTGTTCGAAAATAATAAAATTCTTCTTAGGGATTCAATTATTTTCACAAATATTAAAACTCATCGCAGAATTTCAATTATTTTCAATACAATTTTATTCGAATTCTTCAAATGAATTCAATTATTCTTAAAATTTTTTATTAAAATCGTCGAAAGAATTCAATTATTTAAAAATATGTTGATAACATTCTTTATGGGATTTTAATTTTAAGAGACATTCCATTTTTATTAAATAATTGAATTCTAGTAGAATTTTCTAATAAAAATTTATTTAAAAATGAATTTCAGTTAAAATTTTAGATAATAATTGAATATTAAAAGCAGTGTACCGTGGATTTTTAGAAATAATTGAATTTTGAAATTAATTTTTTTGAAAAAGTTTAATTGGATTTTTTTATATTTTAAGTCTTTATTTGAAGAATAGAGGAATTGAAAAATTTTCGAATAATTAAAATTTCGTAAAATTGAATACTGTGAAAAAATGGATTTGAAAATTTTCAAAGAACATATTTTCGAAAATTATTAAAAATAATTGATTTAAAGAAGAATTTTAGTAAAGCATTCTTGAAAATAATAACTGAATTGATGATTTTATTATTCGGTTATCTTTATGTCAATCATTGTTGAAAATTAGCAGTTTTTAATATAAAATAGTAAAACTAATTTCAGATTGCATATCCTTATTTTTACGCAAGTCGAGTTTAAATTAAGACTGTTTAATTTCAGATAGTTCTTAAAATAAAATTTATTTTCTACTCTGTATTTGAATTTTTTAAGAATCTTATTGAAATTTTTAAAACTCCTTAAAATTGCCATAACTTT
This sequence comes from Leptopilina heterotoma, assembly GCF_015476425.1. Taxonomy (NCBI): domain Eukaryota; kingdom Metazoa; phylum Arthropoda; class Insecta; order Hymenoptera; family Figitidae; genus Leptopilina; species Leptopilina heterotoma. Next base: position 487,896 of record NW_025111206.1, read on the forward strand.
TTATGTATAATTATCCGAATCGGATTTTTGGAAATTATCCAATTTCGCTGATCCTGTAAATTAACTCTTTTGGGGTGTTTATAAAATCAGTTTCTAAAAAGCGAGCCTAGGTAAAATCTTTTTTTATATTCCATTGCAAAACATATGCAAAAAATTGACTTTTTTTGGCTAAATTTCTTGAATTTTTTCATTTTTTGCTCTAACTCTTGATGTAATTATCTAATTCGTCTGTTTATCAAATGAATTTAATAATGACGTAAAGAACCCGCGATTTTAGTATTTAGTGCGAGTTGATTTTTTTTATAAATATATATTTAATTGTATAAAATTAGAAGAGCTGTAATGAACAAAAGAATTGACCTAATTTTAAAGGAAAAAAAAAGAATCCTTGATCTTATAAAATACAAATCAATCATTGATAATTGATTTGTCTTGATCCTTATTGCGATCTCCTCCCTAAACATGAACGATTCCATCAGATTAACCTCTTTCATCTTGAGTATAAATTTTCAATTGACGCGAATCCATTAACAAAAGCAAATCCTTGTAGACATCAAGTACAAGATCAATCGACAAATCTAATTTCGTGTACATAACTCGCAATTAGAGATTAAAAGATTAAATCTTTAGTACGAGTCTGTGAAGTATGTAGAATTTTTCTTATGTAAAATATTGATTGTGTCATTTTCTCTAATAATTGGATTTTTAAATACGCAATTCTACATTTTTTTAGAGAGAGATAAACAGGAAGATATCGATATTTTTTTTTTATTAATTTATTTATTTTGTAATAATGTCATAACTTGACGTTGTTTTTCTGCAAATTAAAAGTCAATTAAAGTTATGTAAAAAGTAAGGGAAAAAGGGTAGAAATACCTAAAAGTGATCGAATCAATTTTTTTGTAATTAAAATTTTATTTATAGCAAACTAACCTTGATTAGTTGATAATAATTCCGCATTGTTAAAAAAAATTACGAGTTATGATTGCATTTTTTTTTATTGTCCTTGAGAATGTAAGAGATACGAAAAAAATAATTGCGAGTAATGACTAAAATAGTTGAGATGTTTTAGGATGATTGATTTTCTGCCTTGATATTATACACACACAATTGTGTAACTTTCGCAATAATTTTCTTTTTTTTTTGAGAAAGAGAGAGAATAATATTTTATATTGTTCGTCATTAAATATATATTATATTGAAATCGATAGATCGGGTCGCATTGCGCACTGTTTTTACATATTGTATTCATAAATTTATCTAAGCAGCACATCTATCTCTCTCACCTTTTTAAATAGCACGATTTTCTATTGGATGGCAAAGAGCGAGAAAACGGATTTCTAACTTTCTGTCAATTGCCAAGGACTGTGCGCGAGGCAAAGCTCCCTATGTACCACGTAACATCCCCTTAGAAGGATTCGACCAAAGACAAACACGCGTCTCAGTTCAATCACTGTATCGAGATCGACTCTATTTTCCATCACGTTTATTGCTAAAAGTCCGATTCATCCCAAGCAACCCACGCGATATCCAAACGCGATTCTTCTCACGATTATCTCGACGATTTCTTTTTTCAAGTTTCATGTGCGCTCGCTAAAAAAAAAGGAATAACAATACTCGAAAATATTCATCTTATTTATTAGCTATTAAGAAGAAATTAAAATTGTAAAAATTAATTAAAATAATTAAATATGAAAAATTGACGAATCAAAAAATTAATTAAAATAATTAAATATAAAAAATTAACTAAAAAAATAATTAAATTTAATGAGAAAACATTATATACTAAAATGATGTATAAAAATATTTTTAAATGATTTTGTTTAATTGAAATTAGTTTCTACTCTCTAAATTTGAATCAGTTAAAAATAACTGATTTAGAAACGAAAAGTTAGTCACTAATTTAAATAGTAATATTTCTATTGACAATTAGCTAAAAATAACTCATTATCAGAAAATAATTGATGTTTCAGTAAATTTTTTTAAACTAATTCAATCAGTCAAGTTTAACTAATTTTTTATTTATTCTTTACTGAAAATCAGTTATTTTTTCAATGATAATCAGATATTTTCAACTGATTCTGAAGCAAAAAGCCAGTCGCTAATTGTGAGATAAAATTTGTTAAGAAAATTAATTTTTGTGAATTATTATCATTTTTTTAATGTCAAAAAAAAAACAAAAAAAACTCGTTTTATTCACTTCACAAAATTGACAAAAATCCCAATCAATATTTTTTATTTTCCTAACTTTTTCCTAATTTTCATCAAAAATATTTACTTTTTTCTTATCCTGCTAATAAATTAAATTCCTGCAACGAATTCTATTATTCATGAAAGAATTTAAAATATTTATAAAAAATAATTTAATTCTTGCGAAAAATTTTATGAAAATTTTTAAATAATTCATTTCTTTCGAATAATTTTATGCAAATTCTAATTTAAATGATTGAATTGATAACAATTTGTATTATTCATGAAAAGAATTGAATTCTTAGGAAAATTTTTACAAACCATTTTTTAAATAATTGAATTCTGTTGGGAAATTTTATTGAAAATAGTAGATATTGAAAATCATTGAATTGCGAAAAGTTTTTGAAGATAATAAAATTTTACAAAGAATTCTATTAAAAAATTTACCAATAATTGAATGCCTGTGGGAAATTTTATTAAATTTTTTTGAAAATATAATTGAATTCCTAAAAATAATTTTATTATTTATGAAAATAATTGAATTCCTAAAAATAATTTTATTATTTATGAAAATAATTGAATTCTTTCGAACGATTTATTACAATTTTTTTAAAATAATGGAATTTGGAAGAAGAAATTTATTACTTTTAAAAACAATTGAATTATTGTGATGAATATTGTTATTTATGAAAATAATTGAATTTTGAAAAGAATTTTATTAAAATACCTCAAAATAATTATATTTTCGGGAGTAATTTTCTTATTTATTGACATAATTGAATTCTTTCGAAAAAATTATTTGTGTAAATAATTGAATTTTCAGAAAACATGTAATTAAAATTTAAAAAAATAATTGAATTTTTTCAAAAATATTTAATTAAAATTGTATTTAAAACAATTAATTCCTTTCGAATCATTTTATTAAATTTCGGAAAATAATTATTTAATCCTTCAAAAAAATATTTAAAAAACATTTTTTATAATAATTTATTTTTTCGAGGAATTGAATTTAAGTTTTTAAGAATAATTACTTTTTTTGAGCAATTCCTGTAAAATTGTATTAAAAATAATTGAAACGCTGCTATGAATTTTATTATTTATGAAAATAATTGAATCTTTGCTAGGAATTTTATTATAATTCTCAAAAATAATTGAATTACAGAGAAGAATTTTTTTTTTAAATAAATATTTAATCAATATTATTTTTCCATAGGAATTAAGAATTTCAAAAATTTTAAATTTAAATCTTTTTAAATTCAATAGCATATAAGAATGTTTTTTTTATGTTTTTTTATGTAGAAATTTTTAAAAAAATTAAGAATTTTTATTTGGATTAATTTGTTATTACATCAATTAGTTGTTAGTTTGTTGATTAAATTCTTTTAATTTTCTTCTATATTTAGAAAACAAATAGTGATCATTATAGTTTTTTAGTGAAGGGATGAGGTTTTAATGATGTATTTCCCAGTTTACGTGCAGACATAAGAAATAAGTATACATGTAACACGCGTCCTCATGGAATCATAAAGCCACGAGATTATAATAATTTTACTTTGGCACATTAAAAAGATATGAAAGCAAGTCACAAAGGTCGCTGTTTAACTAAATTCCACAAAAACTATTTATTAAAGAAATTTTAAACATTAGCAATGCTCGCTTCTTTTTCTTAAAGTAGTTTTTACACGCAAAAAAAAAATTTTATTAAACCAAATCTAATTTATTTGAGTGAAATAAAAGTATATTTCTCTCAAAGCCTACTGAGTTATTTATTTGTTTTTTTAAATAAAATTTTTTTTTGATATAAATAAACTTTTTATTTCAAACAAATAAAATTTGAATTAAACCAAATAAAATTTATTTCAAACAAATAAAATTCATTTCAAACAAATAAAAAATCTAGTTGGCTCTAGGCAAATATATCTTTTTCCTGGGTTAATAATTTTTTGCTTTTGAATTAGTAAATTTTACTAACGTATTAGTAGAAATTTCTATTTATCGGTAAAATTTACTAATTTAAAAGCAAAAAAAAAATTGTACTTGTTCTTTAGAGAAAAAGTCTTTTTTTTTTAATTAATTTAGATTTAATTAATTTAGATTTTTTAATAAAACTTCGAAAAAATAATTATAGTTTAAATATGCGAGAGTATTTTTTTTCAGTTAGTTTTCTATAGAACTTTTTTTAATTTTCCAAATTTTGGACAATTTTAATGAAATAAAAATGTTGTGTCAAAATAATATACCAACAAAAAGATAAATAAATCCTGTGTTTTGATTTTTATATTTTCCGAGGAAATTTTTTCTCATTTTAAACGTGAAGATATATAATGACTCCTTTAAGGATCATTAATTACAAATTGAAATAGAGGTGAATGATGCGAAACTTACTTGCAGCGCGCGATCTTTTGAAAAGGATTTGTGTGTCGCGCGCTCTCGCAGGGAAGTTAAGCGTAAAGCACGTCATCGCATTTCTTGTCTAACTGTAATATAAGCATTAATTACCGCTTGCGGTTAAATTGAAACGTTGGCAATTGAGTTGAATATGCATGTCGCTTAACGACTTATCCCGACCCGAACTATGACGAAGGACACAGAGCAATCCACCATTGCCTTCACTCTACCCAAGAAACTAATTAACATTTTTTTTCTTTCCTTTTTAATAAGAAGAAAAAAAATTAATTTCGTAAATATTATCAAAATGATATAAGTTGGAAGATTTTTTTTTATTCTCTCTCTCTCTATGGAAAATATGGACATTAACGATCAAAAGGGGTAATTTATCTCTTTCTCTCTAGCTTTCTTTCTTTTGAAAGACTTAAAATATTAGTCAATTATTTCCATAATTATTAATAATCATTAATCATATTTGAAAAATGTTAATTCTGTTTGGATTTTAGTTGTACTGTATATATAGTATAATCGTGTACGTTAATCGTTACTTTAATGAAAACGTAATAGATAATAGTTCATTGAGCCGTAATAGTCAATGAGGTATATATAATTTTAAAATCGTAAAAATTAATAATAATAATAATTTTTTTTTATTTACTCATTAGACGGATTTACAATATTACACCCTTTATAATATCACTGTAAAAAGAAAGGTACTAATTTAGTACCAAAAGTGGTACTAAATCGTAATTTGGTTCTGTTTTAGTACCGAAATCAGCTCTAATTTAGAACCTTTTTTTTATAGTGTAAAAAAAGTGTTCTATAATTAATGCTAAATACTGTGTATGGTAATTTTTTTGTTTTTTTTTCTTAAAAAAATATTGTTTGATAGATCGAAAAAATGCAGATATTTTTTAATGATTTATAATAAAACAATATTTGAAATTAGAAAATATAAAAAAATAATGATTAACAAATAAATTTTGTTTATTATATGCTTTTTTCTATACCAAATTTCGTTGGACTGATCTAAATTATGCAAATTTTTCTCCTTTTTTATTTATAAAAAATATGAGAAAATTGTTAATTGTTAAAAAATTATAATTAAGAGACAGGAAATATACCCATTTTATGCATTATTTATATTTCTCAATAACAATATTGTTCAGAAATTCATTCTTTTCTTTTGGAAAAGAAACATTACATTTTCTATTCTATTTGTCAATTACAAATTTTAATTGAAAATGAAATTGAAACTTTTTAAATTTTTAGAAAATAAAGGAAAAAATTTTATTCAAAAAAATGTTCTGTTGCATTTGTTTAAGAATTTTTTTAATTGTAAAATTATTCGACAACATCAATAACTTCTTTTTTAAATAAATATTTAATTATTATTTTTCCATAGGAATTAAGATTTTCAAAAATTTCAAAATCAAACCTTTTTGCAATTCAATAACTTATAAGAATATTTTTATAAAACATGAAGATATAGCGATTGCTCCGAGTCGAAGACTCGGAGTGATGGATTTCTTCATGTTTTATAATAATTAAAAATGACCGAGTGATAAAATCATTGTTTTATATTATAAGAATATTATTACAGTAACTTTTTCAAAATTATTTTCATTATTTCATATCAATTATTATTTTCTACAAATTTTAATTATTTTTTATGAAAATAATTGATTTCCTTAAAAAAAATTTTATTATTTATAAAAATAATTGAATTATTGCGAAGGAATTTATAAAAAATTTGTAAATAATTGAATTCCTGAGAAATTTTTATTATTTATGAAAATAATTAAATGTTTGCGTACTATTTTTGGGAATTTGAACTTGATTTGAAAATAATTGAACTCTGCGGAGAGGAATTTTGTTATTTATAAAGATAATTGGGATTTTGACGAGAATTTTTTTTAAATTTGAAAGATAATTGAATTTTATGACAAGAATTTTATCACTCTTGAAAATAATTGAATTTCTGCAATTATTTGTAATTTTTCCAAAATTCGATTTTTTTTCAACAAAAATTTGAATTACAAATTTTTAAATTTTATTATTTTTAAAATTGCTAATTTTTTTAAAAAAAGTTAGCCGCGCGAATTGTTGCTAGTAATGATAGTAATAATAATAACAACCATGTATAATAATCGTGAAATCGGAATTTTTTTTAAAAAGACGTCTAATAATTAAAATAGATAGAGATTAGATAGTGGAAAAAATAGAAAAACATTGAATTGAAGTAGAAAATGCCGACTGTGGTCAGACAAAAATAAAACATTTTTTTCGCAGTAGAAATAGTAGATTTTAGTCAGGCGAATTAATGAAAGTATATAATTGAAGAGAACACGAATAAAATGGGAAATTGAAGTAGAAAATGCAGGTATTGGTGGGACAAATAACTTGTAATTCATTGAAGACAGAAAAAATGGGAATACAAGTAGAAAATGCAATTTTTAGTCAGACGAATCGCTTTAAGAATATGAACAATTATTCAAAACTTGAACAATTTTGCTACATGACTATTTTGGTACTTGATGTTTATTTTTTTTACAGGAATTGAAATTTTTCAAATTTCAATTTCAATTCTTCGGAAATTCAATTATTTCCAAGTAATTTTTTCAAAAATAAATTATTTTCTGGACTTGTTATAAATAAAAATCTTTTTTCAATTATTCATAAATAAATATTAAAGTACTTGATATTTATTTTTTCACAGTAATTGAAGTTTTCGAAATTTCAATTTTAATTCTTCGAAAATTCAATTCTTTTCATAAATTACAAGTGTAATTCTTTCAAAATTCAATTATTTTCTAGAATTGTTATAAATAAACATTTTGTTTTATTATTCAAAGTTATTTTATTTTATTTTTACAAATAAATATTAAAGTACTTGATATTTATTTTTGCACAGGAATTGAATTTTTCCAAATTTCAATTTCAAATCTTTCGAAGTTCAATTATTTCCAAAAATCACAACTGTAATTCTTTCAAAATTCAATTATTTTCTCGAATTGTTAAATAAACATTTTTTCTAAATCAATTACTTCTAATAATTTTCCGAAAATTCTTCGAGAATTGAATTATTTGAATAAAAAAATTGAAATAAAATTTTGAAAAATAATTTTTTTCAAATTTTTTTAATTTTGAAAAATAATTGAAAGTGCAACTGTTTACAATTCAATTAGAAATATTTTTAAATAATTTTTTAAAAGATATTCGATTTTTTTATTACATATATATAAAAAAAAATTTTTTAAATTAAAATTTATTAAAAAATAATTGAATTTATTTTTTGAAAAGAATTAAATTTTTTTTTTAGAGAATTTGTGGATCCAAGGAAAAAGTTAAAATTCTATTTGGAAATTAAGGGAAAAACTATCAAATTTTTGTGGCAAACCCTGAGAAAGGAATATAAGTGAAAAAATCCAGTTTTGGTGGGACAAATTATTTTCAAAATGGAAAGAAAAAATATTTTTTTTTCGAAATAGAAATAAAAAAAATATATACAAAAAATGTAAGTAGAAAATGTAAGTTTTAGTAGGACTAATTATTTTCAAGATAGAAAATATAATAGGTATAGTGAAACAGAAAGAATGTACAAGAGAATGTAAGTAGAAAAGGAAGTTTCTTATCAGACAGATAAAATAATTTCAAGTTCACATATAATTTTTTACTTCGAAAAACATAAAATTTTTATGAAATCAATTCAAAGTAGTAAAATCAGTATACTTTTCTACCAAATTTAGTTTAATTAAATTAATAGTTAATTAATTTTCCCACCCTCCACTCTTAAAAAAAAAATCTATTTTTTCTCGTTGCACATAAATGTTGAATTCACCTATAGCGAAGTATTGCGAGGAATCCCGTTAAGATTCCCAACAAATGAAAACACTTTTCTAGATTAGAAAAGACCTTAACAAAATAGCCTTAGTAGAAAAAAAAATGTTTAATTTGTAATGAAATTCTTTTGATTCTGAATATACTATACTGTATTTTCTAGTAGATACTGAGAGAGGAGCGAAAGTTAAATATTGTAATTATCCTTCATTACCTTTGGCTGGTTTTCAAGTAACGAGTTATTACATTGACATCATTTCGAACTCTAGGCCATAAATGTAATAAATAATATTCTTCCAATTGTTTTCGATTTACGAGATGTATTCTCTGCGATTTTAACAATATTATTACCGTGAAATTTTCGATTTTAATCATAAGCCTTGAATTTAATATGGTATATATAGAAAAACTGCTTTTAATAATTTTTTTTTATTTTTATAAATCTCTTCGTTTATTGTTTAACACACATTTGTATTTTTTTTATTTCTCTTGCATTAAATTTCAGATATTCTCTTTAATGGAGATTTATATATTGAATTTCTCTTTTTCATTTACTTGGAAAATTTGAACTAATATTACAAAATTCTTTACGATAGTTAATTTAATTTAATTAATAATGTTGATAACATAATATTAATTGATAATTATTCATTAATATTGTCAATCAATATTTTTTACTTAATATTCTTTAATATTAATTAATTAATAATATTTCTATTAATTAATTAATGATATTAATATTAATTAATAATAATAATAATTATAATAATAATAATTGTAATGGATGAAAAGGTTTTTTGGGTTTTTTAATTGCAGTGTGTGATGTTAATAATTGTTTTTTATATAATCCACTTTTTATTGCGAAAGATTTTTCTGAAAAGTATATTAGCTTTCGACCAAAAGCTCTGGGCGAATATTAATTAATAATATTATTTAAAATTCAGTTATTTTAAAATAGAGTAATATATCACACATTTTGAAAATTTTTCTCTTGAAAGAGAAAAAAAAATTCAACAAAATAATGGATAATTTTTTGAAAGAATAAATTACAGGAGAATGTTAAAATGTTATTCTCTGCAAAACTTATAATTTGAATTAAAATAGATTTGTTTATATAACATTTTGATGTAGTGTAGCTGTTAAAAACTATAATTTATTATTTTCATTCATTGAAATAATTTTAAAAAAAATTCTTTTCTTTATTTACACGTATTTTCTGGATTAGAATTTAAAAAAAATTTATGATAATATATAAATAAATCAAAATTTACCATAAGAATATGAATAGGAATAAAACAATTATTTGTGATGATAGAAAAAAAGAAGACAGTATTGTAAAGGAACATTTGTCAAATCAATAAAAAAGAGTCAAAAGCCATCTGGCTATTTAAGTGGTTTCAAATCGACTGAGGTAATATACTAAATACAACTCAGATTAATCAACGGTCATTGAACTCATGAAATATAGATAACAAGGAAAAGATGAGTGCATAAATAGGGACACATTATTATACACTTCTTTTTAACTCACAATTTTTAATGATTTTAATTTTATTATCAATCGTTTTGAAATTCCTCTATAAAGAAATTCATTTATTTCACATTTTTATCGTTATTTAGTAAAGTTATGAAAAAAAATGTTTTTTATTTATATTGTTAATTTTTTTTTTATTTTTTTCATTCTTTATTATTTATTTTTTTTCTTGTTCATTATTTTTATTTTTTTCTTGTTTATTATTTTTATTTTTTCTTGTTTATTATTTCAATTTTTTTTTCTATTCATTTTTTCTATTTTTTTCTTGTTTATTATTTCCACTAGCAACTTTTTAGATAACTCTTTTAAGATACAATTAAAAATTTTAAAAAAAATAGAATTTAAAAATTTGTAATTCAAATTTTTGTTCAAAACACTAAAAAATCCAATTTTGAAAAAATTACAAATAATAATTGCAGAGATTTAATTATTATTAAAAGTGATAAATTTCTTCTCATAAAATTCAATTATCTTTTAAATTGAAAAAAAATTCTCGTCAAAATCCCAATTATCTTTATAAATAACAAAATTCTTCACCAAAGTTCAATTTTTTTCAAATCAATATCAAATTCCCAAAAATAGTAAGCAAACATTTCATATTATTTTCATAAATAATAAAAATTTCTCAGGAATTCAATTATTTACAAATTTTTTATAAATTTCTTCGCAATAATTCAATTATTTTTATAAATAATAAAATTTTTTTTAAGGAATTCAATTATTTTCGTAAAAAATAATTCAAAATTGTAGAAAATAATAATTGATTTGAAATTATGAATATAATTTTGAAAATGTTACTGTAATAATATTCTTATAATATAAAACAATGATTTTATCACTCGGTCATTTTTAATTATTATAAATCATTCTTATAAGTTATTGAATTTAAAAATATATGAATTTGAAATTCTTAATTTCTATGAAAAAATGATATTGATTAAATATTTATTTAAAAAAAATGTTATTGATGTTTTCGAATAATTTTACAATTAAATAAATTCGTAAATAAATGTAACAGAATATTTTTTTTGAGTAGAATGTTTTCCTTTATTTTCTAAAAATTTAAAAAGTTTTAATTTCATTTTCAATTAAAATTTGTAATTGATAAATAGAATAGAATATTTAATGTTTATTTTCTAAAATAAAAGAATGAGTTTCTGAACAATATTGTTATTGAGAAATAGGTATAAATTATTTTTATATTTTTCTAATTTCAAATATTGTTTTATTATAAATTATGAAAAAATACCTGCATTTTTTCGATCTGTCAAACAATATTTTTTAAAGAAAAACCAAAAAACCAAAAAACAAAAGCATACACAAAAACTAACTTCAAACTGTGGACAGAATGAAAGAAAGAATAAGACGATTATTATAGTTAATTTGTTATTGTTTATTATTTCCATTTTTTTCTTGTTTATTATTTCTATTTTTTTCTATTTATTCTTTATATATTTTTATTGTTTAATATTTATATTTTTTAATTTTTTATTATTTATATTTATTTATTCCTTATTATTTCTATATTCATACAGAAAAGTAACAAAATTTCCCTTTTGTCGAAATAAAATTTAGTATTGGAATTTTTTTTTTTTTTTTTTTTTGCATATAAACGACACGAGGGGACATTAATAAATTTATGAAAATTAAAAATCGCATTGTCATACACGATGTTCTCGAGTTTGAAATCACGGACTTCCGTTTTAGAATATATCACGTTTCTCCACACGAGTATGCTTCTCTCTTCTAAGCTCAGAAACACATTTATATTCGTTATGCAAAATAAATGGAACAAAAGAATAGTGCATAAAGAATAAGGGGGATAGTAAAAAAAAAGAAAAAACGAAGTGGAGAAAAGAAAAAAAAAAGAAGAGATAGCTTTAAGTGTGCGGGCGTTTTCTAAACGGATTTATTTTCTCATGAGCCATCTCTCCTGTTACAGCAGAGGGCAAACGAATTCGTTTTGATTCAAAGTTCGATTACGTGAATGCATAGATCTTATAGATCGAAAGTCACTGATCGAAAAGAACGCGGTGAATTATTTTATACCTAAAGTCAAATGAAACTTTACGCTTCCCAACTTGTTGCGCACACTTCTTCCTTGTTGGATTTTTTTTTCTTTTCTACATTTCTTGAATAATAATTAATAATTGTTCTTAACAATTATTATTATTATTATTATTATTCATCTTAATTTTTTATTATTATTATTAATATTATTATTAATTTTTACTGTTTATTAATTATTATTATTTATTTTTATTTATTATTATTATTATTATTTATTATTATTATTTATTATTATTTATTTTTACTTATTAATATTATTATTAATTTTTACTGTTTATTATTATTAACCAAAAAAATCTTAAATTATTCTTTTTTAGTAGAAAAAAATATTTATTAAGATTAATATTAGTAACAGTAATAAAAGGAGTATTTTTTAAAATAATTTTTAAAAAAAAACTCGATTTCAACTTGTAATGAAATATTAAGTTGAAAATGTTTCCAACATTTACAGTGTAGTATAAAGAAAAAGTGTTTTGATAATATTTTTACATTATGTTGGTGGTATAATGGTGTTGATAGATGAAACGCGAAAGTATGTAAATATTTGTCTTAGACTGCAGGTATATAAGTACTTATGCACGCACATTTTTCTTCTCCATAATGTTAGAATGAGAAAATATTGCTTTCAATAAAATTTTCATGCAAAAAACGTGTGAATTGTCCATTTTGTATTAAGTTCATTTTTTTATTGTACTTATTTTTACACCACAATTTTATTTTTTTCTACATATTTTTTGCAAAAAAAAATATTTACAAGACATTTTTGTTACATAATTATTATACAGATTCCACAATAAATAACTTGCGATTGAACATATATACGCGGGAATCATTGTCAATTTCTCTTTAATGAGTTTCTTTTTTTGTGTTTTTTTTGTTTTTATTTAATAACAAAACACTGATTTTTCTTATAACTATAACTTACATAAATCTAAATGTATTATATAATATTTGTACTTTTCGTTTTTTTTCTTATAATATAAATGCGATGAGGTATTGTCTTTGGTAAAATTTACATTCGTTCAATTAACATTCACATTAAAAATTTAAACACCGAAAAATTTTGTTCTAAAAATAAAAATTATTTGATTGACTCGATTTTGGATTGAAATATTTTTTTTTTTTTTATTCTATTAATAAATGTATTCAATGGTTTCTTTTTAGAATTTTTTTTTTCGGTGTTTTTGTAAAATCTAACGCAGGAGAAACTAAAAAATTTAAAACGAAATTCGATTTTACATAAAAACTAATTCATTTAGACTGACAAAAAAATTTTTTAATTAAAAAAATGATTATGTTGACGGAATCTTACGAATTTTTCTTTACAAAATTACATGAAACTTATATAAACTTATAAAACTAAGTACAATCTTATGGAACTAGGTACAATTTTATAGAACTAAATACAATTTCATGGAACTAAATACAGGACAAGACAAAATTGTTTTACAGAACTAAATACAATCTTACAAATCTCAATGCATTTTTAAAAAAAAAACTTCCACTCTTACAAAATGTTTTAAAATATCTTCTAATCTTACAAAATCTCGCAACATGATTTTTAAAAAAATTATTACCTTAAAAAAATTATTAACTTAAAAAATTGTTACTTTAAAAAATTTATTACTTTAAAAAAATTATTGTTTTAAAAAAATTATTGCTTTAAAAATATTATTGCTTTAAAAAAAAAATTTACGGTATTTTAAAAAATCTCAATTTAGTTTTAATCTCGAAGTAATTAAAAAAACAATTCTAAAATGACTCGATACAATTTTTAAAAAAAAGTTTTTACAAATACAAGATTAAAAAAATAGTTGCTCTACAAACATTCAAAACTGAAATAAAATCGCATTAAAAAAGAAATATCAATTAAATGAATTAAAATTTTACACACTTCATTCATCACCTCCAACACCGAAAGCAAATTTTCTGAAATTCAGAATAAGTTCCTAGACATTAATTTTAATATTTTCAAATGTATCTCCAATTTCTCCAATTACTCCAAAATTCTAAATTAATGTAAATATTCCCGTAAAAAATATTTTCAATAATCAAAAAATTGAAACAAAATATTTCCAATACTCTGAAAAAAAATTTATTTGATTTAAATAACCGATTACTTGGCTATTATCAAATAAATATTTACTTGAATCAAATAAATTTTAGTTAAATCAAAAAAATTCTATTTGAATCAATAATTTTAGCATGTAAAGCAAATATGAATTGAACCATTTAATTGACTCAAATAAAAATTATTTGATTCAAGTAAATATTTATTTGATAATAGTCAAGTAATTGGTTATTTGAATCAAATAATTTTTTTTTCAATGTTAAATATTTCCAATAGTATGTAAAATATTTAAATAAAATATTTTCATTCTGAAAATTTGATTAGTAGAAAAATACTGAAATTGAGAATTTTTTGTTTCAAAATTCACACTGAAAAAAAATTTATTCAATGCAAATAACCGATTACTTTTTTTTAATAGGTAAATATTTACTTGAATCAAATAATTTTTGGCTTTTGCTTTAAATACTGAAATTACTGGTTCAAATACAATTTAGTTGATTAAAATAGAACTTATTTGATTCAAGTAAATATTTATTTGATTCAAGTAAATATTTACTTGATTCAAGTAAATATTTAATTGGTTCAACTAAATATTTATTTGATTCAAGTAAACATTTAATTGTATCAAGTAAATATTTATTTGCTTCAACTAAGTATTTATATGCTTCAAGTAAATATTTCTTTTAATATTATATTTTCATTGATTCAAGTAAATATTTATTTGAATTAAGTAAATATTTATTTGATAATCGACAAGTAATCGATTAAATTTTATTTTCAGTGCATGTCAAGGCGATCAAATTCTTAAATTAAAAAAAATTTTCCCCCGATGTCGAATACATTTATACATAAATTTAAAAACGAATTGTCGAAATAATTATAATGATTGATAAAAAAAATTGACTAGCCATTTTTCATTAAAAAAAAAAAAAAATTGTTGATGTTTGCTACTAATCAATATCACCAAAGGTGTTAATAAAATGCGTGACAATTCTTTCTATTCTTTTCGTTTTTTGCGTTGAAAAAGGTACTTTTGTATTCAGTTCTTGACCATTTTCGGAGACACTAATTTTTATTGTTCCATCATCGGCCAATATGACGTGCACTAAACTTAGGGCAAAAAATAGACCGTATGCCGCATGTTTTTCAATTTCACGCGCAAACCAATTGTAATTAAGCGCCTCGTAATGCTCCATTGTTATTGACGATTTAAGTTCATTGAGTAATTCACGATGATAAATTTGCATAATATCATTGTAATGATTATCGAAAACATTTAATTCAACGCTCGTATATAAAAAATAGTGTAAATCCAATGCCAATGAGGCGTGTCTCATTGCTTGAAAATCGACAAATTTCACTCTCATATTATTATCGTTTGGATTATTTTTCGAGAAGAAGATATTATTCTTCCAAACATCGCCATGAATTAGAACGTCATATGAACCGTGGGCTATTGTTGAGGCCTTGACAATTTCATAAACTTTATTTGGATATTTCTTTAGGAACTTGAGACACTTTTCACTGTTCGCCGTTGGCGGTTGAATTGTTTCTAAACTTTGAATTGCGTGATTTAAACTTCTCTCGAGGGATAATTTTGTTTGGATATTTGATTTTTCAGCGAATACCACTTCTGTTATTGGTTTTATTAAATTTCTGAAGTACTCGGGATTGTTGAGTTTCAGTTTCAATGAACCGGCGTGAATTTGAGCTAGGGCCTGGAAAAAAAATGGTTTTTTTATTTTGATTAATTATTATTTGATAATATTAGTTATAATATTAGTTAATATGCTTTTTTTTGTTTCATAAAATAGGTAATAAATTTTGAAAAGAAAAATAAATTTTAGAAAATTAGAAATAAATTTTGCAATGATTGGAAAAATTACCTGTAGTACGTGCCGACAGTGATCGTAATTTAATAAATGTTGTCTATCACAAATGGAAAAATTATCAAGAGATAAATCTTCTAAAATAATTTTCTCTGAATTGGCAAAAAAACATTCCGGCGCTAATGATTGGGCTCCAATTGCAGGCAGAATATTTTCATATGAGTGTGCTTCATTACAAAAGAGATCTCTCATTCTGACTAATGTGACAAATTTATCACTGCCACTGGGATATATTTTTGTTATCACCGATTTCTCAAAAGCTGCGGAAAAATTTTTATTTCCTATTAAAATTTTGAATTTAAATTTTATATAAGTTAAAACTTTGTAATTTTTAATTTAGAACTTTGGAAAATTTTTAAAAAACTGCAAAGAAAAATAAAGCAAAAAAGAAAAATTGAATAAAGTAAATATAAATAAATAATTATTATAATATATAAATTTGACGATACAAATAAATTTTTTTTCAGTGTAAATTAATTAATAAAGTTAATGACGTTAATTAAATTAATAAAGTTAATAAAATTAAAAAAGTTAATAAAATTAATAAAGTTTTTAAAGTAATTAATAAAATTAATAAAGTTAATAAAGCACTGAATAAAATATTAATTGAGACAGTAAAAAATTGTGATGACTAACGATTTCCGTTTTTGAAGATCCCTTTGAGTTGTGTTCTAATGACAACTGACATAAAATTGTCACCATCTCGGCATCCAGGTATCTCTTTTGCGTCAAGAATCTGAAGATTCTCAATGTTTTCTTTATTTTCTATTATATACGGCAAATACTCTTGCGTCAGGTCTGCAACACCAAGGAAACCGTCTCTTACTAATTACGAAGCTCATTCATTGTAAGTTAAGTAGCGTGAAATGGACTTTATGCGAGGAATTTTAATTCTCTAACTATTTACGTACCTGTTGACTAATTTTTATAACGAATTATTATTATATTAATAATAATAAAAAAAACCATTATTAATTGTATTGTCCCAGTGGGAAAAGTTCTATAGAATTTTACTACACTGAAAAAAATTTATTTGATGAATCAAATAAATTTTTTCTTGTGATTTCTTGTCTATTAGAAAATCAATTTTTATTGATTGAATCAAATCATTTTTATTTAAACCAATTAAATGTTATTTGCTTCAAATACTGAAATTATTGGTTCAAATATACCATTTATTTGATTTAAATAATAATTTCTTTAATTCAAGTAAATATTTATTCGGTTCAAGTTACTATTAATTTGGTTCAAATAAAGATTTCTTTGATTCAAGTAAATATTTATTCGGTTCAAGTAGCTATTTATTTGGTTCAATTAAAAATTTAATTGGTTCAAGTAAAAATTTATTTGATTCAAGTAAAAATTTATTTATTTCTAGTAAAAATTTATTTGGTTCAATTAAAAATTTATTTAATTCAAGGAAATATTTATTTGATAATAAACAAGTAAATCGGTTATTTGAATCAAATAAATTTTTTTTCACCATATTAATTAATTATATATTATTGGTATTAATATATTTTTAATCATTTATGTTAATAATATAATAATTAAAATAATAATACAATAAAAATTAATAATGTATAATTAATATCTATAAAAAAATTGTGTAAATTTCTACCTAATATTGAGTAGAATTTATGTAGAAATTTTATTAAACTGTTGCAGTGAAATTCTATATAATTTTTTTGACTGGGACCAGATACGCAATTAGCGAAATATTTCTGAATAAGTAGGATAGTAAAATAAATTTAATAAAAAATAAATAAAATAATAATAATAAAAATTAAAAAATTAAAAAATTAAAAAATTAAAAAATTAAAATATTAAAATTTTAAAATGATAATGATAATGATAATAATAATAATAATAATAATAATAATAATAATAATAATAATAATAATAATAATAATAATAATAATAATAATAGTAATAATATTAATTAACTAAATAAAATTTTTTTGGTACATGATTTTCAAAATTTTTCAAATATTTTATTGGATTGAGTGTAGAGAAAAATGAAAGGAGATGATGATGATTATGATGGTGATTGAAGAAAAAAAATTATTGATATTATGCCCATTGGCAATGGCCTTATGACTTATATCAAGGTCTTTCTATGAGTAAATCAACTATAACAGTTAAGATAGTGCATGTTGCATAAATGGTCATATCAGAAACGTATTGATTCTTCACTTTTCAAATTGCTCATTAAATTAGATTAAATTGTGTGCGCAATATAAACTACAGTTATAAACAATATACAATTTTGTTTTTAAGCCATTATTTCCTCATGCAACATTAACTAAAATACTGTCTACTATTTACTATTTATTTTCTATCAACACCCAGAAAAAAAGATTTATTTGACTCAGAGCCAAATGAACTTTTAATTAGATACAAATTAAATTTTATTTTAATCGAATAAATTCTATTCGGTTCAAATTAATTTTTATACTGTTCAAACTAATTTTTATTCGGTTCGAATAAATTTTTATTCGGTTCCAATTGATTATTATTCGATTCGAATAAATTTTTATCGATTCGAATAAATTTTTATCTGTTCGAATAAATTTTATTCGGTTCAAATTAATTTTTATTCTGTTCAAACTAATTTTTATTCGGTTCGAATAAATTTTTATTCGGTTCCAATTGATTATTATTCGATTCGAATAAATTTTTATCTATTCGAATAAGTTTTATTCGGTTCAATTAAATTTTATCCCGTTCAAATAAAATCAAATTTGATTCAAATAAAAATTTTCTTTAGAAGAAATAAATAATTTGGGCTCTGAGACAAATATATACTTTTATTTAATTCAAATAAATTGTTTGGTTGAAAAGAAATTTTCTCTGTTTGTCAATTTCAA
The DNA here is from genome assembly GCF_015476425.1 of Leptopilina heterotoma. Lineage (NCBI taxonomy): Eukaryota > Metazoa > Arthropoda > Insecta > Hymenoptera > Figitidae > Leptopilina > Leptopilina heterotoma. The sequence continues at coordinate 506,748 of NW_025111206.1, forward strand.
ATTAATATTATTTTTTTGTTATTTATGCCTCGTAACTAAATTTATAACAATTAAGATTATTATTTTTTTTGCTACAACCATTTTATTATTAATTTATCGGAAAAAAATATTTGCTAGAAAATATTTGCTGCAAGTAAATATTTATTTGATAACAATCGCAATATAGAAGATTGTTAATCACTTTCTTTCTCTTTTTTCAGTTTTCGACACGCGTAATAAAATAATAACAAAAGTTTCTTATTAATTTCTATTATTTTCATTTTATTAGTCAATTGTAAAGAAAATTTTTTAATTCGGAAAATTTCAATTTTAATGAAGGAAAGTAACTGCGTAATTTATTTATAGAAAAATTGGAAAAAATAGTTTGATAAATATTTTAATATATGCCTAACATGTAAAATAATGATTTTTTCGAAAGATAAGAAAACTCACAATGTTGTCATTACGATTGTTTATATTTCTGTCGAAACAATGATACGCAAAACAATTTTCACTCAATTATCGATTTATCTATAAATGCCTTTTTTTAGTTAATTATATATGAAATTTTTAAATTTCACTCTAATGACTCGTTTAATTACTATTTTCACTATTTGTGTACATTCAAATTATTTTCAACTTATGTCTTTCGTAAATATTATTATTATGTCATTATTATTAAATTTTAAAGTCATTTCACACGTGTCGGGAATTATTTATTATTAAATTGAATAACCTATTGCATATTTTTATTATTTTAGTATTATTATTTATTGTAGAATTATTTTTTTTAATATTGTAATATTTATTTGTAAGTAAAATAAGAATAATATTATTAAACCCAGAAAAATATATTTGACACAGAGCCGCGACTATAATTTTTGTTTGTTTTAAATAAATTATATTTGATTAAAATTAAAATTTATTTGGTTCAGTTAAGAGTTTTATTTATGTTGAATAAAATTTTTATTTAAAACAAATAAATAGTTGAGCCTGAGACAAAAATATACTTTTATTTAACTGAAAATAAATTTTAGTATGTTAAAATAAAATGTGTATTATACTTATTATTATTAATATTATTTATATATAAGCAAAAAAGTTATTAGTTTTTTTTGTTTCAGATAAAAATGATAAAATACGGTATTTAATTTGACAGGAAAAAATAATTTTCTATTAATTCTTCACTTGTCAATTTTAAAAATCACACTTCGTTATATGGATTTGTCCTTCCAATACATAAAATTTCACTTGTTTATAAATTCTACATAAAGCACAATCACGTTGTATAACAATGATCTAATAATATTATAATAATAACAACAACACTGTAGTAATAACACTTTAATAATAAACACTGTGTATAGAATAATTCAAAACGGAAAATTTAATTTGATAAAATAATTTTCAACTGAAGAAAAAAATCATTATTTTCATTATTTTCACCACTGCAGTATTAAGAGAAAATAATTTCAAGGAAACATTTATTTCGCAAAACATGTCAACAGGAAAAATTGATTTCAGAAAAATATTTCAATAAAAGAAAAAATATTTTCTGATAATTAATTGAAAAAGGCACTATAATATCCGAAAAAAAGATGTACATCTATTTTTAGTTAAATTTCCTCTCGTCTTTAAATAATGAACTAATTTTATTTAAAATTAATATGCGGCGTAATAAATGACAATAACTTGTATATGACCGGAGAGTCAGACTATATTCAACTGATTAGGATAATCTTGTTAAAAATACTGGAAATAGATGAGAAATGAATAAATATTTTATGATAATGCCATTTGATTTTAAAACGGGTGTCTTTGAATTAAATGTGGAAAAAAGATGAAATTTTCTCTCAAGTTGAGGGAAAAATTGTTTGAAAAACTAAATTTTTGAATCGGGAAAAAAATTGGTTAGAAATTGTTTTGATTTATTATTTTTATAAACAAAAAAGAAATTAAATATTTTTTTTTTAAATTTTACAAATAGATTTTTTGGGGAAAATAGAAAAGTGAAAGAGTGAGAAGTGGAGAAAATGAGAATTCTATTGATAAATTTTTAAGAGTGTGTCTCTCTTACCTGTGATAGATTTGCCCCTCATTTCTGTGTAGTGCACTTGTCCTAGGCCAGCAACGAACTATTCTGATAAACTATTGCGATTGCGATATTAAACGGCAAATCACGGGCCAGATAAATACATTGAGCGTTATAAATTACGAGTAGTGTTACGCACAATGCAGCCGCTCCTTAAAGAGTTCGGATGGTGCAAGGTAAGTAACAATACAATGGGGAATTCTTTGATTTTACATGTGACATGTTTTCTGTTTGCTGGCCATCTTCAATAATTACTTGTTTTATTATTATATATATGTATGTATTTATATACGTTTATAAATGGGTTTCTCTCTCTCTCTCTCTCTATCTATATATATGTGTGTAAATAAAAGTCGCTTAACGTCAGATCAAGGAAGTCCAAGTGTCCTATAGGAAACCACTGACAAGGACACTAATCGCAACAACCTTCGCAGATAGTTCTTCTTTCTCGAGTATATAATATGCGGTGCCTTAAGTCAATTAATCTAATACAATACAATTGAGGACAAATTTATGGCTTGGGATTCACGTTAATTTTTTTAAATTGGTAAGTCATAAAATTGATCTTCAAACGAATTTATATTTCGTTCCGGGCATTCATTCGAATTTCTTCTTTTTTTTTCTTTTTTTATTCGCGAAATTTTAACAATGGAATTTCATTACTCGATTTTGTTTTATTTTACATTTTTTCTTTGGTATTTTTTTTGGTTTTAATTCTTCTCTTTTAAATTTATACTCCAAATTTTTATTCCTTTTTAAATTGTTTAGTTATTGCTTTTCTTTTCAGTGTTTATTGGAAATTTTTTTCATCGAACGGAATTTTCGTATTTTCTCATCATTTTCTTCTTATTTATTACGAAATTTAAATTAAATTCGTATCACTGCAAAAATTCTCAAAGAAGATTTTTACTTCCCCTTTGGAATGTACTTGTATTTTATTGTTTAATTTTAAATTTTTCAAGTCTTAAAAGAAGCACGTTCATAAAAAATAAATATTTTACTCAAAACCTACTACACTGTTTATTTAGTATACTAAAAAAATTTTATTTGGTCGATATAATACTTTATTAGGTCCAAATCATTTGTAATGGTTCACATGAAATTTTATTTGGTTCATATTAAACTTTATTGTGGTCCAAATAATTTTTAATGGTTCAAATGATATTTTATTTGGTTCATATTAAACATTATTTGGTCCAAATAATTTTTAATGGTTCAAATTATATTTTATTTGGTTCAAATGAAATATTATTTATGTCCATTTGTTTCAAATAAATTTTATTTGGTTCATATTTAAACTTTATTTGGTCCAAATAATTTTTAATGGTTCAAATAAAATTTTATTTGGTATAAATAAAATTTTATTTGATTCAAATAAATTTTATTTGATTCAAATTAAATTTCATTTGGTTCAAATTAAATTTCATTAGGTTCAAACAAATTTTATTTGATTCATATAAATTTTAGGTGGTACAAAACAAATTTTATTTAGATCATACTAAAATCTATTTGCTGCTAATATTTTTTAATGGTTCAAATTTCATTTTACTTAATTTGAATAAAAATTTTATTTGTGTTCATTTGTTTTAAATAAATGTTATTTGGTTCGAAAATAAATTTTCTTAGGTTGAAATTAAATTTTGATTTGGTCCAAATAATTTTAGTTTATTGGTTCGTTTTAGATTTTATTTGATTTAAATTAAAAAGTAGATTTTTGTCCATTTATTCCAAATAAATATTATTTGGTTCAAATTAAACTTTATTCAGTTCAAATAAATTTTATTTCGTTCAAAATAAATTTTATTTGATTCAAATTAAATTTTATTCGGTTCAAATAAATTTTATTCAATTCAAATTAAATTTTATTTGATTTAAATAAATTCTGTTTGATTCAAATAAATTCTATTTGGTTCATATTTAAACTTTGTTTGGTTCAAATAATTTTTAATCGTTCAAATTAAATTTTATTTGGTACAAATGAAATTTTATTTGGTTCAAATAAATCTTATTTGGTTCAAATAAGTTTTATTTGATTTAAATTAAATTTCATTTGGTTCAAATTTAATTTTACTTAATTTAAATAAAAATTTTATTCGTGTTCATTTGTTTTAAATAAATGTTATTTATTTGTTCAAAATAAATTTTATTAGGTTCATATTAAATTTTGATTTTGTCCAAATAATTTTTGTTTGGTTCGTTTTAGATTTTATTTGATTTAAATAAAAAATTATACAAATTTTCAAAATTTATTGTCAAATTTGTCTAACAGATTTTAAAACTAATAAAAAAATTTTTCTCATTCTTGAAAGAGAGATTATATTTTCTCCTGCAAGGAAAAAAGGAAATTTAGAATTACCAAATAAATTTTTGAAAATAAATCCACTCGCGAGTTCCTCTTCGCTTGGTACAAGTAAACTTAAGTAGAAATATTGTGTTTATTATCGGAAAATATTTGCTACGAACGAGCTATTACAAGGATAATTTTTCATTGTGATTTTGTAAACATAAACTGTACGGTTAAACTAATGTAATATTATTGATGAAATGAACTGTTGATAAGATTTTTCATAATAATGATATCAAAGAGTACTGACTAGCCTCGAGACGATTGATAAAATTTCTAATACATATACGTATATATTTAATTCATATTCATATTTTTAAATACATACACAATATATACGTGTGTATGTTATATAAATTTTGATAATTGAATACGGTGCAACAAGAAAAAATTTTCTTTAAACCAAATATAATTAATTTTTAAGTAAAATTTGAGTACTTTTGCCGGAGAGTAAAATTATTTATTATTTGTTTCATGTAAAAATTTTATTCGGCATAAATAAAACTTTTATTTGAACTAAATAAAATTTATTTGAAACAAATAAAAAGACTATTTGGCTCTGAGTCAAATATATCTTTTTACTGGGTGTAAATTATATCCTTGAGTGTCATTTGATTTACATAAAAGTGTGAACATCTTCGATTCGACTGGAAATTTATTTTTTATTTTCTTAAAATTTGCATTTTAATCCTATATCCTTGCGGTGGTTGTTGAGCATCGTGAATTTCGCCCCGAATTTGAAAAATCTTATCATTCACTTCAAAAGCCTGAGTCGCTTTTCTCTCCGCGTTCAATCTGAAAAAGTTGACTTTCTTTACTATATAATTATCGCGAATGTTATTAACAATAGTAATGATGACAATTAATTCAAAAATAAATTTTAAATTATTGTATATATTGCAAAAAAAAAACAAAAAAAAATTTAAACAAAATAATACCAATACTCTGAAAAAAATTTATTTGATTCAAATAAAAATTATTTGATTCAAGTAAATATTTATTTAATGATAGTCAAGTAATCGGTTATTTGAATCAAATAATTTTTTTTTAATGTTAAATATTTACAATAGTATATAAAATATTTAAATAAAATATTTTCATTATGAAAATTTGATTAGTAGAAAAATATTGAAATTGAGAATTTTCTGTTTCAAAATTCACACTGAAAATAATTTATATGATTTAAATAACCGATTACTTTTTTTATTAAGTAAAAATTTACTTGAATCAAATAATTTTTAATCTCAATCGATTAAATGGTATTTGCTTTAAATACTAAAATTACTGGTTCAAATACAATTTAATTGAATAAAATGATACTTTTATGATTCAAGTAAATATTTATTTGTTTCAAGTAAACATTTAATTGGTTCAACTACATATTTATTTAATTCAAATAAACAAATAAAATAAAATAAATGGATCAGCTCTATATTTATTTGCTTCAAGTAAATATTTATTTAATTATTATACTTTAATTGATTCAAGTAGATATTTATTTGATTCAAATTGAATTTTATTCGGTTGAAATAAATTCTATTTGGTTCAAATTAAATTCTTTTTGGTTCATATTAAATTTGATTTTGTTCGTATAAATTTTCTTCGGCTCAAATTAATTTTATTTGGTTTAAATAAATTTTCCTTGATTCAAATAAAGTTCATTCGGTTTAAATAAATTCCATTCAAATCAAATTAAGTATCATTTGGTTCAAAACAATTCATTTGGTTCAAACAAATTTTATTTGGTCTAAATAATTTTTTATGATTGAAATTAAATTTTATTTGATTTAAATACAAATTTTATTTGTGTTCATGTGTTTCAAATAAATTTTATTTGATTCAAATTGAATTTTATTCTGTTGAAATAAATTCTATTTGGTTCAAATTAAATTCTTTTTGGTTCATATTAAATTTTATTTGGTTCGAATAAATTTTCTTCGGTTCAAAACAAATTTTAGTTGCTTCATACTAAAATTTATTCGCTCCAAATAATTTTTAATGGTTCAACTTTAATTTTGCTTGATTTAAATAAAAATTTTATTTGTGTTCATTTGTTTTAAATAAATGTTATTTGGTTTAAAATAAATTTTATTAGGTTCAAATTAAATTTTGATTTTGGCCAAATAATTTTTGTTTGGTTCGTTTTAGATTTTATTTGATTTAAATAAAAAATTAATTTTTGTCTATTTATTCCTAATAAATATTATTTGGTTCAAATACTTTATTGGGTTCAAATAAATTTTATTTCGTTCAAACTAAATTTTATTTGGTTCAAATTAAATTTTATTCGTTTCAAATAAATTTTAATTGATTTAAATTGAATTTTATTCGGTTGACATAAATTCCATTTGGTTCAAATTAAATTCTATTTGGTTTCAATTAAATTCTATTTGGTTTCAATTAAATTCTATTTGGTTCCGATTAAATTCTATTTGGTTCATATTAAATTTTATTTAGTGCGAATAAATTTTCTTTGGTTCAAATTAATTTTATTTGGTTTAAATAAATTTTTCTTGATTCAAATAAAGTCCATTCGTTTCAAATAAATTCCATTTGAATCAAATTAAATTTCATTTGGTTTAAACAAATTTTATTCGGTTCAAATAAATTCTATTTGGTTCAAATTGAATTTTATTTGGTTTGAATAAATTTTATTTGTTTCGTAATAAATTTTATTTGGTTGAAATGGAATTTTATTTGATTCAAATAAATTTTATTTGATTAAAATTGAATTTTATTTGGCTCAAATAATAAATATTTTATTTGTATGGGATAAAATTTTTATTTGTAGCAAATAAAAAATTTGTAGAATCTGAGACAAATATACTTTTATTTGAATCAAATAAATTATATTTTGATTAAATAAACTTTTTCTCTGAGTGTCTAAAATACCTATTTGGTACAAATAAACTTTTATTTGTCTATTATTACTGTTTGATATTAAATTAAAATTTTACGGAATATAAATTCGATTTGAAGAAAATTAGAGCAGAGAAAAATATTGTGACTGCTGCGCCAAGAAGGAATTCGGAAAAATTTGAATAAAATAAATTTTATGAAAGAACAAATGTGGCAAATTATTTAATAAGACATTTATCAATTACCTATCAACTTTCTCCATTTCCTTGATGATAGCTTCGTTAACGGAATATTTGCCTCTAGCTTGGGAGCAATCGACATTATGCCACCATTCACAAACGAGTCTCTCCTGATTAAAAATCGTTCCATTCGCACAGAGAAATGAATCCTTTCGTCCTCCCGGCTGACAAATATGATACATCTGACAATTTGATTCAGGATCAGCATAATATCCCGGATACAATTGTGAATCGCAATCAAATTGTGTTTGCGGAATTGTATGGAAATTTGGATAGTCTTTGCCAGCAATTCCAAGGATATTAGCCTCTTGGGAATAATATCGAGAGTTCGCCAAATAATTTTCCTTATTATTATTATTATTATGATTATTACTATTACTATTAGTAATTGTTGATTTTGAATTTTGCCTCTGATGATGTTGCTTTGACGTTGCAAGGATATAGCCCTCTTGAGCCTGATGAATGCAAAATGTGATTAATGAATGGCTTCGGACAGGTAAAAGACATAGGAGACTGCCAATGAATGGCGGAGGTCAAAAAGTTATCTTTCATCGAAGTTGCAGGTGACAGGGAAATTGCACGAAAGTTCAGACTCGTTTAGTATTATATTATATTCTCGCCACGATCTCTGTTCTACATTCCTAAAGGGCGTTATGCATAATATATATTAATTTTTATTATTATTCTTTTTTTTTCCTTTTGCATTTACTTTCGCAACAACTGTATAGATATTAAATGTCAGGGCATTAATTATTGATATTTTTCAATTCTCCAATTTTTCGTTATTTCCTTACTTTTTGATTGATTCAATTTTTTTCAACTTTTATAATAAAAATTTTTAACTCTTACGTTACAACTCTTTTAACTCTGACACTAGAAAAAATTTATTTGATTCAAATAATCGATTACTTGACTATCAATAAAATATTTAATTGAATCCAATAATATTTATTAGAGTCAATTAAATGGTTCAAATTCAGATTTGATTCAAATACTGAAATTATTGATTCAAATCAATTTTATTAACTAGAATAAAAATTATTTGATTCAAGTAAATATTCAATTGATAGCAGAATAAAAAAAATTTTATTCAAATAGCCAATTAATTAATTGACTATTTGAATAATATTTTTTTCAGTCTATAAAATATTCAAAAAAATTTTTTTATAATTATCCTCAATTATTGTCTTAAATACGTTATCATTTTTAAATTATTATTAATTTATATTTTATACTACTTACTGCCTTTTTTAAATAAAATTATCAATTTTAAAACTGATAGAATTTAAAAATTTTCTTATTAAAATTTTTGTTGAAAACACTAAAAAAAATTCAATTTTGGAAAAATTACAAATAATTGCAGAAATTCACAAAATTGTTAACTAAAAGTATGAAAAATTCAAATTTTCAAAGATTTTAATTTGTAACCTTTTCAAAATTCAATTATTTCTAAAAATTCAAGCTATAAAATTTAAATTCACGCTTTCAATATTTAATTATTATCCAAAATTTTGACTAAAATTAATTTCCAAATCCTAAATTCTACAAGAATTCAATTATTTAAATGAAAAAATAAATAATTTATTGAAAAATTGAATGGTTCTTAAAATTGAATTCTCATAAAAGAATTTATCAACAAATTTTTCAGTAATTGAATTCTTTTGAAGAATTTTAATAAAATTTTGAAGAATAATTTTCTAGGATGAGTTTTGTTATTTTTAAAAATAATTGAAATTCTACGATGAGTTTTATTATTTGTGAAAGTAATTGAATTCCTAAAAAGAATTTTATTATTTACAAAAATAATTGAATTCTTGTGAATGTTTTATTATTTAGGAAAAATAATTGAATCTTTGCGAATAATTTTCTCAAAATTATTTTTAAATAATTGCATTTGTTTGGAAAGTTTTATTAAAATAATAGATATTGAAAATAATTGTTATTTTGCTTAGAATGTTATTAAAGTTTATATTAATAATTGTATTTTTGAGAAAATTTTTATTACTTTTAAAAATAATTGAATTCTTAAAAAGGATTTTATTATTTACGAAAATAATTGAATTATTGCGAAGCAATTTATAAAAAATTTGTAAATAATTGAATTCATGTGAATGTTTTATTATTTATGAAAAGTAATTGAATCTTTGTGAATAATTTTATCATAATTGTATTTTAGTTAATTTAATTCTTTTGGAAATTTTTATTAAAATAATAAATATTGAAAATCATTGAATTGATGAAAATTTTTGAAAATAATTGAAATTTTGTACAAGAATTTTATTATTTATAAAGATAATTGAAATTTTGACGAGAATTTAAAAAAATTTTTGAACATAATTGAATGTTTGCAAAGAATTTTATTACTTTTGAAAATAATTAAATTTTTGTGAATTTTTTATTATTTAGGAAAAGTAATTGAATCTTTGTGAATAATTTTATCAAAATTGTATTTTAAATAATTTAATTCTTTTGGAAAATTTTATTAAAATAATAAATATTGAAAATCATCGAATTGAGGAAAATTTTTGAAAATAATTGAAATTTTTAAGAAGAATTTGATTAAAATTTTTGAAAGTAATTGAATTTTGGACAAGATTTTTATTATTTATAATGATAATTGAAATTTTGACGAGAATTTTTTTTAAATTTTGAACCTAATATTGAATTTTTGCGAAGAATTTTATTACTTTTTATTTTTTGAAGATAATTGAATTTCTGCAATCACTTGTAACTTCTTCAAAATTCAATATTTTTTTAGTGTGTTTAATTAAAATTCTTCTATAAATCCATTATGTTTAATAATTAATTAAAAATATATTAAAAAATTTAACTGATTTCAGAAGAATTTAAATAGAATAAATTGAATGTTTTTTTATTAGAATTCTGGGTAATTTAATATAGTTTATAAGGCAAACAAAGAAAAAAATAAAATTTAGAATTTTCTTATGAATTGTAAAAATTGAATTTTTTTTACAGTACTTTAAATAAAAATCGTTGACTTTTTCCTGAATTTCCTGACCTGCGAAATTCCTGAACATTATAATTAGGGTCATTTAAGGTAAATGTAAACAGAACAGAAAAAAAATTGAAAAATAAAAAAAAAATTGATAAAAGTAAGAAATAAATTCACGTACCTTGAAAACACTAAACGCGGAAACAATAAAAAGGGCAAAACTGATAAAATCCATGATTAAAATTAAATTTGTATAATTGAAAATAAGAAAAAAGAGATTTTTCTTTCCCAATGGGTCCACAGTGAAGAAAGACGATCGAGAATTAAATACTATGGTTAATGTATAATTCAGGGCTTTTATATACGAAAAAAACCTCAAGACAACATCCTTGACATGACTCTTTCCAAAAAAATAAAGGATTCACGCTGATGAATTGCAATCCAGCGAAAGTGATCTGAATTTCTTCTTCAATCAGTGATTGCGCAAAAATAAGAAGAACGCATCTTTCCGTAAATCGACATTGCGAATCGTGACCTGATTTTAAGGAATGGATTTTAACGCCTTGGGCGTAATTGCTGATTCCCAATAAAATATATATATAAGGTAAAGGTCCCAATTATGGGACAATTTACAATTTTGTCCCTATTATGAGACAGTATTACAAAAAATAAAATAAATGCAATTAAAATTGGTCATAAGAAATTTCTACTTATTTCAAAAAATTTTACACGTTAAAAGAATAATTATTTGTGTATAGCATTTAATTTAATAAGAAATGTTTATTTGCATTTTAGCTTTCAAATTAAGGTAAGCCAAGTTTTTCGTCAGACTACCGTCCCACATTAGGTGCACTTATTATTTGCTATCCCTATTATGAGACACACAGGAAATATACAGCAAACATAACCTCAAATATTTTCAGTTTTTTCGCATTAATTTTCTACCAGAAAAATTAGTTTTATAATTATTTTTTAAACCAGAATTTGTTTATTGTATTTTATTCTTTATAATTAATATTCAAATTATTAGGATAAGTCAATAGAATTCTAATTACTTATTGAATTAAATAAATGTCTCATAATAGGAACATTCATTATGGGACACCCGTACATACAGAAATCATAGTCCCATAATTAGTGCAGTGCAGAGTTTCATAATTTAATTAATATTATTTTTATTTCATGAAAAATAACCATTTTAGGGTCTAAATATTATTCATAACATATCAATCTTTCAATCTATACCCTAATTATTCATATTAACACTCCCGATTCCAAGAAATTTATCATAGAAATTTAGTTTAGCTTAAACAGCGTCCCATAATTGGTACTTTTACCTTATACATAAAAAAGTAAATAAAATCATTAGAGGTGAAAATAAATAAATACAGGTAAATAAAGAGTAAAAAAACAAATACATACAGGTAAATAAAAAAATTAACTAATTAACCAAATTAGTTAGTAATTTAATTTAATTAATTAAGTAATTAAGTAAGTTAATAAATATTCTTTCACTGAAAAAAATTTATTTGACTCAAATAACCGATTACTTGTCTATAAAATAAATATTTACTTGAATCAAATAATTTTTTATTGAGTCATTTAAATGATTCAAATTCATATTTGCTTTAAATGCTGAAATTATTGATTCAAATAGAATTTTTTTTGATTTAAATAAAAATTATTCGATTCAACTAAATATTTATTTGATAGCAGACAAGTAATTGGTTGTTTGAATCAAATTTTTTTTTCAGTGTATAAAATATTCAAAAAATTTTTTTTATAATTATCCCCAATTATTTTCTTAAATAGGTTATCATTTTTAAATTATTATTAATTTACATTTTATACTTATAAATTATTGAAACTATTAATAAATTTACATAAAATATTATAAATGAAACAAAACAAATGACAAATAATTAATTAATTAATAAAGCGCGTATATTTTACTAATAAATAAAGAACAGAAAAAAAAATTTAAAAAAGGTGAAATAATTATAGTTTATGTTTAGAGACGAGTTTTGAAAAAAAAAAAATTACCGGAAATTGTTTACCATTTTTTGAAAATTCTTTATAACTCGAACGTACTTTGTTTTAATTAATATGATTTGTAATGGTAGACTTTTGAAATATTTCCTCAAGATGAACTTTTATGTTTTCTTATATATGTATATATATATATATATATATATATATATATATATATATATATATATATATATATATATATATATACGAAGAAAATGTGTTTTTAAAAGTTTGTTAAATTACTAGTTAAAATAATTGTAGAAATTTAAAATTTCTTTAGCGACTTGAGAAGCACGTAATAATAATTTTCAGTGTGCTATTCCCATAATAGGGTCTTAATGATTCCATTCCCTTGAAGTAAATATATATATATATATATATATATATATATACTTATTAGATGACGTTGTCCCTATTTCGCTAAAGTTCATAAACGAAGAAGAAAAATTTTCTTTCCTCCGTTAAATCTGTGAAAATACCGAGTGGAAAAGACGTGCCAAATTGAGTTAAGCCAACATCTTTCTCATCGTTATTTCTCTTCATACCAAGAATTCGTTTTTTTTTACCCAACACCTCTACATCTAAAATTTCTTCTCAACTAAGAATACAAATTTTTTTTCTGCATTTTTTTGCAAAAAAAAAAAAAAAATTTCTCTTTAGGAAAATTTAGTATTGTCAAAATTTTATTTATTTATGAATATAAAAATATTTTCGATCTATTATTTATTAATAAAATCGAATATTTAAAAATTTTAAATTGTTTAATAATAAAATGGTCAGTAATATAAATTAATATTAATTTGATATTTTTGACTATTTTTTATTTGATTTCTTTTATTTCTTTCTTTTTTTTTGTCATTTTCTTTCTTTTTTCTCTCTAAATTTGAATTAGTAACTGACTTTTTGCTTTTGAATTAGTAAATTTGACTAGTAAATAGTAATTTACACTAATTTATTAGTAAAAATTACTAATTCAAAAGCAAAAAAATCATTCACTAAAATTAGTAAACAATTTTACTAATTCAAATTTAGAGATTTCCTTTTTTCTGTTCTTTATTTTCTTTCTTTTATTTTTTTCTTTTATCCCTTATTTATTTAATAAAGATCAAAGTACTTTTATTTTTAATAAAAAAAAAAAATTTTCTACGTTTTTATAAAATAAAAATTAAAAATTATTTTTGTATTGTTTATTTCGAAAAAAATATTTTTTTAAAAATATTAAAAAATATTGAGAAAAGAAAGAAAAAATATTTTTTGGATAGTAATTTTCATTTAGGAAAACAATAATTCAGTTTTAAAAAAATACAAAATGTTTATTTCATTTTTTTGCTAAGAAAAAAGCCTCAAATATGGCAATCATGTTACGATTTCTTATGCAATAAATAATTATATTATAATATTTTCTTATAATTTAAATCTAAAGATGAAATATCTACAAAAAAATTGTTACAATTTTCTTTCAGTCTTTGAATTATAAACGTTTCTTTTAATTTTTCTTTTGTTTTCGTATAACTTAAAAAGTATTTATTTCCGCAGAATTATTTGCTTATTTTTTTCTATTATGCACCAAACAAAAAAATTTATTTTGTTCGCAAATAAACGATTATCAACTCTATTAAATAATCTATTTATTATATTAAATAATAATCTATTATCGAATTAATATTTACTTGAATGAGATAATTTTTATTTACATCAAATTTTTGGTCAATTTTAATTTATACAAAAATTTCAATTCACAAATTTTAATTATTAATAATTTTAATTGTTAATTGGTTCAAAAGTTTTAATAATCAATAATTTTAATTGGTTCAAAAAATTTAATAAGTTATTAAAATTTTTTTTTGAATTTTACATTTTTATTACAATAAATTTAATGTGAACCAATTTTTAATAACAAAAATTTTATTTTATAGATATAAATATTTGATAATAGAAAAGTAATCGTTTATTTTAATCAACTTTTAGTCTGCTATTCTCTTGCCTCTAATTAAATTTAAAAAAAAAATATTAAAATCCTTTTTTAGTTTAATTAGTTGAACAAAAAATTAATTAAAATGAAATATTTAGATTAATGCTCTAAATTAATTAATTAAAGATCTAATTAATATTCTTAAAAAAAATTCTTTCTTAAAATAATTTAAATACTTATATAGTAAAATTTTAACAAATTAACTACAATTAATTTGATCAATCTTAATTAATATTAAAAAATGAATTTTTAATAATTAATAATTTAATTAAAATTAATTTTTCATAATTATTAATTTAATTAAAATTAATTTAAGAACTACAAAAAAAATCTAAACTAATATTCTTTCGTTTGCGATTGATTCGTAATTTCATAATTGGAAAATGTTCCATAATTATTTTGCGCATTAAAATCGTACGCATTTTCTGGTTGATTATCATAATTTTGACTCGATCGAAATTGTGTTTTTTTCTCATTCGTTAGCCTCGAATTATTATTATTATTATTATTGACAGAACTTGGAAATTCATTAATTTGACTAAATGATCTTGAGGCAGTCGTCGATGTTTGTATTCCCAATGAAAAGAATCCATTGTCCTCCGAATTTGGTATTATGCCAGAATTATGGGCCGTTTCTTTGTTCGCAATTCCTTTTAGATTCGAATTTCCAGTTGAAAAATTTGGTGGCAGTGGACGTAAATTATTATCAAGTTTCCGGTCATTTATTGTCCGATGTGAATTCCCTCCATTAGTACTTTCAGTTCGATACTTATTCGCCGAATTTTCCTCTGCTTTCAAATTGACGTTGCTTGAAAAATGTGAATTCGATTTTTCATTGTAATAATTGTTATTATTGTAATTATTGTTTTTGTCATTGTTATTATTGTAATTATTGTTTTTGTCATTGTAATTATTATTGTTATTATTGTAATTATTATTGTCACTGTTGTAATTATTATTATTATTATTTTCAAAAATTGGTGGCCTCTCGGAGGACAATATTCTTGATTCCGTATCATAATCGAAATTAAATTCGTCGGTACTTTCAAAATTGTTGTTAAATTTTTTATTTAGAATTGTATTATCAACTTCGGATTGTCTTTGCCTTTCGAAGGCGTCCTCCTCGTCGATGGTAAAAATAGTCTCGTCGTCTTGCACTTCACTTTCTTGATTTCGCAAATTTTCTGTTGATTCGTAAGGATTTGTGTAAATTTCTTCTGGTTGGAAATTTGATTCGTCTTTGCGGAGATAATTAATAATTGATGGGGTCGTGAAAATATTTTTCGATTCGGGGAAATTTTGTTTATTATTCGGGGGAATTTGATTTTTCGAATTTGTATTCTTACCGTAATTTACGGCAAAACCTCTTGGCAATAAATCTTCTTTATTATCAACATTTTTCAATACATTTTCATTTGGATTTTTATTTTCATTTGAATGAAAATTTGTTTTTGTTGTTTGAGAATTTGTTTTTGTATTTTGATAATTTGAATTTCCATTTTGATAATTTCTTTCATTATTTCCATTTTGATAGTTTTTTTGATAGTTTCGATCATAATTTGCATTTTGATTTCTTCTACTATTTTCATTTTGATAATAGTTTTCATTTTCACTCTGTTGATAATTATAATTTTCATTTTGATTATTCCTTCGGTTTTCTCGATTAAAATTTCTATTTTCAGTTTTAAATTTTTCCTTATTAAAATTTTGATAATTTCTGAAATTCAATTGATTTCTGCTTTTTTGCTCATTAAAATTCTCGCTCGACTGTTGAAAATGATTATTTCCATTATTGACGGGAGTCGATATTTTCGGAAATTGCTTCGTTAAATTTTGATTCTGTTCAATTTGGTTCGAAGATTTTTGTGAATTTGATGATTTTTCAAATTGTCGACTCGATTTATTTCTCGAATAGCCAAGACCACCTTCACCAGTGCCGGCGAGTGACAAGTCAGTCGCATCATTCACGGAATTATTTTCTTGATATGATGAAAATTGTTGTCTGGGATTTAATTGTGAATTTTCATTGTTCGTGTAAAATTGATTGTCTCCGTTATTGACATTTGTCTCAGTTCGTTCACGATTCACAGTTTCTTTGAAGGAAAAAAGATCACTCGCGTGCTCACATTCAAAATCGTACCACCAATCGCAAACTAAATATTTTTGATTAAAAATACTTCCTGGTGGACATAGAAAGGAACTCTTCACATCTCCCACGTTACAAACGTGGAAAACCTGCAAAGAAAGAAATAATTAGAATTTTTTTTTCTGTTAATTAAAATTAAATTTAATTAAACTTATTAGAAATAATTAATAAAATTCATAAATCATAAATAATAAAATTCTTCGGTGAAATTCAATTATTTTTACAAATATTGAAATTCTTTGTAAGAATATTCAATTATTTTAGATACAATTTTAATAAAATTTGTTGTAAAATGTCCATTTTAATAACATTCATCAAAAAAATTAAAGTAAAATTATTAAAAAAAAACGTATTAATTTCAAACAATTTAATGAAATTCTTCAAAAGAATTAAATTAATTTTAATGACTCATATAATTATTGGAATTGTTCTAGCAATAGTTTAGGACCAGTAAACAATTTTTGTACCAACAATTGTTAATAAACAGAAGATAAAGTTCGCTCAAAAAATAATTTTTCATCTTCTGCTGATTATCGTCTGTGATTACTTTTTATTAATTCTGAATTAAATTAATTTTGATGACCCAGATATTAATTGAAATTGTTTTAGTAGTAAGTAAGAACCAGTAAAAAATTTTTTGACTAAGAATTTGGAAGTTTAAAAAAATTTTTAGATATGAAGATGTGTTATTGGGCTAGTAGTGTTTTTAATTTTTGACTGGAATTTCATTATTTTCAGTATTTTAATTATCAATTATTTAAATTATTAATTTCAAATTTTTAATACAATTTTAATGAAATTTTGTCGAAAAAATTTAACTATTTTTTTAAAATTTTAATAAAATTATTCGAAAAATTCAATTAATTATTTTTATAAATTATTTATTTCTTTGCATGAATTCAATTAAGTATTTTCAGTAGGATTTTTATACAATTTCACCAAATCGAATTATTTCAAAACGTTGAAAGAAATTCTTCAAAAGAATTTAATTGTTTACGAAAACTCTAATAAAATGAATAAAAAGAATTTAATTTTCTATCGATACACACTAAAAAAAATAGGTCTTACTTTCAGCCTCTTTTTAAGGCTGAATTTAATGTGTAAACGAAGTCAGACTTTTTTTTCCTGTGTAATTAAAAATAAATTTAATAATAAAATTATTGATTACAATTATTAACAGACTTGAATTATTATTTTCATTTAGTTTAAATATATTCATTTTTTAAAAATATTTATATAAACAATAATAGTGTATTGAATGAAAATGAAGATAAATTAACAAAATTATATTAAGTAAATTAATGAAATATAAATAATTATTACAGACGTTTTAAATACATTTTTTGAAAAATTTAATTAAAAACTTTATTATTGTGGTACTTTATCTTTGCAGAGAAAGTTGGGTAGATTTATTTGCGCTTTAGCGCTTTGTGTTACAAGGAGGATTTTCTTTTAATTAAGAATAAATTTTATTTAACGTTAGAATTTTTTAATAGTTTTATACTTTGTAATTAACTGAAAAATATATATATATATGTTAACTGTCCTGGCGGGAAAGTTTTTTCACTTGTTATAATGAGGTGCATGTCTCGCTATGACGTTCCTTTTCTACTTGAAAGAACGATACAAAGTGGAATCTGCGGTTCAGTAGAAAAAGCATTGCTAAAGTGGACAGTGCACGGTGATTACATAAATATTGCAGTAAAATAATGAATGAACGTTAATTATAAATAAATAATAATTCAGTGATAATTGTACGGAAGGGCTTTTCCCATTTATTTTGGTAAATTAAAAAAAATAAGTAAATAAATATACTGAAAAAAATTTATTTGATTAAAATAACCAATTACTTGTCTATTATTAAATATGAATTTTCCCTTGAATGAAATAATTTTTATTTGAGTCAATTAAATGGTTTAATTCATATTTGATTCAAATACTGAAATTATTGGTTTGAATATACAATTTAATTGATTTAAATAAAAATTATTTGATTCAAGTAAATATTTATTCGGTCCAAGTGACTATTTATTTGGTTCAAGTAAAAATTTATTTGATTCAGGTAAATATTTATTTAATAATAGAAATCGGTTATTTGAATTGAATAATTTTTTTTCTTCAGGAACATTATCATAAGCAAAAAATAGAAAGAAAATAAATTTTGACGAACCTGACAGCGTGTTTCAATGTCAGCATAATAACCACCAGGTTTCTTATCAGAACACGTGAAGGATGTTTTCGGAATAAAATTGAAATTCGGATAATCCTTGCCAGGAACACCAGGCACAGCATCCAGTCCATTGTTCTGATCATAATCCTCGGATTCATTTTCATTCAACGAATGAGATGAATTCCTCTCATCACTTGATCCATCGGTTAGAATATCTTTCACATCCCTCGTCCGCCTGTCGCCAATCTGTCAAATTAGAATTTTAATCACCTGCTGAGTTTATTAATATTATATTATAAGAAAAAAATGTCCCCTAATTAATTCAATGGAACATTAATTATTTTAATTGACATTCTTTTTGTAATCGTAATCTAAAATTATTACAGTATAAAAATTTACAAATGGACAGGAAAGTTTAGAATTTTTTCTTCTTTTCTTCTTTTTTTTTTGATGTTTTTGATAGAGAAGAGAAAAGAAAACTTATAAGGAAATGAAGATTTTAACTAACTTTCTGTATATACATAATAATATAAACTATTATATGTGTGTTTTAATGCTTCCTCAACTCCATAAAAGTAAAATTAGAATCGATTTACGAGCCGCGAGTGGGCAATTAATTATATTATAATCTCGTGAATCGTTCGATGCTGTTGATCGAAGAAGCGTTATAAACAAGAAGCTCGTGATTGTAGAAAGTGAATCTTATATGTACCACATTTCTATAAATATTGTGCAATTTCTCTTAGTCTCCTCGAGAGCCTCTCTCTAAATAGAGTGCAGTATAGTTGCTCTTCACGACTTATGCAATTTTATATATATATATATATATATATATATATATATATAAATAATGCTTTGCACTCATCTACTAAAACCTACTATCTACTATTTACTACTTTTTTTACGATTTGATACTATTTGCGTACTTTTTTTTATTTGGGCCACTAAAAGCTCTCTTTTCCTTTTTTTTTGAGAATTTGCACTACTTTAAAGTTAAACTTTAAGTTACTCTAAAATACACTAAAAAAATTTATTTGAATGAAATAAACAATATTGTTTTTTGTGAACTAAATATTTATTTATTGAATCAAATAATTTTCGTTTAAATAACGAAATGATATTTGCTTCAAATATTAAAATTTCTACTAATATAGTTTTACTACTAAAAGTATTACTAATAAATAGTCATTTTTACTAATACTATTTCTACTAATAAATAGTAATTTCTACTAATACTATTTCTAATAATAAATAGTGATTTCTACTACTAATTTTACTATTAAAAAATTTTACTAATAAATAGTAATTTCTACTAATAGTTTTACTATTAAAAGTTTTACTAATAAATAGTAATTTCTATTACTAATTGTACTATTAAAAAAATTTACTAATAACTAGTAATTTCTCAAAAGAATTCAATTATTTTTGAAAATTATATAATAAAATTCTTCGCAAAAATCCAATTATTTTCAAAACATTGAATCTCTCTTCGAGAGAATTCAATTATTATCAAAACTTTTCATAAAATTTGTTTATAAAAGTTTAACTATTTTCAATAGAATTTTAATTCAATTCCTCGAAAGAATCAAATTGTTTCCAAAAATTTTAATAATTAATATTCAATTATTTTATCAATTATTTTTTTTTATATTTAAATAATTGGATTCTCTTAGAAATTTCTGTTAAAAATTTATTTAAAATTATTGATTAACATTCAATTATTATATCAATTATTTTTTTTATATTTTAAATAATTGAATTCTCATAAAACTTTCTGATGAAAATTGATTTAAAATTAGTAA
The DNA here is from genome assembly GCF_015476425.1 of Leptopilina heterotoma. Classification (NCBI taxonomy): domain Eukaryota; kingdom Metazoa; phylum Arthropoda; class Insecta; order Hymenoptera; family Figitidae; genus Leptopilina; species Leptopilina heterotoma. The sequence goes on from NW_025111206.1 coordinate 527,335, forward strand.
TTAACATTCAATTATTATGTCAATTATTTTTTAACAATAATTTCTGATGAGAATTGATTCGAAACAAAATTTCAGTTAAAATTTTAGAAAATAATTGAATACTAGAAGCGTTAAAGTAGAAATTTTTAAAAATAATTAAATTTCAAAATGTTTAGAAAATTTTAATTAATAAAATTTTAATTAAATAATTTATTAATTTTTAATATTTTTACATTTTTTTTTCTATATTTCCCTTTTTTGTAAAATTATTTTTTTTCCTGTTGTTTTTTCATCGATTTTACTGATAATAATTACATAAATTTTTTAAAATAAATAATTCTATTTTTAAATAGAAAAGTAACAAAATTCTTTTCCTATGCGAAACTGAAAATGAAAATGTAAAAATATCAAAAATCGCTTTTTATTTGGTGTAAAAATGTAAAAATTCCCAAAAACCGATTTCGATTTGGAATAATTAAGGGATGATTATGACCAAAATTAATTAAATGTCTTGTTAATATTTAATCTACTAATATAGTTAAAATATTAAGCCAATTTTGGTAATTAAAAAAAAATTCTATTTTAACATGAAATAAAAAATTGTTTTTATTTTTTCCCGTTTTGTATAAATATAAACTATTTAATAACTATACTTACTGGTTCTGATGAAACAACAGCAAGAATTGTGACGGCAACAACAAGGATCACATTCATCTCCCTGAAATGATCATCATGAGTTAATATTTTCCTTCTATTTTTTGTATTATTTATTATTCTTGTTTTCTGCATTCGGAAAGCGATATTAAATATTTTGCAATGATGATACTTTCAGGACGTTGCGAGAAAATTCTATTTCATCAGATAATTGCAACTGGATCACGATAAAATCTTCAGTCTCTTCCGAAACTATAAAAGATCGATCGATCGTTTTTTTTTTTTTTTTTTTTTTGCTTCTCATTCTATAAAAAATATTTTCTATTTTTTTTTGTTCTTTCAACGCATAAATAAAAAGAAAACAAAAATATTTGTTTAATTTTAAAATGTCTATTTAATAAAAGAATTAAATTTTTTTAAAAGAATTTAAAAAAAATGACAATTGTTTAAAAATAGGAAAATTTTTCTAGTTCACTGTTTTTCTAATGATATCAAAATTGAGACAAAAAATGGATCAAAATTGTTGCGAAGCAACAATTTTGTTTTTTTGTCTCAATTTGATATTCTTAGAAAAACAGTATTATTTTTAACTATTAGGTTTTTTCTTATTTACAAATTCTGGTTTAAAATAGAATTAGTATTTTTATAATTAACGAATTAATGTAATAATTAATCAGCCAAAAGTAATTAAAATTTTTTGTTCTTTTTATTTATTTTTATTCTAATAAAAAATCTTCTTTATTTTTTGTTACTTGCAACGCAAAAGTAGAAGGAAGGCAACAATATTTTTTTGAAAATTTAAAAAAAAACATTGAACCAAACAAATGTTAATAAAAAAAATTTTGACAATTATTTAAAAATAGGAAAATTTTTCACGATTTCTAACTTAATTTTTTTTCTTAGCAATAAATTGTAAATTAAAATAGAAAAAAAGGTCCTTAAGATTTTTTTATTTTTTCTCATTCTAAAAAAATCTTCTCTATTTTTTTTTTGTAATGCAAAAGCAGAAGAACAAAAATATTTATTGTAAATTTAAAAAAATCCTTAAGCCGGAAGAATGTTAGGAAAAAAATTTCGACAATTGTTTAAAAACGGTAAATTTTTTCATGAATTTTATTTTTTTTTTTAATATTAATAAATTCTAAGTTAAAATAGAAAAATTGGTAATTAACAATTTTTTCTTCTATTTATTTTTATTTTTTCTCATTCTAAAAAAATATCTATTTTTTTGTTACTTGCAACGCAAAAGATCAACGATATTTTTTTTGTAAATTTTAGAAAAATCTTAAAATGAAAAAATGTTTTTCATTTGTTTAAAAAGAGTAAAATTTTTAACAATTTTTATCTTATTTTTTCTTCTTATTAATAAATTCTAAATCGAAATAGAAAAATTGGTCCTAATTAACATTTTTTTCCTATTTATTTTTTCTTATTCCAAAAAAAAATGTTCTCTATTTTTTTTTCTTGGAGCGCAAAAGTAAAAGAACAAAAACACTTGTAAATTTACAAAAAAAAAAACTCTTAAATTGAAAAAAAGGGAATAAAAAATAATTTCGATACAATATTTTTAACTTATTGTAATAAATTAATAAATTAAAAAAGTAGGTATTAATTAGAAGGAAAATTATTTACTAACAATTTCTGTTTTGTTTACATTCTCGGCATACGAGAAAATATTATTTTTATCAATTAGAAAAGAAAAGAATGAATAAGAAAATTAAATAGAATTGAAAACACTTTCTTCGCAATAAAAAATAGAGGAAAAAAACAGTCATTTACTTTTTTTTTCTAAAATTGTTAGTTTTCTTATCGCGAGAGTGTTCTTTATATATAAAAAAAAAATTGTGATCTTGATAAGGAGACAACCAACCTTGTTTATTATCCAAACGATAGAGACAGAGAAAAAATGCTTGTGGATCGTTAAAACGATTTTCCTCGATCGTTTTCTTGGAGAGTAAGTCGGCTTGGGAAGTTAGACAAGATCACTGTGTTCTCGTTTCCCGAGATTGCTTCACGAAGGACAACGAATTGAGAATCTGCACGGATCCAGCATTCACCATTCGCATTTATAGTACATCCCCACAGTATGTCTTTTCCCGGACGCATCCTAATAGTACACTCTATACCTAGATACGTGTATATAAACCGAACGGATACACAATCAACTCAGACGATATATTTTGTGAACGCAAATTATTCTGAATCTAGGTTAACAGTTACGCGATATATAGGACCAGGTTCATTCCACTCTCAATTTCAGGGAAATCACTCTATTACAAATAATAGTCAAGTTAATTTCGTTTTATCACTTTTGCAATATTGTGATATGAATACTACAAAAAGTTGATTATGTTTAAAAATAATTTATTCTTAATTAATAATAATACTAATTTTACTAATAAATAGTAGTTTCTACTAATACTATTTTTACTATTAAAAGTTTTACTAATAAATCATTTTTACTAATACTATTTTTACTAATAAATATTAGTTTCTACTAATACTATTTTTACTATACTTAAAGTTTTACTAATAAATCATTTTTACTAATACTATTTTTACTAATAAATAATTTTTACTAATACTATTTTTACTAATACTATTTTTACTAATAAATAGTAATTTCTACTATTTTTTAGTAAAACTAAAAAAAGTTTTACTATTAAAAGTTTTACTAATAAATAGTCATTTTTAGAAATACTATTTCTAATAATAAATAGTGATTTATACTACTAATTTTACTATCGAAAATTTGTACTAATAAATAGTAATTTCTACTAATACTTTTACTATTAAAAGTTTTACTATTAAAAAGTTTTACTATTAAAAAGTTTTACTAGTAAATGATAATTTGTACTAATACTATTTTTACTAATAAATAATAATTTCTACTCTTTTTTTAGTAAAATTAAAAAAAGTTTTACGTATAAATAGTCATTTTTACTAATACTATTTCTACTAATGAATAGTCATTTTTACACATACTATTTCTAATAATACATAGTAATTGCTACTACTAATTTTACTATTAAAAAATTTTACTAATAAATAGTAATTTCTACTAATAGTTTTACTTTTCAAAGTTTTACTAATAAATAGTAATTTCTACTACTAATTTTACTATTAAAAATTTTTACTAATTATTAGTAATTTCTACTACTAATTTTACTAATTAAAAATTTTACTTATAAATAATAAATTCTTTTATATACTATTGCTACTAATAAATAGTAATTTCTACTAATTTATTAGTAAAATTTACTAATTTAAAAGATAAAAGTAATTCACTAATTTAAATTTAGAGAGTATAATAGATACTCAATAATAATACTGATTATTAGAGAAAATATTTTACTTGAAATAGAAAAGTTTTCTTGAGACAAAAACTATGAAATTTTGTTTTTTTATTTTTTGGTTTTTTTTATCTGTATATTTTTTATTTTCTTCTACTTTTTCATTCCTTATGGTTTATTTTAATAGAATAGAAGAAAAAAAATAAGAAGAATAAATAAAAAAAAAATAAGAGAAAAAAATAAAATAAGAAAAAAAATAAGAAGAATAAGAAGAAGATAAAGAATTTATTTCTTCTTTTTACAACAAAACAATAGAAAGAAGAATAATCTCAGTAGAACAATGAGATGAATTTCTTTTTCTTTTATTTCTTCACTTTCTTTCAAATGTATTTTTTCATTTCGTTATTTTTTTTTTTTTTTTTGAATGATAAAAAAATTGAAATCGTAGAAAAAACTTACTGGATTAATTTGGAGGAGGAAAAAAATAAATTTTTCATTTTCTTTTTGAAATGTGTTTATTTTATTTCTTTACTTTGTTATTGTAACTTTTTCTAAAATAAAAAAATAAAAATAATAGAAAGGAGAAAACTATTACTAGTTATTGTATTTCCTTTTGATCTTTTATTTCTTCGTTTTCTGTTAAATAAATTTAATTTCTTTCTTCATTTTCCTTGAAATGTGATTATTTTATTTCTTCACTTTGTTGTTATTTCTTCTCTTTTGAATGATAAGAAAAAAAATTAAAAAAGTAGAAAAAATTAAACTTAGTTTAATAATTTTTAAGAGTGTAAAAAAAAATTTATTTTTCATATAATATAATAATTCTTCATTTTCTTTGAAATGTGTTTATTTTATTTCTTCACTTTGTTATTGAAATTCTTTTTAAATAAAAAAAGAAGAAATTAAAATACTAGAAGAGAAGAAAAATTACTGATTTATTTTTTAAGAGAAAAAGTAATTTTTTTATTATTACAATAATTCCTCATTTTCTTTGGAATGCGTTTATTTTATTTCTTCACTTTCTTATTATTTTTTCTCTTTGGAATAAAATAAAGAAAGAAGTGGAAATTAAAATAGTAAAAAATAAAAAAAAATTACTGATTTATTTTTAAAAACAAAAAATTAGTTTTTCATTTAATATAATAATTCTTTAGTTTCTTATCTTTTATTTCTGTATTTTCTTTCAAATTAATTTTTATTTTTTTCTTACATTTTTTTTTCTTTGGAATAAAAAAGAAGAAAAGAAAATTGCAATGTAAGAGAAATTGAAAAGTATTTCTGAATATATTTATTTTCTCTTTTATTTCTTTATTTTCGTTGTTATTGACTCATATTATTTCTATTTTTTCGTTTTTTTCTTTTATTTATATTCATATTATTATTTTATCTTTATTATTAATACTATTTTTTTCGAAACGAGGAAGAGAGGCAAAAACGAAAGCAAAATAAAAAATTCAATAGAGCGAAAGGGAAAAAAGACTTTTCAATTTTTAAGCTTCTTTCATGATGGAATAAATTAAAAGTTGATATTAAAAATTTATATATTTGATAAGTGAAAAAAATGTTCTCTGTAACGAAAATAAAAATTTCTATATTTTAAACTGGGTGAGGGAAAGGTAAGTCTGAATTTCTTCGGACAAAAGAGACAATCTGAGCTTCATCTTCGCTGATGCAATAATTGCAACGTCTATGATGTAGGACCACATGTGTCAATGCAAGAATCACTCGAAGACAATGCAGGCAAGCGTTTCTGTTCACCATATAATCACAAATGCGAATGGCTTTTCTATGATCATTAATAGCATTACAAATACACACTCACTCACACACACACATAGTTGACTCCAGTTGCTACAATAGGGACAAAATGATCTCATAATTCAGTGGAAATTATCTCATTTACCGAAAACCGCTTCCATATATTCATTAAGTTCTTTGGAAAATTCTCCCAAAACGAAATTAAAATTCTGATCAATTTTTATTGTGAAATTCAGTCTAAATGGATTTTTAGGGTTTTTTTATTTTTGTATTTATTTAAAAAAAATAAATATATAATTAAATAAAAATAAAAATATAATGTTTACCAAGTGATAAATTCATTTAAATATAAAAATAAAAATAATTTATTTAAAAAAAAAAATTAATAAATAACAAAAAAAGAACTCTAAAAATCCATTTAGATTGAATTTGACAACAAAAATTGATTTTTCTTAATTTTTTTTCTTTCTTAATTATTTACTTAATTGATGAAACAATTAATGCATTGAAAAATTATTGTCTCCCCCGTATGAACATTTAAATAAATATTGAATTTCGGAGAAAAATTTTATTATTTATAAAGATAATTGAAATTTTGACGAGAATTTTTGTAAATTTTTAAATATAATTCGATTTCTGCGAGGAATTTTATTGAAATTATTTTGAAAAAAATTGAAGTGTTACGCACAGAATTTAATTAAAATTTTTGAAAATAATTTTATTCTTTTAAGAAATTTAATTAAAAAGATATTAAAAATAATACTTAAATTCTAATAAATAAATTGTAGCAAAGCTTATTAAAATAATTAAATTTCTTTAATAAATTTTAATAAAAATTTTAAGAATAATAACTTTTCGAGGAATTTCATTAAAATTGTATTAAAAATAATTGAAATTCAGCATTGAGTTTTATTATTTATGAAAATAATTGAATAATATATGGAAATAATTTGTAAATAATTGAATTCCTGTGAAATTTTTATTATTTATGAAAATAATGAAATGTTTGCGTAGAATTTTATTAAAAATTTTTTTAACTAATTGAATTCTTTTACGAATTTTTATCAAAGTAGTAGATATTAAAAATCATTGAATGAGGGAAAGTTTTTGAAAATAATTACAATTTTTCTAAGAATTTTATTAAAATTTTCGAAAATAATTGAATTTCTGAGAAAAATTTTACTACTTTTGAAAATAATTGAATTTCTTCAATCATTTGTAATTGATTTTCAAAATTCAATTTGTTTTAGTGTTTTTAATTAAAATTCTTCTATAAATCCATTATTTTTAATAATCAATTAAATATATATTAAAAAAATTTGACTATAATTTCAGAAGAATTTTAGTTTAAAAATTTTTTTTTAAATCTAAGTTTCTTTTCATATTTCTAATTAAATTCATTTAAAATTAATAATATATTGCGTTATAAAATAACAAAATAATAATATAATTTTTTTATTTCAATAATACACTTGTTTTTTACCAAGAAAATGGATAATTTAATTAAAAAATAGAATAATAATAATTAAATAATTTTCTATGTAAATATATGAAGGTATATAAAAATTTATTTTCATTTTGCCATTATTTGTGTGCAAGTTAGAAGATCGTGCAGCTGTCGCCCCCGCTTCAATGCTGTGGATTATCGAGGATTTCAACTTCCTTCTATGTACCATGTTTACTTTCCTTCGACTCCTATATACTTTTCACAGATTTAACTATAAACTTGTGAGACGACAAACATTGGCGACGCTCTCACTTAAGAGTGAGATAATAGGATGTAGACTAAGGTCTACATCCTATTATCCCGCAGTACTTATACTATAATATACAAAAATTTCAAGAATTTACTCAAAAAAATAAACAAAAAATAAAAATGAGCATAAGTCAAAATTCGACGAAAACAAAAGATAAAAAAGATAAAAATACTTAAAAATACTTTTTATATTAAAAATTAAAATACGAAATGAACAAACAAATCAAAGAACTAGGAAGAAAAAATCTGCAATTTTTGCGGCACATTTAGCAAAAATTAAGGATGACATTAAATTTATATTGCCTGCTCTTCCTCAATCGTTACTTTTATAATATACGGTGAAAATGATCATTGACTTTCTGAAGAATGTAACTTTTAAGAAGAGGAAAAATTCTATAATATATATATTCTATGGGAAAGGAAATTTTAGAAAGCTTTTACAGGTGATAAATACTCGTTGATTATTTATCAAGAATTATTTTCTATTCATGCGTAAAATCTGTTTAATGTGAAGTAACTATTAAATCATGGTAATAATATTTATTATTGAATAACACTAATTCGTGGTGGTAATAATTATTATATATTTATTATGATAATAGTAATTGATAATAATGACCTGATAACAATAATTATTAATAATACCCTGACAAGAATAATTAATAATAGTACCTAATAATGACTTGATAACAATAATTAATTAAAAAAACCCTTATTCATTACCTTGTTTATTCATTAAATTCAAATTAATTAATAATAATAATCAGCTAACAATAATTAATAATACTACCCTTATAGTAATTAATAATAATCAAAATCTGCTAAAATAATTAATAAAAACAATGACCTGCTAAAAATAATTAACAATAATAATGACCTGATAACAGTAATTATTAATAATAATAACCTGATAACAATAATTATTAATAATAGTGAAAGCTGATAATAATTAATATTTAATAATAATATTTATAATATTAATCTGCTAAAAATTAACATTTTATAATAATTGTCTGACATATTAATAATTATTATTATTGTTAATAATTTAAGAATAATCAAATTGGGTAATAATAATTAATTGAAATAATTAGATTATTATTATTCAATAATAGAAAATACTATACAATAAAAATAATTAAATTTAAATGGAAAATAAAAAAAGTAAACAGATAAAAAAGATTTTAATATTGGGAATACTAGTATATATTGATAATTATTTTCTATATTTGTAAAATTATAATTATTAATAAATAATAAATAAACGATAAATTTAGGTAATAATTAAACAAGTTATTGATCCTTAAAAATTATTTTTATTAAAATTGTTCTGAAACATTTTATACTCGAGGCAAATGAAGTTCATTTAGCAAGTTTATATACTAGTTGGATTACCGTTATTTCCTGAAAATACGATTTCAAACTAACTGGATTGAACGTCTGGTTGCAGTTTGTAGAAATTCACTTTACCACCGTCTTCATTTTACATTAAGAATATTAAGTTTTCGCTTTTTCCTTTCAAAAGTCAGTCTATAAAAATTTGATAGGTATATATTTGCGGACTATCAGATTTCAATTTCTAGTTTTAAGATATAATAGGGGATTTTAAATAAATTTAACGGAAATAGTAAAATTAAATGTATGTATTTACAATAATCGTTTATAAAAAAAAACATTACATTGGGAAAAATTGTAAAGTATTGAAATTTTATTTTCGTCTACTATTTGGGGGATTTTGATTTACTACAATTATTCTATGTATATGGCATTGTGTAGTAAAAAATGTATTTGACATTTTCGACATTAGATAATAATATGGCAATGCATAATAAATAATACTTTAAATGGAGTTTGCGATTATAATGGATAGTGGAAATGTTGAATTCTTATTTTTTTTTGTCGTATTATCTTCTAACGAAACCAGCATTATGGAGAATACTGTATACTCGTTCTCTGGGAATATCATCGGCATCACGATGGTTCACCTAAAAACAAAATAATATTAAAATAAAATAAAATATTCTATACAAAATTGACGATTTAGTTATTTTGAAATAAGTTTCTTATACAATTTTTTAAACAATTTTTTATATAATTTTTTTAAAACTAATAAATAGTTGTACCTGCATTTCTTTCCCCGTGAGCAAAGACTCTTTTGCCAGGCCAGCAGCAATGAGAGGATTTTTGTAAAAATCATTTCTCAATTCATTTGGTAAAGCGTCTTCCATTTCGGAATTAACGACAACCGCAGGATGACTGAACAAAGATGATGATCGTTCGATAATAAATTGCGGTGCAGCCAAGCATTCCCCTGCTATTAGAATGCAAATGATGAAAAGCTTTTGCATTTTATCTGAAATAAGTTTATTTTTTAATTAAATAACACTCTTAATAACATACAGAAAATGGTGCATCGAATGGTACCAACGATGACACACAGTAAATACTCTGGTACCAGCGAAAATACTCAAGAAATTTATTGGTACCAATAATATTACTCGTTGAATTTACTGATACCATTGATACCACTCAATGAATCCTCTGGTACCAGCAATAATAGTCTAGAAACTTATTGGTACAAATAATATTATTTAGTAAATTTATTGGTACCAATGATGGTGATGATGAATTTGCTGATACCATAGCAACCAAAGTTGATAAATTCTCTGGGACCAGCAATAATACTCAAGAAATTCGTTGGTACCAATCATATTTCTAAATGAATCTGCTGGTACCAGTAATGTTACTCATAAAATCTGCGGGTATCATTGTAACCAGTTGATAAATTCTCTGGTACCAGCAATAATACTCAAGAAATTTGTCGGTACCAATAATATTAATCGTTGAATTTACTGATACCATTGGTACCAGTAAATGAATCCTCTGGTACCAGCAATAATACTCAAGAAATATATTCATACCAACGCCACAGTAAATCTTCTGGTACCAGCGATATAACTTAAAATATTTATTGATACCAGCAATGTTACTCGTAAAATTTACTGCTATAATTGATACTACTTGGTAAATCCTCTGATATCAGCAATAATATTCAACAAATTATATTGGTATCAATAATCTTACTCAATAAATTGTATCAGCAATAAATTAAATCAGCAATAATTCTCAAGAAATTTATTGGTACGAATATTATCACTCAACAAATTTAGTTGATTTTAATTATGCAACTTAATAAATATTTTAGTAACTGTAATGCCAAAGAGTAAATCTTCTGGTACCAGCAATAGTATTCAAGAAATTTTTTCGAACCAATATTATTACTCGATAAATTTGTTGTCACCAATTATACAACTCAGTAAATTTATTGGTACCATTGATACAATTTGATAAATCCTCTGGTACCAGCAATAATATTCAAGAAATTTATTAGTATCAACAAAATTAATCATTAAATTTAATAATGCAATTAATAACACTCGATGAATCCTCTGGTACCAGCAATAATAGTCAAAGAAACTTATTGGTACAAATAATATTATTCAATAAATTTATTAGTACCAACAACATAGCAATCAGTTGATAAATCCTCTGGGACCAGCAATAATATTCAAGAAATTTATTGGTACTAATAATATTACTCATTAAATTTGCTGGTACCAATAATATTACTCGACAAATCTGCTGGTACTATTGATACTATTCGATAAATCATCTGGTACCAGCAATAATATTCAAGAAATTTATTGGTACCAATAATATTACTCGATAAATTTTTCGGTACCAATTATATAACTTGGTAAATTTATTGATATTATAGATACTATTCGATAAATCCTTTGGTACCAGCAATAATACTAAAGAAGTTCACTGATACCAGAAGAAATACTAAATAGTTTCTCGATACCAGTAATAGTACTAAAGAAGTTTTATTGTTACCAGCAATAATACTAAAGAAGTATAACGTTACCAGCAATAAAACTAAATAAATTTATTGATACCAGTAACATGAGTCGATAAATTTTCTGGTTCCATTTCTACAACTCGATAAATTGATTGCTACCAATGATAATACTTATTGATAAATTAACACTGTCACCAACGATACCACTGGAATAAATATTTGTTTAACGCTAGTCAAGCAAGTAATTAATTATTTTAATCAAATATATTTTCTTCTAAATTTGAAACTTTTGGACACAAAATTTACAAATGCTTCCAAATTTCTAAGTAAACAATGTTTACTATAAAATTTAAATATTTTTCTTTGTGCTTAGAAATAAAAAATGAAACTTTACATTATGTAAATGCTCTGAAGTAGAAATTTCTTCTGCACATGACATGTAATTTATTTTGTGTGGTTTTTATCATTTTTGTACTATTTCAATGGGTGTGAAAAGTTGAAATACGAGTGTAAAATGTAGTTGTCATGTCAGACAGTGTGTATACCATACAGTAGTGGTTACATTTTGCTGGCAAATAAGGAAGCGGATATGCCCTTGTCTCAAATTCTCTGCCAGCGAAAGGCAAGCAAGTATAACATCCTTGAATAATGCCTAACGAATGTTTGCACGTATTCAAAATTTGTACTTCTTTTGTTCATTCGGAAATTAAAACAAGTCTTAATTTACATTTATACATTTATTTTTATTACTTATTTTTATTAAAAATTATTATTCGAAAATTTATACATAGTCAAAACTATTTGTTTGAAAATTAAATCCATTCTTTTAATTGATTACAGTATGTTTAGAATTCTTAATAGAAAATTAAGTTCTTTTTTGTTTTATTACATTTTAGTTCTTTAATTATAACTAAAAAAAAACTTTAGGTAAAAAATTTTGTTTTATTACTTTTTGACTTCAATAGTTTTTCTCTAGTTTCTTTTTATTTCTGTTCTAAGTTCTCGTATTTCGTGTCATATTATTATGTGTCTATTATGCTATCGGAGAGAAAAATTCATTACGTATTATTTATTAATAAAAATGTAAGCCGCCACACGTCAGGTCTATACTCGTGGGTTTCAAGAGAAACTTTCTTTGCCTACGAAACTTGAATTTTATTTTTTTTAAACTAATAACAGACTTGATCTAAAAACTTTCTAAATCTGTTTGGGAATTACTTAATAATAAGCGCGTGACACGATCGAAATGAGGCTATAAAATTAGATCATATTAGATAATCGAAATTTGTCTTTTTCTTCAAATTATATTGAAGATTATCAATGTTTAAAACTTGTTTTTAATCAAAATCTGTTATTTCTTCTCTAACCGATGTTTTGAAGAATACATTTGAAAATCCCTTAGGAAATAATTTTTTCTGATTATTATTAATTAAAATTAATTTTCCCTTTATAATTAATTAATTACTCCTTTGAAATTAATTAATTTAATAATTATTCCTTTGAAATTAATTAATTTAATAATTATTCCTTTGAAATTAATTAATTTAATAATTACTCCTTTGAAATTAACTAGTTTAATAATTATTCCTTTGGGAAAAAAATTCTTCTGTAATTGTTCTCCTTTAAAATTAAGAAACAATTTTTTTTACTTTAGTAACAGGATGTAAAGAGTTTGTAAATTATTATTTTTTTTGGCGAAGGGGGATTCACTATAATTAACACTTGAAAATATTTCATTCATTTTGGTTCACAATATGTATGGCACACACTTTTCGATTATTTTTCGTGTCACTTTGGCGCAATGTTCGACTGAAACTCACCTAAAATATAAAAATTAAAAACACTGATTAAATTTAGAAAAAAAAATGAATCAATCTTCTTAGAATTAACTCCGGTGTGTATATTTGAATGGTAGGAAACTGAATGCACGATCCGTGACGGTGTTTCTTATATAGAAATCAGGTGGCCTGGCTCATATACCTGACGAGTTCAACTGAGATTATGCCTTAGATTCAATTGGTTGGTAGACCTAAGAGATATTTCATCTTGTTTCAAACGAAGGGCGGTTACCTTCTTGAAACTAAGTCAAGGGCTTTGCTTATGCTTTGTCAATCACGTACATTATCTTCTCCAGAAGCAATTTTTTTTTTATTATATATTTTCATTTTTATTATAATTTTACCCTTTGATGAAAATTATTTACATTTATTTTATTTATTTTTTCATTACATTTATTTTTGTAATAAAAAATTAATAATAATATTCATTTTATAACTCAAACGAAACAATTTTTTATCTCCACCATGATTCGTCTACTTGTTTCATTTCGCTTGTGAGAGAATTTTCGTGCCCTCTAGGCGGCAATTTGATAAACTGTATTGGCGCGAAATTCAAAAAATTGAAATATTTAATTCAAAAATTAATTTTAAACAATTTAATTAACAATATACTAATATAAATAATATACTTAATAATATACTTAATTAATAATTAAAGTTTTTTGAAAGGACCTTAACTTAAACCACTCTATTATCTATACTTAATTAATATATAATTAATAAATTAATAATATATTAATAATGGTATCAAAATAAATAATTTAATAAATAATTAAATTACTTAATTCGAAATACAGTCGACTCTCGATAAATTCAATCTCAAAGGACTTTGCAAACAAAAACTCAAATTACCAAGAGTTTTATTTATTGAATGCTTTCAGTATCAAAATTTTTTCAAAGCATCCGAAATCAACTTCAATTTATCAAGAAATTCTACTCATCGAAATTTTAATTATATCGAGAGATTACTATAATGGTTTCAATAATAAATTAAAAATAATAATAAAAATTCTTCAGTTCAAATATTTATTCAAATTATTTATTCAGAAAATTGTTTATTAGAACCGAGCAATTTTATTTTAATTAACTCTTCTTTTCTTTTGAAATAATTATTTTTTCAGACTCAATTTTTTTCTCTTGTAACAATTATTTTATATTTGTTTTATTATAAATTATTTTCGGTAGGAAAATAATTTGTAATAAAATAATATGTAATAATTATTTTGTATTATTTTATTATAAATTATTTTCGACAGAAAAATAATTTATAATAAAATAATACAAAATAATTATTTCAAGAGAAAAAAAAATTGAGTCTGAATTTATGTAATGAAAATATCAAATATCATCTTTAATCTTAATCGATTTATTAATACTCAATTTAATGAACATGATTATTCTTTAATATTAAAAAATATTTTGATAAAGGGAACATAATTTATTAACTTATATTAATTTGTTCGAAGTGTATCGCGAATATTTTGATACACAAAAATAAAATGTAGATATTTTTTTTTCTTCTTTGATTCAGAAAGAAATTAATCATCAAAGTGAATTTTGCTTACAAGACTTTTCACTTGATCGAAATCGAAAGGGATGGGAGAATGGATACAGTATCCGGGTCAATGTTACAACCTTCAGAGAACATGAACCGACACTTGAGCGGTTATCCTTGCTTGACAAAAGACGGAAGTGGGAAGTGTTTGAGGTTTAGATGGCTTTATATTAAATATATCAAAATTTTCGTCAAAAGTGATTTTATGTCATATTTGTCAGAAGTAATTTTTGGTATACTTGAGCAAAATTTCACATTGTGTGCACTTCAATAATTGTATATTTTCTCAAAGTGGAATTTACTTCTTTACAACTTTTATTTTTTCTATTTTTTGTAATTTTCTGACTTTATTTTTAATAAATTTATTTTTTATTTTTATTTTATTTTTCTATTTTTTATTTGTTTCTATTTTTTAATTAAAGAATAATTCTCATTATTTTCTAAGGGATTAAAGTAATCAATATAGTTCGTAGAGTATGAAAAGAATTTAAATAAAAATTATATTCGACAATTTTTGTTGAAATAAAGATAAAAAAAATTTAATTTCCGTAAGATTTGATAAAAAAAGGAATAAAGTAAACAAACTAGTAAAAAATTAGTAGTAAAAGTAGTAAACTTTAATAATTGAAAAAAATCACAAAAAAATGCCGATGAGAGTTTCTAAAAACAAGACAATTATTAGATAAAAAAAAATTTTATTACAAATCTCCAATTTAACATCACATGGAAAATAAGTTTCAGTACATTGTTTACGACGAGTTGAAAATATTTCAGTGGATATTACACATACTAATTTCCATAATCACCAGTTCTAAATAGAGTAAGATTTGAATTTTAAATAGTTTCGACATTCGCGAATTAACAATTTATTAACGAGTTTATTTCTGCTGGTGATACATAAAAAGTTTTCGTTATATACAATATATATATAGCACAAATTATTGTTGATTTTCTTTTTCTCAATTTTTGAATTTTATTTTATTTTATTTATTTTATTCTCTCTAGTGATAGTATTGGTAGGCGGGAGAGATTGTTTTTTGATAAACAGGTACATCAGCCTCAGCAACGGCTGGCGCGAGTGCTTTTCCCAATACTGGAATTGAGCCATGAACTTGTACATGATCCAAATGAGCTGTCTTGATGAGAGTTGGTTCTTGAATTGAGACACGTTCATATTTTGTCGCTGGCTCCACGAAGTCGACTTCTTGGAGTGTTTCAATGGGTCGACTCACCACAATTCGTCTCGTTGACACACGTTCACCGGTTGGCTCGGCGTCATCGGGTGCAGGTGTCACTGAAAGTACACGAGCACGAACATTGCCAGAGTCTTTTATTTCTCCGCTTGCTTTCTCACGATTGAAGTCGACCTTTGGGGAGGGAAAAAATTATTATTAAGAATTGAATCAGAATTAAATCAAATCAAAATTAAAATTAAAATTACAATTAAACAAAATTGAATTAAAATTAAATTAAGACTAGATACTTTTTAAAAATTACAAAAGCTAATTAAATAATTAGTCTGTTCGAAAATAATATACAAGTATTTCTTAATTATTAAGAGGAGGAGAAGTTTTCTTAGGTTCATACTTCTGTTACACCCCCACGAGCTGTAAGAAGTTCGATAAGTCTATTTTGATTGGAGATGCTTTCTTCAGGACTGTTTCTTATGCTAGGAACAACTGTTGATGATTCTGGAACAAATCCGGATGATTCATCCTGTGGTACTCCATTGGATCGAGCAATTACTTGAGGCTCTGCCGAAATTTTGTTGTTCTCCTGAAAAATAAAATTTAGAGCTTTTAAATTCATTGGTATAGGCGATAATATTCAAGAAATTTATTGGTACCAATAATATTACTCAATAAATTTGCTGGTACCATTGATACCACTCAATGAATCCCCTGGTACCAGCGATAATAGTCAAAAAATTAATTGGTTCCACTTAAGAAACTCGATAAATTAGCTGGTACCATTGATACCACTCAATGAATCCCCTGGTACCCGCGATAATAGTCAAAAAATTAATTGGTACCACTTAAGAAACTTGATAAATTAGCTGGTACCATTGATACCACTCAATAAATCCGCTGGTACCAATGGATGAATCGTCTGTTATCATTGATACCATTCGATAAATCCTTTGGTACCATAGCAACCAGTTGATAAATCCTCTGGTACCAGCAATATTACTCAAGAAATTTATTGGTACCAATTAAACGGATAGATAAATTCTCTGGTACTAAACATAAAAGCGGATTTTATTGCTACTATTGATAACACTAGATAAATCCTCTGGTACCAGCGATAAACCCCACGATACCAACGATGACACTCGATTAATCTAACGGTACCATACCAAAGTAATTAATAACATTCCGAATTACACCCTCGGTACCAATAATAAAACACGCTTTATCCATCATCACAATTCTAATTATATATCCAAAAATACAAACCTGTGCAAATCGTGCAGTTTGCAATAGTGTTTCGAACTGCTGCTGCTGTTGCTCCTGATGCTGTCTAAAAGCGAGCGCATCTCGAATCTGCGCCTGCTGAAACTGCGACTGAGCGGTTTGAATCTGATTAGTCGAAGCCTGATAATCACGTTGTTGAGCCTGTCGAATGAGTAAATCTTGCTGTTGAATAGCCGTCAATGGTGAATTGTATATTTGTCCAGTGCGAAATTGAGCACTGCGGAAATCCTCATTCTCAATGACGACAGATTCCTCCTCACTGCCTGGTTCTGATGCTGTAGCGGGTTTAGTGCCTCCTGATGCTGCTGGCGATGCTGCCGGTGCTGGTGTCGATGATGGAATAATCACTGGTACCGGTGCTCCTTGAATTGGTGCATGCGATAGAACAGGTGCAATTGTTAAATGAACGGGAGCATGAGCAACCACTGGGATTGTACTGGGTGCAAATGACGTTTGTGCACCGGCAGTGGCATAAGCGTAGGAATGATGAGCAAGGGGAATTTCTCCAGAGTGCAATGGTTGCACTACAGCTGGTCCCTTTTGCTTCTTCGAGGTTGGCTCATCTAACTCGACCAAAGCTGAGCCTGCTGGTCGAACAATCACGCGTTCCTCGATGTCGTAGAATTGCTTCTGAATTGCTGGTCGCCGCACCTGAGGGTCAAAGTCTTATTAACAAATTTGTTAGTCCAGTCAGTAATAAAAATCATTAATCGACTGACGTCGATTAATGATTTTCATTACTGACTGGACTGACTCGATATATTTCCTGGTACCAGTGATACCGCTTGGTGAATCCTTTGGTACCAGCTTTGATACCATACTTGAGAAACTTATTGTTACTAATTACGTAACTTGATAAATTCGCTGGTACCAGGAATAATAGTCAAGAATTTATTGGTAGCAATAATATTATTAGGTAAATTTACTGATACCATTAAAACTAGTTGACAAATCCTCTGGTACCAACATAAATAGTCAAGAACCTTATTGGTACCAATAATATTACTCGATGAATTTGCTGATACCATTGAAACCAGTTGATAAATCTTCTGGGACCAGCAATAATACTCGAGAAATTTATTGGTACCAACAAAATTAGTCAAGAAATTTGCTAATACAATTGATGGCACTTGATGAATCTTCTGGTACCAGCAATAATAGTCAAGAAGCTTATTGGTATCTACAATATTAGTCAATAAATTTGTTGGTACCAATAGTATTACTCGATAAATCTACTGATACTATTGAAATTAGTTGATAAATCCTCTGGTACCAGCAGCAATACTTCAAAAAATTTATTGGTACCATAAATAATACTTGATAAATGTGCTGGTACCAGTAATAATAGAAAGGTAATGAATAATTACTTCAAATTTACGAGTGGATACTGCGGGTTTAATGACATCAAGTTGCTTCTCGATGACTGCGGGATGCGCCTCGTAGCGTGTGATTGGCACTTGAGAAACAGTTGGTACGTGCTTGACGAAAGGAACAGCGGCAACGGCGGGAACGTGAGTTCTTGCATAGCCAACGTGATGAGCTTCAACATTGGCTGGAATTGCTGCAGGAGCTGTATATTGTAAGGGGGCAGTGTACTGTAGGCCAGCACCGCCGTAGGTTAATGGAGCACCATGACCTTGATATCCATTGACGTAGGTCACACCAGCTGGATTAAGATATGGCATTGTTATGGAAACACCCCCGAAGGCAACCTGCAGCATCGCTGCCAATATCACGAATAGTCTCATCCTAAAATTACACTATAATTATTTTTTCTATTCACTGTAATTAATTTATTAATTAGTAATTTAGCTTTTAATGATTAGAATATTAATATTAGTCGTAAATTTGTTGGTGACATTGGAGACAGTTGATAAAACCTCTGGTACCAGAATTAGCATTCAACAAAAATATTGGTACCTGGAATAATATTCGATAAATTCTTTGGTACCAGCAATATTATTCAGTATACTCATTGGTACTAATGATATTAGTCGTTAAATCCTCTGGTACCAGCGGTTTTAGTCAATAAATTCAATGGTACTAATAATATTAGTCTTTAAATTCTCTGCTACTGACGATAATATTCATCATGTTATTTAATGGATTTGCTAGTACCATCGTTACCACTAGATAATCCTCTGGTACCAGCAGTAATACTCAAGTAATTTATTGGTACCACTAAGATTAGTTGATGAATTTTGCTGGTAGCGAACGCACAAAAGGATAAATTTATTGCTACCATTTATATTACTAGATAAATTCTCTGGTACCAGTGATAATAGTCAAGAAACATATTAGTGCTAATTATCAACTCCACAGATTCGCTGGTAGCAAATACACAACGTGATAAATTTATTGCTACCATTGATAATGCTCGATAAATCCTCTGGTACCAGCAATAATACTCAAGTAATTTTTTGGTACCAATAATTTTACTCAATAATTTTGCTGGTACCATTCATGACACTTGATAAATCCCCTGGTACCAGCAATATAACTGAACAAATCCACTAGTACCAGCATTTTAACTGAATAAATTCACTAGTACCATTAATATTTCTGAATAAATTCACTAAGACCATTAATATAACGGATAATAGTGAATAAATTCACTGGTACCAGTAATATTACCGAAAAAAATTCACTGGTATCGGTAATAAAAAAGTTTTACTTTAATTATACGTTTATGTAATTTAATTGAAGATGTTAATTTTTTTCCTTTTTGGTTTTTATTAACTTATTGAAATTTGCATATCACGCTTTGATGATGTTTATGATTGGCTTTCGAAAAACTCGAGCGTTAAGAGGATCTCAACAGCCTCACTTTTGGACCGCGCCCTCTTTTTTTTGCGACGTGTCACTTTTACTTTTGATGCTATCACGATATTTATTCTTCAAGGTCGATTCTTTCTTCGGTAGATACAGAAGGTACAACATGTTAAATGGTGTTAATTTAATAATTCAACCACAGTGACTTTGTGATTTATTGTTAATGGCAATAAAATTAGTTCATTACATGAAAAAAATTCGCATTTCCTTAATAAATTTTTTTTTTAGCGTCAACTGTTTGATGAGACTTTTTACTGGACCGGAAAACAAATAAGTATTTATAATTATTAACAATTCTCAACTAATAATTTTTTACAATTATCAACTAGTAATTTTATGTTAACTAATAATAGTTTACAATTATCAACTTATAATTTTTTATTAACTAATAATTTTTTATCAACAAATAATTCTTTGGATTGTTAACTAATAATTTTTAGTAACTAATACTTCTTTGGGTTGTTAATTAATAATTCTGTATCAAGTAGTAATTCTTTGCATTGTTAACTAATAATTTTTTATTATCTAATAATTCCTTGGATTGTTAACTAACAATTTTTTATTAACGAATAATTCTTTGGATTGTTAACTAATATTTTTTTAATAAATAGTAATTTTTGTTAGCTAATATTTTTTTACAATTTACACTTATTAATTATAATGACTATCAATTAAATATTATATTTACGGTCCTTTATCAATTGAAAAAATCTCAAAGTGACCACTTAAGTAATGCTGTGTTCCAAATATTTTTTTTATCTGAATTCAAAGTAAATTATTAATACAGTGAAACCCCTATTACTGGGACAAATGAAACAATTATATTGTGTCTCAATAACAAGAGTTTCACTGTATTATACAATTGTTACATTATTTTTAAACAAGAAGAAATTTTTTAATTTTTTCTAAATTTTCAAAGTTTAAATATTGTTTCAATATTTTGTATTATGAAATAAGAATATTTAGTATATTTAGTTAACAATTTATAAATTTAATTCACTTATTAATTAATATTTCCAAAAGGTATTGTTAAATTTTTTTTCGAATATAATCCACTTTTTCGAAAAATCACAGGACAAAAAATTTCGATCACTTGCAACATTACATCACCGACACTATAAATTAATTAATAATAATTTTTAAATTTTTAATTCACTGTCCCATTGAAATAAAAACCCTCCGAAAAAATAAGCAGAAAATTAGTTTTCGAAAATTATCGAAAAAAAATTGACTCGTAATTCTGACCTGATTATGTGTAAAGAATCAAGGGTTGTGAGACAGTTGTTGAAAAACTCTTGCTTTTATGCAAGACGTTATAGGACAAGAGGGGCATCACTCCCTCCTACACTTGGGGGCCCCACCCGCGAAAAAGAACAAGGGCCCACCGGTTCGTTAAAAAGTGGGTCATTTATATTTCGCACAGTTAAAAAAAAAAAAAACAGAAAACGAAAACTATGCTGAAAGATTTTTGTTTTTTGCTTTGAGGGGGGGCTGATCTTTTTATCGTCGGACCCACCCGCCAAATGTGCACTTTTACACTCTAGCGGGGGCCTCTTTTTTCGCAATCACTATTATACAGGTATATACATGTTTACGATTGTTCCATTAGTCTTTAGGCTACCTTATATCTCGAGCAAAACCCGATAATCATACCTTGGGCGTTCACCATAAATCGTTTAATGATAAATGTTTATTATGTAGACACGCATTTGAAAAATTCGGTCCCCCTTTTTTTATAACCAGGCTTTTTTCACATTCTCATCATGTAATGAGACACGGTTGCAAATTTAAATTGCAACTACAATTATATTTCTTTATTATTTTTGTTATTCATTATTATTACTCTTATTATTATTATTATTCCTCTGATTTTTATGATTATTACTGGTTATTTTTTTTTATTATTACACCCAGAAAAAAGATAAATTTGATCCAGAGCCAACTTGACTTTTTATTTGTTTCAAATACATTTTATTTGGTGCAAGTAAAACTTTTACATGAACCAAGTAAACATTTACTCGAATCAAATAAATTTTTACTTGAATCAAATGAATATTTACTTAAATCAAAAAATTTCTCTTTAAGTGAATTAAATTTTATTTAAATCAATAATTTCAATATTTGAAGAAAATTAATTAATTAATTAATTAACTTAAATAAAAATTATTTTATACTAATAATAAATGTTAATTTGATACACTGGAAAAAATTATGGATTCAAATAAACGATTACTTGAGTATTATCAATTAAATATTTACTTGAATCAAACAATTTTTATTTGAGTCAATTAATGGTATTTGCTTTAAATACTGAAATTATTGATTTAAATACAATTTATTTGACTTGAATAAAAATTATTTGATTCAAGTAAATATTTTTTTATTATTTTTATTATTATTTTTTTATTATTCGACTCGAATAAAAATTTTTTGATTCAAGTAAATATTTATTTGACTCGAATAAAAATTATTTGATTCAAGTAAATATTTATTTGACTCGAATAAAATTTATTTGATTCAAGTAAATATTTATGTGACTCGAATAAAATTTATTTGATTCAAGTAAATATTTATTTGATAATAGACAACTAATCGCGGTTATTTGAATCAAATTAATTTTTTTCACTGTAATAAACAAGTAATTGGTTATTTGAATTGAATAAATATTTTTTCAATGTATTACTATTATTCAAATAATTATTTTTATCATCATTATTATTATTATTGTTATTATTATTTCTATTATTACTATTATTATTTTGTTTTATATTTTAATATTATTATTATTTCTATTACTATTATTACTATTATTATTTTGTTTTATATTTTTTTATTATTATTATTTTGTTTTATATATTTAATATTATTATTGTTGCCATTATAAAATTGTTACTATCATTATTTTATTATTTATCTCTGATTTCGTAACATAAAATTGACGAATTCTTCAAACAATTCCGAAATGAGAAATTGTCTTCAAATTGAAGGTAATTTATTACGATGTTGGCAAATTTTTTAATTTAAGACACGAGTTAATTTCATTGGACTTTTTTTCAATACATATTCTTATAATTTTATTTTCCTTTTTATATGTCTATATTTCATATTTTTATTTTTTACGCCTGGATTTTATGACCATCCAGTATTCATATAAAGCAGTCATCATTTTTCTACTTTGTACTTCGTAATCTTATGTTCTCACTATTTTCCGTGAAGCATAAATTAATTTTTAATTATAATTTTAATCTATTTAATTTATTTAATTTTTACTATTATTATTATCATTTTTTTACTATATTCTTATTTTTAGTTATTAATAAATTGCTTATTATAATTATTTTTTCTAATTAAAAAAACTTGTAACAATACTTTGAAAGAATATCTAGAAGAAAAAAATTTGTTTTCAAGAAAGTTCATTTATAAAGCAAAAAAAGAAAAATTGCTCCAGATTATTTTTTGGGTTAATTAAAAAACTTGTAAAGTTTACTTTTTATAATAAGAAATTGATGAAAATAAAAGGAGCATTTTTCAGGACTAATTATTTATACGCTGATTGTGAAATAAAATGATTAAGCGAAATATTTATATATACGTACGAAAATGGTATGAGCGGATTAAAACAAAACTGCAGATTGTTTTTGAGCTGTCAATTTAAGTGAAAATTTTAGTCTTAAATGAACATCTAGTTTTTTATTAAGTATATCCACGTCCCAAGGCTTTCTAAAAATACCCGAACTGAAAAAAAAAATTTGCCCTGAGCGTATTAAAAAAATGACACTATACCCAAAGGAAAAATTCCCTTTGTTAATTAGAAACATACTTTTTTTT
The DNA here is from genome assembly GCF_015476425.1 of Leptopilina heterotoma. Lineage (NCBI taxonomy): Eukaryota > Metazoa > Arthropoda > Insecta > Hymenoptera > Figitidae > Leptopilina > Leptopilina heterotoma. The sequence continues at coordinate 551,164 of NW_025111206.1, forward strand.
ATATTATAGGGAAAAAATGAAATTTTTAATCAAGTTTCTTTTAAAGTTTTTTGTAAAATAATAAGTTTTGAATTTTTTTTTCTTTTCTCTTTTCATTTTGTTATAAAAAATATTTTCAGAGATTTCTTTTAATTACTCATTTTCTTTACCGTTCGAAAAAAATTGCCATTATAGTTAAAATTATAATTTATTATAGTTAAAATTCAAATTCAAATTTAAATTAAAAATAAAACATTGATAATAATCCAGGAAATGAATAAATAATTGTTTTGAGGAAAATTAGAGGAAAAAGATGTTAAATATACAGAGAAATTATTGGCTTATTAATTATGTGAAATTGAATAATCGAGTGATTCGTGAAGCCATTTGCACTAAAATCATAAATAGCGAGCATTCCAAACGATGCCAATTATTCAGACCTCTTATTATATTCAGCACACCCATTTCATTACAGGTTTACCTCTCGCCTTCTCAAGGCCAAGTATAAGATAAAGATTACAACATTTTTTTTTTGTTTATTTTTTATCAAAACTTAATTTCTGGAGTATTGATCTTCAAGAGATTATTATTCTTTGTCTCGAGTGGACCGAATTTTTTTGCGAAAAAAAGTCAGTTTTGGTGTTCAAAAAACAAAAAAACACAAATTTTTGGTCTTAAAATATTCTACTCAAGTTCATAATTATTAATTAAAATACTACAGACTAGGAAAAAATTTTATTTAAACCAAATATAATTTATTTAAGATAAATAAACGAATATTTGTCATTATTTGCAAAAAATTTGTAAGTTCTGTTAAAATTACACTCGAAAAAAATTTATTTGATTCAAATAAACGATTACTTGGCTATCATCAAATAAATATTTACTTGAATCAAATAATTTTTATTGAAGTCAATTAAATTTGAACACCCAGAGAAAAGATATATTTGACTCAGAGCCAAATGGACTTTTTATTCGTTTCAAATAAATTTTATTTGGTTCGAAAAAATTTTTATTTAATATGAAATAAATTTTATTTGTAAAAATTTTACTTGATTTAAAATAAATTTTATTTGGTTTCAAATCAATTTTATTTGGTTTCAAATAAATTTTATTTGGTTCAAATACAATTTTACTTGATTCAAATAAAATGCTATATTTATGTAGAATACAATTTTTATTTAAAACAAATAAATAATTCACCAATAAAAATTATTTGATTCAAGTAAATATTTCTTTGATAATAGACAAGTACAAAAATTTATTTGATTCAAATAAAAAAATGGTTCTTTGAATTAAATAAATTTTAGAAATTTATTTGATTCAAGTAACCGATTGTTTATTTGAATAAAATAAATTTTTTTCAAGTGCATTAAATTTATAAATTAGAACAAATTTTTAATTAAAAATTGACTGAAACTTTGTAATTTGTTTGTTTGTTTGTTTGTTTTTCACTGAATTTTCACATGTCATTTAAAAAATTAGCATATCTCGCTTACTCTCTCTCAACGACTGCATCGATTCTCCGCGACCTGCTATAAATTTCAAACAAAGATAATGAGAATTTCTTTTCTCGAGCTAACAGACGCCAAGGTTAATTGAAAATTATCTCCTGACTTAATCGACTTTAAGTACATGAAACTTGATTCTGATATTACTTTCCAAGTGTGCAATATTTTCAATATTCATAAATATATATGTATATGTAAAGTAATGAAACAAAAATCGGTGCTAATAATAGTAACGAGATCATTTCGGTGTAACTTCATTAATAGTAAATTAAAAGCTTAATTATTATTGACTGTATAAAAGAATTTCTGAATAAAGTTCTTAATATACGAAATTTCCCCGCGAAACTGTTTAGTCTTTTTTTATTTTTTTTTTATTTAGTGTTTAATTATATTTTTTATTTTATTTTTTTAATTACTCTTGTCAATTTATTTTGTCTTTCTTTTATTTTTATTTTATGTACTTCTTAATTTTTATTTATTTCTATTCATTTATTTAATTTTATTTATTTTTTTTTTACTTATTTTTATTTTCCTTTTTATTTCCTTTTTTGTTCACTTATTTTCATTTTCCTTTTTATTTACATATTTTTATTATCCTTTTTATTTACTTACTTTTATTTTCCTTTTTATTTACTTATTTTTAATTTCCTTCTTATTTACTTATTTTTCTTTTACTTTTTATTTACTCATTTTTATTTTGAATTTATTTTCAATAAAACATTTGTTAAAAATATTTTCAAAATATTTTCAAAACTAATTTTACCCTATAATTTTTCTGTTTTTTTGAAAAATAATTACTACCCTGAATTTTTACGACAAAAAAAAATACATGAAAAACAATCAATTTTCGTACTTTTGCAAAAGCAGAAAAAAAACATAAAAAAAAGAGATTTTCATTGTGCAAAAAAAATGTGAAGGGCGTATTTTTGTTTGTTTTTACAATATATCGAGTACTTATCCTCTCATCTCGACCTATATTTATTCCTCCGTAATAATAGTGATGTAACACCTGTAAACACCTAGAAACCAAAAATTTCTTTCTTATTATCATACCTTTGTTTATGAATACTTTCATATTTTTTAGCCAAAAATAAATATTTTCTCTCTCGAAAAAAAAATATTAATACATATATTAAGCAAACAAATAAATAATTATATCAAAATTTAAAACAAGTTTTGTGTTCGAAAAGTATTTCACTTTATAAAAAAACATTTTACTTCACTTCTCAGCGATTCTATGCACTGAAAAAAATTTTTATTGGTTCAAATAACAGATTATTTGTCTATTGACAAATAAATATTTATTTGAATCAAATAATTTTTATTTAAACACATTTATTTCTTTTTAATTTTATTTGGTTTGAAAAAAATTTTATTTAATTTGAAACAAATTTTATTTGGTTCGAAAAAATCTTATTTGATTTGAAATCAATTTTATTTGGTTCAAGTAAAAGTTTTATTTTTTTCGCGTAAAATTCTTATTTGAATTTTGAAATAAATAAATAACTCACTTTTTTTATTAAAAAAAAATATCTATATTTCTTTAATGCAAATAAATTATATTTGCGGATTAAATAAAATTTTTCTCTGTGCGATATTTAGAGAAATACCATTTCAATCGATTTAAATAAAAATTATTTGACTCAAGTAAATATTTATTTGATAAAAGACAAGTAATCTAATTTTTAAATCAAATATTTTTTTTTCATTGTAAGAAAAAAAAATAATTTTCTGGTATTAAAAAAAAAAAAAAAGAATCCGCTCAAGGCAAAAAATTGAGACACTATTTTATTGTTCCCGAATTCGATTCAAGCTGCGCCGAGAAGGTCGATATATGCGATCAAGATTGAATTCACACGTTACGTAATTTGGTGTTTAATTTAACAATTATAGTGCATATATACGATTTTTTCTCGACATTTTTATGGACGCATCTCGTAAACACAATTGCAGCAGGTGAAAAAAATTTAATTGGTCCACTCTCTCTTATTTTAAAACAAAAAAAAAAAAAAATAGACGGCGTGAAACAATTTTTTCTTTTTTTTTTTGTTTCGGTAAAAGTGATTCATTCAAACGATGTTTCAATGAAAGTGAAATTGATCGATTGAAAATATCGTAGTTGATGTCACTTTAGAGCTGTGCACGTCCAGATTATGATCAAAAGTCGATTTATATTCACATCGTGCTCAATGGACACGAGATCCTCGTGCATTTACCTTTCGAATTATATAATCAAAAATGTATATATAGGATATAAGTCTCTATTCGATCAATCGAATAGATTCATATATACAATTTTGAAGGACCTATTTATAATATTAAAAAAAATAATAATAATAATAAATGTAATCCCTTTCATAAAAGGAAATGTGTTTTTTATTTTTGATTGACGCATTATAATTTTATCATATATTTAGATTTAATTACAATTATGATTGATTGATAATAATAAGATGAATTAATAATAGCAATAAAAAAAACCATAAAAATATGAATTATTATTATCCCTAAAAAAATTAATTTGATTCAAATAACTGATTACTTGTTTATTATCAAATAAATATTTACTTGAATCAAATAATTTTTTTTGAGTCAATTAAATTGAATTTGAATCAATAATTTCAGTATTTAAAGGAAATACCATTTGACTCAAATAAAAAAAAATAAGAATTATTTGATTCAAGCAAATATTTATTTGATTCAAGTAAATGTCTACTTAGTTCATGTAAAAATGTATTTTAACTCCATTGACTTGAATCAAATAAAAAATATTTAATTCAAGTAAATATTTAATTATTATTATTCAAGTAATCGGTTATTTTAATAAAATAAATTTTTTTTCTTAGTGTATTGTTATTCAAATAAAAATTATTTAGCTTAAATAAAAATTATTTCACTCAAGTAAATATTTATTAAATAATAGACAATTAATCGGTTATTTGAACCAAATCATTTTTTTCTCAGCGCACAATTACTTTTTTTAATAACTAAAATAATTGATAATAAATTATTTTCATATCCAGAAAAAAGATATATTTGACTCAGAGCAAACTAGACTTTTTATTTGTTTCAAATAAATTTTCTCTGATTTAAATAAAGTTTTTTTTTTAAATTAAAAAAAAGTCTACAAATTATATAAAATTTATTTAGTTGAAATAAAATTTTATTTTGATTCAAAATTTTATTTTATTTTGATATTTTGATTCATTTATGTCGAATTAAATTTTTATTTAAAACAAATAGAGAACCTTGTTGACTCTGAGACAAATATAATTTTATTTAAACCAAAAAAAATTTATTTGAGTTAAAGAAAATTATATTTGTCTTTTTTTGTAAGACACAATTTGATATCCATTTATTTAATTTAAATAAATTAATTAGATAAATTGATAAATTTAAATAAATTTATTTAAATAAATTAAATTTCATATCTAAATTGAAAAATTAAATCTGAATTTGAAAAATTAAATCTAAATTCGAAAAATCTATACTTAATATTTTACAGTAAAAAATATTTATAATCTTTTTTTTGTCATTGGGACTATAATTTTATAAATTTAATTCAGTTTTTGTTATATTTAATAATCAATTATATGGTCTCATCCTGAAAATATATAGTGTCGAAAAATTGAAATATGGAAAAGAAATAAACGACTAAAAACGAGGAAGTGACACTTGTAAATTCCAAAACAGAATATTAATAACCCCCGAGATTTCAACAGATTGCATACAATCTTTAACATTAAACGGTCCATTGTTCTTTGCGGAAGCAGAGTAAAATGATATATGAGCCCCGACTATCACGTAATGAACATATATATTTTAGCTTTCACGTACAAATATATTTAATAATTTATTATTATTGTTAATATTTGTATCATTCGAATAGGAACAAAATCATTCATGTTTCATCATTCTTTTTTTCATAAACAAATCATATATTATATTGCGATACAAATTAAATGCATTGATACAATTTATTCTCACCAAAATATGATTTTATTATTATTATTATTATTATTATTATTATTATTATTACACTGAAAAAAAATTTATTTGATTCAAGTAAATATTTATTTGATTCTAGACAATTAATCTGTTAGGTGAATTATAAATATTTTTTATCAATTGTTATTAATTATTCATATTTCATTTTTTAAAAAACGGTAAAAATCTCAACACCTAATTTCGAATTCATGTGTGAATTGAAAAAAAAATAAAAAAAAATATTGAAAAGTCATATCACGTTTTTAAAATACAAATTTGCGTGACTCTAAACTTTCGTATTTTGAAACTAAAACAGACAAACTTACATAAAAAAAGAAATTTTGAAATCCAATTGTTTTTCTAGTATCTATGTTCTAAATTCAAATAAATATCGAAATTTATTTTCTACTGATAATAGAAAGTAAAAAAAGTAACTTTATTTTCTTTGTCTTTGTATAAAATTCGCATCGTTAAAAATAAATATAGAAAAAAATAACTAAAAAAAAATTTCTAAATAAAATTTTAAATCCATCTTTTATCTTTTTGATAAATAAGAACATTTTCTTCTATTAGACTGAAAAAAAATTTATTTAATTTTTTAATCAAATAATTTTTTCTTGAATCGAATAATTTAGGCTTAAATCAAATAAATTTTAAATGACTCAAACAATTTCTACTTAAAACCATTTTTATTTCAATCAAAATAATTTGAGCCAATATTTTCACTATTTTAAGCAAATACCATTTAAATGATTGAAATAAAAATTATTTGATTCAATTAAATATTTTATTTAATAAAAAAATAGACAGGTAATCAAATTTTTTGTTTCACTGAAGTGCAAAAATATTAATAATTTAGCAATATTAATGCGATTTATTTTTTGAAATTAATTAAATTTTATTTTCTGATACGCGTCTTTTAATATAAGAAAATAACTTTTTATAGGAGAATGTAAAAGAAATCATAACTGAATTACCGGGCAGTGGCCGTCCTTGTTAGAATTAATATTTGCCTTTATAAATATATGAACTCAAGGACAGATATAAGAGCAAATATCCGTGAAAGGTTGAAATTCCAGACAAAAATCAAAACTGTCTACTGTAATGAAAATTTGCAAAAAGAAAAAAAAATTCTATTTTCTTTCTTATTTTTTTTTTTTTAATTTTTCAATTATTAATGCGATTCTGGAATTAAAAGTAGTAAATGAAATGAATGGAGAAAATATATTTTAAAGATATAAAATAATTTTTTTTTTTTATTTAAGGAAAATGTCAATATTCTGTCAAGAAAAAAGAATAAAAATCTGAAGAATATATAATTATAATATTCATATTTTGAAACATATCAGTACTTGTGTCTAATTATAAATTGAAGCCGACTCATTAACATCATGTCAGAACTAATTATAATTCTGACAATAATATAACAGCCTTTTTGACTTGACATATAATAAATAATGTTCAAATACCGCAACATTGTAAGTTGCACAGTTGAAATTAAAATTAATTTAATGGACAGTTTTTAAAACTCTTTTAGTATTTCTTTCATTATTTTTAATTTTTATTATTTTCTACTCATATTTTTGCATTTTTTTTATTTATAATTTTTTATTTTTCTTATGATTAAATAATAAGTCATAATTATTTATATTTTGTTATTTTTAATTTAATTATTATAAATGATAAATTATTATAAATAACATCTTCTTTTAATTTCTTATGAAATAAATTTCATTTTTTAATAATGTAATTATAAATGTAATTTACTTAAAAAAAACTACGTGAAGGAAAAATTAATTTTTAAATTAATTATCAATTAATTGAAATTAATTAATTATTATTAAAAGCAACAATTTTAATTTTTTTGCGTATTTATATATATTTACAAATATTAGTTACATTTATCTTATTTTAATTTAAAAAAAATAATTCCATTTTTTTAATAATATAATTATAATATAATAATAAATAAATAACTATATTATTTATTTTTTAAAAAAAGTTCACGAAGGAAAAAATATTTTTTGAATTAACGATTAATTAATTAAAATTAATTAACCAATAAAAGCAACAATTTAAATATTATTTGTATTTATAAATCTATAAATAGTTATATTTATCATATTTTTTACATTCTTATTTTTTTAAATAATATTCCATTTATAAAAATATAATTAAATTGTTATTTAAAAAAAACTATTTTTTGAATTAATATTAATTAATTAATTAATTAATAGATGCAAGAATTTAAAATTTTTTTGTATTTAAATATATTTATAAATAGTTATATTTACATTTTTTTAATTTTTAATAAATGTAATGCAATTTTTTAATAATATAATTATATTGTTATTTATTTTTAAAAAAAAACTACACGAAGGAAAAAGTAATTCTTGATTTAAACTAATAATTAGTTATTTTATAATTTATACATCTTTTTATAATACGTTTATATTTTTTTTACAACATTATTAATGATTAATATCGACATTTATAAGGACCACATTGCACAAGAATAATTTTCGAATTTTACAAGTACTTTTCAGAAAGGCGAAGAAAAAACATTGCAGATACATAGCATATATTAAACCAATTTAAAGTAAAATTATGTAACTGAATTTTTAATTCCATTGAATTTTTTTTCAAGGAAAAAAATATAATTGAAATTTTCGGAACAAGTTGTTTTAAAGATATAAAAGACATGTTATTTAATGACAAACGTAATAATAAATGTCAACTTCAATTTACATAACATTTTTGATAATTTATTATTCATTCAATTTTTGAATATTTAAATTTAAACTTCCCCTAATAGTATGCAACCTGTTGTGATCAGGTGCAACATTTTCCATCCTTACCGACCAGTGACATTATCGACACTTATTGTCCTGTCATTATTTACAAACAAAAATAGAAACGTTAGCAAATTGAATTATTGTGAATTATTAATGTATTTAATTAGTGACATTTGGTGATTTTTGAATTTTACATTTCTATTGAAGAGGAAATGATTCGTTGTTTAAAAATTGTATATTATTTGACTGACTTGATAGTTATTGACATGTCATCGAATTCATAACAAGAGGACATAAATATTGTGAGGTTTTTCACGTTAATTCTCTTTATTTTTTCTATAAAACTACTGTTTATCTGTTAGAAAGCAAATAGTTATCAAATTTACATAATTTGGTTGAGTAATGACATAAATTTGTATTAATCTATTTTCCTAACCTCACTTTTTTACTTGTCAAAATCATGTTATTTGTTCACAATTATTATCAATATTAAATGATAATAAATGTTAAGTAACTGTTTGACAAGTAATTTTTTATTATTATTATTTATATCATATTTAATATTCAACAATGTTTGATTAACTTTTTGTTTTCTAAATTAATCTTTTCCATTACTGCTTAACTGACTCTTTTCAACATAAATATCAAACTTCTTGTTAATGTTATTCTTACAAAATTGCAGTTGAAATATTTTACTAATTGACGAAAAAAACAGAATGGCTGAATGTATTGATTCAAAAGAAACGCAAAATGGAAATCATCGATCTTTATTTTATAAGAAACCGATAAGTAGAAATAATTTTAAATTAGAAATAGATTATGATGATTCCCCACAAGAAACAAGACGACAAGAATTTCTTAACCAGCAAAAACGGTTAGTTTTTGTCTAAAGAAATTATTTTTCATTTCATATTTAGATAATTTAATTAATTAATTAATAATTTAATAATTAATGCATTTTCTAGAAATCGAGAGACTGGTTATAATAATACAAGAGGAATTTTACCTGAAGACTACGATTCTGAAAATGAAGAAGAAGAAATGGACGTAGATATTAAGAAAGCAAAAAAGAAATTCTTTAAACATCGTCATAAATATTATGAAAATCATTTAATGTTATCGGAATGGTTATTGGAAGTACCTGAAGATTTCATAGACAAGTGGATAATGGTTCCTTGTCCAGAAGGTCGAAGAGTTCTCCTCGTAGCTCGAAAGGTGAAAAATATTTATTTAAATTGTAGTTGAGCAAAAATTTTCTTTTTAAAGGGACTTTTAGATTAATTTAAATTCTTTTACAGGGTAAAACCAAGGCGTACGATAGACGTGGCAGAAAATTGTCAACGTTCAATTCAGCACTTCCTGGTGGTTCCTCAGAAGATTATAAAAGCAGTTGTTCAATGTTAGATTGTATTTGGCAGCCAAAGGAGAAAAAATACTATGTTTTGGATATTTTAGCATGGTCCAATTATCCATTTACCAATTGTGAAGTAAGTTAATTAATTAACAAGCAATTAACAAATATTAATAATCGTATTCCGCTAGTTTATTCACAATTTGAAATTGGTTGAAAGCTTTTTTGTTTCCTAACTTTTTTTGATAATTTTCCCTTTCAATTGCTTTGAATTTTTAAATTAATGTATTGAATTCTTGCGAAGAATTTTACTATTTTTATAAAAATAATTGAATTTTTCCAAGAATTTTACTATTTTTATGAAAATAATTGAATTTGATTACAATTTTTAAAGACAATTGACTTGTTTGGAATAATTTAATTAATTAAAATTCTATTGAAAATAATTGAATTCTTATAAAGAATTTTATCAAAAGATTAAAAATTAATCGACTTCTTTCAAAAATATTTATTATTAAGTAAATAATTAAATTCTTGCGAAATATTTTATTATTTATAAAAATAATTGAATTCTTACTAAGCATTTTATTTGCTAATTCAAAATTTGAACACTGAACAGAGATTAAATAAAGTAAAATTAAAAATTACTTTTTAATTTATTGCAGACAGAATTTAGATTTTATTGGCTGCAACATCAATTGGGTGACATAAAGGAATTGGAAGAAAAGAATTCAAATAAAAATAGATATCCAATTGCACCACTACCGAGAGTATTCTGTAACAGTAATATGTCTTCCGTTTTAGAAAATTTACCATCTATAACTTTAGATGGAATTTTATTTTTTCATCGTGAAGCCGATTATACACATGGACGAACTCCACTTGTAACGTGGCTCAAACCATTTATGCTCCCAGAAATCCTAGGCATCGCCGTTCCCTCATCAATGAGCGAGAAACCAAATGGATATATTGATCTTGAGCATTATATTTCGAAAAAGAAGAAGAAAGTAACAAGTGAACTTGTAAGTTCTTTTTTAAATCTTTTTAAAATTTCAATAATTTTTGAAAATATTTATTATTATTTATTAATTTTAAATTAACTATATGTACATTTAATCATTTTTTTAATTTAATTTACAGATGGAAACTGTTTGTGATGAACTTTCATAGATGTATATATAAATAATATAGTTATTTTATTTTTCGACGATTTAAATTTGTTTAGAAGTTATATTTATGTTTTTACATTGAAAACAGTGAGCTACCTCGACTTAAAAGTGTTTTAGTAAATTAGAAACGTAATGAATAAAAGTACGTTTTACAAGAGTAATGAAAAATATTTATTTGGATGAAAATTGAAATTAATTTGAAGGTGTCTCAACATTCTGCACATTACTTACTGACGACGAATTAAAATCATCACCTAAAGGATAAATATGAGCGACTTCCAAAGCAATTTCATTTAAGAATAACAATATATTATTAAGAGTTTCTGCATTCATTACTTTCATCTGGAAAAGAAAATGATATTCATGAGAACTTCAAAATTCACGTAAGTTTTTTATTCCTAAAATTATTTTTTTCTATTTCTATTTTTTTTTCATGTTTCTACTAAATTCTACTAATAGAATAAAATTTGAATACTTACTCTATTTCCTACAATCGAAAAAGCCGGTAGACTAAGTTTATGAAGTCTACATAGTCCTAAATTTAAACCAGCCAGTTCTAACATTTGTCTATTAGTTATTTTAAATAATTTTTCCACACATTCTATTCGAATGGTTTGTTCACTCTCCTCGTCTCCGACACAGACACTGTAAATTGAAATTTTCAAACGTTAACAATTTTTCTACAATTTTTCAACAATTTTTCTCGCAAAATATTATAATTGTAATAATAATTACTTAGTCCAGAGTTTTCTCAAGTCCCTATAGGTAAATTTGACGTTGATAGTGTCTGCAATTGATAATCTCGGCACTACGTATTCAAAGATCATCAAATCGTCTTTTGATTTTCCCTTCGATCCTAGTGCACTTAAATTAATCGCAGTGAGCCATTTAAGATCGTGTTCATTAATTGGCAATGGAGTGACAATACAATCGAACATTCGTGATAAAACCGAATGAACAGCTCCTATTGTACTTTGAGTGCCTTTACATAAAAGAAGTGGTAGAGAGACACTCTCGTGATTTATTAATTCAATTGTACTAGTTCGCCAAGAAATTAAAAATCCTGTGTAAACACATGTTTCTACAGTTCCCAAAGTGGCGAATAAATCTATCTGAAATTTATTAAATTAAAAATTTATCTCTTCTTCAGGGTTGCGACAAAAAATTAATTTTCTTTTTCCCTGATTTTTCAGACAAAATTTTCACTTTTTCCCTGAATATACAGAATATTTTAATTGACGCTAAAAATGATTAGATACTTAAAAAAAAAATTTGAAATTCTATAAAATTTCAAATTGAAACCTATTGAAGTTCATCTATTTATGAAAATTGTAAACGCTTTTAAAATTCAATTAAGTTATTTAAAAAGAAATTATTGTCAGAAATAAAAAAAAATTGAATGTTTTGTATAAGAATTCGTGGGTATGTAATTTCATAGTTTATGAAGCAAACAAAAAATACACCAAAATTCAGAATTTTCTTATGAATTGTAAAAATTAAATTTTTGTAGCAACCCTGAATTAATTAATTTAATTGATCCAGTCGACAGTGAAATATTACCCGAATTGCCGGAGCATCCTTAGGACTTGGTTTTGGACCAAAATTATTCAGTTGGGTAAATTTTGCCGTATATGAGACGTTTTCTTTCAAAATTGAACGTGCCACCTCCTCTCGCAATTTCTTAGCATACATTTTCATTTTAATCTCATCATCATATTGGAAATTAAATAATGAAGACACTCCCCACAAAGTCCAAGTCTTTTTCACCAATTCTAAAAATTTTAATTTCAATCACAAATTAATATTATTCTAATTTCTACAATTTCCCTAAAGTTTTGAACATTCAAATGAATTATATTTTTCACTTTTTCTAATTTCCATTTATTATAAAATAGTTTCATAATTAAGAAATTAACTTTTAATTACATAAATATTTAACTATTTTTCATTTCAGTCTTATAATTTTTAAAAATATCCTAGAAGGCAAAAAAGTTTAAACTTTCAAAAATAAGCAGCTTATTTAAGAGACATAATCAAGTAAATAAGCAATATATACACTGATATACTTTATGACAACTTTATGTTTAAATCAATTTTACCATTTTAAATAGTTTGAGAATTATGCTCACGAGTTTATGTCATAAATGATGATAATTTCGTTTCTAAATTATGAATGTAAACAAACGTACCTTCGAAACTTTCGTCGTATTCTATGGGTTCATTTTGGTCTATTTCTCGAAAACTAAAAAACTGTCTGGTTCTTCTTCTACTTGTTGTTGTGATACTTATTAATGTTCTTCCAAGTGTGTCATTTTGATCTTCTTCCATGTTAAAAGAAATGAATAAATGACTAAAAATCAAAGTATCGTGTATACAAACATCAAAATTTGTCAGTTACAATACAAACATAGCGATTTAAGCATTACTAGTGACAGAATGTCGAACTAAATTTAAAGGCCGGTTTCAAAGTCGAACATAACCTATAAATTATAAACATTTTTTCCGCATTTTTGTCATGTTTTTCTTTAACAGAAAGAAAATACAATTTACGAATGTTCAAATATTTGCGGTCTTATTTTTTCATTAATTGCATAATGTATTTTCACCGAGTTTTGTTATTTAATTTTTACAAATGTTTGAAATTTAAAACATTTAGAATAATATAATTGCATTATTTATATAAACAATTATTTCTAAATATTGTCTTATGTAAAATTTTGTATTTCCAAAAGTGATTATGCAATTCGAAGGATAATTCACATTATACAAGCAGAAATTTTCTTATTTTTCTAAATTGATCGTATTTTCGTATTATGTATATACATAATGTCGAAAACTGAAATTCCTTCTTTTACGAGTGAGGAAAATTCGCTCACGTGCTCCGAAAAAATTCTCTCATTCATATGCAGTAGCATGTGAGCAGTCTTGAATTGTAGTTCAAGTTTATTTTGTAATTTTTACAAGTTTCTTAACCATTTTTTTTTTTTTTTAAACACAACAATTTGGAAAAATCATGTACACGGTTTCAAAAGGTCCAAGTAAAATTGTGGCAAAAACACGAAGAGGTAAGCAATTTTTTTTCACAGTATGATGAAATCTTTATATAGGTATAAACTCTATCGTTTCAAGAATTATAATAGAAAAGAAAGAATATAAAATCAATTTATAAAAAAGAAATTTATTTTATTTTTTAGGAATAAATCAAAATCTTGAACGATTAGAAACGTTACGAGATCTTACCAGAAAGCCAGATCCCGATGATGATCAGGATGTTATCCGGTAAAAAAAAACTATAATGATATTTTCTATTCTTAACCTCACTTTTACCCGCAAGTATTCTTCGTAACCTCGTGGAGAAAACTGATCTTATCAATTGATAAGTTTGTTTTTAGACATATATTTCTTTCTTATCGAATTGTCCCTCGTCTTTAAGTTGAAAAACCTTCCTATAATAAATAATTTTAATTTTTTATTGCCAAAGAAAAAATTGTTTATTTAACAAAATTTATAACTCGAAGAGAGTAAAAATTCTGTTCTCATTTATTTTTTTTATAAACGACCTTTGCTTATGAAAATCAAGCCAACATGACTTTCATATTTCTCGATTTTTCAAAATTTGTAAATATTTTTTTGAAATTTTTTCTATTAAAAAAAGTTAACTTTTTTATACTAAAAAAAATTAATTTTTTCTATTATTGAAATGGAAATAATTTGAGGTAAATAGAAATCAATTTACCTAAATTATTAATTAATAAAATTATTTACAGTCATGTACCAAAACCGGTTTTTCACATGAATGGAAAATCAAAATTAAATTCCCAAAGGCATCAAATTCAAGAAGTTATTACACCACAACATGAAGAACTCATCAAATTCGTTTATGAATGTAAGTATTTTTAAAAATGAAAATAATAAATGAGGGAAGAGTTTGTAATAGTTATAAGCTTTTGTACTTTGAACTCCTGAGTCACGGTGATTTGTTCGACTTTTAGGGCGAGCGAATAATTAATTTGCATTGTAATATTTGCATTTATTTAATTTTCAAGGCACATTTAAATTTATTTTGCGTTATTTTCTTTTTTTTAATAAATATATTTTTTTCTAATTTCTTTCATCTATTGCAGCGTGGAGCCAAGTAAACATCAGACAAAGGAATTCGTCGTCTAACGGTTCCGATTGCTCTGAACCTTCCAGTGAGTAAATAAGATTTCGAAATCAAAATTTCTACTTTCGGAAAAACTGAATTTCTAATTTACAATTTTAAATATAGTTGTAAACATATTTTTCCATTCAAGGTAAAAAAAAACATGTTTTCAAAACTAAGAATACAGGGAAAATTTAAATATTAAAGACTTAGTGAAAATATTTTTTTTACACTTGAATAAATAAGATAAAATGTTTTTTTATAGGTCCAAGTTCGATAGTCTACTATAATGATGGTGAACCAAATGATATTTTGCAGGGTAAGACCAATTTCTGTAATTACCTGCTATTATGTATGCAGTTCTTGGAAAATATGATTTTTTTCCCACTACTTTAAAAAATAAGATTTATTTTTTGAATCATACAAGTCTCAAAGAACTTCCGAGAAAATTATTTTAAAAAATTGATTTAGAAAAGATTCGGGTTAAATATTTTAGAAAATAATTGAATATTGGAATATTTATGGTAAAATTGTTAGAAAAAATTTAATTTCCAAAGGTTTCAAACAGATATTTTTAAAGATTTTAATTTTTAATAATTTTAACGAAAAATTCTAAACTTAGTTCTTTGAAAAACTTTGATTCAAGGTTTTTTCTTTAAATTATTTACTTACTAGTAATTTTTTTGGAATTTTTGAACAAAAAAATTATTAAATTTTCGAGTAATCAAAATCAATCCTTGAATATAATTAAAAAAAAAAATTTCAAAAGGTTTCAAATTAAAATTTTTAAAATTTTGAATTTTAAATAATTTTAATAAAACAATTTTAAAAACTTAGTTCTTTGAAAAAATTAATTTTTACAAAAATTTATAATTAAAGTTATTATCAAAATAAGGGAAAGAGTTAAAAACTTATCTGGAAAACAGGGAAAGGCTTTTTAAGTTTTCAATTATTTTAATAAATAAAAATCATATTATAAACTTTTTGAACAAAATATACAACTTTTTTGTCAATTTTAATAATTTGAATCGACTAAGACGACAATGTTTTGGAATTAAAATATCGATCCGAGACCTATTCATGTAATTAATTTAATTAATTAATTTATTTTATTAACTTTTTTTTCTTTTACAGATTTCAAACCATTCGATTTGGAGTCATGGTGGGGTAAGAGATTGTTTAACAACCTTACCAAGTCACTATGAGAAGGAAGAATGTCGTGTGGGAATTTCAATTGAGAAACATCACAAAATTTTGTAGCAAACGAAAAAAAAACAAACGTTATTATTATCGGAGATAACGAACAAGTGAGTCAGAAAACAATTTAGTTTATCTAGTACTCGAACCTCAGAGCACATTAAGGGATATATTAATTAAATTATATTTCCCGAGGTCGTTTCTTTTTATATACGTAGTAACAGGTCTCAATCGACTTTGGATCTCAGTGATTTTTAATAATAGACATATATAAACAAATTATCAGAAGCCGTGTAAATAATTGATGCTTCCAATACGCTTGAAGAAACAAAAAAGAAAAAAAACGACTGCACAAGATCTGTTGTTTTTTTTTTAATTCTTAAAAAGGATATTTTAGCAGGTCGTTGAAAAGATATTTAAAATACAAAATTTGCCGAGTAAACACATGTCTGAAGGGGGCGTGAGAGCTTAGCGCAAAGTGTAGACAATAAAAATAGAAAAATGTGGAAAGCGTGATTTATAAAGTTTTGTAAATTTTTTTTTCACAGTCCTCGTTTCGCGAAAAAATTATATACATCAGAAATGGAAAGATTTCGTTTTACCAGATTTTATTTGGAAGACTATTTTACAAATTTCAAAAAGAAAAAGAGAAAGAAGGAAATTTTTTCTCAACAGCTATAAATGAATGTGTGTGGTGTTGGTAAAACAAATTTTTTTGATCGAATAGTGATGTAAATATTGTAAGCGCCCGGTTTTTTTTTTTAATTTTAATTTTTTTTTTTGGTTTTTTTTCTGTGAATGCATGAAAGACGTTATTGATTGTTATTGCGACTGCTATGAGAACCTTTTACACTCTTAGTATAACTTTGTAGACTGACATATGTTTAAGATCGTTATGTTATTTCTTCAGGCAATCGAAGAATTCATATAAGTTTGTTTTCGATGTCTCCATTTGCAAGCTATGCTGTGTGGCAGTTTTTTCAAATGAAAATCCTGAAAATTTATTATCATCAAAAATAATACAATTTGTGTGTAGATATATAATTTTTGATGATTTTAATTTTTTGTACGGCTTCTTTAAAATATTATATTATTTTTAACAACTGTTATAAACAAAGTGTTTAAACAACTGTTAAGCGTTATATCCAAGGCACAGTTTGCAAACGTAGTCGAAATTGTAGTGCAATTTTATTTGGCTGTTAACAGCCAAATTTTACAGTTGTTATAGAGAATAAAATATATCTTTGTACACAATGTCAATTTGTTTTATTCGAGCAAAGCTTTCAATTTGGAGATTTCATTTCAAGAATCGTTAATTTGGATAATAAATAATTTTTTTAGAGAAACGATTCTGTATTTTTTATTTTGATTTTAAAAAATCGCGCCGAACTCAAGCATGTGCATTGTGATTTGACGAAGTTGCCCGAAGGCTCGAAGTTCGTTAAATTTCGGTTTGTTTATAAAGGTGTCAACCGGGGTTTTATACACTTCATAAATCATCAAATTAATCCAAAAACATCAAAAAGTACTTCATGTTTCTCTCGAATCTAGTGTTAATTTACAGGTATGTTTCAAACATATAATTATTTGAAAGGAATTGTAAAATTTAGCCTAAATTCGAATCGTCCGACAATTCTAACCTATAAATGTAAACATATTTTGCAGGTTGTTCTCTTTTGCATAATTGTTTTCGTGGAATAATTCCGCTGTTATTTTTCTTAATCAGATAAGAAGTTATGAGTATTGAGGGAGAGGAAAAAGTTGACAGTGATTTGGATGTAACGAAAGAGGAGGAGAACGTTACATTTTCCCATCAGGAATTAGTTAAATTAACCAAGGACGCAATTAGTAAGATAATTGAGAGTGATCCTCTTTTCGGAGATTTACCACAAGATGCAACATTAGAAGAAATAAAAGCTCAGACAGCAGTTGCACAGGGACAGGCTATAACTTTATATTTAAATCGTGGAGATTTGCCAACACTAGGAGTAGTAGTAAGTTCTTTCAATTCTATTTGCTAATTTTATTTTATTTCTTTTTACTTATTTTTATATCTTGCGCTGAATTTCATTATTTATTAATAAGATAATTAAAATCTTGGGAAGAATTTTATTCAAATTTTTGAAAATAATTGAATTCCTAAAAAGAATTTTTAAATTTATCTAAATATTTGAATTATTACTGTGAAGAATTTAATGCCAAAATTTCAAAATATTTGATTTCGGCGAAGAATTTTGCTATTTAGAAAGATAATTGAAATGTTGACGAGTATTTTTTTTAATTTTGAATATAATTGAATATCTAGAAAGAATTTTAATATTTATTAAATTTATTATTGATTTATTAAACTAATTTGAACAGAATTGAAATTAAAATTTTTCAAAACAATACTGCATTAAATGTAATAAACTTTATGTTAATGTTTTCGAATTACTCCAGGTATCACCAAATAATACAACAGTTCTCGATTTAAAAAGAGCTGTGAAGCGCGACACAAATTTGGCTCTACGCAGAGAAAATATAAAGAAACAAATAAGTTGGAAGCATATTTGGAAAAAATATTACCTCAGTTTCAATGGTACACATCTAGTGAATGACAATGAGAACATAAAATCATACGGTTTACATAATAAGGCTGAACTGCGTTATGTCAAGAAGCGAAGGAATAAGCATATGATTTCAAGATAATTTCCTCATTTAATTTTAAGGTAATAAATCTTTATTAACGTTAATTTTTAAAGAAACACTATATCTACATTAATTTATTTTCTTTTGAAATTACAAAAAATTTAACTTTCCTCTTCGTATTCTTCCTTATGAATTTCGCCTGGTTTCAAAATTATACATTCTAAATTAGGATTACAATCCTCAAGCATCAGGCAGGTCAATTCAAAAGCCACGGAATCCTCGTAATTTGTAACAATTAATTTTTTAAGATAAAAAAGTTTATAGAGTGCTTCAAGTCCACGTTCATTGAGTTTAGGACAATTGGAAACATCCAAATATTCCACGCATGGTATCTGTCCAACGACACGATCTAAACACCATTCGTCAAAAACTGGATTTCCACGGAAACTCAACCATTTCACACGTGTGAGATTCTCAAAATTTAAAAGACCCTCATAGTAGAGTTTCATATCGGTACAATCAATAGCTGCGGCAATGAATCTTGCATCAAATTTTTCGGGCAAATCTTCTGGTTGTTTATCATCGATTTTTTGATACCATTTTTCTTTGTGACGAAATTTCACTCTTCCACCACGAAATATAACAAAATGAGCAACTCCCAAATCGGAACCAAGAATATTAAGACGTGCTGGTATATATTTCTGTTCTTCTTTTTCCACTTCTTTAATCGATTTTGCATAATTTTCTCTTAAAGCACGAAATGAATAATCGGGTTCTTCTCCTCGTATAGGATTAAAAAAACTACCGTCTTCTGGTTTACGGTCTTTTTTTGCATTTGGTGATTGTGTTCTATCCAATAATGAAAAGATACTTTTTGGACTTTTGTCGGGTTCTTTTTGCCATTGTCGTAATTTTTTTTCTTGACGCTTTGCAGGTCCCTCGGTTAAATCTATACAATAACATCTCGATATCACGTGATTATAATATTTATATTTTAAATCACTTTTTTCAAT
This sequence comes from Leptopilina heterotoma, assembly GCF_015476425.1. Classification (NCBI taxonomy): domain Eukaryota; kingdom Metazoa; phylum Arthropoda; class Insecta; order Hymenoptera; family Figitidae; genus Leptopilina; species Leptopilina heterotoma. Next base: position 570,938 of record NW_025111206.1, read on the forward strand.
TGTCCTTAATAATTGTTTGATTATCATTGTTTTTATTTGAAAATTTAACACTCTTTAACACAAAAAACAAAGTAGAGAAGTCGGAGGGACCGGGGTGTTTATTTTAGGTTATGTTTATGTTAGTTTGTACTTGAAAAATTTAACAATAGAGGACGCTTTTATAAACGCGGGATATTATGAACAAAAATATATTTTTTAAGACAATTTAACAATTTTTGTTTAATTCTACGATCTTAATATCACTTAATATCAAAATAAGATAGAAAATTTACTGAATTAATATTAATTAACCAATTCTATTTGAATTTCTATTTTTAAAATATTCAGGGCTTCAGAGCCCTTTGATGTATTTCGATCTTTTCGATTCAATGGATATTCTAAAAGAAATAAAGTTTTCTTATCTATAGAATTTTACGATTCAAGGTCAACTATAACAATCAGTGTCAAATTTTTGTTATGTGTCAAATTTGGAAAACAAATGTAAATATCAATAAATATTTTTATTGTTCTTGTCTACTGTAACTAAGAATACGAAATCTTGTTTTTGAATGTCTCTTTATAACGAAAAACAATTGTAGAAAAGTGCATAGTTTCATGTTATTAATTAAAAATTCCATTGTTTTCAGAGTGTATCAGGTTATCAGGAATTTTATCGTCTCTTGTGTACAACGTTTTCTTAATTAATTCATCAAATCTACTCTCTACTTTCATAATTTAGTTAAATTTGTAATATTTTGTTAATATAAAAATTTTTCCAAATGGAGGATATGAACGAAGAGGTTAGTAAAATCAAAGGATTTGTTAATAAAATTTGTTAATTATTAATTTGTTAATTAAAGATTGAAATAGAAAAGGAAAATTAATTGAAATATTAATTTCAGACGCAATTTGTTGTCGATGATGTGAGTAAAATTATCAAGGAAGCAATTGAGGTGTCAATTGGAGGAAATGCTTATATGCACAACAAAGTTAATCAATGGACATCGAATGTTGTCGAGGCTTGTTTAGGAAATCTTACAAAACTACAGAAAGCATATAAATATATAGGTAATTCTTTTTTTATTCAATTTGCTTTTTATTAATTTTCAGGGTTGCCCCAAGTCAGGGAATTTTATCAAAAATACTGGAAAAAGAACAAACTTTTAGAATTGTACTCCAAAAAAGTTGATTTTTGGTGGACAAAAATATTCTTGAAAGACATAAGGAACTGAAATATTTTTCACATTAACTACTTTTGAATCTCAATGATTCAATGAATTTTAAAACAATGTCTTAAATTTTTCTTACTTCTCAAAATAATTAAATTTATTTTAAATAATTAATTTCTAAAATAACATTCTTTAAGTTAATTAATTTTAGTTAACTTCAAAAGAATTTAGTTGTAAAAAATAATTGTAAATTTCAGAAGGATTTAAACTAAAATTCTTGAAAATTTCAATTGCTGTGAAGAACATTCATAGCAATTAAATATTTATTTTAAAAATTAATCAACTTTTTAAATAATTTTATTATTTTTATAATGCAATTGGAAAAAATTATTTCAAAATTTTTTAATATTTACCTTTGAAGTTTAATAATTTTTAATTAAATTTTATTAACAAAATTGTAATTGTATTTTAGTCACGTGTACGATAATGCAAAAGAATGGAGCAGGCTTACATACAGCGAGTTCTTGTTATTGGGACAATGCCACCGATGGAAGTTGCACAGTTCGTTGGGAAAATAAAAGCATGTACTGCATCGTCTCAGTGTTTGGTCTCTCAATCTAGGTATTTGTTAATTATACAGATCTAGTCCAGGCAAGATCAAAAAAATATATATAACAATAACAAATGGTGCCCTTGATAAAAAGAAAAGTTAAAAATATCCAAAGACCAACCAACTAATTGTGAATTTATAAAGTTTTTCAAGAATTTTAATCAATGACGATTGATTTTTAAAAACAATTTCTTTTTTATTTAACTAATGCAGCAAATGTTAAATTAAAATAATAACGAATCATTATTTAATGAGAAAAAAATGGTCTTTCCTACGTTAATAGAGAAAAAGAAAAAAATGAATGAACCTCTTTATTCTTGGCATTCATATTTCTGTTGTGCTTAATTAATCGATTAAAATAAAAAAAAACATTTTTATAAAATAAAATAGTTATTTATTGCATTAAGTTTAATAATGTAATTAAGTATTTTAATATTGTTAATTAAGATTAATCCTATTCATTAATAGCACAATGTTTTTTCTTTATTCTTAAATTGCAAATAAATATTTCTAGATAAAATTTAATATTTTATTTTTTACCAAATGTTTTTAGAAATGAATATCAATATTTTATTTTAAAGGTACTTTTTATTAGTTGCACAATGAGAATAATTAATAAACCAAATCATAATTTTTTATCAATCTTTCAGCTTTTTTTGGGTGAATTTTCAAATATTACTGAAGGAATTATATTAAGGATTCAGTTTTTATTATGATTTCTCTTTTAATTCTCTAAACACAGAATATTGGATTGTATATAAAAATGGTCCATTATCATAAAAATACAAATTTTTCGATATTTTGATTGAAAAGAAATATTGTACAATTTATAATGATTGATGAATTCATATAATAGAAAATATGTTCTTCCTTTTTCTTTTTTTAATAAATAAAGTTGTAAATTAAATGTAATATTAGTCAGTTTCAAAAAAAGGAAATTTTTCTTAAATTATAAAAGCTTTTTTGTATAAAATTACATCATAGTATAAAATTAAAAAATAAATAATGGTAACTGACTCAATCACTTTTAATGAGAGCTCTTTTTTTTCATTTTTTTTTCTACCATTGCTCATAAAAGAAATTTCTTTTTTCCAATATTTTGGAATTAATTAAGACATTCTCGTCTCATAAATCACAATTTCTCAGCAAGAAAAAAAAACATAAAATAAATAAATGGAGAATATTCTTATTAATTAATAATTTATCGATTGAATAGGGAATTATGTGATAGTTCTAATAAATCCGGCAGAATATCTTGATCTAGGAGATTTTCATTTGCCAAAAGAACCATATTTACGTTGAGACTTTCACCAAAGTCGTCGTCAATGTACAGATCCTCAAATGTGGTGTCCGAAGGATCCTAGAAATTAAAAAAAAAAGAATAAATCTTTTTGTCGTCAATTATTTATTATACATTCTTTATTGAAATATTTATATTTGAAAATATTTATTAACTATTTTATTTCTACTTACAGCCATAAGTGTCGATAATTTTCCAACGGGCATTTTTGTGAATACTTTTGATTGTCCCAAGGCAGCGGGTAAAGATCTTCTTCTCGCTAAAGCAGCCGTATGATGGCAAGAATTGCATTCATCATTCATTTTATCGGTGAAGAGTAATAATGACAAATTGTCATTATTTTCCTTCTCTTTATCATTGCTTATTGATTTTTCATTTGTCATTTCATCTACTGTTTTATGTGATGAAAATCGTAATGAATTATCAGCAGGACAAATTATTTCTGTGGCTCGATCTAAAGCTTGCTTTAATGCTATTAATGATTTGTTCTCAGATTCTTGATGGTTGTCGGAAAATTCATTGTTGATATTTAATTCACTATTGTCAATGACGTCAATGACTTTCTTGTCGGATTCGTCAAGAGATTTCTCTTCAATGAATCTTTCATTAAGACATGCATCTGAAAAGAATTATTCATTACTTTTTTTTTAATAATAATTAATGGTGAAAATTAATTAGGAAAAGAAGTAAATAATCTCAGTGAATAAATGTTAGTTTTAGGCTTCGTACTAATCTACTAAAATCTACTATTTGAAATTTTTTTTACTATTTTAAAAAATTTGAATAAAATTCTTACTAAGAATTCAATTATCTTTATGAGTAATAAAATTCTGCGCAGAAATTCAATTATTTTAAAAAATTTTAATAAAATTCATCCGAAGATTTTAATTATTATCTTTATAAATAATAAAATCTTTCGCAGAAATTCAATTATTTTCAAAAATATTTAATAAAATTCTTGTGAAACATTTACAAATTATTTCCATGAATATAAAAAATCTGAGGAGGAAATCAATTATTTTCAAAAATTTGAATAAAATTCTTGACAAGAATTTAATTATCTTCATAAATATAAAAAATCTGCGCAGAAAATTATTTTCAAAAATTTAAATAAAATTCTTAGAAAGACAAATTATGAAAAAATTTGTTTATAAGAATTTAATTATTTTCATAAATATAAAATATCTGGGGAGGAATTCAATTATTTTCAAAAATTTGAATAAAATTCTTGACAAGATTCAATTATCTTTATAAATAATGAAATTTTTCTCAGAAATTCAATTTTCACAAATTTTAATGATATTCTTGACAAAAATTCAATTATTTTCATAAAGAATAAAATTCTTCATAGAAATTCAATTATTTTTAACAAAATTTTAATAAAATTCTTGATAAAATTTAATTATCTTTATAAATAATAAAATTCTTAGAAATTCAATATAACTGACAAAAATTTGATTAAATTTCTTGTCAAGAATATAATTCAATTATTTACAAAAATTTTATTTAAATTCTTCCCAAGAATTCAATTATTTCCAAAAACTTTTATAAAATTTTTCGCAGGAATTTTAAAAATTATTTTTAAATAATATTAATATTATAATCATATTTTTTTAAAATTCTAACTGAAAATTTGTAAAATAATTGTATTTTACAAAAATTCGATTCGATAGTACTTTTTTAAAATTAATTAACCCCTTGACTGTTTGGAAAAATATTCATTTTAGTGCCCCAAAATGTCCATCAAAATCTTTTAAATTGTTATATTACTTAAAAATAATAAACAATTATTTATTTATTACTTTTTCTAGTATCATTGATACCTATAGTATGTGAATAATGATATAAAAGAATTTATTTTATAATTTAAATAACAAATTTCTATTTTTTGCTAAAACTTTCACGACCCAACGTTGGGTCGCAAACAGTCTGGGCCATCTTTTTTCACGACCCAACGTTGGGTCGCAAACAGGCAACGGGTTAACGAGTGCAAACCCTGTAGTTTTCTATTCGACTTATTTGAGTAATTTATTTGGTATAGTGTTAAAGACAACAGTAAATTTTCATTTAATAAGTCAATATTTTGATCTATAAAACGAAAAGTCAGACTGTTGTCTTCAACATCAAATACTAAATAAAAAGTAAATATATACATACCATTGTCAATAATAAGCGAGTTCATATTAAAAGTATCATTTTCCATTGATTTCAAGTTTCTTTCATCGTTTTGCGAGATTTCACGTTTCAGATCTTGAGAATAGGTGACCTGAAATATTATTTTTTTTTTTATAAAATAATGTTTGAAACGTCCAAAGTAATTAATGGAAAACAAAAATAGTTTAAGCAACAAACCGTGTCATCAGTAAAGCTTTTCCTCATTTTTGACATGACTATCATTTTTTCCTTTCTCCAAAGTGATGATTCAAATACATTATCGTGATTAGCATTCACGAGTTGTGGATTAATGACAGCATCCTTAATTATCGATGAAATACAAGAGTGTTCGAACTGCAATTGTAAATTATTATTATTACTTAAAATTTCATTTTACTTATTTAAATATTTTCATTTCACTTATTTAAACTATCATTTTTTTATGTTATTAACTTATTTTTAGTAAATTATTCTAACAAAATTTGTAATGTAATTCAAACTCACTGTTTGCTCTTTTTCTTTAATCGGTTTAGTCAAAATTAATTCTGGTTGTGAAGTTTTATGTAATTTTGGTTCGAAACTTGTTTTATGACTAGCCGGCTTATGTGGCTCATAACTTTTACCCTGGACATTATTGTAAGCTGGAATTTTGTTCTCTGTACCTAAAAAGAAAAAATGTTTTAATTATTATTGAAAAATAGAAGTGACACTCTTTGAAAAAAAGAACCTTAGAAACAAATGATTTTAAGGTATCTTTCTTCGAAGAATAATTTATGTAATATTTATTTTTATAAAAAATAGAATTAATAAAAATTCGTAAACTTGAAACAATATACTTACTAGTGTTAGAAATGGATCGCTGACAATCATCACCGTAAAAGAAACGCTCTCGTTTACTAGCCAAAGATTCTTTTAGTTTTTTAATATCATTTCGAGTCTCATTAAAATCGTCATCAGACGATTCTATCGTTCTCGACGATGTTGAACCATAAATAATACTGGAAATACGTTCTTCACTTGTGAAATTACTCTTTTCGGATTCATTAATAATACTTGGAATTGAACTTTGAATATCAGAATTTTCCTTTTGTTGATCATAATAATTATACAACACCCATAGATCCTCTTGTGTCTCAATACAAGTATGTAATCTCTCCATTTGTAAAAATAAATCTGTACATTTTTTAATATTATAAACGGAATCATTGTCCACGGCTTCCTCAATTTTCTCACTTTCATTAATAACTGAATTTCGTTTTGAACTTGATCTTAATTTCTTGTTGAGATTGTTTTGAGCGGCAATGGCAGATGGTTTTGTTATTGATTTCCAATTGTCGGATGAAGTTGATGATCTCGAGGATGAACATTTTTTTACTGGTGGTGCGGTGCCAAGTGGTAGATTTAGTGTTTTTGTATTTGGTGTATTATTATTCATTGCCAATTGATCTGCATAAATTGGAGCTTCCGATTCATACTGTAACTGTAAATTTAAAGGAAGAAATTAATGAAGAAGAATATTTTTCGCTTTTCGATTAAATTTACAATGATTTTCTATTATATACATAGGGATCACAGACTGATCACCTTTGCACCTATTTTTAATTTTAATAACTATTTCACTTATTTTGTTCATTTTTAAATATTTTACCTATTTTGTAAACTTTTTATAATATTTTCAATCAAAACTAGACTTTAAAGATTTTTAATTAATTTTTTCTTCAATAAATAAAACTTATAAATTTTTTCAACTTTCATCGATTAAAATCTTAATTGGCACTGAATTAAAATCGACAAAAATTTTAATCTTTTGAATTCTATAAATTATCTTATCTTTAATTAAACTCAAATTAAGTTTATTTAAATATAAATTTTTCCAAACATTAAACAATATAAATTTTAAATATTAAAACTTCAATTTTTGTATTTTTTAGTTATAGTTTAGGAACAATTTTTACAAAAATTTTTTTATTTACAAAAATAATTAAATTTTATCAAAAATTTTATTAAAATTGTGTTAAAAATAATTAAATTCCTATGAAGAATTTAATTATTTATGAAAATAATTGAATTTTTGGGAAGAATTTTATTCAAATTTTTAAAAATAATTAAAGTTTTGCGAAGAATTTAATTATTTACGAAAATGATTGATTTCTTGGGAAGAATTTTATTCAAATTTTTAAAAATAATTGAATTTTTGACAAGAATTATATTATTTTTTTAAGATAATTGAAATTTTGACGAGAATTTTATTAACATTTTTGAAAATAATTGAATTCCTGGCGAGAATTTTATTATTTATAAAGATAATTGAATTCTTGGGAAGAATTTTATTTTAATTTTTAAAAATAATTAAAGTTCTGCAAAGAATTTAATTATTTACGAAAATAATTGATTTCTTGGAAAACATTTTATTCAAATTTTTAAAAATAATTGAATTTTTGACAAGAATTTTATTATTTTTAAAAGATAATTGAAATTTTGACGAGAATTTAATTAAAATTTTTGAGAATAATTGAATTCCTGGCGAGAATTTTATTATTTATAAAGATAATTGAAGTCTTGGGAAGAATTTTATTCAAATTTTTAAAAATAATTAAAGTTTTGCAAAGAATTTAATAATTTACGAAAATAATTGTTTTCTTGGGAAGATTTTTATTCAAATTTAAAAAAATAATTGAATGCCTGGCGAGAATTTAATTTTTTATTAAGATAATTGAATTCTTGCTGAAAATTTTATGAAAATTGTGTTATAAACAATTGAATTCCTATAAAAATTTTATTATTTATGGAAATAATTGAATTTTTAACAAGAATTTTATTATTTTTATAAAGATAATTGAATTCTTGAGAAGAATTTTATTACTTATGAGGATAATTGAATTCTAGCCAAGAATTTTATTAAATTTTTTGAAAATAATTGAATTTCTTAGAAGAATTTTTTATTTTCAGCAAATAATTGAATTGAATTTTATTTAAACGTTTGAAAATAAAAATAATAATAGTAATCAATTAGTTAATTGCATTTAGAATTATAATAATTATAATTATAATTTTTTTATCTCTTTCTTGTCACCTATTTTTAGAAAATAATTCTCCTTTCGCGTATTTTTTTCGGAAAAAGTCACCGTGATCCCTGTATTAATTTTGTATTGATTGAATTTAATTGAATTTACCTCGAGTCTCTGTAACATTTTGTACATATGATTCATGGATATTGTTCTCTTTGCAACGTCGATTTCAAGTCCAGTCTCCAATAATTTGCTGAGCAATGATGGAAAATTGTAGAGATCTATAGGAATTCCTTGCTTCCAGTGTACATATTGTTTCTCGATGTCTGCCTTTATCAATCCATTCCATGGTAATTGCACTATTATAATTTTTGCACAATTTAGAAAATAAATTTCAAAAGAGAAGTTGTGAGAAAATTTTTCAAAATAAATAGTTACTCACTTGTTGTCATTTCCCATATTAACAGAGAAAGTCCATAAATATCGGTGGCTTCTGTTGGTGTTTGATCATAAAATAATTCCGGCGCTTGCCATCTGAAAATTTCAGCTCTGAGGGGATTTTCAAATTCCTGCTCTTCTTTTGGCTGGAAAATAAATACATGATAAATAAAAATTAAATTAAAAAAATAAAAATTCTCCAAGGAAATGGAAATTAATTTTCATTTATGAAATAAAAAAATTTGCAATTCAAAAAGAAATGTTACGGTATTTTATTGAAAACATGCAAAAGTGAAACATAATGAATTGTATGAGGGCGGAAAAGGTGAATGTGTTTTTTCAACATAAATGAAATTATGTAGAGTATCGCTAATGAATCGTCAACTTGGTTGCGCCTGAAGGGATCCGCACCCATGATAAAAAAAACTGTATTGTTGACTTTGTTAAAACGATTCTATTATTCAGAATTGAATACTTTGCTGACAATAATGCACAATATCTCTAATTTCCTGTATACTCTGGAATGTTATTCCGCAAGGAGTGTAAAATTTATAAAATTCGAATGTATAAAAATAAATCTCTATTTCAATCCCGTATTCCATGTGTTAAATAAAAATTGCAAAGTTAAATAAAACTGATTTCATTTCATTTGAAATCTTCATTGAAATCAGTTTTATTACAATCAGCTTTCTGTTAATAAATCTCATTAATGACACTTTAAACTTCACTAACGAGTTTTAAATAGCGATTAGAAATAAATTAGAACTCTTTAATTTCCAAAAGTAGACAAAATTTAACGATCTTCAAATTAATTCTTCGTTTACTTATCCAGATCGTTAATTTTAAAATATGAAGTCAAGACTTGGAAACTTTTTCCCCAGTTAGTTTTCAAACAAAAGTTCCAGTCACTCTCGACAAAAGAAATGAAAAATAAATGATTATTTCACCTCATTTTTTTTCGTTGCTAATTCCCATCCGCCTAATTTAATGATTCCTGATGTTAGAAAAACACAGTGCGAACTTATAGCACCGTGAATATATCCTCTCATGTGAGCGTATCCAAGAGCCTCAGCGAGTTTGCGAATGCATCTGACAGTTTCCTGAACGGAAACACGTTCTTCTTTTTCATGAATATAATTGTAAATAGTACAATTCAAAGACTCGAAAATTGACACTAGGCCATGGCCTTCGACAAATGAGGTTGCTATCAGAAGAACGACGTTAGGATGACGAATTTCCCTGTGAATATTGAAAAATTAAATTAAATATAATTATATTAAAAATAGTATTCGATTTTAATAAAAAAAATTAAAAATTAAAAATTAAAAATAGCAGGGTTGCCACAGGTCATGGAAATCAGGGAATTCAAGGGAAAGTAGGGGAAAGTATAATTGGTCAGGGAAATCAGAAAAAAGTCAGGGATTTTCATTAAAAGTACTGGAAAAATTTAATGTTTAGAATTTATAAGAAAATTCTGAATTTTTGTGTCTTTTTGTTTGACTCATAAACTATGAAATTATTTGCAAAAATTTTAAAAAAAATTCTCGTCAACATTTTAATTATCTTTCTAAATAGCAAAATTTTTCGTCAAAATTCAATAATTATATTCAGGAATTTTTATAAAATTCATTGTAAAATTCAATTATTTTCATAAGTAACAATATTTATAAAAAAATTTAATTACTTTCATAAATAATCCAATTCTTTTTAAGAATTCAATTATTTTCAAAAATTTGAATAAAATTCTTCCCAAGATTTCAATTATCGTTATAAATAATAAAATTCTACGTAGAAATTCAATTATGTTCAACAATTTAAAAAAAATTCTTGTCAAAATTTCAATTCTCTTCATAAATAATAAAATTCTTGTTCGAAATTCAATTACTTTCAAAAATTTTAATAAAATTCTTGGCAAAATTTCAATTATTTTCAAACAATTTTCTTAATTCAATAATTTTCAATATTCTATTTTAATAAAATTTCCTAAAAGAATTTAATTATTAAATAAAAATTTTGATAATATTCTACAGGAACATACAATTATTTTCAAAAACAATAAAAATTTCACAAGAATTCAATTATTTAAAATAGAATTTGCCATAAATAACAATACTCATCACAAAAATTCAATTATTTTAAACGTAATAAAATTCAATTATTTTAAAAATTTGTAATAAAATTCATTGCGAAATTTTAATTATTTGCAAAAATTTTTCGTAATTCAATCATTTTAAATATTTTATTTTAATAAAATTTCCCAAAGAAAATTTAATTATTTAAAAAAATATTGATAAAATTCTACGCAAACATTGAATTATTATCATAAATAATGAAAATTTTACAGGAATTCAATTATTTTCGACAGAATTTTAATAAAATTCTGGGCAAAAATTTAATTATTTTCGACATAAGTTTAGTAAAATAATTCTTAGAAATTCAATTCTTTTTTATAGAATTTTATTTAAATTCTTTTTAGATATTCAATTCTTTTTGAAAATTTCAATAAAATTGTTGTTAAGAATTCAATTATTTTCATAAATAACAAAATTCTTGGCAGAAATTCAATTATTTTCAAAAATTTTAATAAAATTTTTGGTGATTATTCTATTATTTTTTATAGAATTTTAATAAAATTCTTCTTAAATGTATAATTATTTTCAAAAATTTTTATAAAGTTGTTAGAAAGAATTCAATTATTTTCGAAAGAATTTAATTATTTAAAAATTTTTTTTTTAAAAAATTCTTCGCAATAATTCAATTATTTTCATAAATAATAAAACTCATTGCAGAATTTTAAGTATTTTTAATCAAATTTTAATCAAATTCCTCGAAAAATGTAATAATTATTCTTAAAACGTTATTAAAATTTGTCGAAAGAATTCAATTATTCAATTATCTATGTTTGTATTTAAATAATTGAATTCTCGTAGAATTTTCTAATAAAAATTTATTTAAAAATTAATTTCTGTTAAAATTTTAGATAATAATTTATTGAATTTTGGAGAAGTTACTAATAATTGTCATTTTTAGAAATAATCGAATTTTGTAAAGGTTTCAAATTAAAATTTTCGAAAACTTGAATTTTTCATACTTTTAATTAAAAATTCTATGGAACTAAATTTTTTTCAAAAAGCCTAATCAAAATTTTTTAAAATTATGATATAACTGAATTGAAATTTGTAAATAAATGTAATAGAACCTTTTTTTGAGTATCTAATCATTTTTAGATTGAATCAGAATAGTCTTTAGAGTCAGGGAAAAAAGCAAAATTTTTTCTGCAAATCAGGGAAAAACAAAATTAAATTTTTATGGCAACCCTGAATAGTATTTTTTTTCTACTAACGTAAGAACTGCCAGATCGGCTTTAATGGCCTTTTCACATTCAGGATGCGTGTGTTTTTTTATGGAAACTTTTGTATTATCCCATTCGGCATAGACATATTCGAGATAACGATCCTCCGTTCCTGCGACCCATCCGACTTCAAAAAAATCCGAAAATTTCACATGCGGTACACCAGGAATTACCGAATTTATATCCTTAACATTTTTGCTCTCATTAATTTTTTTGACAAACGTTTTGTAATTAAAATCCTTGTCTGGATTGGAAATCAACAAATAATTATTTGTCTCATTTTCATTCTTTCGTCGATCCATAAATGCCCTTATTGCCTTGATACGTGACGCTTCGCTGAAATTCAAAAAAATCTATTTTTAGCATTCGAAAAAAATTCCCTTCTTAATTAATTCATAATTATTATTAATTTATTTATTATTAAAAAAAAATTATAATTTTATAAACACAAAATTGGTTTCACTTGAAAGAAAATAAAAATCAAAAATAAATTTAACTCTGATTGAATTTAATTAGAATTTATATGAAATTAAATCCATTAATCCGTTAATTAAAATTTAATTTAATAATTAATAGCATTAATTGTATGAAATAATATTAATTAATTATTTAAACATTTAGAAAATATCGAAAATATAAAGAAATAGAAAGAAATGCCATCTACACTGTCATGTAAGAATTAAGTAGCAATTTGTTGATGTTTGTTGTTTTTGTGGACGTAACATATCCGCCAAAATTCCTGAAAAATAATTTTTTAATTTGTTTTAATAAGTCAAAATTATTGTCACAATATTTATAAATATACGCGACATCAATTTTGATTATTCCAACGTCAAACATTACAATTATTTAAAAGGTTTGTTGAAAATTGACAGTTTGTTCAAAAAGTGACAATTTTACATTAAATTTACCTTCCATTAGAATTTTTCATTTTTTTACTACTTAATATCAATCGTAAGGATAATATTCCATTGTACAGCTTCTTAAATCACTCTAATTAACTTTTATTCTCAATAATTTAGACACTTTTTCGTATATAATTCCCAATTCATTGATTTCAACAACAGTTTATTGATTTTTATCTGCCAAAGGCAGCCATTTTGTTTTCACAATGTTCCCAGGCCTTTGTCAGTGTCGCTCCGTAAAAATTTTGCAGTAATTTTTTAATAGACGTTTTTAGTAAGTTAAAACCACTAGAATCCGACTAATAAACGTGCGCGGAATAAATTAGGATAATAGAAAGATGTATTTTTTTTACTATTTTGATCGTAATTAATAAAAACAGTGTATAGTCACACACGTTATTTTTTATCAATTTTTTCTATTTTTACCGTTTAGTTTACTAGATTCAGTCAGAAAATTTTCGTTAAACATGTTTTTTATTTCATTTTATTCATATAACGCGCATTTATTCAACAAAATGATGTCAAATCGTGAAAAATAGTTTCTATATGCATTGCCGACATTTTGTAATTGCCCACAATGCATTGGCTGCCATTTTGTTTTGCACAAGTTGCTGGGCTTTGTCGGTATCGCTCCGTGAATTTTTCTTGATTTTTCAACAATCTTTCGATTTCGAATATTAAAATCACGTCGATTCAACTTATTAACGTGCGGGTAAACATTTGTGATAATAGAAATACGGTTTTTCGGAAGATTTTATCGTTAATTATGAATAATACGGCACGGTCTTGAGAATATACTTTTTGTCAAATTTTGCATTTTTTTCGCTTTTCGGTTAGTCGGGTATATGAAATTCGAGACCGGAATCACTTAATTTAGTCGTATTTGCATTTTTTTTGAGTAATTTCGATAAAACGGGTTAAATAATTGTTAGGTTATTTGGGTCGATTTCCCCCTCCAGCTTCCCCTTTGTTGGCGGCCATCTTGATTTTTCGCGCAAAGGTCAATGATCGGAAATTGCGGGAAAAACGGAGTAATTCAGCGAATAAAGTAAAGTTTAAAGGGAAATTTATTAAAAAAGAAGTATTTTTTGTAAAGTAAATTATTTTAATAATCGTCGCGAGTGTTTTAAATTAGAAATACGTGAGTGTAAATGTGAAAGTGAATTATTGCCATACATATTGGATTATTCTTCAACATCAATTGCAATGGATTTCAACTTCAACAAGGAGGTAAATTCATAAGTATATTTTAATTTTATTATTTTTTTTAGAATATTATTGAAAATTATTATTTTTTGTGTCTATTCATAACTAGCTGAAAAAATTTTCATGTTTTTATTAACTTGAACAATTTATTACGTTTTCGTTATAAGTGATATAATGATTCCCATTTTTTATTCAATCGGGTTATTTATGATAATGAAATATTCTCAAAATTGCATTTGTAAAAAAATATTCGAATCGGTCTGGATAAAGGAGACACAGGGTATGTGAGGTGGTAAACAAACCGTTCAAAACAAGTGACTCCTTGGGAAGTAGAGTGTTTTCTTGCATCGTGTTTAAAAATATTATTCCCTTTATAATAATAATTAATTTTGTGAATAATATAAATTCTATTGGAACTTTAAAGCAAAGATTTCTTAATTATGAGAAAATAATGTGATTTTTAGGTTATGGAGATCACATTTTTTTATTTTCATCAGTGTTTTTGGGTGTTTGGTGTATTATTGTCAAGTGAAATTATTTTTTTTAATAATCGGCAATTTAAAAATAAATAGATGACGGACGGATTTTTTCGAAAAGGTACGAATTTTATTAATTAAAAGTCGATGTTCTTCATATTTTCCAAAAACCTTTCTCGATATTTTTTTGGCGTTTGCTGATTAGTTTTCAGAAAAATTCTCTCTTAATCTATTAAAAATCGAATAATTTTGTTTACTTACTTATTCAGACGACTAAGTTCTGGTGACATACTCCATCTCTGTTGATCTCTGTTACCTTCCCTGAAATTAAAGTTAAAAATTTTTTTTTTAAATCTGTATAAAGTACTCTTATTGCAAATTTTTATTAATTAAATTAATTACTAAAATTTCCTTTAATGAAATTAATTACTCTTGCTATTAAACTATCAATTTTATTTCTTAGAAATTAGTAAATATTTTTAAAAAGGTGAAAAAGAAATTACAGAAAAAAATTGTTTTACGTCACTTTATACGCATTTTTCGAAATTTAGAAAATTATTCATTGCAAAGTGTATAAAGCTCAATCAAGATTTGAAATTGAAAGTAAATTCTCAAACTTTCTTTTGAAAATGAAATTCGTATTTCTCAATTTTTAATCATATACTATCAACATTTTTCTATTATCTCTTTGAACCTTGAATTAGATGGTTACAAAATTATCCGGATATCACAGCAGGTGTAATATTTCAAGCGTAAACCTGTGCACGCACCTATTGTTTTCATACAATTCAAAAATCATATCCTCCATAACAAATTCGTTTATATAGTACTTTAAAGTTTTTAATTCCTTTTTTTTCCCCTCGCTACAAAAAATGTGTCTCGTTTATCAGTATTTATTTTTTTTCTTCGAACGTTTTTTTAGGTACACAAATTGAAATTCATTTACCGTTTTTTAAATAATTAAAAACTAATTATTAAAAATAATATTTATTTTATTCAATTTTTTAAAAATAATAGATATTTTTTTAATCGATTGAATTTTTTTTTTGTTAATTATTATTTAATCGACATTAACGAACAGTTCATTAAGAAGAAATGTTATATAAATTTCTTTACAAGTAACAATTTTGTAACGGATTTTATCTCCTCTGATTCCTTGCATCATTTTTATTCTAATTTTGAAAAGTTTGATTTTTAAGAGCGTAATTATTCTCAAATCGGAAGGCGAAGGAAGTTTTCTCATTGATGCTTCTCGTAACGTAAATTTTAATTAGCAAACTTAGAAAGCGTATAATGATATTCAGTGTCATGAACTATTGTTTCGGAGAAAGATCTTTGCCTAGGATTCGATTTAGCAATCTTTTTTTTCTTTTTAATAAATATTGATGAATATAAGAAATTGTGAATGTCTCAAAATTTAAAATTCAAGTAGAAGTCGTTTAATAATACAATAAAAGATCAACTGAAGAGAATAATTACGATTAATACTATATGAATAAACTAATGATGAACTAATGATTTAGTTTACATTGAATCGGGTGTATATAATAGTTTTTAGAAAAAAAATTCCCAAGCATGACGATGCTTTGAACCGTTCCAATGAGTACAGACAGTAATTAAAAGCGTTAAAGAAAGAGAAAAAAAAGAAATAAGATGTCGACTCATTCATGCATTTCATCTATCTCGATACTTATTTATTCGAGTTGAATCTTCTCATTTACACAACTTTACCAATATCATTGTTTTCAATTACTAGTATTCCGTCAGTGATCAAATTATTTATTGAAAAGTTCTTTTAAAATCAAAATTAAAGGGTCAAATGTTAACAATCAACTGTTGATGGTTTAGATTAATATCATTTTAATTATATTATTTTCTTATTATTTCTTTTATTATTATATTTACTTTAAATAGACTTCTGTGTATAATAAAAAAAACTTGGGTGGAGTTCACAACGTTTATGATCAACAATTGAAAGAAAAAAATTTTTTTTTAAATATAATAAATTGTATTGTTTAATATTTAATAATAATATAATAATAATAATAATAAATAATATTTAATATTCAAATTCTTTTTTTCGAAGTATTCATCAAAAATTTATGCAAAACATTTTTTATTCAAAAATATATAAAAATTTAAATAGAAAAATATTTTTTCCTTCTAAATCGTTGATTATAAACGTTGTAAACTTTACCAATGTTAAAAAAATAATATAAATAAGTAGTAAATTAAATTTAAAAATTAGCAGGAAGAATAATAATAGTAAATAATAAAAAAATAATATTATAAATAACATGAAAATTATTTTTTCATTATTAAATGCATATATATTAAAAACATTATTAAAAAATAACAATTATTAACATAATATAATTTAGATAATTATTAAAAATTAATATTTTAATTTTTTTCTTGAATTTTCAACAAAAACTTAAAAATAATTTAATTAAGAGGAAAGTTTACAGATATTTTCAACTATATCAAGAAAATAATTTAAATATTCCATAATATTGTTTTGTTAAGTTATTTTTTGCGAGAGAAATTCAATGGTGAAAAAAAATCCGTCAGAAAATGTTTCGCACTTTTAAAATTTTTTTTCTTTCTAAAAATTGGTAGATTTTGAAATCCATCAGTGATTTTGTAGAAAATATTTTTGTGTTCACAAAAAAATTTATTTGTACTATTTTTGAAGCATTTTTTTAGAAAAAAAATTATTTTTGGGTTGAATAAGCCAAAAAATACCATTGTTATTCCATTTTATTTTCTTAAAAAATATTTGTTTATTTATCTAACTCATTAAGGATTATAATTTTCTTTTATATAAAAATTACATGAATGGAAAAAAATTGTGGATAAAATAATTTGAATTTGTTAGAAAAATAAACAAATTCAAATAAAACAATAAATTGAATAAAAATAGTATTCTTTCTTAATTTTTGGGAGTCCCCGTCTTTAAATAAAAATAAAATATTTTCTGATCGATTTTATTTTAAGGTCATTGAATTCCTCTCGCAAAAAATTACCATCAAATCAATTGTATGAAATATTTAAATTATTTTCTTGATATAATAGTTAAAAATATTGGTGAACCCTCCCCTAAAAGAATATTTTTTTTTGATGAAATAATAAATAATAATAAATAAAAAGAATTGTAAATTTAATAAATTAAAAAAGAATTAATAAAATAAATTATCAAATAAATTTGAAAAATTAATCGCACTGTTTTTGTAGTTGCGACTTTATTAATTATTAATTACATTGATAGATTTTAAAAAAATTCATGAACATATTCTTTTATTGTTGCACTTTCACCAAGATTAGTTTCCGCTAATTAATTTTGTGCCAAATTCTCATGAATTCCTTTATTTTATTTTTTATTTTTCATTGTTCCGGTCTTGACGACAGATGTCTGGGAAACAGTGACACTGTATAACGGAAACTAAAACTCTTCTTTTTTAACCTCATTTAAATATTAAAGAAATGTTTCTTTTCGAAATTTAGTTCGCTCCTTTTTTTAAAATTAAAAACGAAAATTTACATTCGAAATAGCAAATTTCGCTTTAAATTTACATTTTCCTTTACATAATAACGTCAAAAAAAAGTAACTATGAAAAGAATTAAAAAAAGATGATAAAAAAATAAAAATAAAAAAAGGAAGCATACAAAAAGAATAATATAAATGTATTTATTCAGAAATTTTTGAAAATTGTCAGTAACGTTCTGAATAAAATTAAAACCAAAATTTGACCGAACAATATTTGGATTCCCAAATATATTTAAGTATATTGATTATTTTTTGTACTTTTATTTTTTAATTGTTCTTGTAATTGACTCGTAAAAATAACGTATATTTAAGAAAGTCGTAAATTAACTTTGTGAAAATAATATTCAGAAAAAAGCTCTAAAATACTATTATAGTTAAAAAATCATTTTTTAAACTCAAAAACTGCTATGATGATTATATATTAATTAAGATGTATATCATTAAAATCCTAATGAAGTTCTTTAAAAGCATTTTAGTTATTTACTGATGACATCTATAAGTATATAAATAATAGAAATGACCCAGAAAATTGAAAATAAATTTTCTTCAAATAATTTACTTGTCAAAATTATCAAAACGGTCATTTAAAAAGAAAAGAAAAATTCTTTGATTTTCTATAGTTGAGATTATATGTATACAGTATAGGGAACATTGAAAATTGTCCCAATTTCTAATCTATTAAAATTCTACCGAGTCATGCACTTTCATTTATTCAAATGATACTAATGATTTTGCACATCTGTGTATAAATTCTAATATTCAGTTTTAAACGTTTTGACATACTTTTATGTAATCATATATATAAGAAAAAATGTTAAATAATTTATCAAGATCAATATATAATAAAGAAAATAAAAGGAAATTTAAGGTAATATTGTTTACCAATTTGGCGGATAAAAACAACTATTACAGACTTTTACTCAACAAGTGTTTTTTTTATTATCTAATCTAGAACTAATTTTTTTTTTAATTTTTGTACAATAAATAATTTTGAAATGAATAAGGTTTTTTGTTTATACAGTGAAGAAAAATTTGTTTGATTCAAGTAAACGTTGATCAAGTTCACAATGTTCATAATCATAAAGATTTTGAAGAAAAATATTTTTCTATTTACATTTTTCTAGATTTTTGCATAAGAAAAAAGGTTTTGCATAATTTTTTCATCAATAATTTGAAGCAGAAAAAAGTGTAAACAAAACTTTTTATTGTTTTTGACAAGAAAAATATTTTTTTCAATTGTTGCTCATAAAAGATGTGAATTTTTTAAATAATCAAATTAAAATAAAATAAAATAAAATTGGTTCAAACAATTATTTTTCTATTGTCAAATATATATTTACTTGAATCAAGTAATTGTTTAAATTAAATACTATTTAATTGACTTAAATAAAAATTATTTGATTCAAGGAAATATTTATTTGAGAAAGATAAATAATTTTTTATAATTTAGTTTCATTTATGTTTATTTGTTATTTGAATCAAATAAATTTTTTTCAGTATAATTTAATGAAATAATTTTAATATTATTATTATTATTATTGTCTTCTGAGTATTGTACGAGTTTCACAGTTGGAGATTTTATTTAAAAATTTTTAATTTTCACATTCTAAAGAGTCTGAGTCTAGAATATGAAAATTGAATATAATAATGAAGAAATAAACAAGTCTTAGAGGCGACAACTGCTTTTAAATTTTGAAATATTTTTTGTATTACTGGAATTGTCATACCTGACTCAGATGAATTGGATAAGATTAGAGTCGAGGACAATGAGAATGGTTCATCTCAGCAATAATGGTCAGTTTTCCCTCTAATATTCTTATGCACTAAAACTAAATAGAGGTATTTACCTCTTCCCAGTCTGGCAGGTAAATGCAAAAAGTTTTATGAGCAAATCGTTACTCCTCTCAAACCCGAATAATGGTTGTCTTTTCCCAAAAATTTTCTAATCCACTGTAAAGTTTAACAGGGACGAACCTTTTGCGGATTAGGTTTTTATTTTTAAACATATTTATTTTCGAGAGAAACTCTAAATTTGTTTAAATTTAAAGTTTAGTGTAAAAAGTATATATATGTTTAAAAAAATAGTGGGAAAAAAATGATAAATTTGTGGAAAATTGTACAAGATTGAAAGAAAATTGTTCGCGAAAGAAAATCAGGGCGAGTGTTAATGTAACTTTGAGAAAAAGAGAAAATTTTTTCCAGGTCAACTTTAATTATACATGACAAATAAATTATTTTCGGAAATTTATTTTTTACGCTGACAAAAAGTTTATGATTTAAATAAACGATTATTTTTCTATTACCAAGTAAATATTTACTTGAATCGAATAATTTTTATTTGAGTCAATTAAATGGTATTTGCTTCAATTACTGAATTTATTGGTTCAAATACAATTTATTTGATTGAAATAAAAATTATTTTATTTAAATAAATATATTTTTGATTCAAGTAAATATTTATTTCAATGAAGAAAATGTTTATTTGATTCAAGTAAATGTTTACTTAATAACAGTTAAGTAATCGGTTATTTTAAGCAAATATATTTTTTTCAGTGTAATTGTTTTTTAAATTTATACTTTTAATTTCTTTTTTTTTTAATTATTTCAATGGAGTTATTTTTTAGAAGCACTATAATGACGAAAATATTTATAACAAATGCTGAAGTTTTAAAAAAATGACCTTCATCTGCAATAAGAAGTCTGATATCTTGTATTTCAAGATTATATAGATAAACCATTTGATAAAACGTTTAAAGTTATTATTGTCACGTTTGATTAACGAAAATTTCCCAATTTTGCGGTAAATTTTTTTTTTACTTTTATTCATTCACGCATTATTTTAGTAGATTCTTTTTAGTATTTTAATTGATTGACAAATTATTTCAATATAATTTTGCAAACCTTTTAAGAAAATTAATATTTTAATCAAATAATTGATTACTTGGCATAAAATAAAATTTATTATCAAATAATTTGCTTGAAATTATTAAATGTTTACTTAGCAAATAATTGCTATTTAAATTAAATAAACTCTACTCGAGCCAAAAATTTCTGTATTTATTACAAGTAAATATTTATTTGAAAATAATATTTTCTATTTTTCAAAAGTTTTGAATGAAATATTTTTTTGTACTCCATTATTTTTGAAAATTACTCGACTGAAATAAAAAATAATGTTATTGAGTAATTATTAAGTTAAAAGTTGTATTTTTAATTATAAAAGACAATATTTTGTAAATAAAATTCAAATTAAAAAAAGTAATAAAAATATCATCCTTCAATTGAATATTCAAAACTTTAGTAAAAATATTTTTTTTTGAAAGTAATATTCACTCGAAATCGAAATTATTGTTTATTTGAAAATAATATTTATTCGAAATCGAAATTTATGTTTATTTTAAAGTAATTTTTGTTTGATAATAATATTAATTTGAAAATTATTTTTATTCGAAAATAATGTTTATTTAAAAGTAATTTTTGATTGAAAATAATATCTATAAGAGAATAATAATTACTCGAAAAAAATATTTAGTCGAAAATAATAATTATTTGACATTAATATTGATTTAACGATAATATTTATTAAAACAGTAATATTAACTTAAAAATAATATTCCTTTGCTAATAGTAATATTTTTTTGATAAGTACTCCATTATTTGTATAAAATACATTTTTTGTTTGTAAACTATACTTAATTTAAATTGACACATGATTAACGAATTAATAATTAACAATAATTACCAGTCATTAAATTTTGAATATAAAAATAATTTACTATAATGAGTCCACATGAACTACAAAAAAAAATTATTTACATTAGAAAAATAATCAAATATACAAAGTGTTTCTTGAACAATATTTATGTTTTCATTTAAATTCATCATAATGAAAGTTTGTGTAAAAAGATTATTGTTATTGTTTATAAAATAGGATGAGAAAATTTCTTATAAAAGTCTATTCATATATACACGCAATGTTTTTAAAATTTTTGTTTATGTCGTTAAATGATATTACTTACTTTCGAAACCATTTGAGTACACCCATAATCCCCATGACACATGAAGCACAATTGTGTATAAATTGAATATAAAAATTGATAACACTTATAAAATAATGCACTGGTGATGCAAAAAAAATAATGCGTTTCAAGGACCGAACGCGTGTTACTATTTCACTATTTGCAATGCTACCGGGCCGGTTTCTCACTTTGCCCTGAACCCCGGTTCGGTGAACATTTCGATCTCGAGTACTCCCCCTACCTTTTAGTACATCATTGCTCCGATACGCTTTCGTCTTCCCCCCCAAATTTTGTTTAGACATCCTTCCCACGTTTTCTGGTACCAGGAAGTGGATGTTAAGTCATTGTCTAATGAGATTTTTCAAATTACATCATCAAAATCTTCTAAATAAATAAATCTAAATAAAATGAATAGAAGTGGAAAAAAATGGTTGAGAAAAAATGATTTTTTTGAGATTTTTTTTTTTGTTAACATTTTTGCTATTTTTTAATTAAATTTAATTAAGTTTAATAAAGGGCACTGGCCTGTTTATATAAATAAAAAATAAATAATATATTACTTACTTAAAATTTACAAAATTGATCGTAAGTTCCTAACTTTTTCGGCACATTAAATATCGGAAAATTAATTTAATTACTAAAATTCGAAGAATTTGTTTTATATCCAATTTTTAATTGTAATATATTCGCAAACACTTGCACTCACTTGGATTTATTTGGCATCGGAAATTATCCTTTTTGTCAATAGTTAAAAATTTGAAATAAACTCTGAAATATTGGTTATAATGTGTAAAATTAGGTTGTTCGTATTTAACGTCGTTTCGACAACTAAAGTTTGATAAAATTCTATATTCTTCGTGTCATACTATTTACTATGTCATTCCCTTGTTCGACCTTTCTTGTATTTACAGTGACTTTTTTTGCTTTCTTTTTTTTTGATTCGTACAAAAAATTGTGCGGAAATTTTTCTTTATACCTACGTGATTCTGGTCGGTTGGTTAATCAGATTATATAATCTGATCAGGAATTATGCCTATGGAAATTGTATATATTGTATTATTTAAGAAAAGTGGGACCCTAAATAATGACGATGTAAAAAAAAGTTTCTATTAAAGTTTTTATGTGGTAGAAATATGTTTCATTACAGTGACTAATATTTTTACTGGCTAATGTATTTTTTAAAGTATTAGTAATCTGAATATCAAGTATAAATTAATTAAAGACGAATTTTATTTTCACGCTTCGGATATTTTCACTTTTTCGACCATTTTTTGTCTATTTTCAAAAAAAGCGACTTTTTTCGATTCATTTTCAAATTCATTTTATTTCAAATTTTATAGAATGAAAAATAACTATATACTAAAAATAACTATATTCAAAGATTAGTTTTCAATAATTTTTTAAATATTTTTCAAAATATATAAATTGAAATAATTGCGAAATAGTTTTTAAAATAGATGATTAAAATAGTTTTTGAGTACATAATTGAAATAAAAAAAAAATTTTATTAGAAATAATTGAGTTTTTAAAAGTACTTAGAAAAATTGTTAAAAAATCAAATTTTGAAGAATTTTAATTGCATATTTTAAAAGTAATTGAATTTTCAAATATTTCAATGAAATATCTTCAAATAAAAATTTGAAAAATGAAATTTCACTTCATAAAGACTATAATAAAATAAAATATTTATTGCAAAAGTAATTTTCAAGATTTTTTCATTACAATTTTTTTATTAGATAAATTCAATTATTTTCAATATTTTTAATTAAGTATTACTGAAAATCCAAATTTTTAAGATCCTAAAGTTCTGAACGTTCAAATGAACGAAATTTATTTATTTCTTCTACAAATTAAATTTTTATTGCAATTATTTTGCGTCACTATCCAAAAAATTAATAACTGAGTTTCTAACCGTAAATATTTCAGTTTTTAAATTTTTTGTGATTAGTAATTTATAAAAATATCTTCAATAAAAAATATTTCGTTCATTTGAACGTTCAAAACTTGGGGATCATAAATTTTTGACTGATTTTAATTGCAAATTTAAAAGAAAAATAATTTTAATCTCTAAAATTTTAATGAAAAATCTTCAGATAAAAATTTGAAAATGATTATTAATTTAAATTAGCATATATAAAAATTGCTATAAATATTTTTTAGAATTTAATTACAAAGTTTTAAATAATTGTATTCTCAAAAATGTTGAAAAATCATAAAATGATAAGTGTATTGGAGTGTACACGTTTTCAACCAGTAAATACTCCCTCGAAAAAAGGAAAATTATTTAAAATTAACTTCAAAAAATTATAATAAAATATTTTGTAAAAAGGAATTCTTAAGAATTTTTCATTATGGGTACAATCTTTTTAAATTCAATTATTTTTGCAATATTTTTAATTTCATAATTTTCAAAATTCAAATTTTGAATAAAATATTTTTTTAAATAGATTTTTAAGTTTTTTTCATTACAATTATTTTAAATTCAATTATTTTCCATTTTTTTAATTACACTAATGTTTAAAAATTCAAGTCTTTAAAGATTTTAAATGCATAGTTTTTAAATTATTCGAATTCTTAAAAATTTTAATAAAAAATTTACAATTAAAATTTTTGAAAATGAAAATTAATTAAAATTAGCTTTTAAAAAATTACAATAAAATCTTTTTTGAAAAATATCATTAAAATATTTTTAAAAATCTGATTTTTTATAATCGCATTACTAAAACTTTGAAGTTAATCAAACATTTTCAAAAAATTGAATTAAAATAATTCTTTAAAAAATTGATTAGTTCAATTTTCTGGAAATTTTACCAAATTTTAATTATTTGGAAATTTTTCAATTATGTATATAATTAAGAAATCTATTTTATTTTTAAAAAAATGTTTAAAAATAATTTTAAAAAACTATTTTTAAGAATTTCTTTAATTACAATCTTTTTAAAATCAATTACTTTCAGTACTTTTGGTTATGTATATACAAAAATTCATGTTAATAAGTCCCCCACTTTTTCATAATATAGTTTTAATTTTTCAATTCATGTTAATAAGGTTTTTAAAAAAATCATGAATAATTACAGTTAAAATTATTGTAAAAAAATAGGATTTTTGTATTTAAATAATTGACTTCTCAAAGAATAATTGGAAAATAATTAAAACTAATTGATTTAGAAAAGATATTTAGCTAAAAATTCTAAATAGGAATTGAATTTTGAAAGAATTGCAATTGTAATGTTTGAAAATAATTGAATTTTAAAAGAATTGCAGTTGTAATTTTTAGAAATAATTGAATTTCAGATTTGAAATTGAAAATTTATAAAATCTGTTAAAAAATAAATATTTGAATATTTATTTAACCAAATTATTTAAGTTTTTATTAACTTTTTTTTACCCTTAAAGTCGGTACGAGATTTACATTTTTAATTGCAAAAAAATCTAACAATAATTTTAAAGTTCTTATCATTTGGCTTCTTTGTCTCTTAAATAGAAAGGAAAGAAGGAAAAAGGAATTCTAACAGTGCGATTATCATCTCAAAGTGAGCAAATGATTTCCTCTTTTTTTTAGCGGCATGTTTTATGAAAATACCAGACAGTAATCAACGAATTAAATAATCATAAATGCAGTAATTACAATGTATATTTAACACGAACGCAGTGAAAATCGGGTCAAGTGGTGAAATTAAAGTATTTGATAATTTTTAAAGTGACGTTAGACATTTTTATATTATATATAGTATATTTTCTTTTCGTTTCTTTCATTTTTAATTTTTCATCGTGTGAATAAATTATACAATCATTTGAGTATTATAAAGGTAATTTATACATTTTTAACAATAAATAATATCAGTTGACAAGCTTTTTTATACATAACTTTTTACAATTTTTTTAATTATATTTATAAATAGTATAAATAGTTTTAAACTGAGAAATTGAGTAATAAGTATGTGTGCGTAGGAAGACAAAAATATAACAAGTGATATAATTATTGTTCTCTATTAGTAAAATATTTCACATTAAATAATTTTTTTTTCATTTTGGTAAATATTTCATAACAGAGAAAGAGAAATATATATATATACTATATGAAATGGTAACAATTCTGTGCGATCACACTTTACGCAATAAATAATTTCTTGTGCGTTTTCTTTATATAAATATAATTATAGTAAATTATCTATATTCGTTGAAGTTTATTAACATATTTGTTGCGGAATCGGAAAATATTTCTTATATCTACATACAGTTGGAAGTTAAATTAAAATTTTCAGTTTTTTTAAGAATGCCAAATTGAGACAAAAAACGAATCAAAATGTTGCTTCGCAACATTTTTGATTCGTTTTTTGTCTCAATTTGATATAATTAGAAAAACTGTGTTAGTATACACCTGATTTAAAATTACTTGAGCGCTAAATTTTTCTGATTTATTGTAATTAAATTTATTGAATTAATTAAATTTATTGAATTAATTAAATTTATTGAATTAATTAAATTTATTGAATTATTTAAATTAAAAGATTGAAAATTTGGTAAATTACAAAAATGCAGAAATTGACCCACTTTATTCCTATTCAAAATATGACTTTAAGAGGAATATTTTTAGGAACTGTAGGAAAACTTAGGCCTCTGCTAAAAGTCCTATTTTAAATATAGAGAAAAATTAAAAAAATTTCTGCAAGCACTAAAATTTTTCTATAATTAATTAAAATAAATGCACCGAAGACAAGTGATTCTATTACACTGAAAAAAATTATTTGATTCATATAACCGATTATTTGTCCATTTTTTCAAATAATTATATTTACTTGAATCAAATAATTTTTATTTAAATCAAATAAATTGTATTTGAATTGTTAACCAATAAATTCAGTATTTGAAGCAAATACAATTTCATTGATTATTTAAATAAAATTCTTTTGATTCAAGTGAATATTTATTTGATAATAGACAAGTAATCGTTTATTTGAATCAAATAAATTTTTCTCCAGTATTATTTTTCATTATTCATTTCAATATTATTTTAATAATGTAAAATTATTTAGTTCTTTGTCTATCACATGAATGACTTTTAACTTTATAAATTTTCCTAAAATAGGTATACACAATTTCACGCACATAAATTATTTTTCTTTCTTATTCTCTTACAACTTTATAAACTCTTTTCATTTATGATTTAAGTTAACATTATTTAAATGCATATTTAAGTCAGTTTTCGTTAAAATTATTATTGCTAAGTTTTTACAAAAATTTGTAGTAGTTAACTTTATATAAAGAGGTTTTTTTTTGCATTTATAACGCTGATGGAAGTTGGTAAATTGAAGGAAGAACTGTTATAAATTTATGGCGCTTTCATTTCTTGTTTTATGCAGAATTTAAAAGCATCCCATCCTTCACTCTTTGACTGAGACTGAAAAAAAATCGTTGAGAACTGATATTTGAGTTGCAATTTAAATCGATAATAATAAGAGAAGAATTAATTAGAATGATTTGAAAATGTTAAATTTATAGGCTTTATACTTTCATCACTGTAATGATGAAAGTTTAACGCCTGTATGTAGGCTTTCAGGTCTACACGCCTGAGATCGAGATAAATTGTTGCCATAAATCAGGATATTCTTATTTATTTATTTTTATTTTTAATATTTATATTTAAATTAATAATATAATAATATTTGACATATTTAATTTATAAAAATTGCAATAAATTTCAATCTTATTAGTTTTTTAAACAATTTACTATTAAATATTATTGTTTTGCTTACCTTAAAACCTCGATGAAGACGGTCCTTCATTATTGCAATAAATTCTTTATAAGATAATTGGCCATCTCCGTCGACGTCAAAAATTGCAAATACTGTATCAATAATGTGTAATGATAACTGAGTACCCGTACAAATTTTCACAGCCCTCGAGAATTCATCTGAAGGCAGTAAAATATTATATAAGAAAATAGTAATTTTTTAAATTAAAAGAATAATTTTTTAATTAAAATAGAAATTTTTTAAATTGGAATGTAAATTTTTCAAATTAGAATGTAAAGTTTATAAATTAAAATGTAATTTTTTCAAATTACATTCAGATCCAAAAGAACTGTTTGATCTTGATTTACAAATAAATTAAAATAAAGGTTTGTTAAATTACAATAGAAAATTTGCAGATTAAAATAGTAATTGTTTAAATAACAATAATTTGAATACAGTAATAATAATAATTATTTTAAAAAATATACTTACACTGGAAATAAAATTACTTGATTCAACTAATCGATTACTTGTTTACTGTTTTCAAAGAAATATTTACTTGAATTAAAGAATTTTTATTTATGTCAATTAAATGGTATTTGCTTCGAATATTGACATTTTTTATTTAAATACAGTTTATTTGATGTAAATAAGAATTATTTGATTCAAGTAAATGTTTATTTGATAATAGACAAGTAATCTATTTGAATCAAATAAATTTTTTTCCAGTGTATTGTTATATAAAATGTACCTTTAGAGATGGGATGATCTGCTAACGTGTACATTCTCATTGCAATTGCAAAATCATCAAGATTGTTTAAAAATTGATAAAATATTTGAAATTCATTGAAAGTTATTCCCTTGGTATTATTCGTTCGATCTAATAGTCTGTCTAAATATTTATCATATCTGGAAAAAATTAAATTATTAATTAGAAACGTTATTTTCATCAGTAATATCTGTTTCTTTATTTTGTTTAGTATTTCTCTACATTATTGTTAATTATGATAATAATGATTTAATTATTATGAATGATTATTTAATTATTCTGACATAATTAAAAATAACTTACTCGTCTGCGTCCAAAAGAGTGTATCTTAACAATATTTTGGCAAAATCTAATTCAGTTATTGTGTCATGACCTTTACTAAATTCATGGAATTCTAATTCTAAAACTTCGTGTTGTAAATTTTCCATAAAGCGTCTGAAACCTTCGTATTTTAATTCATTTTTTCCATCTGGACCGAAGAAATGTATCATTAGACTAGTATCGACCAAGTGACGTCGTTGCAAACCCTGTAATGATTAATTATTATTAATGAAATAATAATAAATTATTACTTCGTGCCAATATTTGAAATATTCTCATTTTTTTAAAACTAGTGGAAAATTTAGTCTTTTTTTGAAAATAGTTTGAAAAAGTCCAAAAAGTTCGTACTATCTGATGTTTAAATTCTAATTGTAAGTAAATAACAAAAAAATATAATAGGAAATACTAAAAAATAATAGAAATAATAAATAACGAATTTTCAATAATTTTCCTACTTGATCATCGTCGATAAACTGTCCTTGAATTTCTTCAACGGTTGATTCTTTCATCGTTAATTGATTTAATTCTTGCTTAATTTCTTCACCTCGACGCCCTCTCCACGCGTGACTAAAAATTTTCTCCATCTATGTAAAATAACACATAAGAAAAAATTCTTTTTAAATATTATTCTTGAAAACAATAGTAATTTATTCATAAAAAAGACATTTATCTATGTTAATCAACACACTGCAAAACTAATTTATCCAACACCATCACATCTGAAAAACAAGTGCTATGGTTATTAATATATACAGACTTATATACATGAATATCATTCATTGTGATGAATATTGAAAACAAAATAAAATTTTTAAGGCAAAGAAGCATTATTTCAAAACATTATTGAACACTCTTTTTAATATAGTTTTTACAATTTTTCAATTCCCAAACGCATTCAATGCAAAGAAGCATTAAACTAATGTTCCTGAAGTTGGCATCGAGATTAGCGTCAAAAACCGTTTTCATTTACCTAGAATTTTATTGAAAATCTTCATTTAATTGTTTAAACTCGGAAGTTTGAAAAAAAATTAATTTGTCGATTATTGTTATTTATGAAAATTGTTTTGTGGAAAGAAAAAGTTTTACATCGTCGACGCCAACTTCAGAGACCTTTAAATTATATTAAGGAAAATTGCATAGTGGTTAATATTTTATGATATTGCAATTAATTTTAGGCTATGTCCACAATCTTTTTATGTCATTGTTGAACATAACAATACTAATACAAAGAAATCTATTCTATTTTTATGTTATATGTTCAACATAAGGACATAAAAAAGAGCCTATTGTGAACATAGCCTTAGGGTTTAGGCGCTAATAAAAGTTGAAAAAAAAGATTAATGTGAAGATGTTTGTAACATTAATTGTTAGGTTGAATACAACAATTCTTTGTACACATTTAATTAAGTGCATGTCCAAGATTTTTAACGTTGGAAGAATAAACTTTTGTTAGAATACAATTTGAGTCTAATAATATTGATACTTATGCTTTAAAAAAGCGTAAAGAATCTATAGATATAATAATATTTTTCTCTTTAATTACTGATTGAGAAAAATTTTCTGAATATAAATAATTTTAGTGGCGCTACATATCTTGGACATGGCCTTAAAGACAAAAACCTAAAATCACATCACTTGAAAACTTACAAAAAATTGGTTGTTTTCACTTTGAGAGTCATGTTGATTTTCACGAAGTGTTACTTTTCTATTCAGAACCTCTTCGCCTGGAGCGATCAATTTTTGTAACTAAATACAATATTTAAAATATTAAAATTCGTGAAAGAATTTCTATACATCACAACAATTTTGCACAATTCATGCATTTTTTGTTAATCCTTAAGAAACGAGTAGATATGCAAATTAGATATTTAAAATTAAAGGAATTACAAATAAGCATTTTTTTAATGTTAAAAAACAGAGAATTTTTTATAGTAGTTAAAAATGTGAATGTTATATAAAACATATAGTGTTGTTTATGATAAGAAGGTAATAATTATTAAATTCCTGTCAATATTGATAGTGGCATTGAATATCAGAAGAAAATTAACTCATAAAGAAATTATCGTATCGATCAGTAATCAATATCTTTTTCAATTACCATAAGTGATAAAATATAATTTTCTTCTTGATCGCAATGAAGACGAAGAGATAAAATTATTAATTTCTTTTAAAAATTTAATGTTAACTTGGCAAATAGCTTCATCTATAAACGGGTTTTTTTCATTTTCATTCTTCTCATATTTTTGATTATTTTTGTAGTTTTTTTTTCTTTTATTCTTTAATACACAGTTTTAATTAATGAATATGAAATCTATATGAGAGGGAACATTTCACAACATTGCGTTACAAATAAAAATTGACTGACTGCCTCCTTTGATCGATTATAAACTTGTTGGTAATACTAATTGCAAATAAAATTAAGATCTTCTTCAATATATATAATGGATGTATATATATGCAATTATGCACATATACATATAGATATTGTAGTGTATTATAAAGTGATGATGGGATGAAAGCTTGTTACAGTAGCGAGAATAGTGTCGATGAAATAACTGATTACTTTTCTATTTTAATTCTATTTTAATCAACTATTAATTTATGAAGGTACTCTCAAAACCGGTGTTTGTAATATACAGATTGTATTTTTATAGGTGGATTGTTTGCGCTTCTTACAGTTTTAGTTGATGATAGTTTAGATATTTCTTATAATCATCAAAAAAGTGTAAGAGTATAGGCTTCGTACTCGTATCTACTAAAATCTACTATATTTACTACTTTTTTTGTGATTTCTTAGAAACAATACAAAATTTTTTAATAAAATTCTTTAAAACGATTAAATTATTTTCAAAAATTGAAAAAAAAATTTGCAAGACTAATTATTTTTACAAATAATGAAAAAAATATTTAAAAAAAATATAAAAATTCAATTTTGAAAGAATAGAGCAAAATAATTACTTTCAGTGTTATTTACATAAGCAGGAATCAAACGCAGTTAAAACAAATAAGCAAATAAGTTACATGAGGTAAAAAATAAGGTAAATTAATAATTAACTGTTATTTAGAAAATAATAACTAATTGTTAATCAAAAATTAATAATTAATTGATAATCAAACATTAACAACAAATTGTTAACGAAAAATAGAAATTCAATTATTGAAAGTATAAGAATTGAAAGAAAATTTTTTAAGCACCTGTTGAATGCATAATTATATACATGAGTGCAAATTATGAGTTTTGTTTCTTGCGAGCTAAATTTGATGAGATTTGCATTTTTTTAGTTTTGTTTCTTTAATTTGCAACATTAATGCGTTTTGAGGGGAGTTTGAAAAAAATAACATGTATCCCACAATGTTATAGAAAAAAATTTGTGATTATTTGCATTTGTTTTTTGTGATGGAACTCACTGAAAATTTTGTAAGATCATCGAGTTCTCGCTCCTTTAAACTTCCACCAAGTAGTCGTCGAATCTGTTGAGTATTTTTCATGCAAAAAAATAAGAAATGAATGGCAGAAAGAATTTTTGTTGTTAATTATTTTCTTTCTGGCCATAAGTGTCTTTCTGCTATCCATAATTCTTAATTATAATGTATAATTGCTAGGCAGAAAATTTCATAAGAAAATATCTAACACTTACAAGAATTGTGAATGAATTATTATGTACATTACGCAAAGAAGAAAAAAGATGATAAAACAATAGATTTTTTTTTAAAAACATATTTTCTATACTAAACTGTATTTTATTATTAACTGAATATATTTAAAATTTTTCAAAAAACTTTCTTAAAATTCGCGGCAAAAGTGAATGATTTAGGTTAGAAATTGTTTGGCAGGCTATAAAAAAAAGTTTTTTTTTTTAAACTATAAATATATTGTGGTGCATAAAACTTACTACAAGGAATTCAGTCTTATCGACTCTCTCGTTTCCGTCAGTATCGAACATGTTAAAAGCAATGCGAAAACCAGTTTGGGGCTCTGAAACAAGAAAAATTATGTCTTTTGAGAATTTTATCAGTTTTCTTAAAAGAAATTTTTAAAAAAATTTTTGAGTTTTAGAACAACATTATTCTAAGAATGCTTAGAACTTTCCTAGAATTGTATTTTTAGTCTTTACTGATATTTTCTAAAGTGCTGGAGTATTAAATTTTGAAATTAGAAATTAAAATTTCCTTTGATCATGTAGAAAATCTAGATTTAAAAAATTTTTTTTTGTAAAGTAGTAATTGAAATTTTTTGAAATAATTGAATTTTTTAGAAAATTATATTAACGTATTTTTTGAAATAATTGAAATTTTCCACATTCTATTAAAAATGGTCGAATTGGTTGAGAATTTTGTTTAAATCTTTTGAAATAATTGTAATTTCTTTAAAATTCAATTAAAAATAATAGAATTTGTTAGGAACTTTATTTAAATTTTTTGAAATATTTTAAATTTCCCAAAAATTTGATTAAAAATAATTGACTTTTTTACAAATTTTATAAAATTTTTTTAAATAATTGAAATTTATTATAATTCAATTAAAAATAATTGAATTTGTTAGAAACTTTATTTAAATATTTTGAAATAATTTCAATTTCTCAAAATTCAATTAAAAAGAATTGAATTTGTTAGGAACTTTATTTAAATTTTTTTAAATAATTTCAATTTCCCAAAATTTTATTAAACGTAATTGAATTTTTTAAAAAAAATTTCAATTTTTTTAAGTAAATGAAATTTATCTAAACTTTTATTAAAAATAATTTAATTAAAAAAATTTTTTTTTTAATTTTTTAAAATAATTGTGGAAAGTTCGATACATTCATTTTTTTAAAATATTTGAGTATTACTTTTGAAAATGATGCCATTTTTCATTAACAAGTTATTGTAATTTTTGAAATAATTATAATTTTCTAAGATTGTATTAGAAATAATTGAAATTTGTAGAGAATTTGATTGAAGTTCTGGAATCATTAACAATCGTTGTAGTAAAATTCTGTAAAACTTTTCCGATTGTCATGAATTTTTACTATTTCCGAAATAATTTTTCTTCTAAATTTTACTTGAACAATTGTAAAATTCACTCTGAAAATAACAAATATTGGCAAAAGTTTTCTTTCCTTTAGTTTATTGTGTTTTTAATAGGAAGAATTTCAGTCTTTTTAAAGTTTCTTGGCTTCTATTTTGTGAAATAGATATTCTATAGTTTTATTCTAATTTTTACTTCAAGAATTGTAA
Organism: Leptopilina heterotoma; assembly: GCF_015476425.1. Classification (NCBI taxonomy): domain Eukaryota; kingdom Metazoa; phylum Arthropoda; class Insecta; order Hymenoptera; family Figitidae; genus Leptopilina; species Leptopilina heterotoma. The sequence continues at coordinate 605,143 of NW_025111206.1, forward strand.
AATATATACTCCGGAAATATAACAAAAATTGGCAGAAGTTTTCATTTCTTTAATTTATTGTATTTTTAATATAGGGAGAATTTTAGTCTTTTTAAAGTTTCTTGGCTACTATTTTATGAAATAGATTCTATAGTTTTCTTCTAATTTTTACTTCAAGAATTGTAAAATATAAGGAAAATTGGCAGAAGTTTTCTTTCTTTTAGTTTTATTTTGTTTTTAATAGGAAAAATTTTAGTCTTTTTAAAATTTAATGGCTTTTATTTTAAAAGATAGATTCTATATTTTAGAATATATTATTACAGTGAAACCTGTCGGAATGCAACTCGATTTTTTAAAATTTTATTATAGTAAATAATCATTAAAAAATTATTTATAATTTAATTTTGTAATATTTTTACTACAATATTCCGGAACTAAGTGAAAATAATTCTTGTTGGACATTTTCGAATACAACAAAATTTTAAAAATAGAGTTGCATTCCGACAGGTTCGACTGTAATAGTGAATATTAATAAATAAATAATAAAAATTGCAAATAGTGAAAACATTTGTTTTGAAAATGTGTTAAATTGATATATACAAGGAAGTGATTCCTTCGCATATACATAACGTCTCGGATAAGTTTCAATAAGCCCACACACATGTGTATGCACAACAATATTGATGAACATGTTAGTGAAACTGCCAGTTATACGACCACAAAGTTACAGAGTGCTTTAGAATTTAGACGCAGACATTCATAAATAAAAGCCGTTTCGTTGTTGTGTGCGCGCAAACTATATAATTTGAAAAAGGGGTGAAAAGAAAGTGAGCCATAACCACCGTGTACAGAGTAAATGACCCAAAAGATTTATGAACTACATAAAATAATCTAGAAAAACATCCAATGTTTTTGAGTATATACACATATGAGCCGATGTGTAAATTTCGTTACCCTCCTTTCTCAATCTCCCCGCAAAATATTATTCCATAAAAAAAGGAAATAAATAACTAAATACTTACTTGTTAAAATAGACAACAAAAACAGGTACTCTGTGTAGGAGATTATTCCTGAAAGAAAAAAAAATTGAGTTAATTAAAATTTTTCCAAAATGAGAATAGATATAAGATAGTTTTTTCCTTTTATGACGACATGGGATCGATTACGGGAAAATTAATGATTAATTGAATATTATTTTGCAAGTGCTCATAAATCAAATAGTAAAATGTAAAAGTTCTTGAAAGGAAGTTGATGTGTTTGGGTATATGTGCGTATAGTATTGAACTCGTTTATCAACCATTGGAATTCCCACGCGTGCAAAGTGAGATTAAAGACGTGTCGGAGAGAGTGCAAGATTCTCATTATTAAAAGGGCGAAGGTGTGAAACTGGCCCTGTAATTATTTGCATTTCCATTAGCGCGACAAACACTGCCGATTAGCAGAATGATATTATATACAGACAGTGGCTGACATTTTCTGTCTTTCAAAGCCTTTATCCTTTTGACTTTAAGACATTTTCGAAAAAGAAAGTAAAATAGTGACAATTAGAGGACTTTAAAGTACTTTTATCTTAAAGGAAATATATACTTTTTTTCAATAACTATTCCTTAATTAACAGCATGTGACTGTTACAGAAATCAATGTTAATTTTTTCGACCACTTTTCTCTTAAAATATTAAATAAATTATAAGCTAGTTTTTTGTGAATAACTCTAAAATATAATAAAGAAGAGCAGTGATGTGCAAAAGTTTTAATAATTCTAAAATAAATTATAAAAAAATACTTTGAAATCGGAAAAGACGAGAAATTGATTAAAAGTGATTTTGAGAACTGATAATTTTAAAGTTATTTTTTACTAAATAATTTAAAAAATATTAAAACTTTTTCACATCACTGCCCTTCTTTATGATATTTTAGAGTTATTCACAAAAAACTAGCTTAATTTATTTAATATTTTAAGAGAAAAGTGGTCGAAAAAATTAACATTGAATTCTGTAACAATCACATGCTGTTAAGTCTCTAAATCTGAGTTAGTTAAAATTTTGAGTGATTTAGAGAGAAGGCCTCGGATTCAAGCGACTATTGCTAGTTTTTGGCACTTTTTTCATACACAGTTTTTCTAAGGATATCAAATTGAGACAAAAAACGTATCAAAAATGTTGTTCATCATTTATCATTTTTTGTAAAATTTTTGTTCTTGTAGACAGCAGTGGTAAAATTTGTGTACCTTTATCTCGAAGACTGCGAAACATGTGCTTGTTACCGTGGCGAAGTGAAGGAGTTGAATTTTTAATTCCTTCTAATTCTTTTTTGGTTAAATATCGTCTTTTTAGCCTAGCTGAAAATATATGAAAGAAAAATAATGTTCTCTCTTATATTAAGTCCCATTTTTAATATTTCAATATGTGAATAGAAACAAACAGTTTTTACGTTCATTTTTTTCTCAAGTTTTTTTTTTGCAAAAATAAATCATTAAGAAACGTGTGCTTATGTGGAAAGCGTGTGAACAAATAAAGTATGTATACGTGTGAGACGAAGTTTGTGACCTTGGAACTTGGGTGTTTGTGGGAACAAAGATTCTATTCTGCTTTTTTATATTTTGTGAAAAAGTTTTACCGAACTGAAAATTGATGTGTGAAAATTTATATAAAAAATAGATTTGTTTTACATGATAAAAAAATTATTTTATTTTTATGTATATTACATTATTTTTAAAGGCACTTGAATCATGATGTCACAGTTTGTGCAAAAGCATAATGGTTCAAATGCTCTTAAAAAAAAAAAAATTGATATCAATTTGCTCTTCTAGTTTCTATTCACATATTTGAGATTGATTGAGATATAGTTTAGAGGAAATTAAATTGAAGAAATGTGAATCTTACGTCTTGGTTGTGATTCGACGACACTGTCCAAAAAATCTTGCGGCGTCATATAAAGCTGACCATCAAATTCAACAGATGCAAATTTTATAAATCTTCTCTCCCTTTGAGTGAGTCGAACGGCTTTTTGAATATTTTCCTCATTCTGAAACATTTTTGTTCTGTAATTTTTAGGGTTGTTGCACAGGTCAGAGAAATCAGAGAGAAATTAGGGAAATGTCAGGAAAAACAGGGGGTGTCTACTAACCGGAAAAACCGGGAATTTAATTTGACCGGGAAAAACCGGAAATAAGCCAGGAATAAAAAACCGGGAATTTTTTCATCAAATTAAAAAAAGTTTTATTATTTTAATTTGTTTTTGAAAAATCGCTTTTTATATCAGTTTTTATTGATATTTATACTAAATTTTAATTAGTTAAAAATAATTAATTTTATAGTAGATTTATTTATTTTTGAAATCAAATAAATTTAAATTTGATGAGAAAAATTAGGACAAAGTCGGGTAATAGCTGGGAATTTTGTTGAATAGTAGACACCCTGGAAAATGACGTTGGTCTGGGAAGTTAAGAAGAAATTAAATTTTTGTTTTTCCTCTGAATTTTCTCTACTTGAGACATCTGATCTTATAATTCTCGGATATTAAAAAAAATGAAATAAAACACCCGTTAGTTGGATATTAAAAAACAGTTTCAATTTAATGATGAATGTTCCAATTTTTTTTCTCTTATGATGATGATAATTAGAAAATGAATCCTTCATGATGAAAATCATGATATATGTTTCTCCAGGTGTTTGAAACTTTAAAGGTGTACATAGTTTGCATAAATTAATTTATTCCTTGGGAAAGATTTAATAATATGTATATATAGATTTTGGTTTGCATATTTTCGCGCCAGTATCTCTCACTAAGAAATTCTCTTATTTTTTTCAAACGTCTTCCGTTATAACTGAGCCGCGCTTAACAATTTTTCATCTTTTGCTTTTGCTATATATGTATATATGTCTATATGTATACGTTCCACATGAATTTTCTCATTTATTTCTTCATCGTGAAGATTCTGCTCTAAAAACAAGATATACCTTTTATCGTGTAAGATGGTTAATTGAAAAAATTCATCTGGAACGTATATGTTGAAATGAAGAAGTGATGTAAATATACCTTATAAGACGTTTTATCTGATAAGTTTTAAATCGAACAAGTCACCATTTAATTACAGAAGTTATATTAAACCATAACTTAATAGGAAAACGTGTAATAATAAATTATTGTCGATCTTTGTTATTGGGGAGGGGGGCATTCGGTGTGAGGAAAATTAGAGAAGGATTAATATTTTCCTCTGCAGGTAGAAGCAATAATTCCTTTAACGGTATTAAGAATTTTATTTTTACATTTACAATTTTACACATTGTGAAATGAAAAATTTAGGAAATACCTCATTTTTTCCAAAATGAATTTTAATTGATGTTATGTTCTTTGTGTTTATTGATTGCTTTAAGCTCGAGTTCCCAATTGTTTTGAATTTCAATTTTTCCAAAGTTCAAACAATGTAAATTTTAAATTTCAATCAATTTCCAATTCAATCGTTTGGAACTTTATTTCTTGTATTTTTGTATTTATATTGCAATTAATTACTTAATTATAATAATTACAATGTGTCTTTGTCACCATTTGGTCTCCTATTTTTAGAAAATAATTCACCTTTTCACCTAATTTAAGGAAAAAAGATTCTAAACTTTTTTCCTTAAAAAAAATTTGTATACCAATGTCTGTTGTAAACGTTTTAAACGTTGACTAACGCTTTGCAATTTTGAATGCAGAAGATATAGTGTAGTGATTTATTTAATTTGTATTGGCAAGACTTCCTTATTCCTAATGTGATACTCCATTCTCTTCCGGCTGTAACAGAGAGATATATTTTTGGCAAGTTTGTTTATTTAAGTTAGCTTCTTCTCAGTCTTAGGAGAATTGATAGAATTTCACACCATTTAATTTATTGCGAGCTTTTGAAATAAATTGTCGACAGTTTTGGTGGTAAATCTTAATATAATTCTTAGAGACGTTTCAATTAGGTCAGAAGATAAATCGAATGAATTTGTTCACTCTCTCAAGACATTTTTCTCTGCAGAAAATCAAATCTGTCGAAGAGACATTATATATTTTAAAAGGATTCGATAATTTTTGTGAAAGAATTTTTATTAATAAATTCTTTAATATTCCAGAACCATTAATTTTGTCTTTTCGATTTTCTTCACTTATATTCCAAGAATATTAAAATTGAGACTAAAAACGAATCAAAACGTTGCTTCGCAACACTTTTGATTCGTTTTTAGTCTCAATTTTGATATTCTTAGAATAAATGCAGTGTTTTCAATTTTGCTTTGATTTTTAGATATTTGGGTAAAAATATGCTGAATATTTGAGGTTGTCGATTATTTGTACATTTTGTATTTTTATTTGTTGAACGTCTTGAAGAATTTGATATTTATTATTTGTTATTATTTTTATTTATTCTTGATTGGAAAAGTGGGTGTTATTTAAAATAAAATTACATTTCGATTTGTTGTGAACACGTGTCGTGTATTGAATACAACATAGCGAGAGGAATTTTTTTTTCTTTTTGGATGCCGCGCGTACTTTTGCGCGACAACGTATATTTTCGCAGCTCTCCGAATGTGAAGCAGCCGCGGCACATCTTTTATTCAAAAACACGCGGATAAAGATGTCAATCGGACATGTCGAGGTTGTAAAACGAAATTTATTGCTAAAATAGAAAGTACAGTTTGGTATATAAAAAGAAAAGGAGCTTCATTGACGTTTGGTTTATATTTGTAAATAAATTCCTATACGTAGATTTTTCGCACTATAAAGAAGTGAAAAATTAAGAAGAAAGTAGTAGAAAAAAGAAAGGAAAGGATAAAAGTAGTAGAAAGAGAAAAGAAGAGATAAAAGTAGTAAAAAAGAAAAGTAGTAATGTTATTGAAAAAAGTAATCAAAAAGCAAAATCTAGATGTCGAATAATATAACATATAGCATGCATTTGCATAACACGATTAATTTAAATTTTATCAATCATGTTCAATAAAATTGACAAGAAAATGTCTTGTGCGTGAAGAAATTCGATGAGTGTGAAATTGTTTTTTTTGCATCGAAATAGTTTTGTCTTGGGACATGAGGGCAACATTTGCGGTTGATTGTCCAAACGTGTCTGTGGTTAACAAGCGCTGAGGGGCGCCAGGGAACCCACGACGGGCAATTACTGAGTGCCCGCGTTACTTAAGGTCTTAAGATACTTTGGCTCACAAGGTTAATTTATGCAGGCAGTTGTCTTCAACAGAAGATCGACTATTAATGGTCCAACTGTATATGTAAGGTGCTTTCTTCATTTTATCTTTTTGCTGTCACTCGATAGGTCTTTCAAATGATATGAATTTAAATCAGCATTAGTGTATGGCTATAGAATAGGATTTATTTATTGAAATGTATGGATAGAGAACGATTTACAGCTGATTCTTTAGAAGCATTTTTAGAATTTTGCTCGTGTAGCTAATTTTAAATAGTTTTGTTTTGCAAAGTTGTTTTTTTGCATCCGTTCCGTGAAATCTCGATTGGAACGAATTGATTTCTAAACCAGGCTTCATACTCATCTAGTAAAACTTACTATTTACTACTTTTTTAGGATTTGATACAGTTTTGATATTTTTTTTTTAGATTTGTAACACGAAAAGCTACTAAAAGTTATATTCTATATTTTTTGAGGTGGAGAAAAAAATTACTAGTAGCGAATAATAATTTAGGAAAAAAAGTTGTACTGCATTTTTTTTCGACAAAAGACCCCCAGGTTTGTTGATCTTATTTACCAATAAAAACGTTTAAATATTGACATTTACTGACTCGAGTGTATGGTATTATATGCATATAAAGACATTAATGATCTGGTAAAGTGCGTAGGTTGACAAGAATTTATTCCGCATTCTTACCCGCAAGGTAAAGCGCGCCAAGTGCATCAACAATATAGGGTCATTAAACTGCAATTTAATTTTTACGAAAACATTGACAGCTTTTAATTGATTCAATTCATGTTTTCTCCTCTTTTTTGCCGTGTGTTTATATAGCTTCTGATCATTTGTTCCTTGTAAACATATATTCTGTATACAATACGGTTTTGATTTATACATCGCAGTTTTTGTTTCCCTTTTCATTTGCGAAATACAATAATGAAATGCTATACATAAGTGCTAAGTATATAAATTTAACAGAAATGGTTGTTATGTCTCATTTATAAGAAACTTTACGTGGGTATGATTTTACTTGGGTCTTTGGAACGAAGACAAAGAATATAGGATTCATGTGTGGTGCAAACATGTTGTACATTGACCATTACACATAACACTGCAGGCAAGTTCAGTTAAACGTAAATTATTTCAAGGTGTATGTGTGTTTGTGTGTTTATAGTGAGGGTATATAGATTCTGCTAATTTTGCTGTAGAAATTGAAGCGATGACATTGCGTGTGTTAAATATAGTACAATATCTCTTGTATAGTGTATACAATATCTCTTGTTCCGTACCACCATTGCGGGGTAAATTCTCTTAAAGGAATTTTTTTCTAACTCTTCGTTTCAATTGATTGCACACTGTGGGATGTAAATTTTACCATAGAATGTATAGTATAAATTCATCAAAGTAACTCTTGTTGTTGTGCGGGTGAGAGAGAATTTAAAAATAGCAAAGATTTTTCAAGGGTAAAAGTTTGATCATTTCTCACCAGCAAAAGGTGGTTAGATTGTAATCTGATAAATTTCTAGGTCATAAATATCAACACCTGTTCGGTAGCGGAGAAAATATTTTCGGAGATGCAAATCTTTGTGCGTGCAGTTGTTTCGGTGTGAATTTGATGATTTAATGTTTTTTTGTATTCGACTAGGAATAATTTCTTCAGTTTTGTTACAGACTCGAGTTTTGTTATATTTAACCAGGAAATAGTAGTTTGTGCAACTAGTGGTGAAAATTAATGATATTTCGAGGGTCCACCCCTCTAAATAAATTTAGCAAACGCTTTTATTTTCGCCACTTGTCAGTTCAGAGAAGTTGAAAAAAGTTCTATTTTAGCCACGTTAAAATTACTTTCGCCACTCTGTTCAGTTGAGAAAAGTTCTACTTTCGCCATGCTAAATTTACGTTCGTTACTGTGTTCAGAGGAGTTGAGAAAAGCTCTACTTTCGCCACTCTTTTCTAACATGAAAAGTACACCTTTCAGAGCAGGTGTTGGAGAAAATAATGTTTGTTTAAATTTTTTCCCTTAAAAATAGTCAATTTTGTGACTTTTTCGCAATTTGAATTGACTAAAACTTCTTTTGGGTTTTAAAGTCGTTCCGATGTCGGCAATTTTGTTTCTGTAATCCTTTTGACAAATCTTAAAGAAACGTTTGAATGGATGTTTTAAAGGAGATACAATTGAAATTTATTTAGATTCCGTGACGAATTGCGTGTGTGTAGATCTATTTGCAGTGAATGAGTTATTTGGTGATTGTGGCTTATTGAGAGCAGTTTAGTGGTTTAGTACTATTTTCTTTGATTAATTGATTTATAGGAGTCTGAGAGCAGGAATACGTATTGTGGCATTGATATAAATGTTCTTTAAATCTCTTTTAATCACTAGTGGTTAGAACAAAAATTTGATGACGTTTATTGTGTTTCTAATTGTGTTTATAGTAGGAAAATTACGTGCATTATATTCGGTTTTGAAGCAAAGAATTATATAGGTAGCAGAATTTAAAAAATTGAGAGTAGTGAAAAAAACAATTTTTAAACGTGTGTACCGGATTCTGAAGGGCGTTTTGTACCATGTTAGCGGTTTGGGTAATAACAGGCTCGAAGAGCATATTATGCTAACCACTTTTTCTGGTGTGTTTTTCCCTTTTTTTTGCCATTATCGTCATAACGATTAACGCCACTTCATCCAATGGTGAGTTAATTTTTCTCTTTTTCTTCTTCTTAATTTCTTTCTCTCCTGTAACTAAGATCTAATTTTTAAAAATTACGAAAAATCCCTAAAAATTAGATCTTAGTTGCAGGAGAAGGGAGAAAGATTACAACTGTAATTTGAATTACAAAAGAAATCAAAATTTTAATAGTTGGAAAAAATCCCTTAGTTTAGATATAATTATATTGATGATCGAGATGATTTTACGATTAAACAGAAGTGTGTGGTGGTTTACTCCTCATTAACCGAATTACAGGGGCTTTAAAGCTTCCGCAAAGTCGTTGTTCAAACTGTGTCAGGCCTAACTTTATTTATAGCCAGATGTTGAGAGTTTGAGACAGTTGAATCAGACTTACGACTTGTGCTGACGAACCTGCGTCATCGGTTCGCAAATATTTCTTTAAAATTGACGTTTAAAAAGCCGGAAATGAAGTTTTGATTTTTACACCCGGAGGAGAAAGGATTTGCTAAATATTGCAACATTTTAATTTTTAGAAACCATTTCTAACCATTTGTAACCATTTTTTAACAATTTTTAAAAACCTTTGTATAAACAACTTCGGGAAGTAAATTAAAAAGCGAAAATTAGTGATTAATATTAAAGGAAACATTTTGTAATTTTTTTGGTATATTTATACTCCTATTGCCTCCTTCTAGTTGTGTGAAAGAAATAATTTGAATTTCTGGTTTACAAAAGATTTTGCAAGAGATTAACTCTAGAAGTTAAGACATTCAAGAATCTAGGAATTTATTAAGATTTCTTGAAACGGTGTGTGACATTAAAACTTCTTCGAAACTCGAAATGAGAGGGTTGATTTTATCGCAGAAACTGTGTTGACGCAAGTAAATTCCAGATTGCGGCAACCCTTCGAAAAAGAAAGCGCGTGACCAAAGGCACCTTTCATGATCAATCGATGTTCCAAAGACGCTTCCGCGAGACCACCCATAAAAGACATTTCACTTTAATGTGGTATCAATTTCAAGGGACTGTATTAAACGATCATTAAACGTCCTCTTCATTAATCTTCCAAAAGAACTTTCCTTCAATAAAAATAAGAAAACGAAAACAAAATTATTTCGTATAATATACATCGGAAATTGTCGGTTTTATTTTGATAATGCTTCTAATTTTTTATCGCCCATTTTTTTTTGTTTAATAAGCGATATACGGTGAAAGGAGATCTTTATAAAAAAAATCTGTTGACAACTTTTGATTTTCTCTGACGTGGCAAATTTTGTTTTCTGAAAAAATGTTGAAAACCGGAATTACTAAAGTGCTGTCTATAATGGATATTTACATGTAAATTAGATTACCAATTAACTTATTGATCAAATTTGTTCAAAATCGCACCTCGTTTATACAATATGCAATATCAAAATTCATTTTCACATGAGAAAATGGATAATCGTGGTGTTATTATAAGTTTATCAAAATTATAATAATGACAAAAGGAGTAAATAAAATCAGAATTTAGTAAATTAGTAGGAATATATTGGATACTTTGCTACCATCGACAATTTTTTATTGAAATAATTTTATGTTTCCTGAAATTAATCCTTTTTTGTTGTTTATAGTGTTGTTTGAAGTTGCTCTTTTATACTAAGGGATTAATTTTAGAAACAAGTTTGAAGAAAGATTGTGTAAAATTATTTAAATATTTTCTTCAATGTTTCTTTAGTGTTTCTTTAATGTTTCTTTAAGGCTTCTTCCTTATTGAGGAGATGTTTAGTAAAATAATACTTCAAAAAAAATTGTATTCAACGAAAATTTGGTGAAAAACATACAATTGGTACAATTAGATTTGTGTTATTATTAGTACTAGTTAGTGTCAGTACTAGTTAATATATAAAATTAGTTGCATTATTTTCATGATAGCTTTTTATTCTTCTTTTTTTATTATTTAATAATGTTGTCTCTTATTTTCAATTCTGACGTTTCGTCATTGACGTGTTTGGCATATTTAATTTTATAGACTAAAATTCTCTTCAAAATGTATGCCCACGCCCAATAAAAAACGAACAAAATTTACAACGACTTTCGTTTTTTAATAAATTTTAAATGCAAAAGAAACATAAAATTCATTTGTAGACATTATAGGCTATGAATAGATGAATTGTCTCTGTAACTCCCTTTGTTTGGGTATAAAAATAAAGAATGAAAATCAGTCAATAAAAAATAAATGCTATTCATTTAATTAAAATTTACATCGTAAAAGTACAAAAAAAGAAGCTAGTATTTTTCTTAAAGAATTAGTTGCATTAATGTATAGTAATTATTTTAATTCATTCATTATTACTTATGCAAATTTCGTTTTTGAATCGATTGAATAAATAGGGTCTGTTTTTTTTTGTTTTAAATTTTTTAATTTATTCGACAATTACAAAAATATAATTTAAAATTCTGTGTTGAGAAATCAGTTGAAATGAATTTACGATTTGAAATTGTAAAAAAAAATATTGTTGAAATAAAGAAACAGGAAAGAACTATATTATAATATTGAAAAAGAGAAGTGATTTTGAAAAAAATTAGGAAGATGGAAAAAATTTTGTAAACGCTAAGAGAGAATAAAATTCTGCACTAAAGTGCGGAACCGGGAGTTATGCTAATTAGCGGAGGTAATGGTTGCGATTCGTCTAAATTAATTATCACCCTATCCTAAAGCACTTTGAAATTAGCAAGTTTACGTAGGTGTTGGGCGTGTATACGGGATTCATCGCGCCTTGCTGCAATACATCAAATGCAAAACAATGTCGGTAATTGAATATTTGAGAAGTTATGATTTAAGAATCGCCTAAGGTAGACGGTTGCAACTCCTTTCTTTATGAATCCGCGGTACACAACACGTTCTATGTTTATACATACATATATACTTCATAATGTGATAAATAACGATTTTGGAATATGATGGGGAGTTAAGGACTCGTTATCGCTATAAGAATATATTATATCGTCGCCTTTATAGCCGCCCCTAACAAATTTTTGATTGTAATAATACTATTGAACTTGATCATTTAAAATTTTTCTCATCTGCTTTGCTTTTTTATTTGTCATAATAATGCTGAGGAACTTTATCATTTAAAATTTTCTCATCTGCTTTGCTTTTTTATTTGTCATAATAATGCTGAGGAACTTTATCATTAAAATTTTTTTCATTTGTTTTGTTTTATTTTTTAATAAAGTTATCGAACTTAATCATTTAAAATTCTCTCATCTTGTTTATTTACTTGTGTATTATCAAATAAATATTTATTTAAATCAAATACATATTTACTAAAATCAAATAAATTTAATTTAAATCAATTGAATGGTATTTAAACCTTGAATTTCTGTATTTGAAGCAAATGCCATTTAACTAACACATATATTAGGTTACTTCTCCCATGTTGCATATTATACTTTATGCAACAAAGACGTATTATGGTCACTCTATGCTGGTCAATAAAGTGTCCATTATTGCCCTAGGGTAATAATGGGTAAAAAGTACTCTTTATTGTCCTAGAATAAAGTGATCATAATACGCCTGAGTTGTATAAAATTATTTGATTCAAGTAAATATTTAGTTGATAATAGTCAAGTAATCGGTTATTTGAATAAAATATTTTTTTTTTCATTGTAATACTACCGGACTTGATTATTTAAAATAAGTATTAATTTTTCATTATTTAAAGTTTTTCTCAGGTTCTTGTTGTTGTAAATAATGTAAGACATTTTTGATTTGTAATATGAATAGTAATGTTGAATTTGTTTTTTGTTTCAGGTTGTAAATATATAGTGTGTCGACATGAGAAAAATCACCCAAGGCGCAATGCAATTAAGACAATCGTAGAAGTCATGGTGTAATTCAAAGAAAACATTATGGCAGTTCAATTAAGCCAATTGTGGAAAAGTCCTGGTTTAGTACTTGTGAGTAATTTTCCATTTTAATTTTATGTGCAAAGGAGAATTGAGTTTATAATGCATCTCGGAAATATAGATTAATTTTTCCATGACGAAAAAAAAATGGTTTTGATACCTAGTTACATCCGAATTATTAATTTTATTCAAAAAGGTCAGTTTTTTTACAAGGGTCACTTTTTTGAAAAAGTGCTTATTTCCATTTATTATATAACAGGGTTGCCACAGGTCAGAGAAATCGGGGAATTCAGGAAAAATTCAGGGAATTTTATTAAAAGTACTGGACAAAATTGAATTTATAGAATACATAAGAAAACTCTAAATTTTGTGTGTCTTTTTTCTTTTTTGTTTGCCTCATAAACTATTAAACTACCACGAATTTTAATATACAAAACCTTCAAAATTTTTTTCTAATTCTGACCAGAATGAATTTTTTTAATATTATTTAATTATTTCAAAAGTTTTAATGCAATTATCTTGATAAATAACAAAATTCTTAACAAAAATTAAATTATTTTTGGGAATTTAAAAAAAATTCTTTGCAAAATTTCAATTATTTTTAAAAGTTTTTCGCAATTTAATGATTCAATGATTCTAAGGAATTTTAATAAACTTTTTTTCCAAAATTCAATTATTTTTTATAAATATCAAAATTCATCACAAGAATTCAATTCTTTTGAAAAGAAATAAAATACTTTGCAGAAATTAAAATATTTTCAAAATAATTGAATAAAATTCTTTGCAAAATTTCAATTATTTAAACAAAATATAATAAAATTCTTCCCATGAATTCAATTGTTTTAAAAGATTATAATTTAAATTCTTCTCATGAATTCAATTATTTTTAAATAATTATTTATTATTGAATAAATTTTTTATTTTTGTATTTAAATAATTGAATTCTCGTAAAATTCAATTATTATTTTTCGTGCTTTTAACTAACAATTCTGTAGAATTAATTTTTTTAAAAAGTAATTGAATAATAATTTATTTAATTGATGTAAAGTAGAATTTTAGTTAAAAATTCTAGAAAATGTTAATTGAATTGAAATGATATAAATAATTTTAAAGAAATTACAGTAACAATATTCTTATAGTAATAAAATAATTATTTTGTCAGTCGGTCATCTTTAATTATTAGAAAACATAAAGAAATGGAGTGATATCTTGTTTTATAATAATATTCTTATGAGTTGTTCAATTTGAAAAGGTTTAAGTTTGAAATTTGGGAACATCTTAATTTCAATGAAAAAAATAATTGAATATTTATTTGAAATAAAACTACATGATGTTTTCGAATAATTTTACTTTTGAAGAAATTTGTAAATAAATTTAATAGAGAATTTTTTTTTGAGTATCTAATAATTTTGAGAGTGAATCAGAATATTCTTTAGGGTCAGGGAAAAAGTTAAAATTTTGTCTGGAAATCAGGGAAAAGTCAGGGAAAAACGAAATTAAAATTTTTGGGGCACTTAAGGGCACTTTTGTAAAATAAGAGGTTATTTCCGAAAGTGTTTTTTGTTATTAAGTATTCTTTCCTGGTTTACTTGATTTAGCAACGTTGTAAACCTCACGTGTCTCATATATTTAAATAATATTGTTCTTATTTCTTGATATAAGTAACAAGTGTATAAATTACAATTAAAATTTTCGAAATATAAATTATTTTCCAAGTTTCAAACATGGGTGAATAAATATTGGAATAGTAAATTACGTTACTGTGGGAGGCGTTCAATAATCGCGTTATTTCGCGAATCTTGATTGACGAGTAAATGTCAGTGACTAATAACTTTGTATATCATTCGGCTTCTCATGATTATTATTAATCTTATATTATAAAAAATTCCTTTTTTCGCTTATTCTCTTTTTGCATTACGGTGAAAATGCAAAATTGAATTAAATTTATATTATAATGAAAGCGTGTGCCTAGAATCTCTATCTCTTTTCCTCCCATCGTCTGCCTTCTCTCTTCCCCTCAGTCAGCATATCGATATATATGAATTATGTATCTGTACCTTGTAAGGAATAATGAGCGAATAATTTATTAAGTGATTCAAGAAATCACCGCTTGTTACAAAAGAAGAGATACTTGTTTTTAAACATTTCTTTTTCATAATTTTTCAATATGTTTTTAGAAGATGTTTTTATCTCGATTTAATTATTATTATCGTTTTCTTTGACGTATGAAGAGGATAAATGGGGCAATTTTCATATTAAGTTCTAAATAGAATTTTCATGAGGAATTTTTTTGGTATTTGGTTTTTCTTCTTTTTTTGTATACAACAATAATACTGCGATTACTTTGTTTTTTTGCAAATAAGTAAATGTTCTCAGGTCGCATATTGAATTTTTTTTTCTTCCTCGGTACTAGAGATGGCAAAACTGTCAGACACTAATAAATGTAATTTTTCTTTTTTTTTTGGTTTTTTCCTCCCTCTCTTGCTCTTGAGTTTCTTGAGATTGCTCTTTGAATCTCACTCTACTGCTGCTGACGATTCCAATTGCTGTTTCTATATCCCACTGCCTACGCACATGATAACAAGCTGTCGACGCACATCGTTACGCTGACAAAGGTGCTTTTTGCACACACAACCTCTAAGAAAGCAAAAGAGGAGAAAAATGAAGAATAAGGGATACGAATCGCTCTCTATACAATAAACATGCGTGCACATCGTCAGACTGTCTTATTTCTAATATACGAATTGACAAGATGCATCTTAGTCCCTCCGCTTATGTATATTGAACCAATAAGAAACTGAGAGATGATGAAAAATTTCACTTCAATTCATTCTTGAATTACTATTTATTCAATTCATTGATATAAATATGCATCAATGAGAAAGACTGAAATAACAATTCAAGAATTGAATGAATATCGAATTACATGATGCAAATCTGAAACTTTTTTTTTTTTGGTTCGTTTGTTCCGATGATTTATCAATAAGATCTTTCATTCGTTCTTTCATTAATTTTCACTTTTTTACCCTTATTACCCCTTATTAGACCTGAAAAAAATGACACTCGGTACTGTCAAAATGGGGCAATTAGCAGTGGAGTAATGAGTCCCTACTGTATCAGAAATTTAAATTTTAATTCCGGATGTTTGTTATGTTTTTTGTTGTCCGATTTTTGTAGATTAAAAATTTACGAAAAAGATCAAGTTTTACAAAGATTGGACAATAAAAGGTCGATAATAATCATCCTGAATCGAAAGTTAGTCCTGTTACTTATTACCCCTTTGTTGGTGGGGTATTTAATTGCCCCATTTGACAGTACTCTTTTATAGTATTGACAAGCAAACATCAAAAAATATAATTGTTGTTTGAATTTGAAGTCTGTTGTCTCGAGCAGGGGGTCTCTTTAAATTGTGAGTTATTCAGTGGAATGCCGAAGGCACAGGGCGTCGAAAACTGGTACTTTGGTTAGCCGAGTGCGAAAGAAAAAAAAAAGAATAATTGCTTTAAAGTTGAGAAGAGGGTGGGGAAAAAAGAGTTTCGTGAATACAGGTCGGTACGTCTCTCGGTCGTCTGGCAGACGTTATCTGACTCACTGTTGAGATAAAGGTTCTCAGAGAGTATATAAGTTTCTTGGTGTATATTATATACACATATATATATGTTTCTTAGTCGATCACGAGTAGATTATTATTGCGAGCTGTGAACGATTTCCTCGAGCCAAGAGTGGTTACTCGAGGGTTAATAGTGCTGTTGTTGTTGATGCGAAAAAGAGCTTGCTACAGTGGCGAAACTAAAGTGGGCGTTGATAAGAGGATAAATCGGTGAAAGGTGCTCGTTATCTTTCACGCCGTGAGGGATAAAAATCCACGATATGTTGTTTCCCATATTCGATACGATTGTTTTCACGTTCACCTGTTTTTATGTGTCAATCGCTTTTCAATTGTTTTGTTCTTTTTTTTATTATTAAGAAGGATAAAATGATCATTATTGTCCTAGGGAAATAATGAGCATTTTATTTACCATTGGGCTTTAAAGGTCAATAAATATGAGCAAGGTCAATAAAGTACCCATTATTAACCTAGGGCAATAATAAGCACTTTATTGTACTTGATCACAGGTGAATAAAGTACTCATTTCTTTATGGAAATAATGGGCACTTTATAGATCTTGCTCACAGGTAAATAAAGTACTTATTATTACCCTTGGGCAATAATGGCCACTTTGTAGACCTAACTTTTTGTTTTCTGGCCTCGAATACCACTCTCTAAATTTTAATTAGTAAAAATCTTTACTAATTTGAATTAGTGACTGACTTTTTGTTTTTGAATTAGTAAATTTTACTAATAAATAGTAATTTCTACTAATTTATTACCTAGTCTTTTTTTTGTATTTTTAATCAACTAAAACAACTTTATTTTTGCGTCTTAAAGTCGATCCAATACCCATGTTCCTCATCATGGTATTGATATTTATCATCATTATCATCATCAATGAAAAATTCCGATCGGAAATTATAGCGAATTTCCATATTATATATATTTTATCAGTTGCTTTTTGTATTTTGGTTTAATACATTTAATCCTTTCGGCTTTAAAATTTCCGAACGAGAGATGTGTGTCTTTATCGAAAACAATATCTTTGCTTTCTGTTGGTAGAAATCTTATCTCAGTCTTAGTTCAAAGTGAACAAGGTTGGATATCAAAGACTCTCGGTACTGTTATAATTTTACAATCAGAGGGATTATCTTTTAAAAACGGTAACAAGTTTTTCTTAAAGTGGTTTTATGCGCACGGGGGGAAAAATGTTTCTTTTATCCATACATGTTATATGGGCAATACAAAAAGTATGTTTCGATTAAACATTTTATATTTTGTATAAGTAGTGAATTGAACATAATTTGCGTTTGAAGCCGACTTATGTTTGATACAAATAACTATGGTTAATAATTCAAAATTTCAAACCATTGGGATTAATTCAAACTATTGTTTGAATTAATTTAATTTCAAACAATTTGTTAATTTTAGATCGATGTTATTAACATAATAACTAAATCTGAAATTAATACAATTTCAATATTCTAATCCTGTTATTATTTCTATTATTTTTTTCCTTAGTTTATTATTTTGTTCAAATAGATTAAAATGAAAGAATTTTCGAACTGCATTTACAAGGGTATAGTTTATCATCGGAGAAGTTTGAAGATTTTTGATAGGAGAGCCTTCTTCCACGCCTTCGCAATAGGGTTCGAAGCATATCTCTATTAGATTTGACTTTCGGATCGCCCATGGCGTCCTGCTTTATAATTACACTGTTTTAAATCGTCGAATTCTAAACAAGAAAATTGACTCATGTTTCTTTAGTCGCAAGGAGAAAAAACTAATCTGTAAAAAATTCTGGACTACAGATCAGGGAAAAGTCAGGGATTTTTATTAAAAGCACAGGAATAAATTAAATTTTTAGAATTCATAACAAAAATTCAGAATTTTTGGTGAATTGAAAAAGGTTGAAAAGGTTCAATGTTCTGTCTGGAAATCAGGGAAAAGTCAGGGAAGAATAAAGTTAAATTTTTGTGGCAACCCTATTCAAAATTCCCTTTTGTTCCATGTTGGAAATTTAAGTATTGAAATTGAAGTTTGAAATTATTTATAGTTTGGTGTATGTAGTTTGGAAAAAGAGTAGATTTTATTTATATATCATGATTCCATTGCTTAAAGCATTTCATGAATAATCCGTTGATTAACGCGGTGGATCGCAACTCGACGCGATAAAATGTCCCGAGGAGAATAGCGTTAATCATTGGAAAGACGCGTGGTAGGTGCTCGTTGCCTGCCATAGTGAGTAAAATAATTTATTGCACCCGTTATTTTCGGAACTATATATGCATATTGCATATAGTAGGTCGACTGCGTCGAGTGACGTTTGAAGCGCAGACACAGACGGATATCCAACCTTCGTCATTTTACTCCTTGGAAGTCTCCTTTTCCCCATCTCATTCACTCTCTTTTTTCCTCTCTCTCTCTTTCCCTCTCGTTTTCGTATATGATCCAACTTTGGGTTTAAAGTGACTGATTCACATTCAGTCCCGACCTTTTGGCGCCGCATTTACTTTACATATTTCTCTCTTTTTTTTATTTATTCTACAAATTATCATTCACATTCAAATTATATTCCATGAAAGTATGGTGTGGATCCACTGAAATGTAATACGAAATTTTCTATTAATTTGGTTTTCTTCTTTTTTTTGAAGAAACTAAAGAAGGATGTAGTTTCCTTTATTGTAAGAACCTCTTGACTATTCTGAAATTTCGATTAAGTATTCTCTTTGACTTTTATACTTGAGAATTTTAAAAGTAAATTTTTATAAGGTGCTTTAAATGCTTTAAAGCATTTTGAGACAGTTATCGTTTCTCGAAATTTTTGAAGCTTTGTTCGAAATTTGAATAATTAATGGTGGAAGTTCTCTCTTGAGTGATATCTAATGAATTATATTCTGGAGCACTTCTTGGTTATGGATTTGAAAAATAGGTTAATGTCTGGATGATCGTTTCAACATATAGAGTAATTAAGATGTAAAATTGATTACTTCTTGGTCGTTACGTTTGATATCTTCTGGGAGTAATGTGACTATTTCTGTGCATTAAAAACTTGAAGTCATACTTTGTAGCATGATAGCAGAACTTTTTATTGTGAAAAAATTATTAATATTCTAATATTGGAATAATTTCAGGGCTGCCAAAGCGAAAATTCTTGGATTTTTAGTATTAAGTTATTGTTGAGTTTTCGTTTGGAAATATTTTGGAAGATATTTCGTTGAGAGAGGTTAGAAAGGTTAGAAGTGTTATGGTTTTGGAATTTTGCATCTGTTCGATGACAGGGCCATAATGTTTTGTGTGTAGGGCAATAGGCACCATCCATAAAAATGACAGACATGAATTGTATCGTATTGCTAAACAGAAAAATACAAAATAAAATCCACAAGAAGAGAGAGAGAGAGAGAGATAGGGTATAGAAACTCACCCACCCACCTTGGTATATAAGGGCAAGCCGCTACTTTATGGGATTGCGTTTGAAAAGCATCGTCGTCGTCTTCGTCGTCGTTTCACACAGAGGAAAGATACGTGTGCGCTTAGGATGAGTTTATGCCCGCACCCCATAAACGCTCCGCGGGATTTCTCGTATCCGCCACACACGTGACCTTAAGACCTATGCTCAATATCGTATGGCAAATATATGGGTTAGAATGTTGAATCCTACATATATATCTGTTTACTTTCATATATGATTATATCCAATTTCCTCGTTCTTTAATCAATCTCGACAACATTCTATTCATTATTCCCCCCCTCAACACTTTATTCGATTTAATTTAATCATTTTATCATTTATACAACATCATTAGATCTAAGTTTTATCTCTCCTGTATATTAAGAATCATAAACCATTTTTGGTGAATCAATGATTTATCTTATTATTCAAATGAAGTCCCTATAATTCTTAAAGAGTTAGACTCTATTCAGAATATTGTGAATGTGTATTATTGTTTATTTTATTTTGCGTCTTCTTTGAAGATTAAGAATCTGGGAATTATTTAATTTTTATGGAGACAAACTTTTTTTGTAGTGTTGTGTATATATCTAAAAATAAGATCGAGAACTTTTTGAATATAAATGTCAAATTTTATAATTAAAAATGAATTTGGGGAGATAAGTTCTTAGTGTTAATTCCTGGATCAAGATTGTCAAGTGTCGCGTGTCAGGAGGAAAAGAGATATCGATTTGAAAGTTTGCGTAGGTGTTTAGTGGGTCAAAGTAACTTTTGGATTTATTGTTGTAATTGTAAGGCATTACTCACACAAGTTTCTCATTCGAATTGTAATCTATCGTATTTTTATTGGTGAGAAAAATTTGTTTCTTGATCATAAAGAAAATCATACATATCAGTACACTGCTGTGAATGATGTTAAAAATCGGAGTACAACATCACATCAAAGTTTTTAATTTGCGAAATGATCAAAGTTTTTAATCATTCGAATGTAATGAAAGTATTTAAACTTTATGAGATTGAAACTATATAACTTTGTACCAAACGCAATAATTGTTTTTGGTGTAAAGTTGGTACAAGAAAAATTGTGCAGAACAGTTTTTGGCAATTTTGGAGTGAACCATGTGTCTTGAGAAGTTTAACACAAACACATTGTGATTGACCGAAAAATGGAGTGTAATTCAAGAAAGCGTAAGGTTCGTTGTGCCTGTAGGCTGTCACGCAAACGCGCAGGTCTTTTATAATCAGCGTACACAGGGATGAGAAGGGTTCTTTGCTAACTGAATTATATTGCTCTTTAGCAGTTTGCACCATCCCACTTTCTGTCACTCTCTGGCCCTTCAATTTGCAACTTTAAACTACCGCTTTCTGGTTTCAAAGTTTACCTCACAGTTTGCCGACAATTTCACTTTTATATAAATGTCCCGTTATCGAAATGAGTTGACGCCCGTGCTGGTGAATAGCATTTTTTGCAGTACTCAAAAAATCGAGCAGTGATTTTTAGACTAAACGAAGCAAATTTTTTTTTTAATTAGTATCGTATAATTAACGATAGAAGTTTTTCAATAGAATTTGAAAATAAAGCATATAATGTTTAATTCGTTCTTCCTTATATAAAGATTAAAAGTTTCCTTTTTGATTTTCTTTTTGAATGTTTAGCAAGTTATAAACATCTTTGATGAATAAAAATAAATGAGCGTCGACAGGATTTCTCGCTTAAATAGGGATATGCGTGACTTGATAAAGTCGACCACCGGTGTTGATTTCATTGACTCGATCCATTAGTACTTAGGCGCCTTGCTTAAATATAATTCACGACATGGTATAATTATTAACTAACTGTCGACCATTCACCGAGACATCAGCGAGATGTGAAATCGATCGATAAGAAAGTACATCGGTATATAGATTTGGATCGCAATCATGCTTCTGCGTATATATAACGTGTATAGTGTATACGCGCGTATAGAAGCCTCGAGCTGTACAGGAAGATGATTTCGATCATCTTTTTGATCTTTTGTTTGCGCTAGGGTTTATTATCTCCACGTATATATAGTATATGAACAAGTAGCATACCACTCAAATTACACACGTGAAAATTATCGGCAATTTTCTAAAGAAATTTTCAAACCTCTCTTGGTAATGGAATACAGAATTAAAAGAGGAAATAAAGTTAAAGGTAACAATAAAAACATGACAATTAGACCAATTCTGTTTGTTTTTAATTATTATTTCGTCAAATTGAATTGTAATCAAATTGATTTGAAT
Source organism: Leptopilina heterotoma (assembly GCF_015476425.1). NCBI lineage: Eukaryota > Metazoa > Arthropoda > Insecta > Hymenoptera > Figitidae > Leptopilina > Leptopilina heterotoma. Next base: position 627,145 of record NW_025111206.1, read on the forward strand.
ATTCTTAAAGAACTTTTTCAAAAATTATTAAAAATAATTTATTTAAAGTAGAATCTTAGTTAAAAATTCTGGAAAATAATAATTGAATTAAAATGATGAAAAAGTAAGAATTTGCTTATAATATAAAATAATGATTTTATCACTCTGTCAGGGTTAATTATTGTAAGACATGAAAAAATCGAGCACTCCGAGTAGAAGACTGCTCTCTAAATTTGAATTAGTAAAAATGTTTACTAATTTGAATTAGTGACTGATTTTTTTGCTTTTGAATTTTTTTACTAATAAATTAGTAGAAATAACTATTTATTAGTAAAATTTACTAATTCAAAAGCAAAAAGTCAGTCACTAATTCAAATTAGTAAACATTTTTACTATTTAAATTTAGAGAGGGTAGAAAAATAATAATGATTAGATATTAATGAATACAAAAATATTTGTCTGTAAATTTTAGTGTTTCAAATTTGCAGTGTGGGAAATTTATGATATTTATATGATAAGTTAGTCGATTATGCCAAAAGGAAGAGTAATTATGCATATGTCTGGTTGATATATTTATGACTTTGCTTGTAGATTATGTTTATATTATAAGCATGTCACATATTATGAGCATTTTTTTTTTTTTTGCACGGGACATAGCTCAAAGTTTGAAAGCCACATATATGATAGCCTGAAGAAAAATTATGTGCTAAGTAAGAAAGTCATGTAGTTTTTTGAGAAAAAAAAATCATCGTACAGTTGATCTCATCTCGATCGGTCATTTCTAGTCAGTGTGCTGTGCATGTTAACTTAATAACATGGCCTCAAGTGGTGTGTCAAATAATCTGCTGGGAAGCTGCCCTATAACGCCTTCAAAGATCATATCTTCCTCTAACTTAATAAGAACCCTTCGATGACTCTATCGTATTTAACTCTTATTTGACAATGACTATTTTTTTTTTGTCTGCTATTTCTGTGCCAAATTTCATTATTTCCGGAGTCAATTTTGTTTCACTGCAGGCAAATTTTAGATTAGTAAATTTTATTTCTTAAAAATTTTTTTAAAAAGTGTATTTAGTTTGGAATAACGCAAACTTATTGCAATACAAATTTAACCTGAAGAAAAAAGAACTTTAAGTAAATTGAAGAAAAATTTACTTCATCTGAACTTTCAGAACTTTAGGATCATTAGGAAGAAGTAAAAATTACGGTTGTTTATATAGATTTTACTATAAAAGTACATAGTAAAACTTTATTCGTTTTTTCTGCCTCTGTAGAATCCGTCTCAAGATTAACAAATTAATTCAAAAAACGTATATTGTTTAAAAAAAATTCCATTTCTTAAGTGCGTTGTTAAAAATGACGTCTCGAGAGGAGACAAATTTGGGAAAAGACCTAGAGTTTATAACAGATTGCTTTTGGATGAGGCATTATGAACCCCAGCTTGAAAACTCTAATGGACCGTGACTTGTTTGTGGGTAAAAGAAATCTGTTGGAGTTTTAATCTTAAAATTTATGATGTCTTTAGGCATAAACTCTTGGAATCTTTGTCACTGGATTTTGACTCTTAAACTTTCTTTATATTTACTGTTTTTAAAAGTTTTAAGTTTAAATACGCAACGTTTATTATCTTAAACGAAAAAAATTTTTCAATCAGTTCTTTTTGTTGTTGAAGATTGGTATAATTTTTATACCTGATGTGCTATAATGAGCCTAATTATTAGGCTCTAATTATTACTCTTATTCATCAATCACAAATAGGATCATTGACACTGGCTTGAAATCGTCGATTTTATTGCTTAATTGACGTCCTTAATATTTGCTCTAATTATCTCCACTTGTCTTAATAAGCATTCTTTAAGTTTATGACTTTTCCTGGACTCTCGGGCGCAACCTCGTAACAATTTTTGTTCAAACTACGTCTTTGGTATTGTTTGTGTTTATTTTTTTGGACCTTTGCGAAATAATTTAATTGCACAATGTTGAAAAAAAATTATAATATTTATTTAAATATAACCTTAAATTGTTCAAAATGTAGAAAATTAAATTACTTACACTTCTACCAAAAGGAATTTAAAATTTAATGTCACATTTACTTTTAGAATACGAAATTATGACATTGGACTAACTTTTGTTCCGATTATTTGTCAGATTCTTTCTTAAAGTAAAAGTCAGATTCTTTCTTAAAAAAAAAGAAAAAATTATCATTTAGTGTTAGTACGAAAAGTCTGCTAAATTATAACACCATATATAATTACTGTCAGAAAGTGAACCTAGAGTTGAACTTGAATATTGAATATTTGTAATGAAAAAGTTATAAATTTGTCTTATGCGTACAAGTAGAAACGAAAGAATGCGTGCGGCATTATTCAGTTGGTGAAGATCTTATTATTCGATAACGAGCCTTACATTTCTTCAAAGTGAAGACAAGAAAATATCACAAAGTTCATTCCTTTGACGGCTGTCCACTCAATTTTTAGCTTTAATGCTTACTTATACCGAAGAAGCCGACAATAATGGCATTGCTAAGGATAATTTCAGTTAATTTACGAAGTAATCTAATTTCCTTCTTCATCATCTTTTCTACTAATCTCGACGTGTAACGTGTTCATACGTGTAGAATGACGCCTTTAGGTAAGATATTTCCTGAAAAAGATGGGAATTGTTTCGCTTCTTCGAGTAATGTGCTACGTACCGTTTTAATTAGATTTAATAGAGGTTCGTCGGTAATTTCTTGCATGTCGGCGAAAGACTTAAAACATTGTAAAGATTGTAAATTAAACGCGTAAACATGGAATTTTCTTTACTATGTGCCCTTTATATATAGAATGCTCGAAAATATTCTTGATATGTATACTACAAACATTTCTATAAAGAAAATATTTCTAAACAAGAAACACAAGCGAATATTCCTTTCTTTTGAATTTCAATCATTATCGAAAATTCATTATCATTTTTATAGACATTAATTAATTTCATCTGTAAATATCCATAATAAATCTATTACTAGAAACAACAGAATAAAAATATACAATAGAAGCAATAACACATGTTTACTAACAAAGTTTTTTTTAAGGATATCAAATTGAGACAAAAAAAGGATCAAAATTGTTGCATTGCAACAATTTTGCTACTTTTTGTGTCTCAACTTGATATCCTTTAGAAAAACATTGGCAAGTAATATTTGAAAATACTCCGAACTTAAAAGAGAAAACAGGAAAATTTTCTCATTAATTAAAAACTAGACATTAAACCGGCAACAAATCGTTTCAGTGTTTAACACGACCATTTTTGATAAAGCGAAGAGAGAACAAGCAATGCCGCTAATAAAGTAAAAAAGAAATTCAGGAAACAATCGAGAGGGTCGGTGCTGCGAGATAGCATCGGAAACTACTTTATGAACCTCTCATTCAACTTATACACCAAACAAATAAGGAAATTTTATTAGTAAACTGTCTGCCCTGAAGAAAGATTTCAATCGTATAATAATAGTTGAAGATCTGATGAGATTTTTGTCAATAGAGTGTTGGAATTGTCTCACAGATTCTATTGCTTTTCTTCTTTCCTTTTTTTGTGTTCGTCAAACAAGAAAGAAAAGAGATATTTTCCCAACAAAACACTAAAACATTCAGACAATTCTGTTCCACATTCATAGACGTCTGCTTCTTTTTTTTTCTTCTTCTTCTTCTTCTTTAACAAAAAATTATCCTAGAAAAGAATCTAACATGGCGTTGACCTGTAAGTTCGCGGTCACGAGACTCATTTCATAAAACAAACTTTTCCAAATTACTGAATAAATGGAAACAAATATACTTTAATAAAAATCCATGAAAGTCGATTGTTTGCTCAACTAGATTCTTATTGCACAATAATTTTTATTTCATCAGTTAGTAGATTATTTTATTATACGGAAAGAAATGGAATAGAACTTTATAAAATTCTTCATTGGAAATTGAGTTATTTTTAATAGAATTTTAATAAAATTTCTCGAGAGAATTAAACTCGAAAAATTCAATTATTCTTAAAAATTTTATTAAATTTCGTCAAAAGAATTCAATTATTTAAAAATTTGTTGATAAAGTTCTTTATATGAGACTTGACACAAAAACAAATAATTATGTAGAAGTGTGGAAAAGATGGAAAAATTAAATAGTAAATATTTTTTCATTTGTGATGAGAATTGTACCTAATATCGTTTAATTGACTACTTTATTTATAATGTGTGGCAATGGTTGTAATATTTCTAAAATGTTAATTATCTTCTGTCGATAAAATTTCTCTGGAGCGTATGTTAAGCAATCATCTAAATTGTAAATCATAAAAGCAACAGGTGTTGTTGCTCTTTGCTCACATCAGGATCATCCTTCATTTTGACTTTTATTGGTTTATGTCTTTTCCGTCTGTAGTTTATTTTCTAATGGATATTCTTCGATTCTGATTTTTAGAGAGAATTTTATTCATTGCTAATACATTCGTTATTTACTTTTTATTTATTATAACACGGAAAAGAATCTTCACAGACAAAACAACTGCGCAAATTTCACTATATTAGCGAGAAATTTTTAGTTATAATACAGCTATGGTTTCACTGTAAAAAATAAGTCTTGTTTTTAGATTTTGACTAAAACAACTTACATTAGTCCAAATATTGACTAAAAAATTGATTTTAAGACCTGTAATTGTCTTATTTTTATTTGAAGCCCAAAAATTAGTTGAATTTAAGAAGAAACACGTTTGAGCTGTAAGTAATTTAAGACTTTGTTTTTACAGTGTTGTGATGGTTTATTTATTCTTAATTTCTTTTGTTAAAGAAATAAAAGAGCAACTTTTTAGGTCAAGCGCTAAAAGTGCGATTTTTGTCGCCTCAAATATTCCCCATTTATAAAACAAACAATTGTGATTATTTACGCTCTGGCTCTTCGAGAATGCAGTGCTGATCATTCATCAGCAAACTTGTAGCAATTAAGAGCAAGTATCGACATGCGAACCTTCACCAAATTACAAAGTCGTTAGTCACAGCGGTGGTTTGGATGACCACTGTGAAAACGTGTTTGGTGTTTTTTCTATAGAAAAAAAGTATACATATAGTTTACAAACTTCGAACTTATTAAGTTGTTGGTTAGTGTGTTCTTCGACCTAGTTTTGTTTTTTATTTGCTTCATTAAGGGAAATATCATGATTCACAAGTTCTGAATGTTCGAATGAACGAAAGTCTTTGCCAGTGTAAATATTTTCTGAAATTATGTTAAATTACTGTTCCAAAAATCAAAAAAAAATTAAAGGTTTAAAATCTTTGTAATTTATTTTTTTACTCGCAATAATGTAATAATAAAATTTGAAGAAAGATAGAAAGAAATTTTGTTTATTTGAACATTTAGAAATTTAGGGACAGAATATTTTGTTTGAGAGGATAAAAAAATTTTGTTCTGTTAATAAATGACAGAGACAATTGTGCTAAATGTGGTAAAATTGTTAATTATTATCTCCAGTTGCAGTTATAATGATTGTGTCGAGTTTACGTATCTGGGAAATTTTAGTTTTTTCCGGTTCTGTCCAACATTGACTCAATTATTGCGGAATTTAATTAAATTATGATTGTTACGGTAATGAGAACTATTTTTAATTAAAATATTTCGAATTCTTTTTAAAGAGTAGATTTTATTAATTCAGGATTGTCGCAGGTCGGGGAATTCAGGGAAATTGCAAGAAAATCATTAAAAAGTCTCTGGAAAAGTAAAAGGGGATAGGGAAATTTTAGGGCAAAGTCAGGGAATTTTACGAAAAGTACTGGAAAAATTAAAATTTTTAGAATTCATAAATATTAAGTTCTTAAAATCTTAAGGTAAATTAAGTATCAAGTACTTAATATCTTAAGGTAATTAAGTATCAAGTACTTATTATCTTAAGGCAATTAAGTATTAAGTACTTAATATCTTAAGGTAATTAAGTATTAAGTACTTAATATCTCAAGTTAATTAAGTATTAAGTACCTACTTAATATCTTAAGTTAATTAAATTTTAAGTACTTTACTTTAAATACCTAATGTCTTAAAGTACTTGATAAGGTAATTAAGTATTAAGTACCTTACCCAAGAAATTGACTACTTAATGCCTTAAAGTATTCAATATCTTAATTAGAGAACGTGGTATGAATTCTACAGACAACTTATTTTCCTGATATTTTTTTTATGATGTATTACATCTCAATGTATTAAACATTGAGAAGAATGAGTTTTATTTTCAATATGCGACAGAGGCAATTCGTAATAAATCACGAATACACGTTCTTAAATTTAAATGACTATTTCATGGTCCTCGAACAATGGATTATTTGTAGTACAAGCGCGTTTCAATTACTCTAAATGTTTAGCGGTGTCAAAACTGATTGTGACGGAACGACGCGAATGAAGCTGTGCGTGGGAAGATATCTTTCTTGAGGATCGTTGCATGATTTTATAGAAGATAAATTATTACACAAATTACTCTAAATATTCAATATTATTATTGCTATACGCTTTAGTAATTTTATGCAACAAATTGCTGTAAAATTTTTCATATCTATAATGACAAAAAATTGTTTATTTCTATTCTTTTTTGGCTAATTAACTTTTGAAAGATAATAGCAGTTATTTATTGCTATTCTTTTGCTAATTAATATTCGAGAGTTGTTATAAAATGTGTTTCGTTTCAATTCTGGACTATTGAGAATAATGTTTTATTCATATCAACTGATATACTATACTCTTCATATTAGTAAAAGTTGTACATGAAATATATATCGTCATTCATACATTGCATTCTGTCAATATTTATCTGCACTTTAATTTATATGCAGTTCCACTTTCTAGAGATCAAATATTTATATTTCAGATCTTGTAACAATAATCAAAGGTGTTTACCATTTTCCGAGTTTATATCAATTTGTCCTAAAGCTATTCATTTTTTTTAAGTTGAATTGCGATCAGTTTGGTTCTTGAATTCATAAAACCAGAGTTAGTGTTTTATTAATTTTGTATTAATATTAAAAACTTGAGTTTATATAGTGAAATAATTTTACATATCAAGAGAGGTGCGATTTAAATTTTTTATTAAATTATAGATTGAATAGTAGAGAAAGGTGAAATAAAAATCGCATACGTGGGAAGATGTTAATTTTTTTATGAGAAATTCCGAAATATTCGAAAATAGAAATAAAAAAAAGAAAAAAAAATGTAAAATGAAGATGTCTCGTTGCTTTATCGTTGTCGCTGATGGTGTTAGGTTGTGTATTAAATAAAAAATGCTTGGGATTTTTGTATAAAAGTTGCGCTTTATTCGAGAGAAATTGAGAGACACATTTAATGGTTTGCAAAAGTGTACACTCTAGACGATTTCAAAAGACGTAACCGACACTGTAGGGGGTCTTAGCCACTGTCCACGCGAGTTTTGGATTGTATATACTTGCAGGAAAAAGATTTACGATATTCAACTCTCTTAACCGTGGAAGGTAAATGTAAAATCTCTCGTGTTTTATTAAATCATCATGAAGGCCCCGTAAATGTGTATTTCGCAGCGATAACGACCCCGTGGGATCATTCTTGTTAGATCACTACTCATCTTATCAAATTTAGAATCATTCCCTATATTTTCTGTCTTTCACACTTTCGTTTTTTATTTATTATGAAAGGACACCAATGGAAATACATTAGATTTGCTTTTTTAAGTCGATTTTTCTCTAGTTCTGTAGGATTTTTTCTTATGGTCAGCTGAATTATTAAAACTATAATTTTATTAATAATTTGTCTGATGGCATTCGGGTGAAGGTGCTACTACTTAAAAATTAGAATACAATTCTTTTTTCTTCAGGATTGTGTAAGGCTCAGTCCCTACTAGAACTCTGGTGATTTTCAAATGATTAGAATTATTAAATTTGGAAGAAATAAATTTTTTATTCGTTTTTACTAAATTTTGATTGTCTGTTGGCGTACGGGTGGACCTGCTACTACTTAAAAATTTAAATAAAATTCTGTATTCTTCAGGATTGTATAGAGCTCAGTCCCTACTAGAACTCTGGTGATTTTCAGATGATTAGAATTATTAAATTTGGAAGAAATAAATTTTTTTTTTCGTTTTTACTAAATTTTGATTGTCTGATGGCGTACGGGTGGACCTGCTACTACTTAAAAATTGAAATAAAATTCTGTATTCTTCAGGATTGTATAGAGCTCAGTCCCTACTAGAACTCTGGTGATTTTCAGATGATTAGAATTATTAAATTTGGAAGAAATAAATTTTTTTTTTCGTTTTTACTAAATTTTGATTGTCTGATGGCGTACGGGTGGACCTGCTACTACTTAAAAATTGAAATAAAATTCTGTATTCTTCAGGATTGTATAGAGCTCAGTCCCTACTAGAACTCTGGTGATTTTCAGATGATTAGAATTATTAAATTTGGAAGAAATAAATTTTTTTTTTCGTTTTTACTAAATTTTGATTGTCTGATGGCGTACGGGTGGACCTGCTACTACTTAAAAATTGAAATAAAATTCTGTATTCTTCAGGATTGTATAGAGCTCAGTCCCTACTAGAACTCTGGTGATTTTCAGATGATTAGAATTATTAAATTTGGAAGAAATAAATTTTTTTTTTCGTTTTTACTAAATTTTGATTGTCTGATGGCGTACGGGTGGACCTGCTACTACTTAAAAATTGAAATAAAATTCTGTATTCTTCAGGATTGTATAGTACTCAGTCCCTACTAGAACTCTGGTGATTTTCAGATGATTAGAATTATTAAATTTGGAAGAAATAAATTTTTATTTTCGTTTTTACTAAATTTTGATTGTCTGATGGCGTACGGGTGGACCTGCTACTACTTAAAAATTGAAATAAAATTCTGTATTCTTCAGGATTGTATAGAGCTCAGTCCCTACTAGAACTCTGGTGATTTTCAGATGATTAGAATTATTAAATTTGGAAGAAATAAATTTTTTTTTTCGTTTTTACTAAATTTTGATTGTCTGATGGCGTACGGGTGGACCTGCTACTACTTAAAAATTGAAATAAAATTCTGTATTCTTCAGGATTGTATAGAGCTCAGTCCCTACTAGAACTTTGGTGATTTTCAGATGATTAGAATTATTAAATTTGGAAGAAATAAATTTTTTTTTTCGTTTTTACTAAATTTTGATTGTCTGATGGCGTACGGGTGGACCTGCTACTACTTAAAAATTGAAATAAAATTCTGTATTCTTCAGGATTGTATAGAGCTCAGTCCCTACTAGATCTCTGGTGATTTTCAGATGATTAGAATTATTAAATTTGGAAGAAATAAATTTTTATTTTCGTTTTTACTAAATTTTGATTGTCTGATGGCATTCGGGTGAAGATGCTACTACCTAAAAATTAGAATAAAATTCTCTATTCTTCAGGATTGTATAGGGCTTGATCCCTACTAGAACTCTGGTGATTTTCAGATGATTAGAATTATTAAATTTGGAAGAAATAAATTTTTATTTTCGTTTTTACTAAATTTTGATTGTCTGATGGCATTCGGGTGAAGATGCTACTACTTAAAAATTAGAATAAAATTCTCTTTTCTTCAGGATTGTATAGGGCTTAATCCCTACTAGAACTCTGGTGATTTTCAGATGATTAGAATTATTAAATTTGGAAGAAATAAATTTTTATTTTCGTTTTTACTAAATTTTGATTGTCTGATGGCGTACGGGTGGACCTGCTACTACTTAAAAATTGAAATAAAATTCTGTATTCTTCAGGATTGTATAGAGCTCAGTCCCTACTAGAACTCTGGTGATTTTCAGATGATTAGAATTATTAAATTTGGAAGAAATAAATTTTTTTTTTCGTTTTTACTAAATTTTGATTGTCTGATGGCGTACGGGTGGACCTGCTACTACTTAAAAATTGAAATAAAATTCTGTATTCTTCAGGATTGTATAGAGCTCAGTCCCTACTAGAACTTTGGTGATTTTCAGATGATTAGAATTATTAAATTTGGAAGAAATAAATTTTTTTTTTCGTTTTTACTAAATTTTGATTGTCTGATGGCGTACGGGTGGACCTGCTACTACTTAAAAATTGAAATAAAATTCTGTATTCTTCAGGATTGTATAGAGCTCAGTCCCTACTAGATCTCTGGTGATTTTCAGATGATTAGAATTATTAAATTTGGAAGAAATAAATTTTTATTTTCGTTTTTACTAAATTTTGATTGTCTGATGGCATTCGGGTGAAGATGCTTCTACTTAAAAATTAGAATAAAATTCTCTATTCTTCAGGATTGTATAGGGCTTGATCCCTACTAGAACTCTGGTGATTTTCAGATGATTAGAATTATTAAATTTAGAAGAAATAAATTTTTATTTTCGTTTTTACTAAATTTTGATTGTCTGATGGCATTCGGGTGAAGATGCTACTACTTAAAAATTAGAATAAAATTCTCTTTTCTTCAGGATTGTATAGGGCTTAATCCCTACTAGAACTCTGGTGATTTTCAGATGATTAGAATTATTAAATTTGGAAGAAATCAATTTTTTTTTTCGTTTTTACTAAATTTTGATTGTCTGATGGCGTACGGGTGGACCTGCTACTACTTAAAAATTGAAATAAAATTCTGTATTCTTCAGGATTGTATAGTACTCAGTCCCTACTAGAACTCTGGTGATTTTCAGATGATTAGAATTATTAAATTTGGAAGAAATAAATTTTTATTTTCGTTTTTACTAAATTTTGATTGTCTGTTGGCGTACGGGTGGACCTGCTACTACTTAAAAATTGAAATAAAATTCTCTATTCTTAGGGATTGTATAGGGCTTGATCCCTACTAGAACTCTGGTGATTTTCAGATGATTAGAATTATTAAATTTGGAAGAAATAAATTTTTATTTTCGTTTTTACTAAATTTTGATTGTCTGATGGCATTCGGGTGAAGATGCTACTACTTAAAAATTAGAATAAAATTCTCTTTTCTTCAGGATTGTATAGGGCTTAATCCCTACTAGAACTCTGGTGATTTTCAGATGATTAGAATTATTAAATTTGGAAGAAATCAATTTTTTTTTTCGTTTTTACTAAATTTTGATTGTCTGATGGCGTACGGGTGGACCTGCTACTACTTAAAAATTGAAATAAAATTCTCTATTCTTCAGGATTGCATAGGGCTTAATCCCTACTAGAACTCTGGTGATTTTCAGATGATTAGAATTATTAAATGTGGAAGAAATAAATTTTTATTTTCGTTTTTACTAAATTTTGATTGTCTGATGGCGTACGGGTGGACCTGCTACTACTTAAAAATTGAAATAAAATTCTGTATTCTTCAGGATTGTATAGTACTCAGTCCCTACTAGAACTCTGGTGATTTTCAGATGATTAGAATTATTAAATTTGGAAGAAATAAATTTTTATTTTCGTTTTTACTAAATTTTGATTGTCTGATGGCGTACGGGTGGACCTGCTACTACTTAAAAATTGAAATAAAATTCTCTATTCTTCAGGATTGTATAGGGCTTAATCCCTACTAGAACTCTGGTGATTTTCAGATGATTAGAATTATCAAATTTGGAAGAAATAAATTTTTATTTTCGTTTTTACTAAATTTTGATTGTCTGATGGCGTACGGGTGGACCTGCTACTACTTAAAAATTAAAAAAAATTCTCTATTCTTCAGGATTGCATAGGGCTTAATCCCTACTAGAACTCTGGTGATTTTCAGATGATTAGAATTATTAAATTTGGAAGAAATAAATTTTTATTTTCGTTTTTACTAAATTTTGATTGTCTGATGGCATTCGGGTGAAGGTGCTACTACTTAAAAATTAGAATAAAATTCTCTATTTTTCAGGATTGTATAGGGCTTAATCCCTACTAGAACTCTGGTGATTTTCAGATGATTAGAATTATTAAATTTGGAAGAAATAAATTTTTTTTTCGTTTTTACTAAATTTTGATTGTCTGATGGCGTACGGGTGGACCTGCTACTACTTAAAAATTGATATAAAATTCTCTATTCTTCAAGATTGTATAGCGTTTAATCCCTACTAGAACTCTGGTGATTTTCAGATGATTAGAATTATCAAATTTGGAAGAAATAAATTTTTATTTTCGTTTTTACTAAATTTTGATTGTCTGATGGCATTCGGGTGAAGGTGCTACTACTTAAAAATTGAAATAAAATTCTCTATTCTTCAGGATTGTATAGGGCTTAATCCCTACTAGAACTCTGGTGATTTTCAGATGATTAGAATTATTAAATTTGGAAGAAATAAATTTTTTTTTTCGTTTTTACTAAATTTTGATTGTCTGATGGCATTCGGGTGAAGGTGCTACTACTTAAAAATTAAAAAAACATTCTCTATTCTTCAGGATTGTATAGAGCTCAGTTCCTACTAGAACTCTGGTGATTTTCAGATGATTAGAATTATTAAATTTGGAAGAAATAAATTTTTATTTTCGTTTTTACTAAATTTTGATTGTCTGATGGCGTACGGGTGGACCTGCTACTACTTAAAAATTGATATAAAATTCTCTATTCTTCAAGATTGTATAGCGTTTAATCCCTACTAGAACTCTGGTGATTTTCAGATGATTAGAATTATCAAATTTGGAAGAAATAAATTTTTATTTTCGTTTTTACTAAATTTTGATTGTCTGATGGCATTCGGGTGAAGGTGCTACTACTTAAAAATTAAAAAAACATTCTCTATTGTTCAGGATTGTATAGTACTCAGTCCCTACTAGAACTCTGGTGATTTTCAGATGATTAGAATTATTAAATTTGGAAGAAATAAATTTTTTATTCGTTTTTACTAAATTTTGATTGTCTGATGGCGTACGGGTGGACCTGCTACTACTTAAAAATTGAAATAAAATTCTCTATTCTTCAGGATTGTATAGGGCTTAATCCCTACTAGAACTCTGGTGATTTTCAGATGATTAGAATTATCAAATTTGGAAGAAATAAATTTTTATTTTCGTTTTTACTAAATTTTGATTGTCTGATGGCATTCGGGTGAAGGTGCTACTACTTAAAATTTAAAAAAAAATTCTCTATTCTTCAGGATTGTATAGGGCTCAGTCCCTACTAGAACTCTGGTGATTTTCAGAGGATTAGAATTATTAAATTTGGAAGAAATAAATTTTTATTTTCGTTTTTACTAAATTTTGATTGTCTGATGGCGTACGGGTGGACCTGCTACTACTTAAAAATTGAAATAAAATTCTGTATTCTTCAGGATTGTATAGTACTCAGTCCCTACTAGAACTCTGGTGATTTTCAGATGATTAGAATTATTAAATTTGGAAGAAATAAATTTTTATTTTCGTTTTTACTAAATTTTGATTGTCTGATGGCGTACGGGTGGACCTGCTACTACTTAAAAATTGAAATAAAATTCTCTATTCTTCAGGATTGTATAGGGCTTAATCCCTACTAGAACTCTGGTGATTTTCAGATGATTAGAATTATTAAATTTGGAAGAAATAAATTTTTATTTTCGTTTTTACTAAATTTTGATTGTCTGATGGCGTACGGGTGGACCTGCTACTACTTAAAAATTAAAAAAAATTCTCTATTCTTCAGGATTGCATAGGGCTTAATCCCTACTAGAACTCTGGTGATTTTCAGATGATTAGAATTATTAAATTTGGAAGAAATAAATTTTTTTTTTCGTTTTTACTAAATTTTGATTGTCTGATGGCATTCGGGTGAAGGTGCTACTACTTAAAAATTAAAAAAACATTCTCTATTCGTCAGGATTGTATAGAGCTCAGTCCCTACTAGAACTCTGGTGATTTTCAGATGATTAGAATTATTAAATTTGGAAGAAATAAATTTTTATTTTCGTTTTTACTAAATTTTGATTGTCTGATGGCATTCGGGTGAAGGTGCTACTACTTAAAAATTAGAATAAAATTCTCTATTTTTCAGGATTGTATAGGGCTTAATCCCTACTAGAACTCTGGTGATTTTCGGATGATTAGAATTATTAAATTTGGAAGAAATAAATTTTTTTTTCGTTTTTACTAAATTTTGATTGTCTGATGGCGTACGGGTGGACCTGCTACTACTTAAAAATTGATATAAAATTCTCTATTCTTCAGGATTGTATAGGGCTTAATCCCTACTAGAACTCTGGTGATTTTCAGATGATTAGAATTATTAAATTTGGAAGAAATAAATTTTTATTTTCGTTTTTACTAAATTTTGATTGTCTGATGGCATTCGGGTGAAGGTGCTACTACTTAAAAATTAAAAAAACATTCTCTATTGTTCAGGATTGTATAGTACTCAGTCCCTACTAGAACTCTGGTGATTTTCAGATGATTAGAATTATTAAATTTGGAAGAAATAAATTTTTTATTCGTTTTTACTAAATTTTGATTGTCTGATGGCGTACGGGTGGACCTGCTACTACTTAAAAATTGAAATAAAATTCTCTATTCTTCAGGATTGTATAGGGCTTAATCCCTACTAGAACTCTGGTGATTTTCAGATGATTAGAATTATCAAATTTGGAAGAAATAAATTTTTATTTTCGTTTTTACTAAATTTTGATTGTCTGATGGCATTCGGGTGAAGGTGCTACTACTTAAAATTTAAAAAAAAATTCTCTATTCTTCAGGATTGTATAGGGCTCAGTCCCTACTAGAACTCTGGTGATTTTCAGATGATTAGAATTATCAAATTTGGAAGAAATAAATTTTTATTTTCGTTTTTACTAAATTTTGATTGTCTGATGGCATTCGGGTGAAGGTGCTACTACTTAAAAATTAAAAAAACATTCTCTATTGTTCAGGATTGTATAGTACTCAGTCCCTACTAGAACTCTGGTGATTTTCAGATGATTAGAATTATTAAATTTGGAAGAAATAAATTTTTATTTCCGTTTTTACTAAATTTTGATTGTCTGATGGCATTCGGGTGAAGGTGCTACTACTTAAAAATTAAAAAAACATTCTCTATTGTTCAGGATTGTATAGTACTCAGTCCCTACTAGAACTCTGGTGATTTTCAGATGATTAGAATTATTAAATTTGGAAGAAATAAATTTTTTTTTTCGTTTTTACTAAATTTTGATTGTCTGATGGCGTACGGGTGGACCTGCTACTACTTAAAAATTGAAATAAAATTCTGTATTCTTCAGGATTGTATAGAGCTCAGTCCCTACTAGAACTCTGGTGATTTTCAGATGATTAGAATTATTAAATTTGGAAGAAATAAATTTTTTTTTTCGTTTTTACTAAATTTTGATTGTCTGATGGCGTACGGGTGGACCTGCTACTACTTAAAAATTGAAATAAAATTCTGTATTCTTCAGGATTGTATAGAGCTCAGTCCCTACTAGAACTCTGGTGATTTTCAGATGATTAGAATTATTAAATTTGGAAGAAATAAATTTTTATTTTCGTTTTTACTAAATTTTGATTGTCTGATGGCATTCGGGTGAAGATGCTACTACTTAAAAATTAGAATAAAATTCTCTTTTCTTCAGGATTGTATAGGGCTTAATCCCTACTAGAACTCTGGTGATTTTCAGATGATTAGAATTATTAAATTTGGAAGAAATCAATTTTTTTTTTCGTTTTTACTAAATTTTGATTGTCTGATGGCGTACGGGTGGACCTGCTACTACTTAAAAATTGAAATAAAATTCTGTATTCTTTAGGATTGTATAGTACTCAGTCCCTACTAGAACTCTGGTGATTTTCAGATGATTAGAATTATTAAATTTGGAAGAAATAAATTTTTATTTTCGTTTTTACTAAATTTTGATTGTCTGATGGCGTACGGGTGGACCTGCTACTACTTAAAAATTGAAATAAAATTCTGTATTCTTCAGGATTGTATAGAGCTCAGTCCCTACTAGATCTCTGGTGATTTTCAGATGATTAGAATTATTAAATTTGGAAGAAATAAATTTTTATTTTTGTTTTTACTAAATTTTGATTGTCTGATGGCATTCGGGTGAAGGTGCTACTACTTAAAAATTGAAATAAAATTCTCTATTCTTCAGGATTGTATAGGGCTTAATCCCTACTAGAACTCTGGTGATTTTCAGATGATTAGAATTATTAAATTTGGAAGAAATAAATTTTTTTTTCGTTTTTACTAAATTTTGATTGTCTGATGGCGTACGGGTGGACCTGATACTACTTAAAAATTGATATAAAATTCTCTATTCTTCAGGATTGTATAGAGTTTAATCCCTACTAGAACTCTGGTGATTTTCAGATGATTAGAATTATCAAATTTGGAAGAAATAAATTTTTATTTTCGTTTTTACTAAATTTTGATTGTCTGATGGCATTCGGGTGAAGGTGCTACTACTTAAAAATTGAAATAAAATTCTCTATTCTTCAGGATTGTATAGAGCTCAGTCCCTACTAGAACTCTGGTGATTTTCAGATGATTAGAATTATTAAATGTGGAAGAAATAAATTTTTATTTTCGTTTTTACTAAATTTTGATTGTCTGATGGCATTCGGGTGAAGGTGCTACTACTTAAAATTTAAAAAAAAATTCTCTATTCTTCAGGATTGTATAGGGCTCAGTCCCTACTAGAACTCTGGTGATTTTCAGATGATTAGAATTATTAAATTTGGAAGAAATAAATTTTTTATTCGTTTTTACTAAATTTTGATTGTCTGTTGGCGTACGGGTGGACCTGCTACTACTTAAAAATTTAAATAAAATTCTGTATTCTTCAGGATTGTATAGAGCTCAGTCCCTACTAGAACTCTGGTGATTTTCAGATGATTAGAATTATTAAATTTGGAAGAAATAAATTTTTTTTTTCGTTTTTACTAAATTTTGATTGTCTGATGGCGTACGGGTGGACCTGCTACTACTTAAAAATTGAAATAAAATTCTGTATTCTTCAGGATTGTATAGGGCTCAGTCCCTACTAGAACTCTGGTGATTTTCAGATGATTAGAATTATCAAATTTGGAAGAAATAAATTTTTATTTTCGTTTTTACTAAATTTTGATTGTCTGATGGCATTCGGGTGAAGGTGCTACTACTTAAAAATTGAAATAAAATTCTCTATTCTTCAGGATTGTATAGGGCTCAGTCCCTACTAGAACTCTGGTGATTTTCAGATGATTAGAATTATTAAATTTGGAAGAAATAAATTTTTTATTCGTTTTTACTAAATTTTGATTGTCTGTTGGCGTACGGGTGGACCTGCTACTACTTAAAAATTTAAATAAAATTCTGTATTCTTCAGGATTGTATAGAGCTCAGTCCCTACTAGAACTCTGGTGATTTTCAGATGATTAGAATTATTAAATTTGGAAGAAATAAATTTTTTTTTTCGTTTTTACTAAATTTTGATTGTCTGATGGCGTACGGGTGGACCTGCTACTACTTAAAAATTGAAATAAAATTCTGTATTCTTCAGGATTGTATAGAGCTCAGTCCCTACTAGAACTCTGGTGATTTTTAAATGATTAGAATTATTAAATTTGGAAGAAATAAATTTTTATTTTCGTTTTTACTAAATTTTGATTGTCTGATGGCGTACGGGTGGACCTGCTACTACTTAAAAATTGAAATAAAATTCTGTATTCTTCAGGATTGTATAGAGCTCAGTCCCTACTAGAACTCTGGTGATTTTCAGATGATTAGAATTATTAAATTTGGAAAAAATAAATTTTTTATTCGTTTTTACTAAATTTTGATTGTCTGATGGCGTACGGGTGGACCTGCTACTACTTAAAAACCAACTAAAATTTATTTGCATAAATATAATATTTAGTAGGTTTTAAGTGAAATATAAATCTTTTTTCTGAATGCATAAATAAAAAATGGACAATTTCTAAATTTGCAGTTAGTTTTTTTGTTGTTGTTGATGCGTTTGAAAATATTTCATATGTGGTTGTAAATTTTCTTGAAATGATTTAAGTCTCTCGTCAAAATCACCAATCTATTATTACGAATGGTAATTTTACGAATCATCAATTACCATTATTGTTGATTTCTTCGGCTCTTTAGAATAATGTGCTTTTGAAATAAATTATTGTATCCTTTAACAATATTTCAAATTTTATAGTTTGTGTGCGCCTTCAAATCAATGATGCAAGAAGGAGGAATTATCATTTATATTCTATGAAAATAAATGATACAAGTTAAATTAATGATAATATAGCGTGCAAATTCTCATTTGCAATGGCATAATTAATTGACATAAATTTTGAATGAAGTTTTAAGTAAGAGTGCAATTTGTTCATTTGCAATTATGTATATATGTGTAATTAGTTTATTAATCGATTATGAAAGAATTACAATATTTGATATTCTAAATACTGGTTTGGTAGATAGTATTTAATAATCTTTAAAAATTTGATTAGTTTTTAATATTCTTCGAAAATTGGTTTAAAAAAATTTAATTACTTTTAAAAGATTTTTGTTGATTACAAATTTTTCAATTATAAAAATTATTGAAATTATAAGTAATTGTAATTGTGACTAATTGATATATTTTGAATAATTAAAAAATTATTTAAATCTGATTTTATAAATTTTTTTTAAATAAGTATTTTTAATATTTTTGGTTACATATTTTTAATAATTCCCCTTAAAAACTTTAAAAAAAACATGAAAAGTTACAGTTACAATTTTTATAAAAACTTAATTTTTGTATCTAAATAATTAATTTGGGCAAAACGTTTAATTAAAAATTCTAAAAAATAATTGAGTATTGGAAGGTTAATAGTTGTAAAAAAGAATTAAATTTCAGAATGTTTGTGTTTGAAATTGAAGATTTAAAAATATTAATTTTTTCGAAAAAATAAATAACAAGTATTTAAATATTTATGTAACAAAATTGGTGAAGAATTGAAAGTAGAAATCAATAAATTAAAGGTCAAGGAAATACAAAATGAAATTTTTTTGAATACCACTGAATAAAATGAATTCTACTTCTTTTTGCGCCCCAATGTTTATCCAAGGCATGAGATTAAGTTTTTAGTTTTTCTACTTTTAAAAATGTACAATTTTTCTCAACTACCAATTAGAAAAGAAAATATTATTTTCAAAATTGAAATATCGAATTTTAGAATTTTAGAAAATAGGGGAAAAATTTGAGATTATTTTTGAACTTTGCTGTACAATTTGTGTGTGTCCTTACCTTTCTTGATTTGAGGGCATATACAGTGGCGCCTAAAGTATATTTGTGCTCGAGTATTAAAGCTATTGAACCGGTAACAAATAATTTGACACTCGTATTAATTTTACCAAATGCACTGTCACTCGATAATTTATAATAGGAACGCGCGACATTACGAAAATTACGTGAAAATTGGAAGAGTTTTCGTGATAAACTTGTGAGGCTCGCCATATTTGTTGATGACGTCCTTCTGACTAAACCTGCGCAAGCTCAGCGTTCATCGACGAGAGAAGCTCTCGATTATAAATAGTATTACCAAATGTATTCGAATTATTTTTCTCATGAAAAATAAGTGGAAAAAAATTCAGGAGAAAAAAATGATGACAATGTAATCAAAATTTATTTCATGTTCATTCAGAAAATAGGAGATTTTCGAATCGATAAGTGAGAGGCTGTACACGGGTACAAGTATTATTTGAAAATGTCGATTCGATAAGACAGGGCTTCTCAACTGTTTCGTTATCAAACGAGCAGTGTTTATCGTTGTATAGTGATTTAGAAAAAGAGAGAGAGAGAGAGAAGAAATTGATTTTATGTCGCGCAACTTTCACGAAATCAACAATTTTTGAATGTATTAGTTGTGGACCTACATAAAAACAGATGATAAGTCATCTGATATTAATGACCTTATTTTTGTCAATAACATATCATTCGTATCGTCCCACTTAAAACTACTGCTTTTTAAAATTGAAAAAAAGGAAAATTTTTTTGAATTTTTATCAGTTTTTATAATATTTTAGTTAATAATTTAAAAGTATTGGGCAAAAGTAAAGTGCTTTGAAATGTACTCTGATGGGATATTGACAGTTAGAGAGATTCCTTAAAATTTCAAAAGCGCACGTGGTGCGATTATGCGGAATGATTAATTATTTTTTGTCTAGAAATAAATTTTTTAACACTTGACAATAGTAAAAATTAAATAGAGACTTAAAATTAAACTTAAAAAAAATTTTTTTTTAAAAAAGACTTAAAAGTAAAAAATGCACTTAGAATTGCAGCAACATTTGTAAAATTGCCTTAACAGACTTCGAACTCGATAATTAATTTTAAAAAAGTATAGCTTTCAAACTAAAAAGACTAGCAAATTAAACTTGACGACCATAAAATCTCGTTTTAGACACTTCTCAAAACTGACAAAAATCCCATTCAATTTTTTTTTATTTTCCTGACTTTTTCCTAATTTTTATTAAAAATATTTACTTCTTTCTTATCCTGCTAATAAATTGAATTCCTGCAACGAATTTTATTATTAATGAAGGAATTTAAATAAATTTATAAATATAATTTAATTCTTGCGAAGAATTTTAAAATAATTTTTAAATAATTGACTAATTTTAAGCAAATTCTAATATAAATAATTGAGTTTCTGAGAAATTTTTAAAACATTTATGTGAAAATAATTGAATTCTCGCGAACGATTTTATTAGAATTTTTAAAATAACTGAGTTTCCAAGAAGAAATTTATTACGTTTAAAAACAATTGAATTCTTGTGATGAATATTGTTGTTTCTGAAAATAATTGAATTTTGTAAAGAATTTTATTAAAATGCCTCGAAATAATTGAATTTTTGGCAATAATTTTGTTATTTATCTTTAATAATAATTGAATTCTTTCAAAGAATTATTTATATCAATAATTGAATTCTTGAGAAGAATTTTATTAAAATCTAAAAGAATAATTGAATTATTTCAACAAAATTTAATTAAAATTGTATTTAAAATAATTGATTTTTCTTTCGAACAATCTTATTAAAATATTTGATAATAATTGAATTTCTTTGAAAAATTGTAATATTTTTGTAAAAAATTGAATTATTCTTCTAAGGAATTTTGAAAAAACATTATTTTTTTTAATAATTACAGTTTTTGAGCAATTCCTGTAAAATTGTATTAAAAATAATTAAAAATCCTGCGATGAATTTTATTATTTATAAAAATAATTGAGTAGTTGCGAAGAATTTTATTAAAATTTTTAAAAATAATTGAATTTCTGAGAAGAATTTTATTATTGAAAATAATTAAATTCTTGCTTAGAATTTTATCAAAAAATTGATTTTCCATGAAAAATGTTATTATATTAGTGAAATTAATTGAATTATTGTGAAGAATTGTATAAAAATTTTGTTAAATAATTGATTTTTTCGAAAATTTTCTAAAAATGCTATTCTAAATTAATTGAATTCCTGTAATATTATTATTGCAAAATAATTAATTTTAATTATATTTAAAAATAAATTAAACTAATAATTATTTATTTTTTTTATTTAAGAAAAAATAAGCTCCTAGGGCTAATAAGCCCTTCAAGGAACAAAATACATAAATCAATACAGCGCAATGAGTACCTATGTTTATTAAATTAAGTTGAATACTATTTTTTCATATGATTTTAAATGTGGCGCGTTTTAAATAATTGAATTTTAATTTAAACAAAATGACTGATTCGCCAGTAAAATTTCACTATTTTAGTAGCTTATAATACTTAATTAAGTTTTTAATTAGCTGAATTCTTAATTAAATTTTCAATTAGCTGAATTCCCACTTAAGTTTTTAATTAACTTAATTCTTAGTTAAATTTTTAATTAGCTTAATTCTCAATAAAGTTTTTAATTAGCTACATTTTTAATTAAATTCATAATTTAATTAGAAGAAGAGGAAGAGTGAAGAAAAGATTGTAAATTTTCAAATTGTTTTAAAAAAATTTATTATGCAGTAGTGCATTTGTCGAGTTAACAAATAGTGAAATTGACAACTTGGATTAATGAGATCGGATCTTAATTTCAAGATCATACGTGTACCTTGAGTCAGATAATAATCGACAATTTTCTTTAGACCTTGCGCTTGGTGGGATATATCTCATTTATTCGAGTGTAATCATTCGTTAATTATAATAGTGTATTAAAAGAAGCTAAACGTTGAAAGAAAAAGGAAAATTATCAAGTGATGTGACTTCCCGTACATCGACCTTAAATAGATCTTTTATAATTGCATAATTTATGAGTAAATTTTTCATTTCTTTTTTGCAATAACGTTCTTATGTTTATAAGTATGCTTTTGTAAAATCATGCTTTTGTAATACGTTATCCCCGAGATATTATTAGTTATCACTAATAAATGCTGGTATATATTATCGAGCTTAATCACCCATCGGTTCTTTGCACAACGGACAGGACAGGACAGGACAGGTTCTTGGGTCCTGTTGATATCGTATTTTAACTTGAACGAGATGAAGAAAAAAAAATTGAAAAGAAGGAAAATACAAGTCATATAGTGTTATAATTTTCATGGATTACCGAAGAACAAAACGTCTGATTATTGGCGACGATTAATGATTGATCGACATATATATGTATGTATAAGTTTATACCGTGCCTCGGGTAATATATGTATAAGTAGAGGGCGCTATGTTCGCGATTAAAAAGAGAGAAATAAGAATGTATAAAAGATGAAAGGATATGAGCCGTGGGAAATACATCTTTATTTTGATCGATTGCGTTCAATTTTCTACTCTTTTTTTTTTGTTCTTACTTTGTGGCTACTTTATACTTACGTGGAAATTTCCTCGCGAATCATGAATATTTGGGTTTTTGTAAATTTATTTACTAGACAAATTAATTCCAGGACAAAAATAAACCTAAAAAAAAATTTTAGAGTCTAAAAATATTGCAATATTACAAATTGAAATACATTTATATTAATTGTTATACTTTCTAAATTCGATTATAAATAATTATAGAATAATGAATATTGACGAATATCTTGAGATTTAATAGGGAGATGGGACTCTTCACCTGCGAACGCCAAGGTCACCGCTAGATGGTAGTTCAGTTGATAAAATTAGATTCCTTGCCACCTAGTGGCGACCTTGACGTTCTCAGGTGGAGCAATTAAAAAACCATTTTATCCGTCAAAAGCTTGTTTATAATTAAAAAAAATTTTATTGTGAGGATAATTTAATTTACCTTTCTTCTAACAAAATATTCTAACATAAAATGCCCTTATTAAATAACATTAACAATTCCGATGAAAAATAACATTGAGAACATTTTCTTTTCTCAAGAAAAAATTATTTTTATATTTGACAGAGATTTTTTTTATTTCTAACAATAATTTACTTTTAAATAAGCTAATTCTTGAAGAACTTGAAAAATAATGGATTTATAGAAGAATTTTAGTTAAAAACACTAAAAAAATTGAATTTTGGAGAAGTTTGCAGAATAAATTCAATTATTTTCAAAAGCAATATAATTCTTCTCAAAAATTGAATTATGTTCAAACTATTAAAAAGATTTTCTTCAAATTTAAATTATTTCCAAAAGTAATAAAATTCTCTAAAATTCAATTTATTTTCAAAAATTTAATAAAATTCTTGGCAAAATTTCTATTATTTTCAAAAATTTTTCTTAATTCGATGATTTTCAATATCTATTTTAATGAAGTTTTCCAAAAGAATTGCATTATTATTTTTAAAAAATTTGAGTAAAATTCTACGCAAACAAATTCAATTATCTTCATAAATAATAGAATTCTTCGCAGAAATTGAATTATGTTAAAAATTTTTTTTTAATTTTCTTCAAAATTTAAATTATCTATACAAATAATAAAATTCTTCTCCTAAATTCAATTATCTTTATAAATAATAAAATTCGTGTACGAAATTTAATTATTTTCAAAAATTTTATTAAAATTGTTGGCAAAATTTCAATTATATTTATAAATAATAGAATTCTTGTCCAAAATTCAATTATTTTCAAAAATTTTAATAAAATTCTTGTCCAAAATTCAATTATTTTCACAAAATTTAATAAAATTCTCGTCAAAATTTCAATATTATCTTTATAAATAATAATAATCTTCTCCGAAATGCAATTATTTTTAAAAATTTTAATAAAATTTTTGGCAAAATTTCAATTATTTTCAAAAATTCTCCTCCATTTAATGATTTTCAATAACAACTATTTTAATAAAATTTTCCCAAAGAAATGAATTATTTTAAAAAATTTTTGATAAAATTCTAAGCAAACCTTTTATTATTTTTATAAATAAAATAAAAAATTGTCATAATTTCAATTAAATTTATAAGTATTAAAAATTTTCTCCAAAATTCAATTATTTTCAAAAATTTTAATAACATTCTAGGCAATATTTCAATTATTTTCAAAAATTTTAATAAAATTCTTGACATTTCAATTATTTTCAAAAACTTTTCTCATTTCAATCAAATTTTTTACAGAGGTTCAATTATTTTTAATGCAATTTTAATCTAATTTCTCGAAAAATGAAATTATATTCTTAAAAATTTGATTGAAATTCGTCAAAAGAATTTTAATTACTTATTTAAAAATTTGTTGATAAAATTCTTTAAATGAGAGTTCAATTTTAAAAAACATTCTATTGTTCGATAAATTTTTTTTTTGTATCTAAATAATTGAATTGTCCTAGAATTTTCTAATAATAATTGATTCAAATATGAATTTCAGTTAAAATTTTAGATAATAATTGAATTTTGAAAAGGTTTCAAGTTTATAATCTTTGAATGTTTGAATTTTTCATACTTTTAACTGAAAATTGTGTAGATTAAATTTTTTTTGTAAAAGTTCAATTGGATTTTTTTAAGTTATTTGAAGTTTTTATTTTCTAATATTTGATTGAAAAATTTCCGAATAATCTATGAAATTTCGTAAAATTGAATTGTAAACAATAGGATTTGAAAATTCTTAAAGAACTTTTTCAAAAATTATTAATAATAATTAATTTAAAGAAGAATTTTTGTTAAAAATTCTGGAAAACATTAATTGAATTGAAGTGATGAAAGATAATTTTGAATAAGTTAACAATATTCTTATAATATAAAATAATGATTTTATCATTCGGTCATCTTTAATTATTATAAATTGTTGAATTTGAACAGGGTTTGAATTTGAAATTTTTAAAAATCTTAATTTCAGTGAAAAATAATAATGATTAAATATTTATTATTTTTTGAGTATATAATCATTTTTAGAGTGAATCAGAATATTCTTTCTTTAGGATAAAAAAGAGTCAAAATTTAGTCTGAAAATCAGGGAAAAAGTTTATTTGTATAAATTTTTCTTGGAAATATTGTCGCAGACACATTTTATTTGCGCGGGAGTAACTTTTGCTAAAGATTCGTCTTTACGAACTGAAAAGAAGATTTGCATTTAACAAATAAGAAGCAATCGAAGATCCCCGAAGAAGAATGTCTTACTTATCTATTAAAGGATCTTCGCCTGGTCCTTCATCTACATACAATGTTGAATAAATCCTCGTGTATGGAATGAGAATTCCACAGAAACGTAAATAGAGCACTGTCTCTGAAGAATCTAAGCACACGATATAAACTTGATAAAGTTATACATACACATTTATATAAAATATAAATTCAAATTTACTTTAATTTATACTTGAAAAAGAAAAGAAAAAAATTGTTGAGAATTTCTCAGGGAATTCAATCACGGAAGTTTTCAGAAAATACAAATAAAAGTGTAAATTATATAAAAATCAAGATTGTACCGTTTCTAAGAATACTTCATTTGTCTTGTTGAAGATCAAGTTTAAAGTGAGACTATCAGCTTATTTTTGTATTTTTGAAAAAAAGAAAAGTATAAATTTTATACCAAACATAAAAAAGATCTTTTAGTTTGATCCATTTTTCTTCTATTTTCACTATGGAGTTGTTCTTTTTTTTTGTCTCGTCTTTTTTTTTTAAATTAGACCTTTTGAAATATGGGCCACCTAGAAGAATGGAAACGATTAATTTTCTCTTTATCGGAATATCACGAAATCTAATAGGACATTAATTTTGCTCTAATTTTTTTGAAGCAGGTATATATATGAGATGACCTTGACGTATATCTGATATTCTAAATAGAAATTTATCTTTGAGAAGCGACATATAATATGAGACACACACACATAGGACCTTTAGAGAAATGCCTATCAGTTAATTCGCATCTCTGTTCAATTTAAATAATTGAAAGTAAATGTTTGGCATATCACTTTAGAAACAAGACATGTTTTTAACATGCGTATATCCTGGACATTTATTTGCAAACGATCAATATATAGATCAGATAAAAAATGTTATTCAGATTTTATTTTCATGAAATTAAGATTACTTCCTCTGAAGGTCATGGTATAAAATTTGTATTTTATTTGAAAAAAATAATGTATTGTGATGAGTCGCGAAGAAAGGAACTTACGTTCCTTTCTTCGCGACGCATCACAATACATTTTATAGATTCTGTTTGTCGTGTTTTAAATTATGTTTAAATTTAACGATTTGCTATACCACTTAGATACTTTTTTTTAGATTTGTAACACTAAAAGATAATTTTTTCTATATTTGAGAATTTGCATTACTTTAAATTCGCTAATATTTGAAATAAAAAAAATTATTTTCAAAAATATAAATAAAATTCTTTCAAATGATTTAATTAATTTTAAGAGTTGTAAGAAATTTTTTTCCAAGAATTCAATTATTTTCCCAAATAATGAAATTCTTCGCTGAAATTAAATTATTTTTAATATCTACTTTTTTATAATTTTCACAAAAAAATTCAATTATTTTAACAGCAAATTTGAAAAAAATACTTGGCTAAAATTCAATTATTTTTAATATCTATTTTTTAATTAATTTTTGCAAAAAATTCAATTATTTAACAATAAATTTGAATAAAATACGTCGCAAATATTTTACCAGAATTGAATTTTAAAAAATAATTAAATTGTTTAATCAATTAGGTATTTCTTTTTGTATTTAAATAAATGAATTCTCGTAGAGCTTTCTAAGAAGAATTGAATTCAAAATATAAATTTCAGATAAAATTTTTGATAATAATTTAAAATGTCTGTCATAAAAAATTTTAACTGTTATAAAACTATTAATATTTAAATATTTATTTTTAAAAAAATTCATGATTTTTTTATTTTCCTAAAAAAAAATTAAAGTTTTTAAATAATTTTATTTAGAAAATAAATGAAAATATTGAATTTTGATTGAATTGTATTTTGTAATTTTTAAAAATAATTAAATTTCTTGAAAGAATTTAATTATTTTCAAAAATTTTAATAAATTCCGTAACAATTCAATTGTTTTCAAAAAGTTTTAATAATTTCTTCGTAGAAATTTAAATGAATTGTAAAAATTTTGTAATTCAATTATTTTCAATATCTACTATTTCAATAAAACTTTTTAAAAGAATTCAATTATTAAAAAAATTGAATCAAATTGATCGCAAAAATTCAATTAGTTTTTATAAGTTGTAAATTCTTCGGAAATATTCAATTATTTTTATTACAATTTGAATTATTAATAATTGTTAAGTATTTTTTGATGGAATTCGATTATTTTTAAAGATTATCATAAACTCTTTAGAAGAATTCGATTATTTTAAGTGCAATTGTAAATAAATTTCTCCTACGAAATTAAAATTTTTTTCGAAAGAATTGAATTTGTACTTCTAAACTCTAGTTCCTAGAGTAGTTTGTTAACTTAAAATCTTTGTAGAAATTGTTTTTGTTTCGTGAAATAAATTCGACGCTTAACATCGACGCTAACTTCAGGGATCTGAAATAGCTATAGCTATAGCATCACTGTGGAATAAAAGGATTTTCTTGAAAATTCAGTTTACGACACTGAAATGTAATTAATGAATTTGAAATGTAATTAGAGATCTTTATCATAACTCATTTCTTTGAAAATATTTTTATACATAATTAATTCTTATATTATTATAAAAGAGGAAAATATAATCCTATATGATGGAATTGCAATACAATTTTAAAAGCTATTATGAAACTTTGTAATTATATATATTTATTATTAAAAGCCTCAATTTGTTTCTGTTAAAGGAAATATATACTGTGTTGAGTTTATATATTATGTATATGTTGCGAATAAGAATATCAATCAAAGTGATAACTGTAAAATCACAGTGTGATTCAATAATAGTAGCAGCACAATATTATTTTAAAGCAGGCAATATTAACTATAATATTAGGTGGATGCACTCGTTGTAAGACACGATTTTACGCATTAGAGCGTGAGATGTATAGTCGACCATTAAAGAGATTAATTTACGATATCAACCGTGAGTGAGAGTAACTATAATTAAAACGCTTCAAATCATAAAATTCTTTGCCGACGCGCAAAATAATTTGTCATTTTCTTGTGAAAAGTGTGAGAGATACAATTATTTTGAAATTAATTAGCAGAGATATAATGGCAATATAACTCTTGTCTTGTTAGGAAATGAATCATGATGCATTTTTTTTAGAGAACACGGAGGATGTTTCTTAGGGAAAGAAAATTTCTTTGTCTTCTTCTATCTTAGACTGTTTTCAGAAATTTTAGACCTGAAGAAACGTATAAATAAACCTAGACCTAAATCTTTAATTTAATTCTTAAAGGGATATAGAAATAGAGGAGGTGAGTCTGTACGAAAAGATGGATAGAAAGAGACAGATAATGTACTTAACGTCCCCTCTTCTATCTTTCTCTAAAGACGCATGCGCACAGAGATGCCAACGACCGACTGCGCTTGCGCCACTATTTTCTACCAATAAGGGAGTGACAGTGACGCAAGCGCAGTTGCTTCTAGTGTCGATCGCGCAAGCGTTAAGTGACAAAGACAAAAGAGGGGACGCTAAGAAATTCCTCCTAGTAATAAATAATTATTTCTTCAATTATATAACTTGTTTAAATAATTCTGAAAATCTTAAGCAAATTATTAATAAAGAAAAACATTTTCTTTTCTGATTTCAGAGGATAAAATAGTGCAAAAAGAAGGGAATGTTGATAGGATATCGTGACTTCCACTTCAATCGAGATAAATTATCCGAGAATAGTTGTATGGTGGTTGATGATTAATTTTACGTGATACCACGCGCAATGGAAAATGTGATCGAGAAATAAGAAATGCGCCTGGAGAGGAAGGGAAGGTCGTTTCAAATGGCGGCTATGGTAATTATTTCCTCGCGGCACTTCTATCAAATATATCGATAGGATCAACGGCAAGCGATAATAATAAAGGGGTAAGTAAGCGTAATATCTTCTCGTTACATTTAATTAAACATATCCTTGGGACCATTAATACCCTTCGTTTCCTATATATGTCTTTTATACGTCTTCCTGACACACCATGTGAATAACAAAATGGCAAATTTCTTTTTTTCTGCTTTTATAAACAAATAATGTTTGTGATGTAATTAATTTAGTTATTGTAATGTGGTGTTATTGTATTTCGTAATGGACCATATATACATATTTTACTCTTAGAACCTATTACACAGTAAAAAGTAAATCTTAATTTAAGAGCTGCCTTAAATTCAACACTGTCTGCTATAATGTTAAAGAATACGAAAAACGTGCGTAAATTCAGCATTGACTGTCTTAAAAATGTTGCATCTTAATTTAAGGCAGCTTTCGTGCCTTAAAATAAGATTTTCATTTAACTGTGAAAATTAATTCTTTTGGTTCGAATAAATTTTATTCGATTCTAGAAATTTTATTCGGTTCAAATAATTTTTATTTGGTTCAGATATAAATTCTGTTTATGCTAAATAACATTTTTAATAAATATCAATTTATTTAGTGATCGAAATAAATATTTGGTTCAGTTTAATAAATTTTGCGCCCAAAGGAATAAAATAAATAAATTGACTCAAAAGTTACTGAATACAAATATTTATTTGATAATAGACGAATAATCGTCTAAGTGAATCAAGTAAATTTTTTCAGTGCATTATTGGAATTAAAAAAAATTGAAAATCATCGATAGGAACTAAATAAATTTTGATTTACTTTGAAGAGAAATTTCCTTTGTTTTGAAATAATTGTGTTAGTGGAGTAACGCTCTCTTTCTCTCTCTATATATATATATATATATATATATTTATTTTTTCTATAAAATTTTGATATACAATTTATAAAATTGTATAATCAGATACAATAATAATTTACAGTATCTGATTATAAAGTTTTTGCTTTTATATGTGCGTACATATATATGATTTTAAGAAAATGAATGAAATTAGAGTGATTATACATTGTGGAATGAAAACGGTAGTTTAAAGTACAGTGAACTATGAACTGCTTTAGAAATCTATTGGCTGCTTTATAAATTTTTTAGAAAAATTTTAAATACCCACCAATTGACGCACTTGCTTATAATCATAATGGATTGATAGGCGCCGTTGCACCTGCAGACATAATACAGATTCAAGATGCTTTGAGTTGTGCTTCTCTCTGCACTTAAGTGCTTGTAATGTTAAGAACCTAAACGACTCGAGCACTTACGTGCCATGAACATAACCTTAAGTACGCTTATTACCATGGTCTTGGTCATGACCAGACCTTCATTGATCGACCTTCAACCTTCAATATATCTTTACTCTCCTTTCAATACATATATGCGTGGGGATATCTTTGTATGAAGATACGTATATATGAATTCCTTGTGTGCAACCATTAATCATTCTTTTTTGCCTTTTATCTCATTTTAAATTCAAAATTACCCACCATTGACAATAATAACTACTTATCTTCATTCAATTTTTGTTTGTTACTTACCTGCAAATCAAGGGAGTATATCTTCATTCAAGTTGATGAAAATTTCCATCTACATTTCTCAGAAAGCCAGTCAATCTAGAAGTTAACTTTATAAAGTTCAGTCTTTAATATTATAAATTCATTACGTTTCTGGGATGGATTTTTAAATAATAAATAGGGATTTCTCTGCTGTATACTAATTGTATTCGATTTTCGAGATAAATATAGATAGTAGAAAAATAAAAAACAGGATAGTTGTATGTAATTATTAATTCTATAACAGGGATCACAGTCCTCTTATTGTTTTCTCTTTTTTATTCCTTGAAATTAATAAACTTCCATGAAGAACCTAAAATTATGCATCTTCTTTCATATTTTAAAGAAAAACTTACAAAAGTTGGTACTTTTTTGTAGCTTAGAAAAATGTTTAGTTATAGAAACAAATTTTTACTTTTGCTAACTTTGGAAAAAATTTGCAGTTATTGAAACTTAAAAATTCTTTTTAAATTGTTTTCTCAGATGTGTTTTAAACTTAAAAATTTTTGTACATAAAGCATTCGAATTTCTGTCGAATTGTAACTACTATTTTCAGAATAAATTTTACTAATAATTACTAACTCTAAATTTGAATTCGTAAAACTTTTTACTAATTTGAAATAGTGACTGACTTTTTGCTTTTGATTTAGTAAATTTTACTAATAAATCAGAAGAAATTACTATTTATTAGTAAAACTAGTTGCTATTTACTAATTCAAAATCAAAAAGTCATTCACTAATTCAAATTAATAAAAATGTAATACTAATTCAAATTTCGAGAGAAAATTTACTTTGTAAGTTATAAAATTTACTCTGGAAATAACAATTTTTAATAGCAAATTTTACTGTTCCCGTAGTTAATTTTTAATTTTTGTATACAAATTTTCAAACTTTCTTCGAACTTGGTACACTTAGTATTGATGAAATTCATAACGTTTATTTAGTTGAAAAATAAAATAATTATAAATTTAGTTGAAAAAATATTTTGCTATTTAAATTTTTATACATTTTTGTATAATAAATGTTTTGTATAATTTTTTGATCATTTAATAAATAAAAAAATGTTAATTAAACATTTTATTGTTTTCGACATAAAAAATATTTTTTTTTCTCTCAGTCGTTGATCATCAACGTTGTTCACCGACCTTCCAATTTGTCATTAAAAATTATTATTTCCAGAGTAAATTTTACTGTTTTTAAAGTAAACTTTTCTAATTTTCGTAAAGAAATTTTCTTGGGAAGTAAATAAAAGATATTTTGGAAATAACAATTTTGAATAGTAAATTTTACTATTTTGGAGGATTTTACATTTTTTGGAGGACATTTTACTAATTTTTACTGAAATTTACTTCGGGTATAGTGAAATTCATGGAATTTGAAATTAAAAGCAGCGTCTAAGAAAAAATTCGATTTATAGTTTAGAAAAATTGGAGAAAATAACAATTTCTACTATTAAATTTAACTATTATTATAGAAAATTTCACCCTGACTCAAAGAAATTTTACCAATTTTTATACTGAAATTTACTTCGGATGTAGTAAAATTAATAAGATTTTAAAACAAAAGCAGCGTTTTAACAGAAATTTAGATTTAAAATTTAGAAAAATTGCAGACAATAACAATTTTTACTACTATTAAATTTTAATATTATTATAGGAAATTTTACATATATTCGAAACAAATTTTACTAATTTTTACTGAAATTTACTTCAGTTATGGTAAAATTCAAGGAATTTTAAAACAATAGCAACGATCTTACAAAAGTTTCAATTTAAAATTTAGAAAAATTGCAGACTACGGAAAAAGATAAAAATAAAATTATTAATAATTAATGAAAAAATTGAATAAAAAATTCTAATGTAAAAAAGCTGCAATTAAGAGAAGAAGTAAGAAAGTTTTTTAAAAAATTGCATTCGCTATGATACAATAATTGTTTAATTAATTTGAAAAATCATTTTGTTTCAAACTAATTCCCCATTTGAAAAATAAAAATCCTCTTTTTTACTTAATATTATGTGTGAAAAAAAATCACTGTGATTCCTGTTATAATAAATTGAAAATGAAGAAAGATTAAAAAGTACTTTAAAAATGAAAGAATAAAAAAATACTTGAAGGAAGAAAGGTTAGAGAAATACTTCAAGGAAGAGAGAATAGAGAAATAATTATATTTCTTATTAAAAAAAAGAATTAGGGATGTTCATTAATAAAAAATACTTCCTAGTTTTCGTTTTTATAATAATAATTTGATTTATTAGTTTTCTAAAAATTATATGTTGGCGATACGGTCGACGGTTTTAATCAATGAAAATGAATCTGACTACAAGAAATGTTCGAGTAAAAAAAAAGTTAGCGCAAGTCGATTTTAATTGTTCTTCTTTTTAATGTTGCGTATTCTTTGGAATATAAACATAATTATGTATAAATTATGATTCACTCAGATAAAAATTATGTTTGATTCAAGTACTTTATTTTGTTGTATAAATTTTTGTTTTTACACTCAAAAAAACAAGGTAACCCATGAAATTTTTTATTTGTTGCAAATAAATTTTATTTGGTTCCAATAAAATTTTGTTTTGTTCAAATCAAAATTTGTTTAGGTCAAATAAATTTTATTTGATTCGAATAACATTTTGTTTAGTTTAAAAAATATTTTGTTTAGTTCAAATGACATTTTATTTCGTTTAAATAAAGAATTTTTTGAACCAAATAAAAATTTGTTTGATTCCAATAAAGTTTTGTTTAGTTTGAAAAAAATTTTTATTTGGTTCAAAGAAATATTTGTTTCATTTCAATAAAATTTTGTTTGTTTCAAACAAATTATATTAAGTTTTAAATAAAATTTTGCTTGGTTCCAATAAAATTTTGTTTGGTTAAAGTAAATTTTATTTGGTTCAAATAAATTTCATTTAATTTAAATCAAATTTTTTTTGGTTCAAGTAACATTTAATTTGGTGCAAATAAAAATTTGTTTGGTTCCAATAGAACTTTGTTTGGTTCAAATAGAAATTTGTTTGGTTCCAATAAGAATTTGTTTGGTTCAAATAGAAATTTGTTTGGTTCCAATAAGAATTTGTTTGGTTCAAATAGAAATTTGTTTGGTTCCAATAAAATTTTGTTTCGTTCAAATAAATTTTATTCAGTTTAAATAAAATTTTTTTTGGTTCAAATAACATTTTACGTGGTATTTCTGTGGGCATAAGTTATTCTAAATAAAGTTTGTTTATAACCCAAATAAATATTTACTTGATGGAAATAAATATTTGGTTCAGTTTAATAAATTTTGCACCAACTGGAATTATTTAGTCATTTGAAGTAATCTTTTAGTTGAATCAAACAAATGTTTCGTTAACTGTGTAACACTGCCTTTATTTTTTTTTTATTCAAGAAAATTTTGGTTATTTCAAACAAATTTTTTTCTGAGTGTTGGGTATACTGTATTTATGTACAGAAAAAATTAACTATCGTGTCAAGAAATTTTTTTAATGCTTTTCAGTAGAATTGATTTTTTTTTTTTTTTTTGCAAAAAGAAAATTAGGTTTAGATTAGAGTAGATTTAGATTTGAATTATTCGAATATAAATATTCGAAAATAGAATAGAATATTGGAAAATTTGAATTATTGTCACTGCGAAAGATTCCCTTTTTTCAGATTAACTATTATAAATATCTACAAGCATGTGACATTTTTTTTTTGTTTTCATTGCGCGCTTTTAGGGATTATTTGACTTTCTAAAAGATATCACAAGTTTGTGAATTTTAATTATTATAATATATAAAAATGATGTGCAGGCATTCGACCATTCTTAGAATTTTCAGCGACGATCGCTGGTTAGTGTAGATTTTTTTTCTTTTTTTGCGGTTTTTTTTCTTTTTAATCATTACAAGTTCAGTCTATGAGATTAAATACAACGTCAAAATGGCAGTGCTTTAACTGGCTAACATCAAAATCTCACACGTTTACTGGCAAGAGTTTCTGTGCGAATCAAAAATTTTTGTTTTGGCAAATTTTAAAATTTGTGAAAATTATTTATTAGTATTATTATTATTTTTATTACTATCATTATTATTAAAGACTAATTATCTCAATTATAATTGCGTAATAATTTTGTACACTGTAATTTTGTCTCTAAATTTCGATAAAAAAGTATTTTCTATGAAAAAATGGGTTTAAAAATTTGTTTATTATTTTGAAAAGAATTTTTGAAAATTCACTGAAAACAGGTTTTCTTTCTTTAATTATATGATAAATAATTAGTTATTGAATAGGTTATTGAAAAGTTCACTTTTGACTTTTTTTTTAATTTTGAATTTATTTTTAAGTATAAGGAGCACAGAAAAACTTTTAAAAAATTTTGTTGTACGCCTGTTGGATTCGGATGATTTGCCAAATGCACCATTTTTATGACAGAAAAAATTGTCCTTTACTCCTATAGTCCTGTTAAAATGTTTTTTTTTAATTTCATTCGCCAAGAACACTCATACGTCATTTAAATTGCAACAAATAAGAATTCGCTAGAAATCAAAGTTGTGTAATGTACAATAAACCAATGAGACTTTTTTTCTTTTCTTTTTTTTAATATTTGTAGTCGCTACAATCCGCCTCGAGATTTCGATTCTTAGCGAATTCGAGCATTTAAAAAAAAACACAGGCACAAAATGGAGAGCACACGATCGATATGTGTGATCCATGATCGATGATTATAGTCTTATGTACACGGAATTCGATTTTTTTTTACAGAAATAAATAATAATTTTTTTAATAAATAGATTACTAGATTAATAGGTCGTTTTAGGACTCGCAGCTTCGATTCTGCCCGACTTTGATTATTTGACTTTTGTTAAAAATAATTTTACTTTCTTTATTTTTATTTTTATTATTAATTATTAATATTAATATTAATATTATTAATATTTTTATTATTAATATTATTATTATTTTTTTTTAATTGTCCCCTGTGTCGTAAGGAAGACAAACGGAAATAAGTAAAATTTTTTTTCGACAATTTTATTTCTTTGGGCCATATTATTACTATGTCTTTTGTTTTTTTCCTCGTAAAATTGATGTTACATGTTTCATAATAATCTTATGTCATAATTGCAAATTAATAATTATTAACAAATATTAATAATTAAATTATTAACAATTAACAATTAAATTATTAACAATTAATAATTAAATTATTAACAATTAACAATTAAATTATTAACAATTAATAATTAAATTATTACCAATTATAATTAAATTATTAACAATTAATAATTAAATTATTAACAGACAATTATAAATGACAATAATTATTAAAAGTGTTAATTAATTATTTACAACTATTCAGACAGAATTGAAATATTAAAAAGTAGAGAAATAATCCTTTTGACAACATTATATTATTTGTTTTTTAATTTGGAAAAACTTTTTAGTATTTTTGAGAATTTTAATTTTCAAGTTTTAAATTTTTTTTTTAAAAATAGGTTTATTTTTTTTTCTTGCGATACAAAATTGAAAAGAACTTTCAACAGTGAATTAAGAAACAAAAGATCTCTCTACTTTTTTTTCTTTTGATTTTTGAATTTTTATGTGACATGTAACACGTCTCAAGAGTGAAAAATGGAAATAGAAAATCAATTATTTTTTACAGCTATAGAATTTAAAGTAACTATACTGTTAACTGATGTTATCGAAATGTTTTTATTCCTCATTGGTGTTTGATAATCATGATTCATTTAAATAATTGGGAAGAATATACTTATTTAATATTATATCCTGATGATGAAAAAAAAATGTGACATTTCTAAAGAGATCCTGATCTCTGAACTTTTACTTTCCATGTGACTCAAATCTTTGGAATTCCCTAAATTTTAATTTTAATCTCTTATTATTTATTATTTTAATTTTTAATTTTAAATTTAATTTTACTATTTTTTAATTATTTTTTCTCTTTTTCATTTTACTTTTCTAAGAATACTTCACGGTTCGTCACGACATTTATAACCCTAAAATAGTAATTTTTTGTTTTCTTTTTTAAAAACAAAAGTTTGTTTTTGAGAAATTCCATACTTTTAGGTACTATTTTTTTTAAAGTAAATTTTTTTATTTTACGCGTAATTAATTATAATTGCGGAAAGTAATATGGTTTTTTGAAGAATTAGTATTTTTTGAAGATTAAGTGATGAATTTTTCTATTAAGGAAATATTGTACTAAGTTTTAGGAGAAAAATTCTTTTGTGTTGAATTTTTGTTTATATTGTACTAATTTTTTGAAAATAATTTTTCAAATTAATTTCTCTTCGGGCACATTATTGTCACAATCATCGCAACTCGCGAGTGCTGCGAGATTCTAATCTCAAAGACCTTTTTCTTTTTTTTTTAATCTTAATACCTAACTTTAGGACGAGGTTGTTGCGCAAATATTTTATAATACAACGAAAAAATACTCTTCGTTTGAAAGAACTCTCTTTAAGTTTGTGGAAATTTTTTCTGTAATTTTTCTACTATATATTCGGTAGGGAAAAAAATCATTCGAATTGAAGTATGGAATATTTCTATTTTCGCCATTTTCTTGAAGTTCACAACGTTTATGATTTTCGTTTAAAAATGTTTTTACAAATTTTTTTAATCAATTATATTTTATGGTTTTTCTTAGCAAATTTTTGTCACAAATTTTCTTAATTAACTATTTTAGGTTTGCGACAGTTCAGGAAAATTAGAAAAATGGTAATTTTATCAATAGTTCTGGAAAAAAAATTTAAATTAGTAAAAAAAATTCTGGTTCGTGTCATTCAGGGATCTTTAAAATTATTAGAAACTTTAATAATTAAATTAATTAGTTAGAAAGTTTAATTTTTCTTCACCTTTTGAAAATTTTAAATCTCCAATTTCAAAAGGAAAATTTTGAATTTTTTTCCCTTTCTAACAAAAATTATTAAGATTTAGAGAATTTTAGAGTTGAATTTATTTTAATGATCCCCAAGTTTTGAACGTTCTAAAGAACGAAATATTTTTTATTAAAGATATTTTTATAAATTACTAATCACAAAAAATTTAAAAACTGAAATATTTACGGTTAGAAACTCAGTTATTAATTTTTTGGATAGTGACGCAAAATAATTGCAATAAAAATTTAATTTGTAGAAGAAATAAATAAATTTCGTTCATTTGAACGTTCAGAACTTTAGGATCTTTTATTTTAAATTTTATTCTGGAAGAACCTTTTTAAAATTATTATTTATTAGTGATTTGGCGAATAATTATTCTCTAAATTTATTATTTTATTTATTTTCCTACTTATTATTATTTTATTATTTTAATTAGAAATTCTCAAAATAATTGAATTTTGTAAGAGTTGTTATTGCAGTTTTATAAATAATTGATTCTAAAAGATTTTGAATTAAAATTCTTGAAAATAAGAATAATGAAATAATTTTTACTAAACTTTTTACTAAATTATTTCAAAAATTTTCAATTAGTTGTTTATAAAAATTCAATTATCTTTTAAAAACTACAACTGGAATCTTTTAACTACCAAGTTGTTCAGAATTTTTCATTAAATTTTTAAAAATACTTGAATAAATTCTTCAAAAATCTATAAATTTCAATCTATTTAAAATTTACTTAATAATAAAATTTGTCATTTTAAATCTTTCGAAAGTAATTTTATTAATTAAAAATGAAAATGAGATCAAATTTTTGTAGCAACCCTGATTTTAAAAGAAAATTTTGTGAATAGAAAAATTGTATTATTTTGGGTTAGAAAAATACTTTTTTCCCTGAATTTTTGCATCCTGTTGAGTTGAAGAAGAAATTTGTTGTTTTCAGCATCAAATTTCTTGACAAATTAATACCAAAAAATGTGGTTGAAATAAATTATAATTTGATCACAATTTTTAGTATTAATTTTAATATCTTTGAGAAAATTGGGTGATCATAAACGTTGTGAACTACACCGACGTTCCACACAGCACCGAAACTTTCCTAAAAATTAATTAAAGATTTACTTGCAAACTTCGAAGAATTTAATTGCGCACAGTTTAGTAAAAATTGTGTAAAGATTTAAATGTTCCACTTTAATAAATAATGTTTGTCGTCAAACTTTCCTGAAAATTTAGCTTGAAACTTTCCCGAACATTTAAATTACATTTTCGGCTACGCTTTTATAAGCGAAAGTTTCACGCTAAATATTTATTGAAGTGGGACATTTAAATCTTTACACAATTTTCACTAAACTTTGCAAATAAATACTTCGAAGTTTGCAAGTAAATCTTTAATAAATTTTTAGGAAGGTTTCGGTGAGTGCTGTGTGGTTTTATTCTCAGCGATTTTTAAAACAATGAGTTAGGGCCAGTTTCACCAACTCCGATTAAAAGTTAATCAGTGGTTAAAGTTATTTTAACCGCCCACGATTGGTCGGTTAAGGATTTAATCATTGATTAACTGTTAATCGGAGTTGGTGAAACTGTCCCTAAATGGAAATTGATTAAAATTAATTAAAGGAAATCTTTGATTAAAAGAACTAATTGATTTAAAATTGATAGAATGAACACATTGATTAACAACATTAACACATTGATTATTATCTAAATTGAAGAATAGTGATTAAAAAAACTGGAGAGTTCTCAAATGAAGAATATTATTTTGCAGTGTATCGAGCGCAAAAAGCTTACATATATAATCGAAGGTGCCAATTTTTATGTACACATGTGTTAAACGGAGGGATATAAACAATACGTAGTCTCACATGGCCAGTCTTCTCGTTGAGTCTTTCAACTTACCAGCCTTGATCAACCTCATAGTCCTTGGTGTACTGATGGTGGCGATGGTATCATCGTCATTTACTTCAGCTGAAGAGCCACTTATCGTAATGCCTCCGTATTCTAATGAGGAATTGGAAATTTCCTCATTCGAATAAGAGGCATCGAATTGATCATCTTCAGCTGAATCAAGTGGCGATGAAAGTTCGGATAGTGTTGCGACAGCAGCAGCCCTCGATTGGGTTGAACCAGAGGTGACCTTGACTGATGAGCCGGAGACGATCGAAGGAAGCTTAGTGGCATCAGCAGAAACTGGATCGACAGATGATCCTGTGGTTGAGGAACCAGGTGACCAGGAAGAGGGCGATGTCGATTGTGGCTCCTTTGGCACCATTGTTGTTGTTGTTGTTCTGCCCGGAAGTTTCTTCTTGGCCTGCAGAGAGGTCCTCTTAAACCCAGGGGGCTTTTTCTTTCCGTTCATGCTATCAGGCTTTTTTTCTTTCTCGTCTTCGTGCTCAGCGAGATTCGGTTTTTTCGTACTTGGCTGTTTCTTACCCTTCTTTGATTCCTTCTGCTGCTGCTGCTGATGCTGGTGATGGTGGTGATGCTGCTGCTTGGAGGAAGGCTTCTCCATCCGTGACTTCCGCTTCTTGGAGGCTGCATCCATTGCTTGACGTC
Organism: Leptopilina heterotoma; assembly: GCF_015476425.1. Taxonomy (NCBI): domain Eukaryota; kingdom Metazoa; phylum Arthropoda; class Insecta; order Hymenoptera; family Figitidae; genus Leptopilina; species Leptopilina heterotoma. The sequence continues at coordinate 667,320 of NW_025111206.1, forward strand.
GACATACCTCATCACTGGCGGCACCCTCGCAGGACCTCTTGGACTCGGGTAGACCCTCACTGCTGTTGGCAGAGTCGACGTGATGCTCGCACTGGGGACCGGGACTCTCGTCCTCGCGACACTTGCGTTTTCGTTTCCTTCGCTTTTTACGCTTTCGACAACGATAATTGTCGACATTATCCTTCTCGGGCTGGAGAATTCTTGGACAGAGATTCTGTTGTTTGTGTTGATGATGGGCATTGTGCCGATGACGAACATTGTGATGGGTGGCGAACATTCGTCTGTGTAGAGTCTCGACACGATCGGGCGAAACGACCATTGTTAGGACTCGACTGTAGGCTGAGAGCCTGCCTAGATTGTGACCTTTGGCTTGGACCCTTCTTGGTTCACCGTAACGATTAAGGCCGAGGTAGAGAGTTTTTTGATTAGTTGACCATCGCACTGAACTATAGGTATTGTAGTTGTGTTGCTCTATGGTCTCGTTGAAAATGCAGTCCTCTGTGTACTCGTGCTGTAACAGAAGACAAATTTTTCGTTAGTTATACTCTTTTTCGACTTTTGTTTTTTCATTACAATATTTCACGATTAATTTTACAATATTTAACGTATGGTACTATTTCTTAAATCGAGAATTTATTTATCAATTTGTTTACCGAAAATAATAATTCTAAGACTCTAAAAAATTGTCGACCATAAAAATATCGCAAATTAAAGTAAACTAAAAATTGAACTCCGTTTATACTAATTGTTTATATTAATTGGACTCTTTAGATTCAATGTCTGATTATAAATAATTGTAGAATTACAAACATCTTGCTATTCTCCACCTGAGAACGCCAAGGTCACCATTAGATGGCAGGTCAGTCGATAAAATCAGATTTCGCCACCTAGTGGCGACCTTGGCGTTCTCAAGTGGAGAAATTAAACCACCAATATCTTTATTTCTTAAAAACTTTTAATTAATTAAATATTAATTAATTTCAAAATTAATTTTTTAATATATTTAATTCTTTATTAAAAATAGTGGATTTATAGAAGAATTTTAGTTAAAAACATTTAAAAAATTGAATTTTGGAAGAAGTTAAAAATTATTACAGAAATTCAATTCTTTTCAAGAGTAATAAATTGAATTCAATTATTTTTATAAATAATAAAATTCTTGTCCGAAATTCAATTATTTTAAAAAAGTTGAATAAAGTTCTTGGCAAAATTTCAATTATCTTTATAAATAATAAAATTCTTCTCCGTAATTCAATTATTTTAAAAAAATGTAATAAAATTATTAACAAAATTTTAATTATCTTTATAAATAATAACATTCTTCTCCGAAATTCAATTATTTGAAAAAATTTTTCTGAATTCAATGATTTTCAATATCTACTATTTTAATAAAATTTTACAAAAGAATTCAATTATTAAAACAATTTTTAATAAAATTCTTGGCAAAATTTCAATTTTCTTTATAAATAATAACATTCTTCTCCAAAATTCAATTATTTTCAAAAATTTGAATAAAATTCTTACAAAATTTTAATTATCTTTATTTAAAAAAATTTCCCTTAATTCAATGATTTTTAATATCTATTATTTTAATAAAATTTTTTACATGGAGTTAATAATTTTCATAAATAATAAAATTCTTGGTAGAAATTCAAAAAAATTTCAAAAATTTTAATAAAATTGTTGTCAAAATTTCAATTAATTTCAAAAATTTTCCTGAATTCAATAATTTTGTATGTCTACTATTTTAATAAAAGATTTTACAGCGTTTCAACTTATTTTCATAAATATAATAAAATTCTTTTTAGAAATTGAAATTATTTTCATAAATATAATAAAGCTCCACAGAATTTTAATTATTTTTAATGCCATTTTTATTGAATTCCTCGAAAAATGGAATTATTCTTAAAAATTTTATTAAAATTCGTCAAAAGAATTTAATGATTTAAAAAATTTGTTGATAACATTTTTTATGAGAATTCAATTTCAAGAAACATGAAATTAATAAATTATTTATTTTTGTATTTAAATAATTGAATTCTCGAAGAATTTTTTAATAAAAACTGATTTAAAAATGAATTTTAGTTAAAATTTTAAATAAGAATTGAATTTCAAAAGCATTGCAGCGCATGAAGTTTTAGAAATAATTGAATTTTGAAAAGATTTGAAATTAAAATCTTTGAAAACATGAATTTTTTCACACTTTTAGCTAACAATTCTGTAGAATTAATTTTTTTGAAAAAGTTTAATTGCATTTTTTTTTGAAATTATTTGAAGTTTTTATTTTCTAGTATAAAATTGAAGAATTTCCGAATAATGGATGAAATTTCGTAAAATTGAATTGTAAACAAATGGATTTGAAAATTGTTAAAGAACTTTTTCAAAAATTATCAGAAATATAATAATGATTAAATATTTGTTTAAAAATGAAGTTATTGATGGCTTTGATTAATTTTACAATTAGAGAAATCCGTAAATAAATGTAATAGAACTTTTTTTTTGCATATCTAATTATTTTGAGAGTGAATCAGAATATTCTTTAGGGTCAGGGAAAAAGTGAGAATTTTATCTGGAAATCAGAGAAATACAAAATTAAATTTTTTTTGGCAATCCTGGTGCTATTTTTTATTTTTAAATTCAGTCCAAAGCCAGGTGACAGTGATCTTGATCTTTTACTCCCAACAATAGTGGGAATATTTGTTATCTATTAATGCAAAAAAAATGAAATGTTTTTGTTGTTATGAGTAGATGCATTTAATGTGCCATTGACCCGAGGACTGTGAATAATTTTGCGCACCCACACACGGGTGGAATCACCGACGCAATATTCCAAATATTTGCTTTCAATGTTTATAATACTGTTGAGGGATTTATCGTATCGTATTGCCAAGTTGCAATTTCAAACGTGGAAACTTTAAAGGACTCTAAATCAAAACTTCATTTTTTCTTTGGTTGCGGAAATTTTCTCTTTGGTTTTTTCTATTTTTTCTCTGATTTTGTTCTTATTTGCTTTGAATTATTTTGTTGGAAAATAAAAAATTAAAGGAAATAAACAGCAAGAAGTCAAGGGAATAAATAAACAGAATGATTGTAAATAATAAAGAAGTAAATATTTTTTCATTTATTTATTTCGTTGATTTCTTGTTTATTAACTTCCTCTAATTTTTTTTTACTTCATTTCAATGATAGTCATTAAATTTTCATGTCACACAATCATTTAAAAATTATAATAAAAGATAATGAAGAGCTACAGATTTCTAAGACACGACAAACATATCTTTATGTCTTATCAAATTTATATTCTCTATGGGGAAGATATTCGTTAACTGTAAAAACGAAGTGATCTACTAACAAGATAATTTACAATACATATGTAAATCATGTGGATAATAATTATGCACATCCTGAAACTATTTGTATTTAATGGTAGAAAATTATTTTTTTTTTCTAAAATTAGTTGCAAATTGATTATAAATTTTATCTGTTCGTTACATGTATAAAAAGGTGGGAGACGAGTGTTATATTTATGAAGAAGGAAAGCAACATATTTTTAGATTTTCTTTTTTTTTTTGAATGAATGAATGTATGAATGGAATAGTAGAAACAGTAATTTTGAAAAAAAGGTATAAGAGTTAGTGATATCTGATTAAATATATATTGACATCTAATTAGTAAAATGGAAACAGGTTCTTCTTTTATACGACATCTTCCCGAAGTAGAATATTGGATTTCGAATCGAAACGTGTTAACACGTTTCGGCTACTCTCACCATTCAGATCCAGTTCTCGCTGCATTAATTTATGATCCAATTTGCTAAATCGTGAGGATATAACCGACACTTGAGCTAATGATTACAATGAGCCAAAAAGATGGAATAGAGATATTATAAATTGGAAATCTAAGGTTTCAAGTAAAATGTTAATTTTGTGTTCATATTTTTTCTACATGACTATACTTTGTAGCACAAAATATTCTTATCTGACGCTTATGAAAATATGAATATATTTGAAAACTAAACTTGTTTCTATTTTATTTATAATAGGAGAAACAGTTTATAGTTTAACTTTTGCTGTTTACAAAGTTTTAATTATAATTATGGAATTTCTTCGCTTTACTGATAGTGTATTTTCTACTATTTCCGCATAAATAAATTTTACTATTTCCTATGAAGTAAATTTCAGTAATTTTTCAGTTATTTCGTTTAGTTTTTTTTTTTTAAATAGAAAAAATTGTTTGGAACTTGTTCGCATTTTTGATAGCGCAATTTTTATAATATTTCCGGATGAATAAATTTTACTATTTTCGAAGTGAATTTTAGTAATTTTGTAAATTTGACAACTTTTTTTAGATTTAAATATTTTTTATAAATTATTTTTGGGGTTAGGGTTATTTTTTTTCGAATTTTGACAATAATAAAAGTTGCAGGTCAGGAAAATTAGAGAAGTTTATTCAAAATAATGTAAAAATATCAAATTTTTAAAGAAATACTGCAAAAATTATTGCAGAAATTCAATTCTTCTGAAAAATTCAATTATTTTTATATAAATAATAAATTTTTTTTACAGAAATCCAATTTTCTTTATAAATAATATAATAAATTCTTATAAATTCAATTATGTCCAAAAATTAAAAAAAAAAATTCTCGTCAAAATTTCAAGTATCTTTATAAATAATAAAATTCTTCTTCGAAATTCAATTATTTTTAATTTGAATAAAATTCTTGGAAAAATTATTTTAAAAAAATGTAATAAAATTCTACGGAAACATTTAATTATTTTCATAAAGTAATACAAATTTCATAGGAATTCAATTATTTACAAATTTTTTTATAAATTTCTTCGCAAAAATTCAATTATTTTCATAAATAATAAATTTTTTACAGGGATTCAATTATTTTCGTACATAATAAAGTTCTTTTTAGGAACTCAATTATTTTCATAAATACTAAAACTCATCGCTAAATTTCAATTACTTTTAATTCAGTTTTTATCAGATTCCTCGAAAAATGTAATTATTCTTAAAAATTTTATTAAAATTCGTCAAAAGAATTTAATTATTTAAAAATTTGTTGATAAAATTCTTTAAGAGAATTCAGTGAGATTTTTTTTTAAGAGACATTAAAATATTCAATAAATTATTTTTTTTGTATTTAAATAATTGAATTTTCTATTAAAAATTGATTTAAAAATTAATTTCAGTTTAAATTTTGTATATAATAATAATTTAACATTAAAAGCATTATAGCGTGGATTTTTAAAAATAATTAAATTTTGAAATTAATTTTTTTGAAAAAGTTTAATTATTGAATTTTTGTTATATTATTTGAAGTTTTTGTTTTTTAATATATGTTTAATTAAAGAATTTACGAACAATTGAAATTCATGACATTGAATATTGTAAACAAATGGATTTGAAAATTGTCAGAGAACTTTTTCGAAAATTAATTGATTTAAAGAAGAATTTTAGTTAAAAATTCTCGAAAATAATTTATATTTAGAAAAGTTTTAGTGACAATTTTTACCAATAAGTTTCAGTAAAATTGAAATTAAAAATTTGAAAATTTCAATTCATATCATCAATAAATATTTTAATACTTATTTAAAAAAGTTATTAAACTTTTCAATAAAAATTAAAAATTCTAGAATTCTGAATAATTATTTTTAAATTAAATTAACTAAAATAGCAATAAATAATTATGACGACAATAATAATTCGTTTAGTAACAATTTTTTGAGTGAAACACATTTTGAAATGATGAAGTAAAACAAACAGTATTTAGTGATGATAGAATACAAAAAGAATCTTTGAATCATTTAAATGTGGACTAAAGGTAAATATAATTAAGCGAAATAAATCATTTTTAGCATTAATTCAATTAAAATGTTAATAGTGCGGTTTCTAATTGAAAGATACGATTATCGCCCGTTCGTTGAAGATCCAGTTATAAAAATTCGCGATCTTGTGATTGAATTTCAATTCAAAGTGATTTAAATCGATTGCAAACAGTGCAGTGATAAATAAATTTCTTTAATTATTCGTTTTTTTGAATGTTCTATATAAACGAATCCAATTACTAAAATATAATAAATAAGCTTTCTCGGGTTATAAATATAATTTGCTTGCGAATATTAATAAAATTTATTTTTTACAATATAAAATAAATTATTTATTTCATATATATTTTTAATATATATATTTTTTACGAAATATAATAAAATTGCAATATTCGTGTCTTTATTAATAGAATAAAATTACAAATAAGTGTTTCTTTATTAATAAAATGTTTCCTAATTGTCACTGGGATATAAAGTGATTCTTTATATAACTGCGGTAGGAGAGAGGTATGAAAATACGGTTATCCTTTGAAATAGTATAAATTGTTGGAGATAAATTAAATGCTCATAGAACTGTCGTTTCGATTTCCGTTCCTTTTACAGACGAGGGCATTACCAATGCACCAATATAAAGTAATATTTACTATACAAGGCGAGAAATTTAAAGTATTCGTTTTTTTTTGTTCATTACATGAGCGTGGGATATTTAAATTTTAAAAATTCCTAACTAGTTTTCTGATCAGGAATAGGAAGGGTTTTCTCAACATTTTTAAACTATAAAATATTTTTTTATTATAGCATCTCTATATATTTATTATTTGGATTTTTTTCTATTAAATTGAAACTTCTTCAAGTTTTCTTTTTTTTTTGTAGATAAGAAATTTTTTTCCCTCAACAATGCGCGAGTATTTTTCTTCTTGTCTAGTTTATTTGAAATTTATTCAATCGCTTAATTTATCGTTTATTATTGAAATATAAATAAATAAATTATATTTTTCAAATATTTACGTTAATATGGAGACAAATTTACATAATGTAAAGTTATTATTAAGTTAATGCAATATTTTTTGCAAAATAATATTTTATTGGATAAATAAATTATTATTTCCAGAGAAAATATTTTATGGGAAAATTTTTTTAATTGGAAAAATGGATTTACTTTTTTTTCATGTAAAAATTATTAGTGGAAAAAATATTTTGATCTCTTGCGGATTTGTCTCTTGCATGACATATAAATCTTGTCGCCTCTTTAAAAAATAAAATGGGATAAAACATATTTGTTGATAAATCACGGTTTTATAATAAATTGGGAATTTTTTTTCGGGGCATGAATTTAAAAAAAAAAGGGATGTGTGGTGCTTCTTCGGTGGATGGGGAAATTAAAGGACATAGCAGTGGGTAATAATTGATGCTTCACGTGTTCAGTTATGTTATAAAGAGAGAAAAAAGTGAAAAATTTGTTGAACGTGCTTGGAAACAACCCCATTTCGAGTGCAGTTATATGTGCGAGAGTCAGTATACTTTCTGAGGTTACTAATGTAATTTTTTTATTTATAATATATGTGTATGTGGTCGTGCACCCAGGAGAGGTTAAAGTGCCGACATACGTAACTTTCTAATGAGACTCTTCCTCTGTCATATACATTTATATATATACAAAACGAAGCCGGATAAATCGACCCCCATATAAAATAATACAGACATTTACTTATTGATACATCTCATATCCGACATGATTATTGCTGACGCTTTCTTTTTTATTTCATTGATGCAAACTGAGGTCAATGTCAAACTGTTTTTTATTTGAAAATTGTCTTCAATTATTGTCGTTGGGTGAAGAAAAAAGATGTGGAAGAAAATTTTAGAATTTTGGAATTTGGAATTTTTCTATGAATTATATGTTTTATGTTCGTATTAAATTAACGAAATTTCTATATTTCTTCTAGAAATTATGTTCAAAATCTTTTTTAAATTCTCGTCAAAATTTCAATTATTATCTTTAGAAATATTAAAATTCTTCTCAGAAATTCAATTATTTTCAAAAGTAATAATATTCTTCGCAAAAATTAAATACTGTTCAATATCTTCTATATTTTCATAAAATTTACAAAAAGAATTTAATTATTTTAAAAAAAAAATTTAATAAAATTCTACAAAAACTTTAAATTTTTTTCAAAAAATAATAAAAATTTCACAAGAATTTCATTAATAACAAATTTTTTTTATAAATTTTTTCTCAATCATTCAACTATTTTCATAAATAATAAAATTTATACGGGGATTCAATTATTGTCGTAAATAATTATTTTCAATAGAATTTTTATCGAATTCCTCGAAAAAATTCTTAACAATTTTATTAAAATTTGTCCAAAGAATTTAATGATTTAAAAATTTGTTGATAAAATTTTTAATGGGAATTGAATTTCAAGAAACATTCAATTAATTATTTATTTTTGTATTTAAATAATTGAATTCTGGTAGAATTTTCTCATAAACATTGAATTAAAAATAGATTTCAGTTAAAATTTTAGATTATAATAATTGAATTCTTTCGAAGAATTTCATTAAAATTTTTTAAATAATTGAATTTTATTGACACATTTTTTTAAAATTGTCTTAAAAATAATTGAATTTCTACTAAAGAAGTTTTATCAAAACTTTTTAAAATGTTTGAATTTCTGCTAAAATTCTGATATTTTTGAAAATAATTGAATTCCTGCGAAGAATTTTATTAAGACTTTTGAAAATAATTGAATTTCTGCAAAGATTTTTATTATTTTACGAAAATATTTAAATTCTTGAGAAAAATTTTATTAAAATTTCTGAATGTATAATTGAAGATTTGCTAAGAATTTTGTTATTTTTAATTTATGCCAAGAATTTTATTAAATTTTTTTTTAAATAATTGAATTCCTGTTAATTTTTTATAAGAATTTAATCATTTTTGAAAATTTTAATAAAATTCTTCGCAAGAATTCAATTATTTTCATAAATAATAACATTCAATGCAGAAATTCAATTATTTTTAATAAAATTTTAATCGAATTTCTCGAATAATGTAATTATTCTTAAAAATTTCATTAAAATTCGTTGATAGAATTTAATTATTTGAAAATTTGTTGATAACTATTTTTAATGGGAATTGAATTTTGAAACGTTCAATTCTTCAAAAAAATAATTTATTTGCATTTTGTTTGTATTTTAATTGAATTCTAGTAGAATTTTCTAATAAAAATTGATTTTCATTTCATAAAAATGAATTTCAGTTAAAATTTAAGATAATAATTGAATATTAAATGCAATAGAGCGTGAATTTAAAAAAAATAATTGAATTTTGTAATTAATTTTTTTGAAAAAGTTTAATTGCTTTTTTTAAATATTATTTTTAGTTTCTATTTTCTAATATTTATTTAATTAAAGAATTTACGAATAATTGAAATTTCGTAAAATTGAATATTGTAAAGAAATGAATTTGAAAATTGTCAAAGAATTTTTTCGAAAATTATTAAAAATAATCGATATAAAGAAGAATTCTAGATAAATATTCTTAAAAATAAACAGTCGATTAAAATTTTTTGAAAAAATTTAAATGTTCCAAAATTCTATAAGAAATAATTTAATTTTTAAAAGAATTTTATTGAAACTAAATTTTAAAGAATATTTCAGTTTTATTTTTTCAAGATAATTGAATTTTTATAAACAAGTAATTGAAATTTTCAATTTAAATGAAATTTCCTTTAATTCTGCTAAAAATAATTTGAATTCTATATTATGAAGTATTTTATTGAAATTCTTGAAAATAATCTCTTTTTTTGAATGATAATTCAAAAAATTGTTCATAATTTTTATGAACAATTATTAAAATTTTTGTGAAATAATTGAATTTTCCGAAAATTCTACTAAAAATAATTGAATTCTTTTGAAGAATTTTATTATTGAAATTTTTAAAAATAACCGAGGGAAGTTAACCACTTTAAATATTATTTATTTTTCAGTTCTGCTTTTTTAAGATAATTGAATTTTTATAAATTAGTAATTGAATTTTTTTTTAAATAATTGGAATATTCTAAAATTCTATTATAGATATAAAATAATATTTTTATCACTCGGTCATGTTTATTTATTATAAAATATGAAGATAACGATCACTCCGAGTCAAATATTAAAAATAATTGAATTTTGTTAAAGAATTATATATTGAAATTCTTGAAAATAATCGAGAGAAATTTGCCATGTTAATTTCTAAGGTCTTAAAATATTTTACTTGTTTATTTATTTTTAATGCTTTCTGCAATTTTTGAAAATATTTGGTCATTTAAGAAATTTTTGGGAATATTTAATAAATTGCATTTTTCATTTGCGAAAATTTCCTTTTTTTTGTAATTGAAAATTAGTCTTTGATAAATTGCAATTTTTCTATATAGTGATGGATAAATTGTAATTTTTCTTAGTTGATTTTATTGCTGATTATAGACAGTCGGAAAGTTCTCTGATGTTCGCATGTTGATAGCAGTTTGCCGAGCGGAAGAATGTAATTAGGTGAGAGGTGTTAAAATAACTAGTCAAGTTCAATTAATTAGTGGCGTTTGATTACATTGCTTTCTTTGAAATCGAAAGTCTGATATTTCTCCCCCAGTTTTCGAAATCGAGAGTTTCGAGACTATGTTCTTTTGACGAGTTTCTTTAAATTTTTTTGAAAATAATGTTTTCGAAGTAAACTAGTTTCGATTGTTTATCGAATTCATCCTTAAGAAAAATGTTTCACCACCTGAAAACTGTTTTTCTCACTAGCAAAAGAATTTTTTTTCCCAATCAGAAAGCCATTAAAATGAATTTTCTTTCATGTCATACATCTCATCCCCAAAATTCTTTACATCGATAAAGATCAAAGTGGACATTTGAGATGACGATAATAGACCGTATAGTATATCAAAGGCACTACATCAAAGTATCAAGATTATTACTTTTATCACTGATTCTCCTCCCGAGATAACACCTGAAAAAATTTCACAGTGATTAAATATTCATCTAAAGCATATAATTAAGTTGAGGAATAATTTGAATGTTTTCTTTTTTTTTCTTCATTCTGCACAAAAAGCAAAGAGGGGGGGCCACACGCGATGTAATGCATCTCTCAATTCTCCTCCCGGTTTTCGTCTAAATCGTGTAAACCATTCCTTAGAGGATCAAAGGAGTACGAGCGCAGAATGTCAAGAGGGGTGGAGAATTCGTCCCAAAGGACGAGATTCTTTCGGCCTTGTGAACGAGATCACGTAATTGGGTCGTGATCTCCCTTTTCACTCTTCTATTTGTCGGCATAATATCATCTTATTCCGAAAGTCTTCCAATTTTTTTTTTTTTCTTTTTCAAGGGAGGAAAAAAAAGATTTCCTCTAGTTTGAATCCTGAACGAAAGGGGATCCTTGTGGTAAATCACGTCTGTTAGTGAAACATACGAGGGGCCTAACTTTTCGTTTAAAAGTCCAAGCAATACACCTACGCTTATTTCAAAAGTCGAAAACGAATGAAGTTCGGCCCCGCAGTGTGTGATGTATTTCAAAGAACATGTAGGAAAAAAAATTGGATATAAATCTCGTTATCGTTGAATGCTACCTTGTGTATTCAGTTGCGAATATTTATGGTTATTGAAAATTTAGAAACGCCTACTTGTATTTTATATTATCTTTCAAAACAACTAAGATCGTAGTGTCGCAATTAATTCCCTAATTCGATTAAAGGCGCCTCTCTCTCTTCTTTTTCCTTTTCTTTCGTGTCAAGAGATTTGAAGCAAATTGCCATTGGTGTTAAGAGATCGTAAATCTCTCTATTTCGTTACTCTCGACTATCTCTTATTTTGGAAGATTCCTTTTTCGCTAATTTCGACCATTCCACTGTATAGACGAAGATTTATTTTCGTCTCGCCTTTTTCAGTTTGTATTTGTATTTATGCTTTGACAGTGAATTTTGAAGCTGTAAAAATAATATCTTGGGACAAATTTTACTTTGATGATTCATAATAAATTTTCAAACTCTCAAGAGCACTATTTGTATGTGTGCTTGAATAACAATTGCGTCTAAAGCTTTATTCTAGTTCCTGAAAGTTTAATTCATGTTGAGTGTAATTGTGAAACGGGAAATTTCAACAAGATTGCGCCAGACCTTGCACTCATGTATAAAATAGACGATAAATTGACCAACGAACGACAGACTCATGACCACAGGAATTCCTAGTGAAAATGAAGAAGACTACTCTCTATTTTGGGCACATGTCTGGTTTCACTAAAAGACTCTATTAGAAACGACAATTGCACATATTTGCCGAATTTAAATACATAATAATAATAATTATTATTGTTAAATTAATTTTTTGTAAAATTAATTAAACAACGGTTCACCTAATTAGAACAATAATTATTATTATAGTCGTTGAAAAAAATTAATAATCGTTTCTCTATTATAATTTTTATTTTCTAAATTAGGGGTGCTGGAAAAAATTTAAATGTTTTTTCCTGACTTCCAGAGAGACTTTTCACTTTTCCCTGAACTTATAAAAAAATATTTAAAGAGAGTTCAATTATAAAAAAAAAGGTTAATATTTAGAAGCAAAAATTTAAAACTTTAAGGGTATCTACCTGTTTTTAATTGTTGCGTCACAACTTTTCTCTCGATTTTCATAATCCACAAGTTTTGAACGTTCAAATAAACGAAATATTTAATAAAAATATTTTCATAAATTACTGATTCAAATAAAAATTAAAAATAAAATTGAACATATTTAGAAATTTTATAATTAATTTTTTTGATGGTGATGAAAAAATTCATTATAATAAAAATTTATTTTGTAGAAGAAATAAATAAATGTTGTTCATTTGAAAATTCAGAAGTTTGGAATCATGATTTTCAAAAATTCCAATAGTTTAAAAAAAAATTGAAAAAATTTCGATTATTTCGATAAAATTTATTAATTTCTATATAAAAAATTTAATTATCTTTAAAAAATAAAACTGAAATTCTTCAGATTTAATTTTAAAGGATTTACCATTACAATTTTTATTAATTCGTTAATTTTAAGAAAATTTAAATTTAAAATATTATTTAAAAAATTGAAGTTTCGAAACATTTTAAACAAAATTTTTAAAAATGAACTTTTTAAATTATTCAAGTTCTATTTTTTAAAAATAATTGAATTTTCATAAACAAGTAATGAAATTTTTTGAAATAATTGAAGTTTCCTAAAGTTCTTTAAAAAATAATTAATGTTTTTATTCAATTTTATATTAAAATTCTTTATAATAATTAAGGAAATGTTTGCTAAATAAATTTTTCGCCATATTTCAGTATAATTTTTTTTAAAAATAATTCGATTTTTATAAATAAGTTAATATTTTTTTGAAATAATAGGAATTTTCTAAAATTCACTATATTAATTTTTTAAAATACTTTAGTTCTATTTTTTGAACGTAATTGAAAATTTTTATAAGCGAATAATTGGAGTTTTTAAAATAATTGAAATTCCCCAAAATGATTGTAAAAATTATTGAATTTTTTAAAGGTTTTTATTGAAAGTTCGTACATTAATTTTTAAAAATATTTCACTTCTTTTTTTAATGATTGAAAATTTATAAACAAGTAATTAAAATTTTCGAAATAATTGAAAATTTCAAAAATTTAAACTTGAATTCTTCTAAAGAACTTTATGAAAATGTTTTTAAAGAATTGAATTTTTCTGAAGAATTTTAATAAAATTTTCAAGAATAATTGCATTTTTTGATGAATTTATTTAAAATTGTATTAAAAATAATTGAAATTAAATTAAATTAATTAAATAATTGAATTCCTGTGAAAATTTTAATATTTTTGAAAATATTAGATAAAAATAATAATAATAATAATAATAATAATCAAAAATTTCCCAAAAGAATTCAATTACTTAAATAAATTTTTTTAATAAAGTTCTTCGCAAGAATTCAATTAAAATTGTGCTGAAAGTAATTGAATTCTTCTAAAGTGTTTATCACAATTATCAAAAATAAGTGAATTCAATCAACAAATTTTGTTAATTTTTTAAAAAATAATTCAATTCCAATAAAAAATTTTATTCAAATTGTATTGGAAATAATTTAATTTTTCCGAAGAGTTTTTTTAATAATTATGCAAATTATTGAATTCTTGCATTGAATTTTATTAAAAATTTTTGAAAATAATTGAAATGTTACAAAAAATTTCAATAAAATGTTTGAAAATAATTAAATTCTTTCAATAAATTTAATTAAAAGTGTATTGAAAATATTCATTAAATTCTAATAAACAAACTATTCTTAAATTTTTTCTAAAAATTTGATGTCATTTGAAGAATTTCAATAAAATTTTTAAGAATAATTGCATTTTTAAAAAGGAATTCATTTAAAATTGTATTAAAAAATAAAAATAATTGAATTTTTGCGACGAAGTTTATTAAAATTTTTAAAAATAATTGGATTCCTGAGAAGAATTTTATTATTTATAAAAATAATTGAATGCTTGCGAAGAATTTTGTAAAAATCTTTCTAAATAATTGAATTTCGAAAAATTTTCGAAAATAATTGAATCGTTTGAAAGAATTTTATTCAAATTTTGAAGAATAATTTTTTTATTTCAACTATTAATAAATTTAAAATAGTACAAATTCTCAAACACAGAAAAAGTATAACTTTTAGTGTTTAAAATCTGAAAAAGTATCCAAATAGTAGCAAATTGTAAAAAAAAAGTAGTAAATGGTTCTAGTAGATGAGTAGGATGGCTGACAGTTAAGAGACAAAACTTAAAAATTGAATGCGAACCTGTCATGATACGATTGATATTAGATGTACACTTTTCATGTACCATATCATATTCTCTAATGCGGAAAGTAAAAATTTTTTCCTCACTGCCCTTGACATTTTATCGAAAATGAAAAATAACGACAAAATACATTAAAGTAACATGCGTGTTCCCTTTAAGCAGTCCATACTCATAAATCGACGAAGCGTGCGGAGAATATGAGTACAAGCACCTCTTCTTATTATGTGTCATTGCCATGCAAATAAACCCACCGCCCGCGTTGCCTCGACTCGCATTTCCATACATCGCGAGGCGCCCCATAGATATATTGTCCGCGGATATCTCGTCGATCCTCATGTCTGACTGATTCTCATTATACATACGCGTACATATGCAGTCACACTGATTTCAAACAGAAATCTCGTTTCTTCATTTTTTTTTTTTTTTGTTTTTGAATACATTTTGGTATTTTACTTTTTTTTGCTGAAAATTTGAGAACCCCCGCGAGAACTGGCTAAAGTTACTGCTGCGGAGCAACGAAAAGAAAAGAGAGAGAGAGAGAAAGAGGATACTTGCCAGGATTATTTAGTGACCATTCCAACGCCCACTATTCACCTTAGAACGTGTGTGCGGTGGGTTGAAGATTTTCGATTCAGCCACCGCTTGTGTGTTGTATTTATATTGTCCGCAATAACTACCACCTATCATAATATTTGTGCTCATGTCAACGAGTTGAATTATGTTGTTACCATAAGGATGAGTCACAGGATCAAATGCAGATTGCTTATAATCTTGTTGTATTATTTTATTCGCGTTGTGAATTGAGTATATTTCCTGAAGATTGTTTCATATTTTATTGTAGTGGATTTCTGTGTTTTTAAAAGAAGCTGTATACTCACTTTTTTTTGGTTGAGGAATTTTTTTCTGTAATTTAGAATTTTTTAGGTTTTCTTTAATTTTAGTGCAAATTTTATATGTCTGTATCAAAAAGACTTCTTTTGAGAAAATTTATTTATTAAAATTATTCTTAACAAAAATTTGTTCAAATAATAATTCATAAAACTAAATATTATTAGAAAAAACATTCGTGAAAGTAAAAATTATTCTAAATAAAAGTTTGTTTAAATAATGATTCGTGAAGGTAAAAATTGTTCTTAATAAAAATTGTTTCACATAAAAATTATATTCTAAATAAAAATTTGTTCAAGTAAAAATTATTCTATATGAAAATCCAAATAAAAATTTGTTTAAATAATAGGTAATTCGTTCAAGTAAAAATTATTCTAAATCAAAATCTAAATAAAAATTTGTTTAAATAATAGATAATTCGTGAAAGTAAAAAATTGTCCTAAATAAAATTCCGCGAATGTAATAATAATAATTCTAAATCAAAATTCGTTCAAGTAAAAAATATTCTAAATCAAAATTTGTATAAATAATAATTTGTGGAAGTAAAAATTGTTCTAAATACAAAATTCGTGAAAGTAAATATTTCTTAAATTAAAAATTTGTTCAAATAATTTGTTAAAATAAAAATTGTTCTAAATACAAAGTTCGTTCAATAAAAATTATTCTAAATAAAACTTCGTTTAAATAATAATTCGTGAAAGTAAAAAGGGTTCTAAATAAAAATTGGTTGAAGTAAATATTTCTTCAAATAAAAATTCGTTCAAGTTAAAATTATTCTAAATAAAAATTTGGTTAAATAATAATTCGTGAAAGTAAAAATTGTTCTAAATAAAAATTATTATTTATAATATTATTATTATTATTAATAATAATTCTAAATAAATAAAAAATAAATAATATAATAATGAATAAAAATTCCATCAAATAAAATCCAACCACCAGGAAATAAACATTTCTTAAAATGCCAGGTGTTTAAGAAAAATTGTCACGAGATTTTTTATGGATATTTTAAACGTTCTTTAAGAAGCACTGAACCTTTTAAAGAAAATTTAATTAATTTATACCGCATAGAGAGTTAATGAATTGGGATTTTTTTTTCTTAAATTTTTCTGTAGTTCTTTAAAAAGTAATGTATTGTTTTAGTTTTTTCATCATTTCTCCATAAGGTGCATCTTTCTGGAAAATCAGTGTCGTCCTTTATTCTTGACTTCGTTAAGTGGAAGTTAATAGTATTTATGTGATTGTTTCCTCGATAAGAACATCGGCCAATTAATTTACAAAGCAGCTCACGTTTTAGAAATCAACCCCAACTAACTTTTGTTACGACATCTACGAAATATGTATTTTCTTCTTCTTCTTCTTTTTCCTCTTTTTTTTTACTTTTTCTTCTTTATTTCCCAAGTTGAAAATTCGAAGGAAGAAAAAAAGATGTTCGAGGTTAAAAACAATGAGATACAAATTATTATTATTATTATTTTTATGATTATTGTTATTATAATTTTATATATGAGAATTTAATCACATCTTACTCTCTAAATTGAATTATTAAAAAAGTTTATTAATTTAAATTAGTGACTGACTTTCTATTTTTTAATTAGTAAATTTTACTAATAAATAGTAATTTCCACTGAGTTATTAGTCAAATTTGCCAATTTGAAGATAAAAAGTCTGTAACTAATTAAAATTAGTAAACAATTTTTATGAATTCAAATTAAGATCAAATTTCTTTGATAATTAGACACGAAAAAAATTTTAGCTAAAGCAAAAAAAAATTTCATTAGCATAAAATTTATTTGACATAAATATCAATTTGACATAAAATGTATTTGTTATAAATTTCATTTGACGTGAAATTCATTTGTTATAAATTTCATTTGACGCAAAAATTCATTTGTTATAAATTTCATTTGACATAAAATTTATTTGACATAAACTCAATTAGCATAATTTCTATTTGACGCAAAAATCACTTGATGTTAAAGACCCTGCAGGATTTTTAGTTTAATTTTGGGTTAATGTAAATCCTGTGGGGTCCTTTTACTTAACATAAAAATTACTTGATTTAAATCTTAATTGACATAAGTTTCATTTGACATAAAATTCATTTGTCATAAATGTCATGACATGAAAATTATTTGACATTAATTTTATTTGACATCAAGTTCATTTGATATAAAAGTCATTTAACATAATTTCTATTTGACCTAAAATTCACTTGACATAGACTTTATTTGACATAAAATTCATAATTTAATTTGACATAAAAAAATGTGTGAATTTTAAAAATAACTTCTATGTTCATTAAAATTTATTGCAAATGATTTTTTCGTCAAATGGAAATTATGCTGAATTAGTTTTATATGTCTAATGTTGTTTACGTTAAATGAAATTTTTGTCAAATAAAATTTATGTCAAATGAATCATAGTGTCAAATGAATTTTATGTCAAATAAATTTTGTGTCAAATGAATTTAATGTCAAATGAATTTGGTGTCAAATGAATCTTATGTTAAATGATATTTCTGATTTTCTGACTAATGAATTTCGTGTTAAAGAAAACTTTATGTTAATAAAGTTGTCAAATAAGGTTTCGGAAATATTCATGCATCCTAGAAACAAAATTATAAATTTCTGTTGCAGCCCAGATAAAAAATCGCTTTTTGTTTTTACGAATTTGAATCGAATATTAAGAGCTGATGATGATAAATATTTAATAAAGTAGAACAAAATTATTTTGTGAAAGAAGAAATAAATTAAATAAAAAAAATAAATTTTTTATTTTTAATTGTTTAGAAAAGGAATAGTTTGAATAGTTAACAAAAATATAGTTTAAATGGTTGATAAAGAAATAATTTAACAAACAGTTTAAAAAAGAAGAAATTTGGAAAAGGGCATTTTTATTTGATCTAATGATGTAATTAAGGGCATCTTAATAGGACATCAAATGGAGAATGGTTTTTATAGTGTCGCGACGATTTACGTGTCAGTCCCTTTTTTGACACACAGAGAGAGAGAAAGAGAGAGAGGGACTAAAAAGAAGTAAAATAAATTTTAGGACTCCTGGGTGTACAAATTAAGTATTTAAGATAATTAGTCTATTATTCCTCGTGTGTTTTCAACGATGGATACCGTCCCGTTGTGATTTTTATCTCCGCGGGTGCTACGCCCAATTTTTTTTTCCCTCGTGTCTGTGTGTGCGTCTAAACGTGATTTATTTAATGAATTCAAAAAGGCGCAAGCGGCTTTGGTTTCAGTTTTCAAAAGTCCAACATATCTTATAACGATATCATCGATAAGGAAGTGTAAAAATTCATAGAGTTTGGATTTACGCTCTTAACGGCGACAATCGCTACCTGAGACAAACAGACGGAAAGAAAGGATCTTCATTCTTGCGCGAAGAGAGAGAGAGAAAAAAGAGATGTTATTCTTTTCTTATAGTGCGTTTTATCAGCGGCAGAATCAGACATCAGCTTTTTGAAGAAGAATGTCAGTTGTTTATATTTTGCTTATAGAATAAGAAATCGTAGAAACGGTATGAAATTTGAGAAGATGATGATCATGATGATGATTGTTTTCAAGTTTTGATTCTTTGTTAGTTTCTTCAATTACTTTGTGAACTGTTGAACCATCTTATTTTCTGGAGATTTTCAAAATTCGATATAGAAAGAAAAAGTTAAGAAATTATTGTTTTTCCAAGACTTATTGCAATAAGCATTTGATGTTATACTTCCTCGTTTATAAATTTCAGTTCTTTTTAGATATCGGATTATCGGATTATTTTTTTTTATTATCGGATTCTGATAGCATGGTACTATATGTCTGAGAACTCGTACTGCACGAAGAGCATTATATCTCTTGAGGATGAGAGAGCGAAAATTGAAGATTCCTTCGTTTCACCTACAATTACGTTTACTAGTGGCTTCAATAATTACATATCGGTTCAAAACCCCACCTTTTCATATGTACGTATTTATAAACAGTATGAGGAAAAATGTAGGTATTCTCACTTCCTATTTTAATCGATAGAAAAATATTTTTACTTTTCGGAATAGTTTGCGAATTGTTTATTTATTGCTTCTCATTGGCGACCCTAAGGAATTCCTTTCGCTGCTGACGACTTCATATATATAGTTTGAGCGTATTTATATATATATATATGTATATATTTCAGAATGTATAGACATAAGTATATGCACTGCTACCGCGACGTTCTTGAATAATCAAGGGCTTGGAGCGGATGCTGCGATAACCTATACGTAAACCTGCTTTTCAGAAAAAACAAAACTTTTTTACGCACACCACATATCGAGTGCGAGGTAAACGTATAATCCTCGACTTCTCTCGTGCTTTGGTCGCATCGAATACACTATTGCGGTAAACTTGAAGTTACCGCTGGATTCACTGTATGTGCTTGTGTTTATAATACACACATCTTAGAAACTTTTGCATTCAAAAAAAAAGTTGCAAAAAAAGAAATTCTGACATAAGGCCTCGAATTGAAGATTGGTCATAGGTTTTTCTCTTGCAATCTTAATTGAATAATACTGTGCTTTCAATTGAGGCACTTCTCTTTATTAGTTAACGTCACGAACTTGTATACTTACGATGCGGTTACAAACTTTGGTTACATAGTTACTATGGAAAAAAATAACACTATTTTTTACCATAGTTGTAGTCTTTTTCTTCTTCTTCAATTTTTTATAGACCATAGTTGTAGTTTTCTTCTTCTTCAATTTTTTATAGAACACAGTTGTACTTTTCTTCTTCTTAAATTTTTTATAGAACACAGTTGTAGTAAAATTGAAAGTGCATCACGTATACAACTATTCAGCTACTATTTTTAAAAGTAAGTTACTAATGACACTTATTTCGTTAAAAAAAGCCACTATTCCATGGTTCGAGATATTAAATATCAATTTATTTAGTTAACAAATTCTAAGATTAAAGATAAACCTAAAAAAGAATGGACCATAAAAATGACAATTGAAGTGAATTCAAAATTAAATTCAAAATTTAAATCTATTTATATTCATTGTCAAACTCTCTGGATTCAAAGTTTGATTATAAATAATTATAGAATTAGGAATATTTTGCTATTCTCCACCTGCGAACGCCAAGGTCACCGCTAGATGGCAGGTCAGTTGATAAAATCAGATTTCACGCCATCTTGTGATGATCTTGGCGTTCTCAAGTGGGGAAATTTAACAATTTTATCCCACAATTTTTTTTAATTAAAAAATGTTATAGAGAAAGTAATTTAATTCTGTAAATTCCAAATGTCATTTATTTGAGTTCGAATAAAAGTACATTTGTCTCAGAGCAAAGTTGTAGGTTATTTAGCTTTTTTAAAAAATAATTTTATTTGACAATATTCATTTGAATTAAATAAAAATTATTCGATTGGAATAAATATTTACGCAATTTAAATAAAAATTATTTGATTTTGGTAGATATTTATTTGACTTAAATAAAAATTATTTCATTTAAATAAGAAATTTTTGATTTAAATAAATATATATTTTATTTAAATAGATAATATTTGTTTGAAATTAATGTTTATTTCATATTAATAAAAACTATTTCATATTTCAGTAAATATTTATTTATTTATTCAGTAAATATTTATTTGACTTAAATAAAAGTAATTTAATTTTAATAAAAATTATTTCGTTTAAATCAAAATTGTTTGTATTAAATAAAAATTATATGATTCAAATTAATATTTATATCATTTTTATAAAAATAATTTGATTGGGATAAAAATGATTTGATTGAAAAAAAATTATTTGATGAAAGTAAAAATTATTTGATTGAAACAAAAATTATTTGATTAATTAAAAATTATTTGATTTAAATAAAAATTATTCGATTGAAATAAATATTTACGCGATTTAAATAAAAATTATTTGATTTTAGTAAATATTTATTTGATTTAAATCAAATAAATTGTGTCATTGAAATACGAATTTTTTTATTTAAATAAATATTTATTTGACTTAAATTATTTTAAATAAAAATTATTTGATTCCAATAAATATTAATTTATTTTAAAACTAGTAATTATTTGAATCAAAGTAATACCTATTACAAATAATGAAAATTATTTGATTGAAAAAAATTATTTGATTAAATTAAGAATTATTTGATTGAAACAGAAATTATTTGATTAAATTAAGAATTATTTGATTGAAACAAAAATTATTTGATTAATATAAAAATTATTCGATTGAAATAAATTATTTGATTTAAAAAAAATAAATTGTTTCATATAAATACGAATTTTTTTAATCAAATAAATATTTATTTGACTTAAATGAAAGTCATTTAATATAGAAAAAAAGTTATTTGGTTTAAATCAAAATTGCTTATTTTAAATAAAAATTATTTGATTCCAATAAATATTAATTGATTTTAAAAATAAAAATTCTTTGAATCAAAGTAATACTATAGTAATCAAAGTAATAATTTTTATAATTTATAAATTATAAAAATTATTTGATTGAAAAAAAATTATTTGATTAAAGTAAAAATTATTTGATTGAAACAAAAATTATTTGATTAAATTAAGAATTATTTGATTGAAAAAAAATTATTTTATCGAAATCAAAATTGATTGATTTAAATAAAAACTATTCGATGCAAATAAATATTTATTTGATTTTAGTAAATATTTATTTGATTAACATAGAAATTATCTGATTCAAATAAATTTTTATTTCATTTTAATAAAAATAATTTGATTGAAAGAAAAATATTATTCCATTTAAATAAAAATTATTTTATTGAATCAAAGATTTTTTATTGTTTGATTCAAATAAAAATTTGTTGATTTAAATATAATATTTTTGATTCAAATAAAATGTTTTTGATTTAAATAAAATATTTTTGATTCAAATAAAATTTTTTTGATTTAAATAAAATATTTTTGATTCAAATAAAATTTTTTTGGTTCAAATAAAAATGTTTTGATTCAAATAAAAATGTTTTTACACAAATAAATATTATCTTTTTCAAGTATAAATATTCATCCGATAAAAACAAGTAATCGATTATTGGAATCAAATAATTGTTTTTTGATGCATCTTCAATATAATATATTAGAGAAAAAACAAAAACCTCCTTTAAAAAAAGAATCAGATTTTCAGACAAAAAAAACAATTCATCACAAGATGAATCTTGTGTCAGAAAGGAAAGAAGTTAAAAAAAAGTTGTCTGCTGCATTGCAAGTTCCTGTTTTGGAAGGGCGAGAAGGGAGGGAAGAGGGGGGATGAAGAATATCGCGCAATTTAAACATAAAGAGCTTTCATAATATAATCTAAATTAGGCGCACCTCCGGCTATGTTTCTTTTAATTTTGCGTTAAAATCGCCCCCTGAAAAAAAATTTACAATTTATTAAGATTTAAATCGAACTTTAAAGAATTTGTGTTTTAATTTTTGCTTCCGAGTTTGTGATTTACAAAAAAAAATTTATATATATCCAGAGAAGAACAGGTTGTTGGTAAAAACGTAACCCTCGTTCTGACTGCACGTGCGTCTATAGACTTTGTCAGTAATGATGTTTCGTAGAATGTTCAACTAAGTGTTTTAACCGAACAGACAATTAAAAAACCAAGATCTGCTCTATATAAGTACCAATCAGTAGCATTGCTTGCGAAAATGGTGTTAACTTTTTTAACTATATTGCATCGGAAATGGAATAGAGTCATTTAAAAAAAGCATTACACACACGTTTTTAATTCTATTTCGCGTTTATATTAATTCTAAACTCTCTTTTTTAATCAATTAACTAAACGTTTATTGTTCTGGTATTTTAGTTAATACGAAATAAACAATAATAAAATGAATAATTATGATTTTTTATTTTTACTCTTAATTAATAATAACAATACCTAATTAACAACCTAAATTAATTAATTAATAACGTAATAATGAATTATTATTATAAATATTCGTAAAATTCGTAACGTTTAAATGAATATGTTTATTTAAATTTTATTGGAGTGATATTTAAAAATAATTTATAAAGTTTCAAACTGTCTAATTTACATTATTAATTTTTATAGTTTGTAATTTTTTAAAACAATTATTTTTATTAATAACAATAGTAATTTTAAAAAAAATTATTTCTCTATGTATGAAATTATAAATGTTTTCGAAAATTAATCTTCTGATGATTATATATGATTTGAAAAGATAAAGTTCTTCATTTAATGAAATATGGTCTGTACTTCTTTTTTCTATTTTCTTTTAATTTTAGTCGCATAACGATTTTATTTCTCTCAGCGAATTCTAATTATAAACTTTTTATACTGTTTTCATATTTATTGCACACTTCGATTAAGCTATAAATTGTGTGATACATTATAAAAGAAAATAATGATTACAGTAAATCTTGATTTCAAGAATTTCCAGTTTTTAGGACATGGTGTTTTTTTGGTTTTTTTTTCTTCTTTTTTGCATGGAGAAAAAGTTTAATGCTACTGTTTAGATTATGTAATATTCAAGTGATGTAGGATATATTAATAAATACTTTTTGAAATTAAACCGGAATTTAAGAAATCAAAATCAAACTCAGAATTTAGGTTTTAATTATTGGTGATTAATTTGGTAAAAAAATTTTTGAAATTTGGTAAAAAAATAAAAGAGATTTATTAATTTGGTAAAAAATATATTCTCATTACTTATATACAGTTTTATTTAGAATAATTTCGTTAAAATTCGTTTAGCAAAAAATTTATTTATCAAATAAATTTTATGTCAAATAATTTTTATGTGAAATAGAATTTATGATTTATATTATTTAATATTCTTTGATAAAAATAATTTTAAAAAATAATTATTTAATAAAAATAAATAATACAAATACCTAGTACAATATTATTATTTTTTTAGACTGATTTTAATACAAAGTTTCTTTTTGTTTCAGGTGAGTTAAACATGTTGCTTGTTGAGTTCATTTCGTAAGTAAATATACAGTGAAATATATATAATTTTATATTATAAGTAAACTATAATTATCAAAGGAATAATTCGATTCGTTATTTTGACGAAAAATTTAGAGAAATTACAAATGATTGCAGAAATTCAATTATTTTCAAAAGTAATAAAATTTTTCGCAGAAATTCAATTATGTTCAAAACCTTTAATAAATTATCGTCAAAATTTTAATTGTTTTTAGAAATAATAAAATTATTTTCCGAAATTCAATTATTTTCAAAAATTTTAATAAAATTCTTGACAAAATTCCAATTATTTTAAAAATTTTCCTTAATTTAATGATTTTTAATATCTACTTTTTTGAAATTCAATTATTTTCGTAAATATTAAAACTCATCGCAGAATTTCAATTATTTTTTTAATACAACTTTAATCGAATTTGTCGAGAAATGTAAGGATTCTTAAAAACTTTATTAAAATTCGTTAAAGGAATTCAATTATTTAAAAATTTGTTGATAAAATTTTTTATGAGAATTAAATTTTAAGAAATATTCAATTTAAAAATTATTTATTTTTCTATCTGTTTGAATAATTAAATTGTCGTAGAATTTTCTAATAAAAATTGATTCAGAAATTAATTTCAGTTCAAATTTTGGATAATAATTAAATATTAAAAGCAATATAGCGTGAATTTTTAGAAATAATTGAATTTTTAAATAAATCTTTTTAAAAAAGTTTAATTGATGTTTTTTATATTATTTGAAACAAATGAATTTAAAAATTCTGAAATAACTTTTTGGAAAATTAATTGATTTAAAGAAGAATTTTAGTTAAAAATGCTAGGAAATAATTGAAATGATGAAAATAATTTTGAAGAAGCTAATATTATTTTTAGAAATAATTGAATTTTGAAAAGGTTTCAGATTAAAATCTTTGAAAATTTGAATTTTTCATATTTTTTAACTAACAGTTTTGTAGAATTAATTTTTTTTTAAGATAGTTGAATTGTGGATTTATTTTAAAATTATTTGAAGTTTTTATTTTCTAATATATATTTAATTGAAAAATTTACGAATTATTAAAATTTTGTAAAATTGAATTGTAAACAAGTAAATTTGAAAATGCTTAACAGCATGTGACTGTTACAGAAATCAATGTTAATTTTTTCGACCACTTTTCTCTTAAAATATTAAATAAATTAAGCTAGTTTTTTGTGAATAACTCTAAAATATAATAAAGAAGAGCAGTGATGTGCAAAAATTTTAATAATTCTAAAATAAATTATAAAAAATACTTTGAAATCGGAAAAGGACGAGAAATTGATTAAAAGTGATTTTGAGAACTGATAATTTTAAAGTTATTTTTTAATAAATAATTTTAAAAATATTAAAACTTTTTCACATCACTGGCCCTTCTTTATGATATTTTAGAGTTATTCACAAAAACTAGCTTAATTTATTTAATATTTTAAGAGAAAAGTGGTCGAAAAAATTAACATTGAATTCTGTAACAATCACATGCTGTTAATGAACTTTTTCAAAAACTTATTTTAAAAAAATGGATTTATAGAAGAATTTTAGTTAAGAACACGAAAAAAAATTTAATTTTGAAAAAGTTACAAATTATTTGCAGAAATTCAATTATTTTCATAAATTCTTCAAATTTTTCATAAATTGAAACAGAATTTTAATTATTTTTAATACAATTTTAATCAAATTTCTCGAAAAATGTAATTATTCTTAAAAAATTTATTAAAATTCGTCGATAGAATTTAATTATTTAAAAATTTGTTGATAAAATTCTTTACCAGAATTGAATTTTAAGAAACATTCAATTATTTATTTTTGTATTTAAATAATTGAATTCTAGTAGAATTTTCTAATAAAAATTGATTTAAACATTAATTTCAGTTAAAATTTTAGATAACAATTGATAATTAAAAGCAATATAGCGTGAATTTTTGAAAAAAATTGAATTTCGAAATTAATTTTTTTGAAAAAGTTTTTGTATAATTGAATAGGTATACTGTAAACAAATGGATTTGAAAATTGTCAAAGAACTTTTTCGAAAATTATTAAAAATAATCGATTTAAAGAAGAATTTTAGTTAATAATTCTTGTAAATAATAATTGAATTGTAAGTGATTTTATCACTCGGTTATCTTTTAATTATTAAAAAACATGAAGATATCGATCACTCCGAGTCGAAGATATGTATAAGATATATATTTATCGACTCGGAGTTATCGATATCTTCATGTTTTATAGTTATGAAAAATTTAATTTATAGGTTTAAGTAAACATTCTCTTATTTGACTCTGACTGGTTATTTTTTTTTGTCAGTAATTGGTCCGTAATTTTTTATTTTTGGTCCATAAAACCCGTATTTTTAAATACTTTCACTGGTTTGAACCCTCAGTTGGTGAAACTGTCCCTAAAATGATTTGCTTCTTAGATTTTCTTCGGAGAGCGACACATTTAATAATTAATAAAATTGAATTTAAATTTTGGAAAACGATAAAGGTAATGATAATAATAATAAGGTCTTGACGAATTTAATTAAATAAATAAATAACAACAATTACGAAAGAAATTGCAATGGAACATTGTCTCTGATAATAATTGACTAACGATGAAATTAAACTGAAAACGGAATTACAAAAGTTAGACAGATACCACGTGCGACTTGTGGGTTGATGAAACGATTTACAAGAGTTGTTCATCTGACTGGAAAATCAGGGAATGAATCTCGACGATGTAATGCATGGGAACGATCAATCTATTGAGGTATAGAGGATCGGAATCGGGAGGCATGCCAGGTAATTGAACGACCTTGGAATCTAGTCTGAACTTGACTCTTGCTTCTGTTGCATCTTTACTTCTCTTCTCTCTTTTTTTTCCCCTCTTTCTTTTTTTCTTTCTTTCTTTCTTATTTCTCTCGATGGAACTTGAAACTCCTGTCTTTTCAGATCCTGGTAATTTAGTAAGTGATTTGAATAAAATTATACCAACAGGTGTTCTTCTCTTCCAGCTTCTTTATGTATGTATGTATGTATGTATGTATGTATGTATATCGGCAATGTCGCGCACTTATTGGAAAATGATATAAAAAAAAGAGAGAGGGAGAGAGGGAGAAGAAAAAAGATGTCGATGTTTCAATATTATAATTTAATAGTGTGTATCTTATTCGCAAAACTATTTGGGTTGTTGTTATTAATATAATACTGGTTTATCTTAACGCGATACTTGATATCCTTTTTCTTATTTAAATTGTAGTTGTTATTACTTGAGAGATATTTTAATTATATGGAATTGACGTTGATATAAATACTCTTTGAAAGTTTGTATCGTTTTTATTCATATATACTGACAATTTAGATATCTATCGCACATGTATGTTTTGCGTTCTGTCTTTTCTTTTTTCCTTCTTTACTTTTTTATCTTTCTTTCTTTTGTTTCTTCGGTTTTCTTACGTTTTGACTCCTTTAGTTTCTTTGACTCTCATTTGAATCTTCTTCCGTTTTCCATTTTTATTTTTTTCTCCTTTACTTTCTTTTGTTACTTGTTTTTAATTTCCTTTTCTTCTTTTTTCCTTCTTCTTACGCTTTGACTCATTTAGTTTCTTTTGTAATTCTTTTTAAATTCAATATTTTTGTAAGCTATAAATTATTTGAATAAAAGATGTTTGAATTCATTTGTTTGAATTAAAAAAAACTAAGCTATTAGGCCAAACAAATGCATTTAAACATGTTTTAATTTTTTTTTCTTATTTTACGATTTGACTTCTATCCTTTGTCTGGTGATTGGTTTTAATTTTTTTTTCTTGTTTCCTTCTTTCTTTCATCATTTTCCTTATTCTTTGACTCCTTAAGTTTCTTTTACGAATCTTTTTATTTTTATTCTGCACTTTTAGTGTCTAAGATGCGAAAAACGTCTTTATTTAAAATGTTTTTGCTTCATTAAGATACTTTTGTCCCACTTTTAAGACACTATTTTTGCAGTGTACATTTTGACTCCTTCTGTTTATTTTTTGACTCGATTTAAATTTAATTTCTTATTTTTATTCATTTGACTCCTTTATTTTCTTTAATGATTTTCATTAATTGCTTCTGACTCCCACTGTTCCTTTCTGACTCCTTTATTTTCTTTTCTGACTTTCATTCAATTCTTTTAACGCCTTTAGTTTGATTTTGACTCATTTTAATTTTATTAATTTGTGTCACGCTCTGAGGAAAGGTACCTAAGAAGCAAAAAATTTGAGGTTAGGTTTTTAATTTTTTGAGTAAAAATACAGAAAGAGAATCAATTATTAATTAAAAATTGTTGGTCTTCAAGTCTTCATTATATTCAAAATATTCAATGAAAATTGGTTTCACATTCAAATAATTAAAAATACACTTTTAATCAAGATAAATCTAACTCGAACCCAACCCATAATTCGTTTGCTTCTTAGGTACCTTTCTTGGGAGCGCGTCACATTTTCTCTTTTTATTCTTTTTAACGGATTTTCTTTCTTTTTAAACTAGTTTTAATTTTCTTTTTCTTTTACAATTTTTCCTTTTGACTCCATTAGTTATTTTTCTAATTCATTTCAATTTTATTCCCTGTTTTTTTTACTTTCGTTTTTTGACTCCTTTCGTTTCACTTATGACTCTTGTGAATTCTCTATTATTTTAATTTTATTTTTTGACTCTTTTTTATTTTCTCCTACTAACTCCTATAGTTTCGTTTTTTACTGCTTTTAAATTTTTTTCTTTTGACTTTAAAATTCTTTCCTTTTGTCTTATTTTGACTCCTTCAATTTTTTCTGACTTTCTTTTCTTTTTTTCTTACGTTTTAACTTCTTTATTTTTTTATGAATCTTTTGAATTTTCTTTTCTGTTTTCTCTTCTTCTTTTAACTAGTTCAGTTCTTGTATAGTGATTCACTTTAATGTTCGCTTATTATTTTCTTCTTCTTTCTTACGTTTTAACTCCTTTACTTTCTTTTTTTTCTTTTTCTTTTTTACTTTTTTTTTAATTTAATTTTATTTTATCTTTTTAATTTTCTCTTTTTACTCCTTTATTTTCCTTTGTTACTAGTTTTAATTTTCTTTTACTTTTTTATTCATTTGGCACCTTTATTTTTTTCTAACTCATTTTTATTATTTTTTCTTTCTCCTCTTTTAATTCTTTAACTTATTTAATTACCTTTTTGACTCGACTTCCCTTTCTTTTCTTCTTTCTTTATGACATCTTTAATTTTTTTAAACCTCTTTATTTTTCTCTTCTTTTTTTCTTACTGTTCTACTTCTTTTCTTTCTTTGATGACTCTTCTAACCTTTCTTTTTTACTTTCTTTTTTCGACTCCTTCAATTATTTTTTGTGATTCATTTTAATATTTCTTTCTTATTTCCTTCTTTGCTATGTTTTAATTACTTTAAATTCTTTTATCGAATGTTTCTTATTATCTTTTCCCTTTTCTTTTCAATTTTCCTTTTTCGACTTCTTTATTTTCTTTTCTTTTTCCCTTTTCATTCTTTAACTTTTTTTTTTGACTTGTTTTCCTTTTTTTTAGATTTGTTTATTTACTTTTGTGACTCTTTTTAATTTTCTTTGTTTACATTCTCTTCTTGACTTCTTTAATTTTTTTTGTAATTCCTTTTAATTGTCTTTTCTTTTATCTTATTTGTTTATTTATTTTTTTTGACTTTTAAAATTTTTTTCGTAACTCTAGATTTTCCTATTCACTTTTCGTATGTTTTCTTACGTTTTGACTCCTTTACTTTCTTTTCAGTCTTTTTTTACTTTTCTTTTTTAATTTCTTCTTTTGATTCCTGTTTTTTTAATGATTCATTTTAATTTTGGTTTTTCATTTTCTTCTTTCTTTTTACTTCTTTTATTTTCTTTCTTCCTTCCTTTTAATTCCTTTAGTTTTTCTTGCAACTGTTTTTAATTTTATTTTCAATTTTATTTTTTTTTGACTCCTTTATTTCCAGTCTTGAGTTGTTTTTATTGTCTTTTTTCCCTTTTTCTTCTTTAACTTATTTAGTTCCCTTTTTGATTATTTTTAATTTTTGTTTTTTGACTCCTTTATTTCTTTTCCAGAGTTGTTTTTATTATTGTCTTTTTTTCTCTTTTTCTTCTTTAACTTATTTAGTTCTCTTTTTGACTCCTTTTAATTTTCTTTTTTGACTCTTTTGACACCAAATTCACTTTTGTGACTCGTTTTAATTTTGTTTATTTTCTCTTTTTGACTCCTTTTTCATTTCTGACTAGTTTTAATTTTCTTTTATTCTTTCCTTCTGACTCTATTGCTTTCTTTTGTGTCTTATTTTAATTTTCCATTTCTTCTCTTTGAATTTTTTTCTATTTTCTTTTTGACTCCTTTAGTGTTGTTTGTGCCTTTGTTTAAATTTTCTTTTCTTTGAAATTTTGTTTTCTTTGAAAAGAAGATTGATTGGAAAAAATGGAGAAAAAGTTGAATGCATAAAATAGATGATGAACAAATATAATTGTCGAATAGGTGGAAAGAAAATGATAAGATGAAAAGTTGAATGTTGGGAAGGGGAGAGAGTACGTCATTCGGCGCGTGCCACTGTAGCAAAAATGTCTCACTTTCTTGCCACAGAGTAAAAGGAGCAAGACGCGCATCTCTCATCCACGAAGCATGTGTTACTGAAACTCTCCAAGAGCTAGGAGCTTCCTCCTCATGTTGCGTAAGGCCATTCCACCACTCACTATAAACACTCACACACACTCACACAAACACAAATACTTCTGGTAGGCCAACCTCTTTGACTCAACTGGCCGCAAAATGTCTATCTACGTCACATTAGATTGCTCTCTTTTTCCACTTTCCGGATCGTTTTGCCTCTTCCTAGCATCATTCTTTGATCCTGTAGATTCTTTCAGCCAAGCACGGCAATTCTACTTTTTCTATTTCATCCCTGAATCATGACCAAATCCGTCGAACTGCATTTTCATCAACTTTTTTTTTTCTTTCTATCTTTGAGAGAAAGAGAGAGACAGAGAGAGAGAGACAGAGAGAGATGGAAAAAAATAAGAATTTCAAGACTGTTGCTTGTTAGTAAACTCTCTTTACAATGTAAAGATTTATTGGAAATGACAGTAATCTTCTTCTCGTTTCGCTTTATTCACACTTTTGGAAAAAACCGCGATAGAGAAACAATTTACGGGAAAAAGCAATTAAAATAAAGTGTTTTTGATTTCCTGTCCAAGAAAACTACTAAGTAAGCCGTTTCGATTTTTTTTATATTCTAGTTTCAAAGGAATTTTTCCTGTTGATTTCTGTTTTTTTTTTTTTTTTTTAATTTTAAATTTTAAATGAAATTTAGAAGACATTTTAGAAAAATAAAGATTTGCAGAGAGTGTTAAAAAGAAATGGTGTCGGGAAAATCACACGGAGAGATAATAAACGCGCGAGAGATGCAAATAAGAATCGGAAGGGCGATTATCTCTCTCTCTCTCAGTACGTTGGCTTCAGCCTCGGGGAACATTTTTTTTACGTTTACGGATAACTTTATCCGCGAGTCCGTAATCGACAGAATAAGGAAAAATGAAAAAAATTATTTACGTTGCGTGCAGTTGACTAGAAGTTGGAGATTTTATTAGAAGTAAATTTCACATCGTGTGGAATAATTGAATATTGTTGTCTTTATCGAGGTGCAAAAACGAATTGGAATTTTTTGAAAATTACACAGAAGAAGAAATTTATTTTATTCAAATAACTATTTAATTATCAAATAAATATTTATTTGAATAAAATAATTTTTTATTTAGATCAATTAATTTGTATTTGAATCAATTATTTCAGTATTTTAAGCAAATACAATTTATTTGATTTAAATAGAAATGTTACCTTTAATTAATATTAATAAAAGATGTTTTGATTCTTCTGTTTGGCCTAATTTATATAATTTTATGGCTTCCAAAAATACTGATTTAATTAATATTATATTTTTAATTAATTAATTATTTAGTTTAATTGATTTTTTAATTTAAATAATTAATTTTCTATTGTATAATTTATTAATTTTATAAAAATAGAAAGAAATATTTTTGTGACTTGATTTTGAGTTTGTTTGGGGGGGAAAAAAGAGCACTGAATTTTGAGGTGTGTGGCATATTAAATTTTGGACATGTGTCGTAATAATTTGTCATACTTAAAATATGGTGGAATAAATGTTTATGATTGTTGACTTACCGAACCGTAAAGGAGACCGCAGGAGTCCATGCAAAGGTAGAGGCAGGTGGCAACACCCTGGATCCTTAGTTGACCCCTCGACACCGACATCCTCTGAAAAATAGCTGTAAAGAGAAAAAGGTGACAATAATCTGACGGTAAAAATATATCAAGAGTCATAATTAATTTCGCAGATAAACCGTTATGAAATATATATATATTAAAAAAAATTATTATTATTATTAAACAAAAAAAATCAAAATAAACAATAAATAAATAAATTTAAAAAAATAAAATATTAAATAAATATTGTCAAAAATAATTAATTAGCTGAACTGAATAATTTGGTTAGTGAAATTACTATTTATTATAAAGAAAAACTTATGGAGAACGAGCAATGTAAACTATATTAATTTTTACTTAAATTTACTTTGGAAATATTAAAATTTATTCCAGTTTCAAATTTTATGGAATTTTTTACTTTTATGAATTTGTACTATTTTCGAAATTTTTGCTGCGACCAGTGTAAATTTTACAAATTTTTACTAAAATTTACTTCGGAAAGAGTAAAATACTCCAGAATCAAACAGTCAGAAATTCTTTCTTTTCTAGAATTTTTACTATTTTTAAAATTGATTTTACTACGACCAATGTAAATTTTATTAATTTTTACTAAAATTTTCTTTGGAAATAGTCAAATCAAAATCATTTAAAAATAGTTAAAATTATTGTTGAATTTTTGTAATTCTTTTCTTTTCTATTCTGTAATTTTTACTATTTTTGGAAAAAATTTTATTGTTATTAATGTAAATTCTTTTAATTTGTTACTAAAATTTACTTTGAGAAGTGTAAAATTTATTTTAGTTTCGAACTGTATGGAATTCTTTAATTTCATGAAGAGTAAAATTTATTCTAGAATCAAAATGTCTTGAATTCATTTTTATTCTGGAATTTTTACTATTTTCAAAGTATAAATTTTACTACGTCTAGTGTAAATTTTACTAATTTTTACTAAAATTTACTTTAGATAGAAAAGAAGAAAATTACTCAAAAATAGTTGAAATTGATGCAGAATCTTAGAAATTC
This sequence comes from Leptopilina heterotoma, assembly GCF_015476425.1. Lineage (NCBI taxonomy): Eukaryota > Metazoa > Arthropoda > Insecta > Hymenoptera > Figitidae > Leptopilina > Leptopilina heterotoma. Next base: position 701,067 of record NW_025111206.1, read on the forward strand.
TTCTCTTTTCTATTTTAGACTTTTTACTATTTTTGGAATAAATTTTACTACGAGGAATGTAAATTTGATTAATTTCAAGTAAAACTTACTCTTGAAAGTGTAAAATATATTTCAGAGTCAAACTGTCTAGAACTATTTTCTTTTCTAAAATTCTTACTATTTTCAGAATAATGTTTATTATGATCAATGTAAATTTTAGTATTTTGTTACTAAAATTTACTTTGGGAAATGTAAAATTTATTCCAGTTTCGAACTGTAAGGAATTCTTTACTTTCATGAAGAGTAAAATTTATTCTAGAATCAAAATGTCTTGAATTTATTTTTTTCTAGAATTTTTACTATTTTCAAAGTATAAATTTTACTTTGTCTAGTGTAAATTTTACTAATTTTTACTAAAATTTACTTTAGATAGAAAAGAAGAAAATTACTCAAAAATAGTTGAAATTGATGCAGAATCTTAGAAATTCTTCTCTTTTCTATTTTAGACTTTTTACTATTTTTGGAATAAATTTTACTACGAGGAATATAAATTTGATTAATTTCAAGTAAAACTTACTCTTTAAAGTGTAAAATATATTTCAGAGTCAAACTATCTGGAATTATTTTCTTTTCTAAAATTTTTACTGTATTTCCAAAATAATGTTTACTATGATCAATGTAAATTTAATTTTATAAAATTTACATTACTAAAAATTACTAAAATTTACTTGGGAAGAGTAAAATTGAAACCATTCGGTATTAGTTAAAATTTCAGGATTAACTTGGCTTTAAATTGCAGTCAGTTTTACTATAAAGCTATAGTAAAATTTATGATGTTAAAATTCTGAACATTCAAATAAACGAAATATATTTTCTTTTACAAATTAAAATTTTATTACAATAATTTGGAGTCACTATAAAAAAAATAATAATGTTTCTAAATGTAAAATTTAAGTTTTTCATTATTATTGCATTCAGTAATTTTTAAAAATATTTTTAATAAAAAATATTTTTTCATTAAAATTTACTTTATTTGTTTATTCAGAGAGTAATTAGTTTTATTAATTAGGTTAATTGATCAAGTATGTTTTGTTAATTATTAAAGCTATTTGAATCTAATATATTGGTTAAAATAAATTTATTTAATTAACCAACGAAGTTATTGAAAAAATTAGATAAGTTAAATAATTAAGTTATTGCATTAATGATATAAATAATTGCACATTTAATTGTTATCTACATAGTTAAGTGTTTTATATAATTAATTAATTAACTTATACAATTTATTTGAATATCTTATATAATTAATTAAAATTTTAAAATCTTATAAATCTTATCAAATATTACATTTAAATATTAATTGTAATTATAATCTTATTGAATGTCACATGTAATTAATTAAAACATCTTGTATTATTAATTACGTATCTAATTACATAACTATTCAATTAGTTAACTAACGAAAAATATTTTTTAATTCATATTGCTTTTTATTTTTCAATTAAGATTTTTTTTTGTCCGAAAAAAAGTCGAATATAGTAAAAAAAAAATGTATTTTTTATTTAATAATCGAAAAATTTTCTTCACCTTTGATTTGAAATCTATCAAGAGAATAAGCAAGTAGAATAATTTACGTATGCTCCGACATAGCACAGGAAAAGTTAAAACTGATACAGCATGCTTAATTCTTTCACTGAGTCCGGCTCTACGTAATTTGTTCCACTTTGAATATTTCATGAGTGAGAAATAAAGTTTTGCGGAAAAGTTAAATAATATTTTTTAAAGAAGTTCCAAATATTTAAAGAAGTTACAAATATTTAAAGAAGTTGCAAGTATGTAAAGAAGATGCAAATATTTAATGAAAAATTAGTATAAAATGTTAAAAATATGAAAAAGAAGTTGAAAATATTTTTCTTAAAAAAGTTTCTAAGCTCCTTGGAAATGTAAATTTTTGATTAAATCATTTTTCACGAATAGTAATGAATCTTTTTAAAATACACCTTTCATGCTTCAACTTTCGCCACACGTGAATGAAAATCGGAAATAACATTATAATTTGTACTTCATTTTTTTTTTTATCGCGCATACAAATAACATTTTGTCGTGTTCTTTGAAGCGCGAAAATTATTCTAATTGATTCTGAATTTGACAAGCAAGCAAATGGCAGTGAAATATTATGTATACGGTTTAACGAAGATCTCGACGATGAATTTTTTTTTTTCTTTCGTTTTATAATATATCTCTCTTTCGTCACGCGCTTTTTTTTCTTTTTCGTTACTTGTTTGAAGAGGAGAAAAAAAATAATTGTCAATCACAATCGTACAAAATTATAATTAATTATTCACTTGTTTGTTGAATGCATAATTTTAGAGTTTATTAGGAAAATTGAATAAGTTTTATTTTATTCTCTTTCATCTATTATATATACCAGTTTTATTTACATTCACGTTTTTTTTTTGCAAAGCACATTTATCCAGAGCGCTTAAAATAAATGGACTTGTCCCTGAAAAAAGTCTCATAAGCGGAAATCATTTCCTTGAATGCAGTGACCACTTTCTGTAAATTATAGTAATCAAGTTGTGAGATCTATAACTTTCTCGTTGCGAATAGTTCGCCGCCTTTGGAGATCAAATATATATGCTGCGAAAAAAAGGAGTTAAATTTTAAGCCCCGATGGGATTCTTTAAAACTTTTTTGGACAAATTTTAAATTTAACTGTTTAACTCAATTTTGGAGTAAAATGTTACATCGAAAAACTACTCACAAGTTTCGATACTATTAGCTTCCTAAATTTTTTACACTGCACATATTATAAATAAATTCGAATTTAATTTTAAATTAAATTAAATGATTTAAATTTTAACAATCAATTTCTTCTCTAAATCGATTATTTTTAATAATTTCTGATAAATTTTCTTCAAAATTCAATTATTTAAAGAAAAATAGAAGTTTATCTATAAAATAATTCTGAAATCTGTAAACTTGTTAACAATTCAATTTTATAAAATGTCAATTCGAAATTTTTTCAATTGGGTATATAATATATTAAAAAATCAACTAATTTAAAAAATATTCGAATTCAAATTATTGAAAAATTATTTTCTTCAGAATTTTTAAATTACATTGTTTAAAATTCAAATTTTCAAAAATTACAATTTAAAAGTTTTTGAAATTGAATTATTTATAAAAATTGTGAACGCAACCCTTAGAAAATTCAATTACTTTTCGAATTTCAAGAAAAAATTATTCATTAAATAATTTAATATTAATAAAAATTTGATAAGCAATAGTTTTTTAAAAATGAAATTATTTTTAAAAAAATCAATTTCAGTTGACGAGAAAGGAATTTATTTTTTTGAAAGTGGGAATTCAATTTAAATTCAATTCAAATTTTGTAAAGTTCAATTATGTCAGAGATAAAAAAAAAAGTTTTTGTATTAACATGCGGATAGTAATTTAAAATTTTATAAGTCAAGCAGAAAGAAATTTAAGAAGTTTCTGAATTTTAATTAGTAAAAATGTTTACAAATTTGAATTGGTAAATAACTTTTTGCTTTTGAATGTAGTAAATTTTACTAATAAATTAGTAGAAATGACTATATTAGTTATTTCAACAAAAGGATTTCAGAAATATTTAAGACAAACTTTCTTTTTTTCTTTGAATAATTAAATAGAACTTTATTAAAAATTATTATAAATAATTGATTAAGAAATGAATTTTACACAAAACTTTCAAATATAATTGAATTTTATAAGAGTTTCGTTAAAAATTTTTACAAATAATTGAATTCCAACCGATTTAAATTTAAAATTTAAGAAAATTAGAATTCTAAATAATTCTAATTAAAAATTCTAAAGAAATTCGTTTTTGAAAAATTCTTATTAAAATTTTTTGAAATTTATTGAATTTTTCGAATATTTGATGAATTGAAAAATTTTCAAATAATCCAAATTTCGTAAAATTGAATTTTCAATAAATGGATTTCAGAAATATTTCAGACAAACTTTTTTTTTTTCTTTGAATATAATTAAACTCTAAGAACACATTATTAAAAATTATTAAAATTAGTTAATTAAGAAGATGAATTTTACTTGAAAATTTTAAAAATAATTGAATTTTATAAGAGTTTTGTTTGTAATTTTTACAAATAATAGAATTTCAACAGGTTTCAAGTAAAAATTTTAGAAAATTTCAATTATTTTAACTAATAATTTTAATGAAAAATTCTAAAAAAAGTTAGTTTTTAAAAAAGAGGAATTTTCCTTGAAAATTTTAGAAATAATTGAATTTTATTATAGTTCCGTTCACAATTTGATAGCAAAATGTGAATCAAATAAAAAATTTGAATATTGAAATTTTCAAAAGCCAAAAAGTTTTGGGCGAATAATAAATATAAAACATCTTTTTATCAAATAAAAAATATTTGATCTAAATTTTTGTATCAAATTGATGCACTTTGCACTGAAAGAGAAATTTATTTGATTCAAATAACGGATTACTTGACTATTATCAATTAAATATTTAATTGAAGCAAATAATATTTATTAGAGTCATAATTAAATAGTGCAATTCATATTTGCTTTAAATACTGAAATTATTGATTCAAATACCATTTAATTAACTCTAATAAAAATTATTTGATTTAATTAAATATTTAATAATTAATAACAGTCAAGTAGTCGGTTATTTGAATCAAATAAATTTTTTTTCAGTGTAGTATTAATTTAATACTTTCAAGAAAAGTGTGAAATTACAACTGAATATAGTATTTATAATTAATTTATAATTTGTAATTTATAATTAAGAGAAAATTGAGAAAGTAGAGAAAAATGGGAGGAAAATGAAAAATTGTTTATAGGAAGAGAATAATTTGAAACTTCAGATGTCAAGTGTTTTGAAATGTAATCGCTATTTGACATTATTAATTGATTACTTTAACACGCTGAGATTAATATCTCTACATGTGTTCATTGAACGCTGTGACTATAAAAGCGTTATCGATAATAATCAATGAGTTATCTTTCGATTTGTCAGCGATTTGCAGATGGAGGCTCTTGATAATGCAAACCAAAGTGGTCACTTGGCATGCAAATTTACCTTCAATATTCTTCTAATGCACCACTCGTTCACCAACATAAATTTCCAACACATATTAACTGCATGAGACCAAGTGCAGTTAATGACCTCTTCTATTAACAAACGTCAGCACTCTAATTGCAAGGAGGAGAATGAGATTTTTTTTTTCATTCACTAAACTTGTGTAACAGCTATTCATTATTTCTTCTACAAATTGCAAATCGGTCCAGATTTTTTTTTCATTTTGAATTTCCTAAACATTTTTATCATTTCAAATCCTAGGATTTTCAGTTTTGGGAAAAAAAGTCTCTAATTTAAATTAATAAACATTTTTGCTGATTCAAATTTATTACTATTCATTTTTAGTGCCATAACAAAAATTGACTTTGATTTTTGAAAACTCGAGGTAAATGTAAACAGAATTTGAACTGCATCAAAAAACGTTTCCTCAATTTACAAAAATTATAGATTAAAAATAGCATTAATTACAGATTTAAAAAAAAAATAAAAAAAAATTCTTATCAAAAGCTTTCAAAATAATTTACAAGAGTTTCTTTTTCGTGAAAAAAAAGAGCAGAAACATAACGGCATTGACATTTAGTGAATATGCAGAATAATAGAGTTCCGCTTTTAATCATTGAAAATCACATGTGTGTGAAAAATGATAATCGCTATTGGAATGCGTGATTTAATTCACGTACAAGTGTGTCACGCGTATGTGAGTTGAAAATGACGTTTACGTTATATTCGCGTAACTGTGACCTTGCACCGGTAGAGGAGGTGAGAAAGAGTGAGAGAAGGGGGTCAAATAAATTCCACGAGTACTGGAAGGTTCATTTCGGTGTAAATTGCATTTTATGACGCCCACAACTCCACTGTAAATATCAGTGTGCAGTTAGTGTCACCTCGAACATAGCTTCGTGTGAATCGGCACGTACTATCCAGACTAATAGATTAATTAATGAGCATAATGCTTATCAATTTCAATAATTCTGATGACGTTTCTTTTGTCGTGATGATGAGACAAAAGTGACATCAAGGCATCTCAAATATTATGCAAATTCATCATTACTCCAATTTCCTCTCTTTCTTTCTTTCTCTCCCGCAATCTCTTTTTCTCTTTCTCCCTTTTTTCCATTTCTGTCTCTTTCTTTCTCTTTCTCCATTTTTTCTAAATTTAATAAATTTTTCTAAAATTTTCTAAATTTATTCTCTCTGAATTTGAATTAACAAAATCGTTTACTAATTATTTATTTACAAATTATTTTCATAAATTATTTATTTACAAATTATTTTTAAATTACTTATTTACGAATTATTTTCATAAATTATTATTCAACGATTTTCATAAATAATAACATTTTTTTACAGAGATTCAATTATTTTCATAAGTACATAATAAAATTCATCGCAGACTTTCAATTATTTTTAATTTTTAATACAATTTTAATGGGATTCCTCGAAAAATGTAATTATTTTTAAAAATTTTATTAAAATTCAGCAAAGAAATTAAATTATTCTTAAAAATTTTATTAAACATTCAGCAAAGAAATTCAATTATTTTAGAAACTTTTGCTACAATTTATTTATTAGAATTTAAGTATTATTTCCAATACATTTTTAATTAAATTTTTTAAAAAAATTGAATTATTTTCATAAATAATGAAATTTTTTGTAACAATAAAATTTTTTTCAAAATAATTTTTATAAAATTCTTCGTAGAAATTTAATTAATTTCAAAAATTTGTCAAAATTCAATTATTTTCAATGTCTACTATTTCATTAAAATTTCACAAAAGAATTCAAATATTTAAAAAGAAATTTTAATAAAATTCGTCTCAAGAATTCAATTATTTTCAAAATTATTATATAATTCTTCGCAAAAAATACAATAAAATTATGTTAAAAAATTTACAAAAATTTTCGTCAAAATTTCAATTATCTTTATAAAAAAAAAATTCTTCTCCGAAATTCAATTATTTTCAAAAATTATAATAAAATTCTTAACAGAATTATTCTTTTCTTTTATGCAATTTTGAATACATTTTCGAAATAGATTTTATTACTACTAAATGTAAATTTTACAAATTTTTACTAAAATTTACTTCGGAAAGAGTAAAATACTCCAGAATCAAACAGTCAGAAATTCTTTCTTTTCTAGAATTTTTACTGTTTTCAAAATTAATTTTACTACGATCAATGTAGATTTTATTCATTTTTACTAAAATTTTCTTTGGAAATAGCAAAATCAAAATCATTTAAAAATAGTTAGAATTATTGCTGAATTTTATATTTATCTTTTCTTTTATATTCTCAATTCTGTAACTTTTACTATTTTTGGAAAAAATTTTACTGTCATTAATGTAAATTCTTTTAATTTAGTACTAAAATTTACTTTGGGAAGTGTAAAATTTATTTTAGTTTCGAACTGTATGGAATTCTTTAATTTCATGAAGAGTAAAATTTATTCTAGAATCAAAATGTCTTGAATTTATTTTTATTCTGGAATTTTTACTATTTTCAAAGTATAAATTTTATTACGTCTAGTGTAAATTTTACCAATATTGACTAAGAGTTACTTTAAATAGAAAAGAGGAAAATCATTTGTAAATATTTGAAAAGTCATTCTTCTAAAAAATTCAATTATTTTCACAAATAATACATTTTTTATGGGAATTCAATTATTTAAAAAAATTCGAATAAAAATCTTCGAAACAATTCAATTGAATTCTTTTTTCTGTAATTTTTATTTTTTTCAAAATAAATTTTACTATATGACCAAAGTAAATTTTACAAATTTTTTCTATAATTTACTTTTTATATAAATGAGGTAAATCATTCAAATATAGTTCAAACTAATGTAATGTTAGCAATTAATTTCTTTTTTATTTAAGAATTTTTACTTTTTTTGGAAAAAGACTAAAATCAGTAGGAAATTTTTATTAGTTTGAATTAGAAGCCGATTATTAACTGACTTAAATTCAGAGAGTATATTAATTTTTCATTTTTATTGCAATTTATCTACTTATTTATTGATATTATTTTATACCACTTTATATTATTATTCAATGTTATTATTTTACGATCACTTCTATTAGGTATAATATGAAATAATACGAAAATAAAAACATAAATTATTTCACATACGAATAAATGTAAAATATTTTTTTTTTTTTTAAATATTGCTTTAGTTTCAATTTACATAATTTTTTTATTTGCAATTCTTAGAAATAGACTTTACGACATCGTAAAATTATCAGGATATAAAAATAGTCATTCGTGAAGTGTTACAAATAGGGTATAAAAACAAGAAAACCACAGATCTGAAATAGAAATTTTAATTTAAAAAATAAATATGAATAAAATTGCAGCGGTGACATTTCAAAATACCAAGAAACATCGAAATATCTAAAAATCTCTTTTTTAAAACTATACATTGTCTAAATTTTAAAAATCAGTCGTAAAATTCTCAATTAGTCAAAAAGAAAAAAAAACCACATATAGGGTCCACAGGACGTCGATTTGATTACATGACATTTACGATTAAAAACGAAAAACTAAAGGCAGATTCGCAAAAATTTCCATAAAAGAATAAAAAATACAATGAAAAATGTATAAAAGAAAAAATTATACTATGATGACTATCATAAGAATACCTGCGGCTTTCCTGGGACAAAATAAAGAAATTAAAAACTATGTAGAGTCATTTGGGGACAAAAACTGCTCGAAAAAATTTTTGTAATTCAAAAATAAGTAGCCATCTAAAAAAATATGTTTAAATTAAAAATATTTTCTGATTGAATATAAAACATAATATTTTTATTGAATCAAAATTATTATCTTTAATTCTAAAATAATTTTTATATGAAACTGACACCCAATTATCAGCTTCTACTTTAATTCTGAAAATTAAATTTTTAAATATTTTTTATAACAGCTGAAATTTTCACCCAGTTATCAGAACCCATTTTTCAAAATTTTAGGTTCGTTTGAGAAAAAATATACATATTTAACTTTAAAATTTAATTTCCAAAATTAAGTATGGATGTTAGTTTCAGCTTCATGAAGGAAATAATAGAGAATGAAAAATTTCGTTTAGAAAAAATTACATAGAAAATTATTGGGGGGGAAAGTGAATTTTTGCAGTCTTTGTCAGTTGATTTGGCAAAGGAGAGGATGTTGGGAATATGAAATGTTGGGCAAAATAAATGTAGAACAACAGAAGTCAGTAACCGCAGGTTATGTCAGTTCACCGACATTCATTCCAAGCACCGAAATAGGATCACATCTTTAGAAGTCGTCTGTCATATTATACTCTCGTTTAGTTAGTGTTTTCAAACGGTTTAATGATTTCAACGGTCAAGTGGTGTAATTATCCGGAACAAATTCACATTTAACGAAGGACATCATTTATTTTCGTCAAGCAATAACATAAGAAGCAATAATTTTGAATAATGATCAAGTAAGTTTTATGAAACAATTTTCGTAGTCAAATCATTTTCATGGTGAAATAATTTTCCTATGGAAATAAATTCAATGGTGAAATAATTTTCCTAGGGGAATAATTTCAATGGTGAAACAATTTTCGTAGTCAAGTCATTTTCATGGTGAAATAATTTTCCTATGGGAATAAATTCAATGGTGAAATAATTTTCCTATGGGAATAAATTCAATGGTGAAATAATTTTCCTAGGGGAATAATTTCAATGGTGAAATAATTTTTCTTGGGGAATAATTTCAATGAAATAATTTTCCTAGGGGAATAATTTTCCTAGGGGAATAATTTCCAAAGTAGAATAATTTTCCTAGAAAAATAATTTTCGTAGTAAAATAATTTGCATAGTGAAACAATTTTCGCAATGAAATAAACATTAAGATAATAAATTTTATCATTGAAATCAATTTTCAAAAAGTTTTCTTAAAGACAAAACGATGAGACATTAATTTTACCCTCTTTTATAAACGTCTTCTTCTTCTTTCCTCCTGTCGGATGCTGAATAGCAAATTACCATAGGACAATATGTAAATGGGGCGAGAGTGTTACTACTTTGAGAAAGTTTTCGGAGAAGGGCAAAAGCTTAAATTCTCTGAGACCCCTGGATTAACACTCTCCTTCTCTCTCTCTTTCTCTCTCTTTCTCTACTGGATTTCGATAAAAATTCCAGACATCTTATTCTTTAAACTCTCTCGTGCGCGAAAAGAGAATATACGATCCTGTATAAACTCTGCAGGCGAAGACTAATGCACAAAAACAAAGTCTTAAAAAAAACTAATGAGGATGTTTCTGTCAGGGAATATACTATATATATAAAAAGAAATGAAAAATATCCAACGTGAAATAGTAAAGGAAGGTGAAAAATATATTGCTGAACACTTTACTCTATGAGAAAAAAAAGGAATTTCGAGAGGAAAATTACAGTCTTGGAAGAAGTGATGAACGTTATTTTTACGTTGGGAAAAAATGTTAAGTAATTTTTACTTATATTTACAAAGTAAAACTGGAAGTGTTTGGAATTTGTGGGTAATGTTTACTATTACTTATTTATTTTTCTGAATCCCATTTTTCCAAAAAAAGGGTATTTTTCTTTAAAAAATGCAATTTATCGGATAAAATTAATAATTCCGATGAAATTAAGCTTCGAGACCATTTTCTTTTCTCAAAGAAAAATTATTTTATATTTCAGAAATTAATATTAAACAGTTTCCCAGAACTCCAATTTTTCGGAAATGAGGCCTTTTTTAAAAAAAGTACACTTTTTTTTGAAAGAGTGACATTTTTTAATAAAATTAATAAGAATGAAATTAAACGACGAGACCATTTTATTTTCTCAAGAAAAAATTATTTTATAATTTCGAGACGATTAATAAAGAGTTCCTCAGTACACGAGCTCTACGGAAATGAACCTTTTTTTCAAAAAGTGAAATTTTTTGAAAAATTGCCCTTTATTTAAAAAATGTACACTTTTCTTTTGAAAAAGTGCCATTTTTTAATAAAATTAACAATTCCGATGAAAATTAGCATCGAGACCATGTTCTTTTCTAAAGAAACAAATATTTTAGAATTTAAAAATAAATACTAATCAGTTTATCAATATCCCATCTTTTCAAAAATGAGCCCTTTTATCGAAAAATTACATTTTTTAATAAATTTTCTTTTAATAAAATTCTTCGCAGAATTTCAATTATGATAAAAAATTTAAAAACATTGTTGTCAAAATTTTAATTATTCTTATAAATAATAAAATTTTTCTTCGAAATTCTATTATTTTCGAAAATTTTAATAAAATTCTTTTCATAATTTCAAATATTTTCAAAAGTTTTCCTCTATTCAATGATTTTCAATATCTTTTAATAAAATTTTCCAAAATAATTCACTTATTTACATTTATTATTTATAAATAAATAAATAATAAAATTTTTCTTCAAAATCCAATTATTTTCGAAAATTTTAATAAAATTCTTTCAATAATTTCAAATATTTTCAAAAATTTTTTTCTATTCAATGATTTTCAATATCTTTTAATAAAATTTTCCAAAATAATTCACTTATTAACAAATTTTTTAAAAAATTTCTTCCCAATAATTAAATTATTTTCGTAAATAATATTCGTTATGGAGATTCACTTATTTTCATAAATAATAGACTTTCGGAGAAGAATATTATTATTTATAAAAATAATTGAAATTTTGACGAGAATTTTTAAAAATTTTTGAACATAATTGAATTTCTGCGAAGAATTTTATTTTTTTTTGAAAATAATTTAACTTCTGCAATCATTTATATTGAATTATTTTCAAAAGTAATAAAATTCTTTGCAGAATTTCAATTATGATCAAAAATTGAATAAAATTCTCGTAAAAATTTCAATTATCTTTATAAATATTAAAATTGTTCTCAGAAATTCAATTATTTTAAAAGTAAAATAAAATTCTTTGCACAATTTCGAATATTTTCAAAAATTTTACCCAATTTAATGATTTTAATATATTTTAATAAAGTTTTCCAAAAAAATTCACTTATTTACAAATTTTTAAAAAATTTCTTTGCAATAATTAAATTATTTTCGTAAATAATAAAATTTTTTTATGGGGATTTACTTATTTTCATAAAAAGTAGACTTTCGGAGAAGAATTTTATTATTTATAAAGATAATTGAAATTTTGAGAAGATTTTTTTAAATTTTTGTACATAATTGAATTTTCTGCGAAGAATTTTATTACTTTTGAAAATATTTTAAATTCTGCAATTATTTGTATTCAATTTTTTTCAAAAGTAATAAAATTTTTCGCAAAAATTCAATTATGTTCAAAAATTTTTAAAAATTCTCGTCAAAATTTCAATTATTTTTAAAATTTTAAATAAAATTTTTTTGCAAAATTTCAAATATTTCTAAAAATTTCTCTCACTTTAATGATTTTCAATATCTACTATTTTAATGAAATGTTCAAAAAAATTTCAATTATTTAAAAAAAATTGTAATAAAATTCTACGCAATCGTTTAATTATTTTCATAAATAATAATATTTAATTATTGTCATAAATAATAAAAATCATCTCAGAATTTCAATTATTTTTAATCAAAATTTTAATAACATTTCTCAAAAATGTAATATTATTCTTAAAAATGTTATTAAAATTTGATTAAAAAGAATTCAATTATTTAAAAATTTGTTGATAAAATTTCGTTATGAGAATTTAATTTTAAGAAACATTAAATTATTCAATAAATTATTAACATTTGTATTTAAATACAGGAATTTTTATGGAAGATTATTTTAAATGTAAATTAAATTAACATTGAAATTAAATTAATTTAAATGCTTTTGGTTTTGTTTAATATATTATTTATTATTTCTTATTAAAAAGTGTTCGTTCCTATTTTCGTTGATATTCGGACGTTGCAAACTTCAAGTCCCTTATAGAATAGGCAGTCTCATTATTCTTACATAAAAGCCAATTTAATTCCTTGAAGAATATGAATTATGAATAGAAGAAGAATTAAGAATAATTCCTATAGTTTGGGCAACATTGTATGACTTTATTCACATATAAATATAATATACATAAAAAATATAAAAGTTTGAGATTGCATACACTTTAGTCATAGATTATTTTGCCTTTGGGATACAATAATATTTCCCATTTTTTTATATCAAAATGTTAAACTCTTGTATTAAGGCATCATATATGACTATGAAAATATAAGAACAGGTTGGAAGCAATAACCATTAAAATGATAGAATCTTTGAGGTAAATACCTGGATTAAGTAATTTAGATTGTATCGCGCCCTTATATTCCTTCGACTTGTCTTTTTTTTCTTTTTTCCCCATTTTTTTTCTTTTTTGTATCTTTTATAGAAAAATTCACTTTAATGCATTTAGTATAACTATACGAAAATGCGAAACATGCACCTGAGAGAATAATTTTATTACTCTAAGGATACATTTAATATTGAAAATGTCCGATGCCAACTGAAACCGGAATAATAATTTGTAATTAGCTATCGGAAGTGTTATATTTATTTTAACTCCTCGTTTAATGAACAGAAATGAGACTATTTTTTACATGTGTAAATTGTAGATTATTACATTTATTTTTTTTTGTTGTGGGGAATTTTTTTTTTTTTTTTTTTTTTTTTTTTTTAATGACTTGAAGTGTAATTTAGTTTCTTCAATTGAATTACTTGTTTAATGGCGAGATGAGCGATTTATCCAGTCTCGCCTGCATTAAGACTGGCGCTTAACATTTTATATACATATATGTATCTGTATATATTTAACAATGCAAGCACAGTATAATTTCAACGATAAATCATGAGCAATCTACGTGTGTATAGTCTTGGGCGATTAAGTTTGTTAATTAATAATCATTTGATTTAGCCAAGGGCAAATTTTCATCTTCCATTTCATGATAATAGTGTCCATTCTATCCTGTTTAATATCAATTTGTGAAAGAAATTTTTTTCTTCCTTTCTTTTTTTTTTCTTATTAATTACCATATCTGCCATACGGATAACTAATTAAATCGAACTGCTACTGGTTATATGCGGGATTAATTAAATATGAGTTAACTTTCGCGGGAAGTGAGAACAGCGAATCAACTCAGGATAGGAAAATCCACTTTTATCTATGGGTGTTGATTCTCAAGTGAATATTTTTACTGATTAGTAATAATTTCAAATTAAGTAAGAACTTTCCTGTATATATTATAGCTATTGGTGAAAAATAAATGTTTTCTTTTTGGCAGCATAATTTTGTAATTTATTTGCATTTAATTTTTAATTGGGTGCATATTTTGAAATTAAATTAACTGATTGATTTTTTTTGTGGTGGTGGTAGTGGTGGTAAAGAAAAGTGGTTTCAATAATTGTAATTTAATTATGGAAAATGTTGACAATAATTGCGCATAAGTAATTATCGGGTTTAATTATATTTATTAAATTTAATTAATATACTTATGAATATGCATTTGTGTATTAAATTAAATTTATTAATTATTAAGTTATAATTGAGAATGCAAAGAGAAAGAAATAAATTAACTTTTACGGTTTACAAAGTAAAACCTATGCTATGTCTGCAATTTTTCCCGTCAATTTTTACTATTTTGGAAAAAAATTATAGTGCAATAAAAAATTTTTCGTTGTAAATTGTTAAATTAAAGTAAGTTATTAAAATAAGTATTTAGTAAAATGAATTTAATTCCTATTAAATTATTAAATTGAATAAATTAATTAGTTAAAATAATTTAATAATAAAATTTACTTCGTAGTAAATATTATGCAACTAAATAATGAATTGATTTAATAATACAATTAGTTCAAATAATGTAATGATATAATCTACTTTGCAGTAATTTTTTAAACTAAATAATTAGTTCGTTAAAAAATATAATTAGTTAAAATAAATAATTATTAAAATGTACCTCGTGGTGAATTATTAAACTAAATGAAATTAATTAGTTAAACTAATTTAATTTAATAATCTACTTTGTACCTAATAAATTATAAAATTAAATTGAACAAAAAATTAATTAAAATAAAGAAATACAGGCTTTGCACTCGAAAACTAATTTAAAAAATAGTAGCAAAAATTAGCTGTCGAAAAATTAAATTTAACGAAATAAAACTCGTATTATTCAATTCACAAAAATTTGATTCAGTATTTCTATGCGGTAAAAACTTCAATTCTAAATTTTTCTAATATTAAATTATTTTCCAAATTGTTAATTTGAATTTTTCTAAAATACGATTATAAATAAAAATAATCTTAATTTATAATATTTTTAAATTATTTATTAGAATTAAACATTTAACTATCTTCAAAAAATTTTAATTACAATTTTTTAAACGACTAATTTTTTTTCATATTTTCTAAATTAAATTATTTAAAACATGAATAATTTTAGTCAATTTAAATATTAAAATATTTATTTTTGCACAGGAATTAAAATTTTAAATAATTTAAATGGGAAATATTTTGAAATTTAACTATTTCTAAAAATTACAACTTCAGTAACTCTTTCAAAATTCAGTCATTTTTTTGGAAATTCCTATGTAAAATTATTCAAAACTTTAATAATTTTTTGAAAAATTAATATGATATCAATTTTTTTATAATAAATATTTCAATATTATTACCGTTTTATACAACAATTGAAATTTTCAAACTATTTAATTTTAATAATCTTTTGAAATTCAATTATTCGATTATTTAAATAAAAAAAACAAATAATTGATTGAATAATTGATTAGTTCTTGAAATTGAATTTTATAAAAAATTTTATTGATTATTTATAATTAATTGAATTATTTCAAAGAATATTAATAAAATAGTTAGAAATAATGAAATTTTTCGAAGAATTTATTTAAATTTATATATTAAAAATAATTGATATTGTATTAAATTTTTGAAAATAATTAAATTTTTTTGAGGAATTTAATTATAATTTTACTTAAAAATTAAAATATATAAATTCTTGTTAACAAGTTTCATCAAAATCATTATAAAATATAAATAATTGATTTCTTTCGAAGAATTTTATATACATTTTTTTAATTAATTTCTTTAAAAAATTTTATTGAATATTGTATTTCAAATAATTGAATTTCTGTGAAAATTTTATTATTTATAAAAATAATTGAAATTTGCGAAAAATTTGATTACAATTTTTTTTAAATCATTGAATTCTTTTTTAAAAATAATTGAATTTCAAGGGAGAATTTAATTATTTTTGAAAATAATTGCAGAAATTTTTGCTTTTTCTTATTTGTAAAAATAAAAATAATTTTACCCTTCATTTATTGAGTGAGATAATTTTTTATTGTTTACAAAAATTAATGTCAACATTGTAGTAAAATAGAAGAGGGTGCAGAAAAGAATGGAAATAGTTAGTGTCACGTAATTTGGAACAATAAGCAATAACTATGCTAATTAAAATTTTTTTGTCAATTCTAGGAATTAGATTTGTAAATTTGATTAAAATACAACTTGATTTGCATGAGAACAATGCACCAATCGGTTACCCCTTTGAAACGATCATCAATCTTCTTTGAATCGGACACGTTGTAATTCGCGATATCTTTCCTTTTTTGCTATACCGCAAACATCTGCTTTAAAAAAAGAGAGCGAGAGAGAGAGAGAAAAAAAAAGAATATCTAAGAAACTAATGGTGAACTATAAAAAAACTGTTTCTCTTCTATTTCTCTTCCGAAAAATATATTTTATAACATCTCTGCGCTGATAAAAATCAGGGTAAAATTCCAAAGCAAGGAGATCATTTTCGAGTGAAACCGGAAATGCGCTCTTTTTTTCCATTTATCTATATTCTCGACCATTGTAAACTGTTTTTATTTCGATTAAACGAATAATTCTCATTTTTCTTTTTTTTGCGCCGTCAGTTTTGAGTTACAAGCGGTATTGTTAATTTTTTTTTTTTTTATATTAACAATTTTTTTTTCTCTCTTGGACAAAAGAATCTGCGGTAGATTTTCTAAATGGTGACAGCTGGGCGTCTTCTCGTGTTTCCGATTCGCGGCTTGAGAAATATATTGGATTTGAGAGAAATTTCTCGAGGAGATGGGAATAATGCGGAGTTGTATATAAAAGAAATTTGGGGTGGATGACAAAAAAAAAAGTGGCTGTATGGTTGTATTTTTTTTACATTGTTTGAGGTCAAATTAGTATTGTTTGGGTATTGGATCGAATTTTTGAAAGAATATTGTGTGAGTGAGTTTGTTATTACGGTGATGTGTAATCTAGAAAGGCAGAAGCGTGACGAAGGTTGAAATTTACAAGTAATGAGGTCAAGGTCACTGTGAAATTGTGTAATTATGTTTCCTTTTCTTCCTTACATTAATTCAGGTAAAATGAATAATTATTTTTAATTGAAGAGATTTTTCACTTGTGTTCAATTTTGATTATAGTGAGTTTTTTTTATCACGAGATTTTTGTGATAGATATTTTACAGGGAAAAAATGAATTTAGTAAGTTTTACTATTTTCAAAAAAATTTTAGGTCTTTTTCTGTGCGTTACTGTAAATTTTTACTATACGTCTAAAAAAACTTTACTGGTTCTTTACTCGGACTCTCTAAATTTGAATTATAGTAACAAGAAAAAATTAAATTAAAAAAAAATTGCAGAAATTTTTACTGGTACTTTTGTAAATAATTTTGAACTACTATAATTGAAATAGTACAATTTTGACAGAACCTAGAACTTGTGGAAATTTGTACTTATTTTTAGTAATTTTACTCAGAGACTCTAGTAACAAATTTTGAACGACTGAATGAAATAGTAATTTTCCACTAATAGCAATTTTCCACTAAAATTTTCGTGACAAATTTTGAAGCACAAAATTAAATAGTAAAATTGAACTATGAATTTGTAGAAACTTTTACTAATTCTTAGTAGTTTTACTCATAAACTTCGGTAACTAATTTTTAACCACTGAATGAAATAGTAAAATTGAATACAAATCAGTGAAATTAAAAATTAAATTAGTAATTATTAAATTAAATTTTATTAATTAAATTAAAAATAAGAAATCAATTTTGAACTACTGAATAAAATAGTAAAATTTTACTAAGAATTATTAAAAAAATTTTACTAATTCTCAGCAATTTTCCACTAAAATTTTAAAAACAAATTTCAAACTAGTAAATTAAGTAATACAGTTTTACTAAAATTAGTGGAATTTTTACTAAATCTTAGCAATTTTCCACTAAAATTTTCGTGACAAATTTTGAAGTACAAAATTAAATAGTAAAATTGAACTATGAATTTGTAGAAACTTTTACTAATTCTTAGTAGTTTTACTCATAAACTTCGGTAACTAATTTTTAACCACTGAATGAAATAGTAAAATTGACTAGAAATCAGTGAAATTAAAAATTAAATTAGTAATTATTAAATTAAATTTTATTAATTAAATTAAAAAGTAAATTAAATAAAAAATAAGTAACAAATTTTGAACTACTGAATGAAATAATAAAATTTTACTAAGAATTATTAGAAATTTTTACTAACTTAGGTAAAAAATTTAAATTTTTATTATTAGTAAAATTTTACTAATAATTACTAGGAATTTTTGAATTAATTCTTAGCAATTTTCCATTAGAATTTTGGTAACTTTAAAACTAGTAAAAGAAGTACTAAAGTTTTACTAAAAATTATTGTAAATTTCCTGTGATTTATAGTAATTTTACACTAAAATTTTGGTAATAATTTTTGAACTACTAAACTAACTAATTTTTGAACTACTAAATGAAATGTTAAAATTGTAGGCACTAAAAATGAGTAGAAATTTTCACTATTTCTCAATAATTTTCCACTGAAACATTCGTAAAAAATTTAAACAACTACTTTTATTGCAGTCAAATTCATGTATAGATTTTACTGCATAAAAGAAGTAAAAAGTAATTTTTTTTATTCATTTTTTCCGTGTATTTTACGCTCTTCAGTTATCTTCTTCCGTTTTTTTTCCTATATCCTCCTTTTTTTTTTAGATTAAATCCATTTTTGTATATATATCTTTATTCTCGTTACAAGCGACGAATAACCTGTTGCATCTCCATCAGGCGCTCTCTTCCCTCCCGGCTTGCCAAAATCGTAAACGAAATTCCTTATCTGCAATTTTATGGAATTTTTCCCTCTGGCGTGAATCTCACGATCCTGATTGAGCAATAATTTCACATTAGTTGAAGTCTTCTCGAACAATTATCTTTTTTTTTTGTTTTCAAACAACAACAACAAAAAATTAACAGTTCATTGAAGTGTCAATAAATTATTTCGATATGTAGAGGTAAGAGAATAAATAAAATTTTCCTTTTACATTGCTCAAAAATTGTTTTTTGTTGCATAATTTACCATTTTACCATAAATTAGATTTATGGTAAATTTATGGTTTATTTTATTTTACGAAGTATGCGATAAATAAAAATTCTTTCTGTCCGTTGTCGATATTTTGTGTATGGACATCACTTAGAAATGACAAGACCAATTAAACTGAAACTTGGCAGTCTGTTATGGTTTTAGTATAAAAAATTTGACTAATTCAAATTAAGTGTAAAAATTAATTTTAATAATTTTAATTTTCAAAGAAGAAATCGAGTATTATATATTATATGGTATAGAGAGAGAAGAGAGGGGGAAATTTTAACGATCAGGTGAAAAATAATTTAGAGCGGAAGTATGTAAATCAAAAAGTAAAGCAACACTGTTATATAGGGAAAAAGAAGAAAGGATGATGTTTCTGTTGGATGTTGTGTGTATATTGGTGGGAAGAAATAGCTTAATCTTTTATAATGAATGGCCTGTGTTCGGAACTTGATTGGTAGGCATGCTCAATTATTTATTGGTAATATGCCGATCGCTGGAGGTCCCATATCGAAACGTTTTATTGTTAGCCTCGCTATTAGTCTCCGTTTAAGCGAAACCTGGTATCTATTGCCCGACAAAGATATGTTTCGAGTCAAAGTTCTTAGCATATCGCCGATACAACGGTGTTGTCTACGTCTTAATAAAGATATTCGTCGTATATTGTTTTCTATTCTCTCTTTTTTTTAATCCATCTTTCGTCTTCTTTCTTTTATTTTTATTTTTAATCCTGTATGTATAGGCGCGTGAGAAGAAAGCCAGTATTGCTAGCATTAATTACGTGTCATGATATTATATACATCATTGTTGTCGGGAATTTAATTAGCTCAATTTTTTTCCACTTTTAATTACATACGTCTTTTAAAAAGTAATTTTTTAAAAAGTAATTTTTTAAATTCTTTTTTTTTAAGTTTCATTACTGATACTTTGGGAGAAAGTCGATTTTTTATGGATTGTTTGACTAATTGGTTGTTTTAATGATTGTTGACTAATTATTTATTATTTAGTTTTTTATTTCTTAGTTAGTTACGTATAAAAATTGTTGCTGCTCAACAATTTTAATACGTTTTTTGTCTCAATTTGATATCCTTTAAAAAACTGTGTATTTATTAGTAGTTTATTTATTAGTTAGGTCTTTATTAGCTAATTAATTATTTGTTAGTTGGTTATTTGTTAATTCGGTCTTTATTAGCTAATTAGTTATTTGTTAGTAAGATATTTGTTAGTTAGGTCTTTATTAGATAATTAATTATTTGTTAGTTGTTAATTTATTAATTAAGTCTTTGTCAGCTAATTAATAATTTGTTAGTTGTTAATTTATCAATTAGGTCTTTGTTAGCTATAATTATTTGTTAGTTAAGTCTTTGTTAGTTTGATCTTTATTAGCTAATTAATTGTTTGTTAGTTATTTGTTACCTAGTTCCTTGTTTGTTAATTAATTATTTTTGTTAATTTATTAGTTAGGCCTTTGTTAACTAATTAATTATTTGTTAGTTAGTTAGTTGCTGGTTAGTTACTAAATCAGTAGCTTAAATTTTCAATTATTTGGAATCGAATGTTGAATATTTTATGTATTTTAAAATTAAGTTTTTTTTAGGATTAATAAATTGAGATGTTTGCACCTGTTTCGATTGAGGAATTGAACGTCCACGTGGGTGGAATAAATATATATATAATACGTGCAAAATGCAAGTTTATATGTATAGAGATATAGGGAGGTTGTAACCATGACACGATGTAATGGAAAGAAAAAAGAAGTATAATGTGTGGATAAAAATAGAGACACTCAGTTTGAAATGGGCCGGAATATGCAGACAAAACGAGACAAGTTGTCATTTGACTCTCACTTCCCTCGAGAGACGACTCAATTTTTTCAGTTTTTCATTTTTTTTGTCTTATTTTACAAGTAATTATTGATTTAATTTTTTACTTTTTCACTTGTTACTTTCTTCTTTATTAGTTTTTAATTTTTACTTTTTAGTTGTTACTTTTCTTTTTAGTTTTTACTTTTTACTATTCACTATTACTATTTTTTTAATTAATCACTATTAGCCGTTAATTTATTATTATTTTTATTACTATAGTTTTAGTATTATGGTAAACGAGGAAAGCAGATTAAGATAAGAAATTAGATCTGTAAATTAATGCAAGTTTGCAAATCGTAGAATGTAATGATGTTGAGAAGAGCAATTTAAGGAATTCTGAAAAATCGAACCTGTTAATTAAAAAAAATCCACTACAAAATATATAACGTAATTACTTTTAATTTTTTTAATGTAGATTTCTATTTTTTGTTTCAGATTGTTGTTGATGTTGAACCTGTGAATAATGGAATTTCTGGTCGGAGGATTTTTTATTGCCAGGAGCAATCAGTTCAAAACTTGTAGCATCGCCGGTGAGTTTTTTATTTACTTTTATTAATTTTATTACCTACTTAATTATTTATTTAATCATTTACATAATTCTTTATTTAATGATTCACTTAATTCACTTAATTCTTTATTTAATTATTTGTTTAATTATTCATTTAACTAGTTTTATTTGTTTAACTATTTAATGAAAATCTTCTTCAAAATTTTTATTTAAAACTTTGTTTTCAAAATTATTTATTTAGTTATTATAAAATATAAAATATAGGAATAAAAAAAACCGTAGTGATGTTGACAAGAAGGCAATCACACCGGGAAATGTTTCCATTTTATGGCAAACGTATTTATCTAACTTTCTCGTATTTATGATGAAAAATCAACTAATTAGTGTAGATGTAACGATTATAAGAAAATTAATAGGAAACAGATGTCCCACTTGATATTATAGTCTAGACAGATGATGTTTCTATTCCGCATATCGGAATAAATACAGTTTCCAGATGTTTAGAGTGTGAATTGAAAAAAAAACAAAACAAATTAAAAAAAGTAAATAAAAAAAGGATTTCCCGTAACTATAATTTTACGAAAGAAAAAATCCATCGAATGTAATAAATTCACCGTTTTTGTAAATATATTTTGAACTTGAGAAACGAAATTAAACTTTTTTAGTTTTTTTTATCATACACGTGCAGAAAAGGGAAAATTTTCGGTCATATTTATTTAAACATAAAAAGTTAAAACGTGCCGATATTGTAATGAACGATATATTATCTTTGTGACCCATTAATAAAAAAAACGCGTTATCCGTTATCTTTTGAGGAATTTATTGCAAGAGGTCAAAGCGAATCAGTATCTTTTTTGCGACTCGACTTCCGCACATGCTTTCAGTAAATTATGAGATACGACATATATTGTAATTCAGGAATTTCCGAAATGGTTATTTTATTTGCATATTTTTATCCTACCCATATAAAATTTAGATTTTTTTCCTTCAACTATTGATAATTATTTGTCAATTATTGAAAAATTGAAAATTCCTAAAAATCGAATTCTATCTATAATAAAAGAGAATCGAAAAAAAAATTCAAAGTCGTATTGTTTTTTTCTAATAGTGTCGATGTAAAAGAGGAATAGGCTTTTAGGAGCCGCGAAGAAAGCGATCTATAGGTCAACTTAGAATAGAAACAAAGTCGCGTGCCTTTGTCGACGACGAGACCGAAAAACCCTTTCACGAATCTTAGTTTAGAATAATCTTTCGTAACAATGATTTAATTAGTGCAAAAATAGAAAAAAAAAAGAAAGAAAATAAAAAGACGAAAGTTTTTTTCAATTTTAAATTATCGTAAAAGAACCATTAGGTGGAATTAATGACAAAACAAAATGTGTGGTCTAGTTATCTTGAAATAAGTTTGCGATTTTATCTCTTTCAAGAACAAATGATTAGTAAAGATTTGTTACGACGATACATATATTACTTCATTTTTTTTTTTTTTTTTTTTTTTTTTTTTTTTTTTTGTCAGAGAGACAGTAGATTTTTTGCTTCGAAAATTTATCAATGTCTATGGAAGACAAATAATTGTCAATTTCTCGAGTCAAGGCTATATAATAAAATAAGAATAAAAATCGAGTTTTGCTATGAATAAAATCGTGTCTGTGTAGATAATTTTATAATTCATTTTGTAATTTGATCTTGACTTTAGGTTTAAGTTTGACTTTAATTTTGACTTTTACTTTCATTTGTTAATTTGAATTTCGATTCGATTTTGACTTTGACATTGATTTTTTAACTTTAACATTAAATTTGACTTTAATTTTGACTTTGACTTTCATTTTGTAATTTAACTTTCAATACGATTTTGATTTTGACTTTTACATTAAATTTGACTTTAATTTTGACTTTGACTTTCATTTTGTAATTTGATTATGACTTTCGATTTTGACTTTAAAAAATGCTTTGACGTTAACTTTAAGTTTGACCTTAATTTTGAATTTCAATCTCATTTTTTAAATTTACTTTCATTTTGTAATTTGACTTTCGATTTGATTTTGACTGATTTTTTGACAATGACTTAGATTTTAACCTTAAATTTGACTTTAATTTTGACTTTCACTTTCATTTTGTAATTTGATTTTGACTTCCGATTCGAACTTTTTTCAAGTTTGACTTTGTTTTTCATTTTGTAATTTGACCTTCGATTCGATTTTGACCCACACTTAAAATTTGTAATTTGACTTTTGATTTTGACTTTAACTTTGATTTTTGACAATGACTTTGAGTTGAACCTTAAGTTTGACTTTAATTTTGACTTTAATTTTCATTTTTCAATTTAATTTCGACTTTCGATTCGAACTTTCTTCGAGTTTGACGTTGTTTTTCATTTTGTAATTTGACCCTCGATTCGATTTTGACTTTAATTTTCACTACGGCTTTAATTTTGACTCTCACTTTCATTTTGTAATTTGACTTTCAATTTTGACTTTAACTTTGATATTTGACAATGACTTTGACTTTAACCTTAAGTTTGACTTTAATTTTGACATTCTCTTTCATTTTGTAATTTGATTTTGACTTTCGATTCGAGTTTGAATTTGAATTTAACTTTTTTTTAATATTTTTGAGTCGCACTTTGAAAATTAATGTAAAAATCAATTCACTTTCATTTTGTAATTTAAATTTGGGTTTCTATTCGATTTTGACTTTGACAAATACCTTGTCCTTAAATTGAAGTTTATCCTTAATTTTTTTTAATTTGACATTCGTAGTGGATTTTGACGTTAACTTTAGGTTTGACCTTTCATTTTTTAATTTGACTTTCGATTTGATTTTGACTTTGATTTTTTGACAATGACTTAGATTTTAACCTCAAGTTTGACTTTAATTTTGACTTTCACTTCCATTTGATAATTTCATTTTGACTTTCGATTCGAACTTCCTTCAAGTTTGACTTTGTTTTTCATTTTGTAAGTTGACTTTCGATTTGATTTTGACTTTAACTTTCACTTCAACTTTAATTTTGACTCTCACTTTTATTTTGTAATTTAACCTTCACTCTGATTTTCATTTTTTCAAATCGAAGTGAAAGTCAAAGTGAAGATGAAAGTTAAAAATAAGGTCAAAGTGAAGGTCAGAGTGAAGATGAAAGTTAAAAATAAGGTCAAAGTGAAAGTCAAAATCTAAGTCAAAATCGAATAAAAATCAAAGTCAAATTCCGAATCATAAGGTCAAAGTGAAAGTCAAAATCAAAGTCAAACTGGAGTGCAAAGTCAAAGTCTTTAAAGTCAATGTCTAAGCCAAAATCGAATTAAAAATCAAAGTCAAATTCCGAATCGCACCCCAGGAAAGAATTCAAATGTTTAGTAACCATTCCTGTTTCTTCAGATTCAATTTTTCCACCATAAAATCTATTTAAAGTAGAAGTACAGCAATTTTATACGATAAATTGATAAGTAGAATGTTTCTAAAAAGGAGAATTATTTGCAAGAAAAGAAAAATAATGATAAACGATAAAGTTCAGAAAAGGTCGACTGTTTGATGATACACCTGCCATGTCTAATCGTTGGCAGTTCTTTCTCTTTCTCTCTCTCTCCCTCTCTCTGTTAAACGATAGCACCGTTCTTCCAGGTACGCCTGGTAGGTTCTTGTTCTCGCTAATGTACGCGCCTTGTCGCGTTTAATCGAGCCAAGAATTCAACTTTTTTAGTGTGCCCGATGCGTTTAGCCACACGTCATAACATACGTTTTAAGTCCCTCTTTTCGCTGAGGGCGGTCCCCTCTCTCTCTCTCTCTCTCTCTCTCTCTCTTACATTTTAAAAGGACTCTTAGAGTCAACGAGGGCGATCGACCACCAAAAACTGGACAACCTGGTTCGAGACACGCAAGAACCGCCACTCCAACTCTTGTCAAATGGTGTCTGCCGATATTTTTATGAGAGTCCCGTCATTCCGTCGCGTCGTAATATCGTTTCACGTATATATATACACGAAGCTGCTTAGGAGAGCTGCAAAAGTAATTATCTCGCACTGCACGAAGAAAATGCACTTTCGAGTTATACAATGCAGCAGCAGTTCTCCCCCTTGAACTTCTTTGCCAGCCTCTCTTCTTCTTTTTTTTTAATACTGTGAAACTAGCAGCGCTTTTACAACGTAAATGCTGCAAAATTTGTACAGAATGCTGTAAAAATCATTGGACAGTAAAAATTCTTCATGGTTATATACCACACACACACACAATAATGAAATGTTTAGTGGAACTGCGTTGGGTGAATGATGAAAAAAAGGGCAAATTGCCCACGTCTTGCGAAAATATTGTTGACAAGTAAAATCATGATTTCCAGTTTTCTTTGCGTGCGTGAGAATTTTATAGAAATTTATAGACCGCGCTCTGTGTTTAATGAAAGGATTTTTCGTTTCGAGATACTTTATTGGAGGATTTTATTCTTTGTGTCGAATTCTTGTTTCTCTGTAGTTGGCGTCTACTGACATCTATGAACTGCTGGTAATGCAGTTAATTGCTGCGGAGAGTAATATTCATATAACACCCTCTTAAGGATTTTTTTAAAAACCAGGACTTAACTTTTGAGCCAAATTGTGATAAAACTACAGAAAATTTGTCACTGTCCTTTAAGGACAGTGACAAATTTTCTGTAGTTTTATCACTGGCGTGTCTTCTTAAGGAGAGGGAAAAGTAAATGTAAATTTTACAGAGCTTCAATGGAAAAATATCATCGACTTTGACAAAATTAGCTTTAATCGCATTGACAACATGAAAGATTAGCTAGTCGATCAACAATTAATTAAAAAGCCTCTCTCCTCTTCACAGGGAAGATTTTTTCTCCTAAATCACTACTGCAGGAAAATAGAGAATCAACTTCTTAATACCGTTATTTAAGCTTGTCAATTGAACAATTTTTTTTTTCTCTCCAATCCATTAATCGATAGAAAATCTTCTCTAACGAATGAACTGACTTCTCTGGCGGCATACAAGATTACATATAGGATATATCTGAAGGCAGTACTGTGCGAACAATATAACTTATCCTTACACGGCAGTAACGACAATCGCAACTTTTTCAAGGACCTTCGCGCGCGACATAATACGAAAGTCTCTCGTAAAGCTGCACGTCATACAAAACCGCCCGCAGATTCTTTCTTCTTTCTCTCTCTCTTTCTCTCATCTTGACACCTTGTTACACGTGCCTTAAAAGTGGTTCCGCCTGGTTAAACGTTTTATGGTACGACCAAGAGATAACACTTTAAGATCGTTAGTCTGAATATTACTGATCACAAGGTCAATGCACCGAACATAAAAGTTTTCTCTCTTTTTCAAAATGTATAATTTCGCATTCATTATTCAATATTTCATATTGCATATTTCATGTTTTATATTTCACAATCCATTCAGAAAAAGTATAATATGTTGTTTTAGCACACTCATAAAATGCGAACTCACTGCAAAATATTAGTATATTTAAGAGCTTGATTTTAGGTCTTTTGTGCATTCGAGTATTATTAGTGTCTTTCTGCATAGCGCAAGAAATTGGCTTGTAAAAAATATTGTTTCAAGAAAGTATACAAATTGTTTTGTTATTATTAATAATGTCTTAAAATAAAATGTGACTCCCTCCGAAAACAGGTATAGAGAAGCAAATCACTTTACTATTATGTCTGTATTAAACTGTTTAATTCTGAAAAAGTAAAATCAGATTTTATCGAATATTTTTGAACTAATGAAGACTTAAAATAGTGATCCTCTTTGTGTATTTTCATTTTAAAGATTACAAAAATAATCTAAAATTTTTTGTTCCTCAAGTACCTTGAAGCTTCTAAACTTGCATCAACTTTCACAATATTGCTGAAAGTCTCAGAATATTGAGGAAATATTGTCAATTTTACTGATAGTTTAGATGCTTGAAGATGCCTAAGAAGCTAAAAATGTTATGTTATGTTTGTAATTTTTATAATGAAAATACAAACATAACATTTTTTGCTCCTTAGGCACCTTGAAGCATCTAAACCATCAGCAACATTGACAAAATTTCCTCAATATTCTGAAACTTGCAGCAATATTCTGAAAGTTGCTGCAAGTTAAGATGCTTCAAGGTACCTAAGGAGCAAAAAATTTTACGTTCTATTTGTGATCTTTAAAATAAAAATACAAACATAACACAAATTGGAGTTGAATTTCATCAAAAGAATTTCTCTTCTATAAAAAGTTTTCCTTTACTCGACAGCTTTGTTTTTTAATTAAAGAAATTAATCAGCGTGATGTTTGTTAATTTAGTCCGATCTTTAAAAAAATACTGCACAAGTGCAGTTGATGATTATTGTAAGACATAAACTTTGCAGTTTAGGTTCGAAAAGGTAATCCAATTTTTTCTCATTAATGTCAGCAGTAAAGTATTCTCAAAGTATTCGTTGCAAATTGAAATTCAATTTGTTTCCTTTTTGTATGTGCTGAAAACATTTTATGAGAACAAGGGATTAACTTGTTGTTCACGTAAATATTCTCGTTATTGCTCTTGCTGCGTTGATTATTCAAAATATTTTACCATCATCAATATATACACACATGTTGGTCTATAATTTCTTTGTAATAACATTTTTCGAATTATTGATCGAATAGTTTATGGATTTCATTTGGCATTTTGACGATGGAACGATAAAATGCGGAAATAAAATTAATGAGAATAAATTATTATTATTTTCAAAAATTTTAATAAAATTCTTTGCCCAAGTTTAATTATTTTCAAAAATTTGTAGAAGAAGAAAATGTAATAGCCTGGCAACCCTGATGGTGAATGTAAATACAGAAGTAGCTCATAATGCGTCATGGTATAGGAGAACAATACAGATCAAATTGGAGCAAAAAAAATTGATTTCCGGGTAAAATTTAGTTTTGAATAATAATGCTAGAGGTCTAATTTATTTGCGATAATTCTTCGTCTAGGCTTTGGATCAAGATAATTGACAAGTCGGGACAGCCTTGTGCATTCGTTTCAATAGAGGTTCAACTACACGTGTCGTATTACATCCCACGCGTGCTGAACAACAACCTGCGTAACTTGCGGTTTATTGTTCACCTCGAGGTATCAATATCTCTTTAAATCTAACGGTCGCAATCTTTCCTCGTGAATTCACTTTGGTATAAAGCAAACAGATTGACGGCAAACATACAAACTGAGCAGGCGAGATTTCTTTTCCTCTACAAAAAAAAAAAAAAAGAAGGAAGGAAAAATCAGAGAGATAGGGAATGAAGTTTCCTTTTCAGTAGGTTTTTCTGTTACTCGCTCGAATTTTCAAAGATTTTAATTTGAAACTTTTTGAAAATTCAATTATTTCTAAAAATCCACGCTTTCAATATTCAATTATAATCTAAAATTTTAACTGAAATACATTTTTAAATTGATATTTATTCGAAAATTTTAAGAGAATTCAATTATTTAAATACAAAAATAAATAATTAATTAAATAATTATAGAAAGTGAATTTATTTAATTATTTTATTTAAAGTGAATTTAATTCATTAAATAGTTGAATATTTCTTGAAATTGAATTTTCATAAAGAATTTAATCAACAAACTTTTTAAATAATTGAATTCTCTTAACAAATTTTAATAAAATTTTTAAGAATAATTTTATTTTTCGAGAAATTTGATAAAAATTTTATTATTTATAAAGATAATTGAAATTTTGTAAATTTTTTAATACAATTGAATTTCTGCAAAGCATTATACTATTTTTGAAAATAATTGAATTCCTTGCTATAAGAATGTTACTACAAATTTAGAAAATTATTGAATTTATGAGAAAAATTTTGTTATTTTATAAAAATAATTGAATCCCTTTGAAAAATTTTATTTCTTAATGAAAATAATTGAATTCTTGATTAGAATTTTATTCAAATTTTTTAAAAGAATTGAATTAATGCCCAGAATTTTAATTATTTTTAAGGATAATTGTATTTTTTCTAAGATCATCTAAAATTTTTTAAAATAATTGAATTTCGGAGACAAATTTTATTATTTATGAAGATAATTGAAATTTTGACGAGAATTTTTATAACTTTTTGAACATAATTGAATTTCTAAGAAAAATTATATTATTTTTCAAAATAATTGCATTCTCGAGACGAATTTCATTAAAATTACATTTTAAATAATTGAATTCTTTTGTGAAATACTATTAAAATAGTAGACATTATTTTAAAAAAATTTGAATTGTTACAAAGAATTTCATTAAAATTTTTGAAAATAATTTAATTTTTTAAAGAAATTTCATTAAAACTGTATTAAAATAATACTTAAATTCTAATGTTTAAAAGAATATTTAATTATTGAATTCCTGAGAAAAATTTTGTTATTTTATAAATATAATTGAATCCCTTTGACAAATTTTATTCGTTTATGAATATAATTGAATTCTCAATTAGAATTTCATTCAAATTTTAAAAAATAATTGAATTACTGCGTAGAATTTTAATTATTTTTGAGAATAATTGAATTTTTTTTAAACATTTAAAATTTTGGAAAATAATTGAATTCTTGCAAAGAATTTTGCAATTTATGAAAATAATTGAATTCCTGGGAAGAATTTTATTATTTATGTAAATAATTGAATTTCTGCAAAGAATTTTGTTATTTAAAAAAATAATTGAATTTCTCCTAAGAATTTCAATTATTTGTCAGAATGATTGAATTCTTGCTAAAATTTTAACAAAAACTCATTTTTAAATTAATTTTTATTGCATAATTCTACGAGTATTCAATTATTTATATACAAAAAAATAATTTATTGAATAATTGAATGTTTTGAATTCTCATAAAGAAATTCATCAACAAATTTTTAAATAATTGAATTCTTTTGACGAATTTTGAAAATAATTAAAAGTTTGCTAAGAATTTTATTAAAATTTTTGAATAATTGAATAATTGAATTTTTGAGAAAAATTTTACTACTTTTGAAAATAATTGAATTTCTGCAATAATTTGTAATTGCTTCAAAATTCAATTTGTTTTAGTGTTTTTAACTAAAATTCTTCTATAAATCCATTATTTTTAATAATTAATTAAATATATATTACAAAATTGAACTAATTTCAGAAGAGTTTTAGTTAATAAAATTTTTTAAAAATCTAGGTTTTTTAAAATTTCTAATTAAATTCATTTAAAATTGAAATTTTACAAAATTTCAATTTTAAATGAATTTAATTAGAAATTTTAAAAAATTTCAATTTGAAATGAATTTAATTAGAAATTTTAAAAAACCAAGATTTTTAAAATTTAATTAATTTTGAAATATTGAAGTAAAATTAGATTTCAAGAATAAACAGAATAACTTTAGACAAAAATTTTCCAGGATTTTGATCAAAATTCCCTGACTTTTCCTGGTTTTTTTCAAGGTTTATAAAATTCCCTGCGACATTTCCAGGTTTTACAGGTTTCCAGCTTGTGTGGCAACACTGAATTATTTTTATTAACTTTGGATTAGATGTTTGCTGAGGAAGCAAACAATAAATTTTACTCTTATAATTTTATTATTACCTTATTGTCTTATCATTGCAATCATTGTCATTACAAATTACAAAGCGAATGACATATAACACAACAAATGTTACGGTTTGAAAAACGAGACTGTTTTCTTTAACATACAAACCGAAAGCACATAATATAGTATATAAAAATGAATGGGAACTATGCGACTGACAAGTCTTGTCGCTTCCTAAATCGTAACCGGTCCGTTACTTCATTATCATCAACGAGACAACTCCTAAGGCAAGACGACAAGATACTTTCCAGAAGCTGGATGATCTTATGGCTGCAGAGGCGGACCTGGATGTAGTCGTTTCTGCAATCACATTGTACCTACATTCCCCATCAGCGGGAGTTCTCGTTCAGATTCGTGTAAAACATACGTTCTGCTCGTACAAGTAAGGCGCTTGTGATTGATTTCTCAGATTGTGTCAGTTCGATATTTTCTTTTTGAACATTATAAATTTATAAACATCGCTAACGGAGAAAAACATTAAATAATCCTTCAACGGAGACTTTTATTTTTATTAATTCTGCTATAATATTTCTTTCTTCAATTATTTTATTGCATTTAAGGGTTATTAAATTATTGTTGAATTCAAAGATAGTAAAGGATTGTTAATAGATAGTAAGAGATTATTAAAAAATTGTAAAAGATTATTAAAAGATAGTAAAAGATAGTAAAAGATAGTAAAAGATAGTAAAAGATAGTAAAAGACTATTAAAAGATAGTAAAAGATAGTAAAAGATTATTAAACGATTATTTCAGGACCATTACTCAGAGGAGTAAAATATCAACTCTTTAAATTTTATTCCTTTTGCTCAAAACTCTAAAAGGTGCGACTTTTATAGAAATTTATAGAATCTTCAAGAATTTTATGGAACTAGCGCCCTGTCGACAACTTCGCGGTCAACTTCGCTTCTTCCATGTTTCCATTAAAAATGTCTCGCTTACTTGATTTTTATTTTATTGTCATTCTATTTTCCAAAATTTCAATTTGAGACCTTCTGAAATTCAATTACTTTTAAATATTTCAATTCAAAACCATGTGCAAGGTGTAATTTATTTAACAAAAAAATTCAATTGTTTTTAAGAAATATAATTTTTCAGAATTTTGCTATTTTAAAGCCATGTGCAATTCACTTAATTACAGAACTTGTAACAAAACCATTTTCAGAATCAACTATTTTCAAAAATTTGAATTTAAAAACTACTGAACTTTAATTAATTTAAAATTGCAATTTTTAATCTTGTAAAATTTAAATTTCTTTAAAAAAGTACAATTTAAAACCTGCTGAAATTTAATTTTTTTTTTTTAATTAAATTATAAACCTTGTGAAATTTAATTATTTAAAAAAATTGCAACTATCAGCTCCTCGTAGAATTTTTTCTTTTTTAAATTTCAATTTAAAACATTTAAAAATCTATTATTTTCAAAACAAATACAATTTACAAACTTGTATAATTCAATTATAATTATTAAACTTGTAATTAAAACTTTTCCAAAATGAATTATTATAAAAAAAATCAATTTTAAAATTTAAACCTGTTAAAATTCAATTACCTTCAAAATTTTTTAATTAAATCTTGTTAAAATTCAATTGCTTTCAAAAATTTAAATTCCTAACCTTATAAAATTCAATAAAATAAAATTATTTTAAAATATACAATTATTTTAAAAAATTACATTTAAAACTTTGTAAAAGTTAATTATTTTCAAAAAATACAATTTACAATCTTGTATAATTCAATTAATTATTATAAAACTTTTTATTGAAACTTTTCCAAAATCAATTATCATCAAAAAATCAATTTTAAACCTGTTAAAATTCAATTACCTTCAAAAATTTTTAATTAAATCTTGTTAAAATTCAATTATTTTCATAAAATTCAATTTAAAACCTGATGAAATTCAATTATTTTAAAAAATTCCATTGAAAACTTTGTAAAAGTAAATTATTTTAAAAAATTCAATTTAAAACCTTCTGGAAGTAAATTTAAAACAATACAATTGAATACCTTGTAAAATTCAATTATTTTCAAAAAAATTCAATTTAAAACCTTGTGAAATTCAATTATTTATAAAAAATGCTTCTTTGATATTCGAACTCTTCCAGAATCAATTATCTTGAAAATTTTCATTCATTCATTTCAATTTGAAGGATTTTGAAAAATATTTAAATATTTTATTATAGACATTAGGTAATTAAATATTTCAAACTTTTTCCGAAATTGATTAAATTAATTAAATACATTAATAATATTATTAATATTTACAGTATTATTAATATTAATCATATTATTATTAATATTATTAATATTTGTAATATTCTTAATATTTATACCGCATTTAATTCTTTTGAAAAACATTCAAACAGATTTTATTATCCGATAGCTAAGAAATTTTCAATTTGCAAAAAAATGGGAAACTCACGAATATGATAGGTTCCTAATTCCTTGTATTTAATATTATTCGACGGGACTGGATTCATCATAATATATTATATATCATTAAATATGTGTCATCTAGAGGGGTAAGGAGGAGGAGGAGAAGATCATTTGTCAATATTACGACGATAAATCATTCATTAATAATGGGAAAGGACTCAGCAATGAAATTCCGGTTCAGAATTTAAACATTGGCTTTTTTTTATTTGCTTAAATGAGGGTCCCTCGGAAGGAGCATGGACAAATTAAATCTATTTTCAACGTCGTTTTTCATAATCAGTCTCTACCCCATACATTCATTACCAAACTGGATCACAAAGTCATTAATCAACATTTCATATTGTGTTATTTTGAAAAATGAAGATTCAATTTTTACAAACTGTTTATCATATTATTACTATTTCCAAAAGTAATTTAAAAAAATTAAAACAGTAATCGCACATTTTGTCAGGTTTTATTGAAATTCTTTGCCAAAATCAATTATTTTTAAAAATTTTATAAAATTCTTAACAAGAATTCAATTATTTTCATAAATATTAAAATTCTTCATAGAAATTTAATTATTTTTATAAATATAATAAAATTCT
Source organism: Leptopilina heterotoma (assembly GCF_015476425.1). Classification (NCBI taxonomy): domain Eukaryota; kingdom Metazoa; phylum Arthropoda; class Insecta; order Hymenoptera; family Figitidae; genus Leptopilina; species Leptopilina heterotoma. The sequence goes on from NW_025111206.1 coordinate 735,430, forward strand.
TTTTTGAAATTTAAAATTTCAATTATTTAAAATAAATTTCCTCAACTCAATGATTTTCAAAATCTACTATTTTTATAAAATTTTCAACAAAAAAAAATTCAATTATTTAAGAAAAATTTCAATAAAATTAAAACAATCAACTATTTTCTTAAATAATGAAAATTCCATAGAAATTCAATTATTTAAAAATGTGTTGATAAAATTCTTTATCTTACATTTAAAACTTTGTAAAAGTAAATTATTTTCAAAAAATACAATTTAAATTCGAAACATTCAATTATTCAATAAATTATTTTTGTTGTATATAAATAATTGAATACTCGTATAATTTTGCAATAAAAATTAATTTAAAAATGAGTTTTTGTTAAAATTTTAGCAAGAATTAAATCATTCTTAGGGGCCGTCATATACCACGTGGACAGTTTTTCAAAGATTTTTGACCCCCCCTCCCCCCTTGTGGACACAAAAATACATGGGATCGTGGACATTTTCAAACTTTTTTTAACCCCCCCCTCCCCCCAAAAGTGTCCACGTGGTATATGGACGACCCCTTACAAATAATTGAAATTCTTAGAAAAAATTAAATTATTTTCGTAAATAACAAAATTCTTTACAGAAATTCATTAATTTACATAAATAATAAAATTCTTCTCAGGAATTCAATTATTTTCATAAATAGCAATATTCTTTGCAAGAATTCAATTATTTTCCAAAATTTAAGATATTCTTAGAAAAAATTCAATTATCCTCAAAAATAATTAAAATTCTGCACAATAATTCAATTATTTTCCAAAATTTGAATAAAATTCTAATCAAGAATTCAATTATTTTCATAAGCGAATAAAATTTTTCAAAGGGATTCAATTATTTTTATAAAATAACAAAATTTTTCTCAAGAATTGAATAATTTTCTAAATTTTTAGTAACATTCTTAGCAAGGAATTCAATTATTTTCATAAATATTAAAATTCTTCCTAGAAATTCAATTATTTTGATAAATAATAAAATTCATCGCAGAATTTTAATCATTTTTAATACAATTTTAATCGAATTTCTCAAAAAATGTAATTATTCTTAAATGTTTTTTTTAAAATTCGCCAAAAGAATTCAATTATTTAAAAATTTGTTGATAAAATTCTTTATGAAAAATCAATTATTCATTAAATTATTTATTATTGTATTTAAATAATTGGATTTTCGTGAAATTTTTTAATAAATATTGATTCAAAAATGTATTTCAGTTAAAATTTTAAATTATAATTGAATAGCTATTAAAATTGTGGATTTTTAAAAAATAATTGAATTTTCAAAAAGTTTCAAATTAAAATCTTTGAAAATTTCAACTTTTCATACTTTTAATTTAAGAATTCTGTAGAATTAATTTTTTTCAAAAATGTTTAGTGGAATTTTTTTTCAATTATTTAAAGTTTTTAATTTCTAATATATTTAATTGAAGAATGTCGCAGAATAATTGAAATTTCTTAAATTTAAATTGTAAACAAAAGGATTTAAAAATTCTCAAAAAACTTTTTCAAAAATTATTTTTAAAAAATTGATTTATAGAAGAATTTGAGTTGAAAATTTTAGTAAGAATAATCGAAATGATGAAAATAATTTTTGAAAATTTTAAGTCCAATGGAAAAATAATAATGTTTAAATATTTATTTAAAAAGCAGAATCAGAATACTTTTTGAAGTCAGGGAAAAAATCAAAATTTTTTCTGGAAATCAGGGAAAAAGAAAATTAAATTTTTGTGGCAACCCTTAATGAAAATTAGGGTAAAATAATTACAATTCGGAAAATAGATGATTTTGATGAAATCGAATTTCTATAACTGTAATATAATAAATTCTAAAAGTAGAAAAGAAAAGCAACAGTTAATGGACTTTAATTAATTAATTAATTACTTTGACAACGAATTGACTTTATTTAATTAATGACATTAATTAATCAAAACAAATAATTTACAGTTCAGATGAAATACATTAGTTTTCTTTTCCTATTTGATTTGCTACTAATTTGGCATATACAGAGTCCGGAAAGTAGAAACGCGATTTACGTGTCGTGAATGATAAGAAAATTACAAAGATATAAATCAAAGGGAAAAACGGTCAATATTATATAGGAGAATAAATCAAAATCACCGCGGGAAAGCAATTCCTAATGATCGTGTTGATAAATGATGTGAGATATGAGTTTTTCAATGAATTTTGTGCATTATTGACGCTGCGTGAATCCTTTCGATAAAACGATGAGATTAACATTTGTGAGCACAGTGATATTATTATTGTATGGGTTGGTCGAGGAAGATTATATTTATTATTACGTAAGGGACACTTTATCCTCGGCACACGACAAAAATCATGTCACTCCCATTTTTAAGAGAGAATAAGATAGAGACTATTATTATAATATTATAATTTTTGCGATACGCTTTTGACGGATGTTAGAGACCCTCCCCGTTAAATTTCCATTTAATGCAACGACGACTACGACGACGACGACTATACGACGCGTTGTCGATTACGAAATTAATGAAGCGCTCGTTACGTGTCGTTGGATAACATCCTTCAGAGTTCACTGCCGCTGGGTTTGTCTTGTCACTTGTGTGTATATCGTTGTGACTTCTAAGGCCATTCGTTCATGTCCCAATGTGTCATTGACGTTGCACTTTATATATAGGGGGGGGGGGTTAAAGTTCTTGATACTTGATCTTTGCTTTCTTTTCTTTGAATAATTAAATTAATTAATTAGATGCATTTTTGGAAAATTTACTTTTTAATTTCAAGCCTCGCTCTTAATAATTACACCGAAAAAAATATAATCTCAAAGTGAGAAGAAAATTCCGCTTAGTAATTATTTTTACAAATTTTCAATATACGAATACCCTACAAAAAAAAAATTTATTCTACACAATTAACTTTACGCGAGGAAACTGTACACTTTAATAAATTTTATTAATTCTACGCAAATATAAATTCTACAGGAAGAAATCCTACATATTAAAATTAAATAGAAGGAAATATTTCATTAAATTTCATGGAGAAAAATATAAAGTAACTTTTACTATTTTTATAGTAAAACATTTCTGGTAACTTTTACTCTACTTTCAGAATAAATTTTGCTACGTTCGAAATAAATTTTACTAATTTTTTTACAAATATTTCTTTGAACGTAGTAAAATTTATTTCGAGTGTAGAAAAATTTACTCCGAAAGTAGTATTTTTTCTCATACTGCTAATAACTTGAATTCTACATTTTTACAAAGTTCAAAAATTTTCTAAATTTTTAATTTTAATTTCTACAAAAATATAATTTAATGTAAAAATAATTTTTAAATAAATAAAAAGAATATTTTTCAAATGTACATTTTTTTTAAATTTGACAATATTTCTAAATAATTGGAAATATAATTTAATCTTTTAAAAATAATGTACGGGAATTCAACTATCTTCAAAACATTTACAATTTTTCAAAAGACGAATATTTTTTTCATAATTTTCAAATTAAATTACATTCAAGACTTGAATAATTTTTGTTAAATAAATATTTCAATACTTATTTATTTATCCACGGAAATTTCAATTATTACAATATTTACAATAATTAAATATTTTAAATTTGTAAAATTTTTTTGAAATTAAACGATTTTTAAAAATTACAACTGTAACTCTTCCAAAATTCAATAATTTTTTTGTTGATGTTTTTAATTAAAATTATTCAAAACTTTAATAATTTTTTTAGAGACAAAATAAATTTATATATTTGAAAAAAAATAAAAAATTGAATATTGTTACAGTTTAACAACAATTAAAATTTTTAAAGGATACAGGTTAAAAATCTATTGAGATTTAATTATTTCTAAAAATTCATAATATAACACTCGTAATATTTAATTATGAACTTAATTTTTTATTGAAATTCAATTTTAAATTAATTCTTCTTAGAATTTTTTGCGAAAATTCAATTATTTAAATATAAAAATAAATAATTTATTGAATAATTAAATATTTCTTAAAATTTAATTCTTATAAAGAATTTTATAAAAATTTCTGAAAATAATTGAATTCTTTCGAAGAATTTTAATAAAAATTTTTTAAATAATTTCATTTTTCGAGGAATTTATTTAAAATTGTATAAAAAATAATTGAAATTCTGTAAAACGTATTATTATTCATAAAAATAATTGAAGTCTTGCAAAAGTAAAATAAAATTTCTGCGAAGATGTTTATTAAAATTATATTCAAAATAATTGAATTTATATCTAAAATATTTTATTATTTATGAAACTAATTGAATTCCAGCTAAGAATTTTATTATTTACTTAAATAATTGAATTCTTTCAAATTTTTTTCGACGAATTTAATAAAAATTTTATTGAAAATAATCCAATTCTTTTATATAGAATTTTAATAAAATTTTTAAAAATAATGTAAATTCTGCGAGCGAAGAGTTGCATTAAAATTTAATCGAATTTATAAATATTAACAGAATTTTTATGTAACCAAAATTTATTAAGATTGAATTGTAATGAAAATAATTTATATACAAAAATTTAAACATAAAAAATTCCGTAAAAACAAAAGTTCTGCACGAGAGAAAATTTTCTAAAAACAAAATGATCACCGGAAAATTCAAAAAGGTGCTCTTATTGCTTATTTATACGTATACGCCTCCAAAGAATTTATAAAGGCGGAAAACATCAATTTTACTTTTAAGACATAACATACAAGATTTTAATATATTTTAATTTTTATTTTATTACACACTTTAAATCAGCCATATTATCTTGTATATCTGAAAATTTTAATTTCCATGTGACATGTATTTTAAACTAACATGCGGGTATTTGTGTTGGTTCTTTTATGTTTATAATTATCTATATATAAAATGAATCTGTGGACGGAAGTGCGGTTAGATTCCTTATTAATTCTTCTTCAGAGAACAAGTAGATTTTTCTATATGTTCACACTCTCATTTATCATAGACTCGAAGGAACATTATATACGTATATATGAACGTAATCTCGTTGACAATCGCGCACATAATTTGTGAAATTAAATTTTCCCTGAAGATTTAATTTTTTTCAAATTTTCTTTTGCTTAAATGTATGAATCTTTTATTCTGTTTTATTTTTTATGTGTTAATATAATTATATATTTTATATATTATATGAAAATATTATATATAAAATATTTAGAGTATATGAATAGATAGAGAATAGATAGAGAATTTTAATGTCAATTTATTTAGTGAAGAAATTAATTCTGAGACACTCGCGACTCTCCACCTGCGAACGTCAAGGTCACCGACAGATGGCACTTTAGTTATTTCTTGGAATTTCTCCTGCCACCTGGTGGCGACCTTGGCGTTCTCAAGTGGAGAAATTAAACCACCATTTTATTCCTAAAAAACTTTTTTATAATTAAAAAATTATGTCGAGAATAATTTAATTTGTAGTTAAAAGACAAAACATTATTCGCAAATAAATAATGTGCGACTATTTGCAACTGTCAATACCCGATACTAAATTCATTTCAAGATGAAACAATCATTCGTGAAATGAGGAATGAAATCGAGAATTAAAAATTTTGCAAATTCTGTATTATAAATTTATTCTTATCGAAAAAGGCAATTAATTTTATTTCAGCGAATTGATAAAAAAAAGAAAAAAGAACAAGTGGTCCTGGAAATCTTAAAAGATGACAGGAGATTGGAGAAAGTGTATATAACCCGTTCAACTAAATATATATACACACACAATCCTTACGAAAACGGTGCCTTCGAAAAAACCGTAACCACCCGTCGCGTGACTTCGATAAGCGATTCGTGCGCCGAAGACTCTAGATTCCTTCAAGTAAATCCCCCACCAATTGTAAAAAACAATTTTCAAACCATTGCAACCTGTCATTATCAATAAAATTAAGCGTTAAAAACATTTTTAATGCCAATTATTCTTTGCAGAAAAAAACGATCAATATACTTACTATTTCTATGGAAAGAGAAACCAATTTCTTTAAAATTGATTATTTTATTTTCTATTTCTAAAATTAATAAAAATTTAGGTAAGTTAATGATAGAAAATTTGGTTAAAAAGTATTTCGCCCTAAAGTACCAAACGTTTAACTGAATGACAATATTTTTGTTATTTCTTTATTTTTTATTCAAAAATTTTATTTATTTTATTATAAAAATTTTAATAAAAACGTTCAGTCAAATTATTTATTTTATTTATTAAAAAAATTATACGTCGGTGAAAAGGGCTTGGACCGAATTTAGAAATAAAAAATAGTATCAAAAGTGTAAAATGTTCGCAGTAGTTGCATATTATTTATTGATAAATAACGAGTATGTTTTGTGCTTGAAAACCATTTAAATTATTAAAATAATATTTTTAACTGAAAAAAAAGTTTTGATGAAAAGGTGGTTTAATTTCTCCACTTGAGAACGCCAAGGTCGCCACCAGATGGCAGGAAAAATTCCAAGAAGTAACTGAACTGCCATCTGGTGGTGACCTTGAGGTTCGCAGGTGGAGAGTATCATCTCCATATTGAATCTCAAAATATTCGTCAATATTCCTAATTCTATAATTATTTATAATCAGACAATGAATCTAGAGAATTCAATTAATATAAACAATTTATATAAAATTATTTAAAATAATTAAAATTAATACAATTATTAACGGATTTCAACTTTTAATTTGCGATATTTTTACGATCTCCAATTTTCCTAAAGTCTTAGAATTTATTTGTTCACTGAATAAATTTATTAAATAAATTATTCAGTTAAAATAAATTTATTAAATAAATTATTCAGTTAAAATAAATTTATTAAATAAATTATTCAGTTAAAATAAATTTATTAAATAAATTATTCAGTTAAAATAAATTTATTAAATGAATTATTCAGTTAAAATAAATTTAACTAAATAAAAATTTATTCAATTTTATTCAATAAATAAATTTATTAAAATTCTTTGTTTAAAAAATTAATTAGTGGCTTTTTTTTAACGAAATAAGTGTCATTAGTAATTTATTTATAAAAAATAGCAGCTAAATAGTTGTACGAAGTGAAAAAGGTGTCAAAAAGTATCGCAATAGTCACTTGAGACCGAGGCCTGAAAATGAGAAGCAATTTCTTTGTGGAAATTTATTTTTTATTTTCTCTCATTATTACTCTTCTTCATCTGAGTGTTGTAATCAAGTGCGCGATTATTAGATATTGCTTCCGTGATTTTCCAATGTGGGTATGAAATGACTTTTTCAGGCAATTAACGAGAATCGAGAGAGAAAAATTTCAATTGAATGATTTAGATAGCTTTTATATATATGTATATATATGTATATATATAGTCGAATGTTTTTCTCGGATGAATTCACCGTTTTGAAAAATCCTACAGGATAAGATAGAGAATGATGACTGGCAGGAAGAACGAGTTTATGTGAAGTAAAAAGACACTTTCTGTCAGAAGTAAATTCACCTTATCTGTCATGCTGATTTTATAGTACCATTGAATTTGAAATATTAACAAGTGTTATTAAACATTGGCAATTATAACGAGAGCTAATTATATCTATTAATTATCACTTTTAATTATCACTATTAATTAGTTATCAAACTATCAATTTTTTTTCGACTTTAAACAATTTATATCAAGTTAATATATATAAATATTATTAACGAGATTACAATATTATTAATTAATTATTTATTTTAATATTTAATTAGTCTATTGACCAAATCGCGAAAATATTTTAGACTTATAGAAACAAAAGTGAATATTTTCTAAATTTCTTCTAAAATTTGCTAACATTTTATTTAGTAATTTGAAAATTTACTTTTTTCGTGATTTGTTAATTGTTTTTGAATTACGATTAAATTACTTTTTATTTATTAAATTAATATTTTATTATTTCAATTACTGTTCTATTATTTCAGTTATCATTCTACTGTTTAATTATTATTCTATTATTTCAATTATTATTTTCTTATTTGCATTATTAAATTGAAAAGAAAAATGAACAAAAATTGAAACAACTATAGGTTTAATTTAATTTTTATTTATTCAGTTAATATGGTATTATTTCAGTTATTATTCTATTATACAAAATAAATACTAAAATTCAATTATTTTCAAAAATTTTAATACAATTCTAAGCAAGAATTCAATTATTTTCATAAATGAATAAAATTCTTAGCAGGAATTAAATTATTTTAAAAAATTTTAGTAATATTCTTTGAAAAAATTCAATTATCTTCATAAATATTTTTAATTCTTCTCAGAAATTCAATTATTTTGAAAAATTTTAATAAAATTCTCCTTCAGAATTTAATTATTTTTATAAATAACAAAATTCTTCGCAGAAATTCAATTATTTTTAAAAATTTTAATAAAATTCTCCTCCAGAATTATTTTCAAAAATTTTAATACAATTCTAAGCAAGAATTCAATTATTTTCGTAAGTGAATAAAATTCTTTGCAGGAATTCAATTATTTCCATAAATAATAAAATTCTTCATAGAAATTCAATTATTTCCATAAATAATAAAATTCTTCCCAAGAATGCAATTATTTTAAAAAAATTTAGTAACATTCTTAGAAAGAATTCAATTATCTTCATAAATTATTAAAATTCTTTTCAGAAATTCAAATTTTTTTAAATTTTAATAAAATTCTCCTCCGGAATTAAATTATTTTTATAAATAACAAAATCCTTCGCAAGAATTCAATTATATTCAAAAAATTTAATAAAATTCTTGTCAAAAATGCAATTAATTTCATAAATAATAAAATTCAATTATTTTTATAAATAAGAAAATTCTTCTCAAGAATTCAATTATTTTCGAAAATTTTAATAAAATTCTTGACAAGAATTCATTTATATTTTCATATACATAAAAATTCTTTCCAGAAATTCAACTATTTTCGCATAAATAACAAACTTCTTTGCAGAAATTCAATTATTTTAAAAAATTTTAATAAAATCGTTCGCGAAATTAAATTATTTATAAAAATTTTAATAACATTTTTTGTAAGAATTCAATTATTATAAGAAATAATTAAAATTCTTTGACAAAAGTCAATTATTTTCATAAAGAAAAAAATTCTTCGCAGCAATTCAATTATTTCAAAAACTTTTTTTTATTTCTCAGCAGGAATTCATTTATTTTATTAAATAATAAAATTCTTCTCCGGAATTAAATTATTTTTATAAATAACAAAATTCTTCGCAAGAATTCAATTATTTCCAAAAATTTTAGTAACACTCTTAACAGGAATTCGATTTTATTCTCATAAATAATTATAATTTATTATTCGTCTAAATTAAATTATTATTTCTATAATTTCAATTATTATTCTATTATTTCCATTACTTAATAAAAGTGAAAAATGAAAAATAATTGAAACAATTTTGTGCCTAAATTATTTTTTATTTATTCAGTTAATATTTTATCATTTCAATTTTTGTTCTATTATTTCAATTATGAGATTGAAAAGAGAAATGAACAAAAAATTGAAACAATTTCTTTTTGTCGACAGTATGAAACAAAATTTCATACTGCCATGTAGTCTGGTTTTCATTTTTATTTTCATTTTTTCGAAAGGGTGAATTGAAAACTAGAAAAATTAATTTAAAGAAATAGCTAAACATATAGAGACTATTACCATTTCATTATCACTTTTTTTTTATTGTATAGCTTAACGATAACCACTTATTACATACTTAGTAAATTGCTAAGAATATTCTGTGCACGCATATTATGATAGATATATAGTTACAGGTTGTACATTCGATTGCAATTCCTCGAATTTCTCAGATATTAATGTAATTAACTCGTTTCCAAAGAGACGAGACGAAAATCAGTTATAATTTCAAAAAAAATCTCTGTATAATCTCGAACATTTTATATATATATATATATATATATATATATATATATATATATATATATATATTTGAAATTGAAACCAAATAGTGCAAGACAAAATTATGTCACGTTTTTTTAATTTGAATATTTAATTTTTTAATTTTTTTTTTACTTCTATTTTTTATTAATAAATATTCATGGAATTCAATTCAATTTTTAATTTTTCCATTAATTTTTCGAGAAATTGAAGAAAAAAAATTCATTTTAATTATTGAATAAAATGAAATGAAAATTGAAAGAAAATTATAATTTTAAGGGGGGAATTTTTCGAAAATTGAAAAAATATTTCTCTATTAGAATATTATTATAATATAATAAATGCGAGATGTAGAAAATAAAATGTAATTATATGCGAGGAATTTCCTAAAACGTGCTCTGACTTGAATTAATTCAATTTGTCTATATGTTCTTTCTAATAGAAAATTAATTGTGTAAACTATTTCATGTTAAGTTTATACAATATATTTTTCCTCATCATGGACGCAGTTTTGTTAAATAAAACAGGATTTTATGTCAATGCCACCGCTAAAAGCATCATTACCAGTTTAAAATATTGACTCGTCCCAAAAATAGAATTTTACTCATTTAGACCGAAATATTGTGGAACGTTACATTTTATTAGGAAAAAAAAAATATTTTTATACTTTTAATTTTACATTTCGATTCTTTTTTTCTTTTAAAAATTATTTTCTAAATCTAAGTAGGTACATAAATTCGAATTAAGAAAATTAATTAATTACCTACGCTAATTAAAATTTAGAAAGATTTGATTTATTTTCATATTAACAATAAAATTCTTCGCAAAATTCAATTATTATCCAAAATTTAAATAAAATTCTTCTAAAGAATCCAATTATTATCCAAAATTTTAATAAATATTAAAATTTAATTCATTCATTAATTTAATTAATATAAAATTCTTCGCTCTATTCAATTATTTCCATTACAATTTAAATAAAATTACTCAAAAGAATTCAATTGTTTTTAATAAAATTCTTCGCAAAAATTCAATTATTTCGAAAATTAAAATAAAATTCTTTGCAAAAATTTTATTATTTTCAAAATTAAAATAAATTTCTTCGCAAGAATTTAATTATAATCAGAAATTTTAATAAAATTCTTCTTAAAATTTCAATTGTTTTCATAATCAATAAAATTCTTCTCAAGAATTTAATTATTTTCATATTAAATAAAATGCTTCCCAGAAAATCAATTATTTTCTAAAATTTTAGAAAAATTCTTTTAAGAAATTAATTATTTTTAAAAACAATAAAATTCTTCGCAAAAATTCAATTATTTTTAATAAAATTCTTTGCAAATTAAATTAAAAAATTCAATTATTATCCAAAATTTAAATATAATTCTTTTAAAGAATTCAATTATTTTTAATAAAATTCTTCGCAAAAATTCAATTATTTCCAAAATTAAAATAAAATTCTTTGCAAAGATTTTATTATTTCTAAAATTAAAATAAATTTCTTCGCAAGAATTTAATTATAATCAGAAATTTTAATTAAATTCTTCCCAGGAATTCAATTATTTTCAAAAATTTTAGAAAAATTCTTCTTAAGAAATTTATTATTTTCATAAACAATCAAATTCTTTGCAAAAATTCAATTTTCAAAAATTGTAATAAAATTCTTCTCAAGATTTCAATTATTTTCATGAACAATAAAATTCTTCGATACAATTATTCATTTTAGATTCAAAATTAGAAAATAAATAATGAAATTTGAAAAGATTTTTAAATTTAAATTTTTTAAATTTTCAATTACTGTAAAAGTATATTATATTTAAATATTTATTTTAAATAATCGTTAATTTATTATTTTTCTAAAAAAAATATTGAAGTTTTGAATAATTTTATTGAAAAATTCTAAAAAATAATTGAATTGTGGAAAAATTGCAGTTGTTAATTTTCAGAAGTAATTAAATTTTAAAAGGTAATTATATTTATTTGAAATTTTAATTCCTGTGGGAAAATAAATAAAAAGTATTGAAATATTTATTTATTAAAATTATTAAATTTTTGAATAATTGAATTTAGAAATTGTGAAAGAAAATTAAATTTTTGAAAAATTGTAATTAAAATGTCGTGAAGATAATAGTTGAATTTATTGTTTATTTATTGTTGTATTATTATTTTGTTTATTATAAAGTAGCAGCTCTCGTATGTTTGAATATATAAACTTTTTTATTTGTGGTCAATTGAAAGCGACGTTTCTCTCGCTGTCGTAATAGAATATCTCAAACCCTTCCTAGTGACACGACGTTTGAGTGCACAAATAATAGAGATAAAGTAACGAGATTCATGAAGCATTTAATGTGTGCAATGCACTGTTTTAAATTCAGAATAATGGCATATAATAGGTGTTAGTCGCCTCATCAATCAAGCACAAATATAAATGGATCTTTATATTTGTGTAGAGATGTTTTATTGCCGGAGCAATTGAGGTAGGTCAACACTATCCATTGCAGATTGTGCACTTGTTATCTTTGATAAGCAGAGCGTGTGGCCACTGCTGACAAGAAAAAATTTAAAAAAAGAGAATTAAAAATAATATACACATTTCACAAGATATTTTCATATCAACTATTTTTCTTTTTTTATTAAAATTCTAATTTATCGTCAGTGAATTTGTTTTTTTTTTTTTATTTATTTTTTTCCTTTTTTAATTCATTAGTTTATTTACATGACTAATTGTAGAGCAATTTATACTATTTTGATTATATACCAAACACAAATAATTTTTCCTAATGAGAAAAATATTTCAATTATTTTCAAAACTTTTAACAAGAATTCAATCATCTACACAAATAATTAAAATTATTAGGAGAAATTCAATTATTTTGAAAACTAACAAAATTCTTTGCAGGACTTCAATTATTTCCATAAATAATAGAATTCTTCCCAGGAATTCAATTATTTTCCAAAATAACAAAATTCTTGCAGGAATTCCATTATTTCCATAAATAATTAAATTCTTCACACCAATTCAATTATTTTTATAAAATTCTTAAAAAGAATTCAATTATCCTGTTACATAATTAAAATTCTTCGTAGAATATCAATTTTTTTTATAAATGAATAAAATTCTTTTCAGGAATTCAATTATTTTCATAAGTAATTATTTTTACTTTAATAAAATTCAAAGAAAGAATTCAATTATTTTCATAAATGAATAATATTCTTCGAAAGAATTCAATTATTTTTTAAATAATAAAATTCTAAGAAAGAATTCAATTATTTTCATAAATGAATAATATTCTTCGAAAGAATTCAATTATTTTTTAAATAAAAAAATTCTTCTTAGAAATTCAATTATTTTCCAAAATTTTAGAAAAATTCTTCTCAAGAGATTAATTATTTTCATAAACAATAAAATTCTTCGCAGAAATCCAATTATTTTTATAAAGGAACAAAATTCTTAGCCAAAAATTCAATTATTTTCATAAATAATAAAGTACTTTGTAGGATTTCAATTTTATTTCAATTCAATTTTAATGAAATCCTTGACAAGAATTCAGCTATTTTCAAAAAATTTAATAAAATTCTTGGTCAGGATTAAATTATTTTCCAAATTTTTAGTAACTTCCTAGAATTCAATTATCCTATTAAATAATTAAAATTCTTCGCAGAAATTCAATTATTTTTATTAATAAATAAAATTCTTAGCAAAAATTCTATTATTTCCATAAATAATAAAATACTTCGTAGGATTACAATTTTTTTCAATTTAATTTTAATGAAATCCTTGCCAAAAATTCAATTATTTTTAAAAAATTTAATAAAATTCTTGCTAAGAATTAAATTATTTTCCAAATTTTTAGTAATTCCCTAGAAAGAATTCAATTATTATTCTCATAAATAATTTAAATTCTTCACTAAAATCAATTATTTTCGAAATTTTTAATAAAATTCTTAAAAAGAATTCAAATATCCTCATAAATAATTAAAATTCTTCTTACAAATTAAATTATTTTCATAATTGAATAAAATTTTTCGCAGGAATTCAATTATTTTTCTAAGTAACTAAATTCTTCGTAGAAACTCAATTATTAGTAACATTCTTAGCAGGAATTCAATAATCCTCATAAAAAATTTGTTTCTTCACCAAAATCAATTATTTTTAAAAATTCTAATAAAATTCTTAGCAGGAATTCAATTATTTTCATAAATAATAAAATTCTTCTGAGAAATTCAATTATTTTTGAAAATTTTGATAAAATTCTCTGCAACTATTCAATTATTTTCATAAATAATACTATTTTTAAAAATAATAAAATTCATTGTAGGATTTCTATTATTTTAAATACAATTTGCATTTAATTATTTTGAAATAATTCAATTATTCTCTTAGATTTTAATAAGATTCTTCCCAAGAATTCAATTATCTCGATGAATAACAAAATTATTCCCAAAAATTCAATTATTTTGAGACATTTTAATAAAATTCTTTGGAAAATTAAATTATCTTCATAAATAACAAATATTCATCACAAGAATTCAATTATTTTTAAAAGTAATAAATTTCTTATTGGAAATTCAATTATTTTAAATAATTCCAATAAAATCGTTCACAAGAATTCAATTTTATTTTCTTAAATATTATAATGCTTTTTAGGAATTCAATTATTTTCAAAAAAAAAATTTAATAAAATACCACACAGACATTCAATTATTGTCAAAAAATTTTAATAGAATTCTTTGTAAAATTTAATTATTTTTAAAAACATTTCGCAATTCGATGATTTTCAATATCTACTACTTTCATAAAATTTTCGTAAGAATTCAATTCTTTTCATGAATATTAAAATTTTCTCAGGAATTCAATTATTTAAATTAGAATTTGTATAAAATAAGTCGAAAGAAATCAATTATTTAAAAAATTAAATTAATTAAATTAATTAACTTAATTAATTAATTTATTAATTAATTAAATTTTATAAAATTCTTCTCAGAAATTCAATTATTTTTAGTTATTTGTAATAAAATTCTTTTCAAAATGCAATTATCTTCATATAAATAACAATATTCATCACAAGAATTCAATTATTTTTAAAAATATAATAAATTTTTTAATTTAATTTTTCGGTAGCTAGTTTTTACTACTTTTTTTTAGTTTGAAAGCTACTTTTTGCTACTTTTTTAAAATTAATTATCGAGTGCTTAGACTATAATTGGTGCAATTAAATTTTGTAGTTCTCTTTGTAATTTAACTACTTTTTTTAGTCAACTTAACTATTATTTTTTAACCACATCAAAAATAGTAAAATCAACTACACAAACATTGTTATTACCATAACTAAAAATGTAATTAATTTAACTGCTTTCCACTCAAATATGCTTAATGATTGTTGAATTTTTCGACTAAATTTTTTTCAGTGTTTACACATATTTTCTGCAGATATCAAATTGAGACAAAAAAACGAATCAAAAGTGTTGCGAAGCAACATTTTTTATTTGTTTTTTGTCTCAATTTCACAGAAAAAACGATAATCTAATTTTTAAGAAGCTCCTACTTAAATAGGAGCCAAGAATATTCCCTACTTAAATTAAGTGGTCCCACTTAAATTAAGTGATTATTCTTATGATAAGATTGATATTCTTATTGTAAGAATATTTCCCACTTAATTTAAGTAGGGAATATTCTTGGCTCCTATTTAAGTATAGGAGCTTCTTAAAATTAGATTATTAAGATAATTAGGTGGCCCCATTTAAATTAAGTGATTATTCTTACAATAAGATTGATATTCTTATTGTAAAAATATTTCCTACTTAATTTAAGTAGGGAATATTTTTGGCTCCTATTTAAATTGGCGCTTCGTAAAATTAGTTTATCGTTTTTTTCTGTGTTGATATCCTTAGAAAAACATTTAGATTTGTTTTTTGTCTCAATTTGATATGCTTAGAAAAATTGTGCAGTTCTTTATTTAAACTTTTATATAACTCTCACCTATTCATTAGGAATTTAAAAAAAAAGTCCAAAGAAATGAGGAGAGAAAAAATAATTGCAAAAAAACTGTCAAACTTCCTACTAAAGATAAAGAAACAAAATTCTCTTGCTGCGAATAAAGAATAAAAGTTCGCTTAAAAATTAAAGGAACGAATGGGATTTTTCAGAATGATAAATTAGAAACGATGGTATGATGTAATTGGAAGGATGCAATGCGAATAAATTCAAAGAGCATTTACTTGTTCCAATGACCTAGAACCATGACAAGTGACATTGAGACACGACACCTGTAAAGAGACGACGCATGATTGTGTGACGATGATGAGGAGGAGGAGAGTATTATGTTATATAGACAATTATTATATATAGAAATGAGTGCGATGACTGGTTTTTAAAAAGACACATGATGCGAAGAAATAATTATCCGTTCGTTGAACTCGTTTACTCTTTAATTATATTTTCTCACAGAAGCTAAAGAATGTCTACTGTTGACTATCAACGTCTCGGGAAATCACTTTACACATTCGTCGCGTGTCTTTGGTCTTGGCTTCCTCGAGAAAACGACGATTATTTGATCTCGACTTTATCCCCCCTCCCAGCATATAGTGCGTATAGGCGCTCGGTCCGAAACAAATGCAGGAGAGAAGAGGGAAGAAGAAGGTATGAAATCTAGGAATGAAGTTCTGCCAGTTGGATTCCTCGATGATTGATCTTCTTTCCAATTCTGAAGACGTTGTTTTACGGAATGTTTAACTTTAATTATCCCCCAAGACTGAGATTATAGAAGTCACGCTAGACCCTGTGTCCCCAATGGGACAACATCTTCAGTATAGATTTTCCCTTTGGCGCAAATGCTATGAATTCACTCCCATGACAAAATAGATCGTCCTTTTATGGGGGCACAATGTGATTGACGAAAGGATTAATCGCCGTGGTATTTCTTTCTTTTAAGGACGATAATGTGTCGTAAATTCATTTCAATCTTTGCTTTTTTCTTTTGCTTAATTATTTAGTATACGGTTCTTTTTGGTTTCTTTTTTTTTATCTATAGTACGGTTGCTTTTATCTATTTTCAAGGTTGACATAGAAATTTCATGTTATTTCCCTAATTTCCTGATTGAATTTTGATTCTTTCCCTGAACCTAAAGAATATTCTGATTCTGATTGGAAAAAAATATTTCTAAAATCAATTATTAATTATAACATAATTAATAATAATATATGCCCTGAAACTGTAACTTCTTTGCTAACATTTTAGCAAAAAATTTACTAAGGAAAATAAAACTTAGACAACTTTGGAAAAACACCTTAAATTTCGCTTTAAAAAAGTGGCCCCAAGGTGATAGTTACAAATTCTGTTTGTTACTTATAAGAAGCCATTATAAAATATTGTTAATTATTTATCCTATTTTATACATTAAAAACTATTTAATTATTATTATTTATTATTTTATTTATTATTTTATTTATTATTTTATTTATTATTTTATTATTCATCATAAAATTTTCCAAATCGATAAAATTTACATTTTCCATCATTTATTTTGATAAATATTACATCGTAAAAAAATTAAAAAGTGATTTTACATAAAAACTCATGGTGACCACCTTAGGGCCAGGACGACATTTTTTAAAAGTTGTCAAAAAATTGTATAACACACAATTTTATCGATATTAATTTATATAATATATTATTGTATTATAAGTAAACAAAAATTGCCACAAAGTTTAGAATTTTTAAACTATTAACTGTAATCACAGTATCACTTTAAAAACAACTTCTTCTCTACATCAATTATTTTAAATAATTTTCTGAAAGTTTTTGAAAAATTCAATTATTCAAATACAAAAATTCCATTTTCTATAATAATACTGAAACTGTAACTTGCTGTCCATGTTTTTTTCTTAAATTATTCATATGGTATATTTTCAAAAAAATAATAATTAAGAAATTCTTACAATTAATTTTTTAAAAATATTTTTAAATAATTTTTGAAAGATAATAGTATTTTAATTATATGTACAATTGAAAAATTCCCAAACAAAATAATTTGGTAACATTTTTTAAAAATAATCGAATTTTTTTAAAAATAATCGAATTTTTTTAAAAATAAAATACTGAAAATATTGGATTTTTTAGAAATTAGAAGCTAATTTTGATTAATTTTCATTTTTAAATTTACATTAAAAGTTTTTTCATTAAAATTATTGAAAATTCAATGATTTTCCAAATTTTAAATTAAAACTCTTCAAAAGTTGATTTTTAAAAATTTTAACAAAATACTTGACAAAAATGAAATATTTTTAATTAAATTTTACAAAATTTCAATTATTTAAAACGATTTTTATTACAGACTTAGTTTAATTATTTTTTGCACTATAAAAATTGAAATAATTTCATTAATACTAAGAAATCTGGTATTTTGTTGCAATATTTGGAAAAAAGTCTAAAAAGTCACAATTTTATAAAATAAATCGAAATAACTGTTAATTTTATTAATTTCCCTGACAAACATTTAATTAAAATACTTCAAAAAAAAAAAAAAAAATGGATTAGTTTTTTCAATTGTCCAAAATTTTTTTAAGAAATACAATTATAATGATGAAATAATTATAATAATTATAATAATTTCATTTATACTAAGAAATCTGGTATTTTGTTGCAATATTTGGAAAAAAGTCGAAAAAGTCGCAATTTTTGAAAATAAATCGGAAAAACTTTTAATTTTCTTAATTTCCCTGACAAAAATTTAATTAAACTACTTCAAAAAAAATGGATTATTTTTTTTAATTGTCTAACATTTTTTTAAGAAATACAATTATTTTCTAAAATTTTAAAATAAAATATACTTCTCTAACTAAATCAATTATTTTTAATAATTTCTGAGAAAGTTCTTTGAAAATTCAATTATTCTAATTTATAAATATTTCTCAATGTAATTTCTATTGCATTTTTCTATTTTTGAATTTTCAAGTTTCTAAAATTATTAAAATTAATTAATTTGAAGAAACAGTTCAGTTAAAAATTGAATTTCGAAGGAATTTGGGTTATAATTTTTAAAAATAATTGAATTTCAGTGAATTTGGAATTGAAATTTAAAAAATTTTAATTCCTGTGGAACAAATAAAGTATATAAATATTTATTTATTAAAATTATTAAAGTTTTGAATAATTAAATTTAGAATCAACTTTGAAAAATTGAAATTGTATTATATAATTATTTTTGTAACTTTAAATGTCATACAGTAAGTCATTAAATATTTTAGATTTTAAATTTTATAAAGAAAGAAATTTTATATTTTACTTTACCTGAAATAGCTACAAATTTCACAATATTAGCGAAATTTTTAGTTGTTTTAATTAAAATTTTCGCTATTATAGAGGAACTTATCGCTGTTTCAAGGAAAGCTTTTTTTCCGTGTAATAAATTTTATATTTTACTCTAAATTTTATATCATTAATACTATATGTCCCTGTTTAATTAATGATATTAAAGTTTTTTTATTATGCACAAACATTTATTGTATGAGATATTCTCGGAAAATTTAATAGCACCTCAAAATTTAAATGTATTATTGTGCATGAAATTAATTATTTTTGAGTTAATTAATAAGAGATGAATTATTTAACAAAGAGTAAAAAATTTTGTTACAAAAACTTTAAAAAAATATTTGTTTGTTAAAAAATTGTGTAAAATTGTGTAAAATTGTGTAAAATTGTGTAAGCAAAGAAAAATTGCAATACTGAGATAAATTTTATTCAAATTGAAAAATGAAGGTAAATATCTAGATTTGATAATTCTTTGATTAAGAATATTTTGTATAATTATCCTTTTGCTTAAGAGAACAAACATTTAAGTGTTTTTGCGAGAGAGAGAGAGGGAGATAAGATTGATGTCAACGAGCTAAAATGCAGATAACAGTTTTTTTAGAATGAAACACTTTCGAAAACTCAGTACAAACAATAGTGACGTAAGTGTCAGCTCGAACTAATTAAAAAAGCAAAGGAACGCGTACGTGTGTCGACGTGTATTCTTGGATCTGTTGACCCAGTCGCGATCCAATCACGCATTTTACTCTTCTTCATTTCCTCAATTGTAACCTCCTATATGGTCGTGTACGAAAATTAGACAATTCGACAATTTTACATGTTTATAAGGGAGAAATATTGACAATTTCTTTGTTTTGATTTGATTCAAATAAATATTTATTTTGATTTAATTAAAAATTAGTTGGTTTAAGTAAATATTTATTTAATTTACTCTCTATATTTTAATTAGTAAATATTTTTACTAATTTTAATTAGTGACTGACTTTTTGCTTTTGAATCAGTAAATTTTACTAATAAATAGTAATTTCTACTAAATTATTAGTAAAATTTACTGATTCAAATAGAAAAAAATAAGCCAATAATTTAAATTAGTGGAAATTTTTACTAATTCAAATTTAGGAATTCAATATAGTAAATTTTACTACTCTGAATTTTTCTGTATAACTGTCAATTGGAATTGAATTATTTGAATTATAGGAATTGACTGACTTGAATTATAGTTTTGAATTAACTGACTCGAATTATTTTTTTTTTTATCTAAAAATGACTGATTTTCATTCTAAATTTTATACAAATTATAAGGGAGAATAAATTTTCTTTAGAAATTGTAACAATTGAATTTTGGCAAAGAGGAAGTATTTTAGTTTCACGCCTTCCCGAGATGTAAGCACTCCATATCGACCGCAAAATTCAATGGCTGAGAAAATGGGTCAGTTGTGTAATGCAAAATTTTATGTTGCATTTATGTGGAATTGTTACTATTTTCATCTTTTCAATTTAATATTTCCATTCAATGTCCCATGCGAACAATTACTTTTGTCATCTATTTGAATTATTTCAAAACAAAGTCGGGGATAAACGAATTTTTCTATTCGTATTGATTTAGTGATAATTTTACTATCAATCAGTAAAAATGTACTAAAAACTTAGTAAAAATATTTATTAACAATTCAGTAAAATTAATAAATATTTACTAATAATTAATCAAATTCTACTAAAAATAGTAAAGTTAATAAATATTTGTTAACAAGAAGTGAAATTTTACTAGATAGTAAATAAATATTAACCAAGAATTAGTAAAATTACTTTCCACAATAAAAAGCAAGAACGAAATTAAATAATTATAAATTAAATAATTAAAACCCAGTTTTCTATCAAATTGATAGAAAAGTGAATTAAATTGTTGACAAAAAATTTGGATCAATTTTTTATTTGAACCACATTTTTGATATCAATTCGTTATAATTTTTTTAAGTTGACAGTGAATCTTTATAATTTTTTTTATATTTAACAGAATACTTATTATAACAAAATTTGAATTTTGAAGAAGTAATCAAATTTCGTTTTTATTGAACGTTCAGAACTTTAGAGACATTAATTCTTCAGAAAAAAGTAGAATAAAAATTAAATGTACTCACTGTAGTCGGAGGTGTCATCATTAGAACCATTGACAGTGCCATTTGGTAAAATTTGCAGATATCTGTTTTTCACATACATCTGAATTTTCCTCGACGCTCCCGTAATGTGCGATAAATTTGCCGATCTTTCTGCCCTAATGCCAGTATCACTGAGAATATCAATTGGCGCCGCTCTCACTGCACCGATCACCATACCAATTGTGAATACACTCAATCCAGTACTTTTATTGCGCTGAAATTTTAACACACCCGATGATGAGAGCAGTCCACTCTGCCCAAATGCAATTAAAAACAATAAAAATGCTAATTGAAAATAAGAACAATTCTTCGTACACTGTCTAGTATTTTTTTCACGCTTTCTCCTCACACTCGATAACGACGACGATAATGATTTTGATGTAATTTCATCTCTCGTAACTAATCTCTCTTGTAAACGTGATTCAATTAAAGAATCAATTTTCACCTGTTCGTAATCTCGATTCAATTCATCGATTCCTAATTTCGAATCAATTTCGTCAAGGGTCAATTCGTCGATTCCTAATTTTGAGTAAATTTCAACTTGATTCGATTTATCAATTGCTAATTTTCTTCGTTCGATATTTAATTGTGGACCAATTTTTGATTTTGGACCAGACTTTAACTCTGGACCAATTTTTGACCCAATTTTTGATTTTGGACCAATTTTTAATTGTGGTCCTATTTCCAATTGTGGTACAACTTTCACTTGTGGAAGAATATCTAAACGAGATGATACAACATTAAAATCATTAATGACTGAATCGAAGTTGAAATTTATAGGAGGAAATTTCGCCTCACGTGTGTAATCGCAATTATTGTTGAGAATTAACGGATGATGATTGAAACTTCGGGAACGATGATGATGACTAGAGATGGGAGATTTTTTCTTGAACGTTATTCCTGGATCAAAGGACTCATCACTTTTAAACTTTATTCCCTTTAATTTATCGAAAAAGCACTCCCCAATATTTAATTTGCCTCTACACTCGGTGTACCTTCGACTGGCAATCACGTGACAGGTGGTTGACGATGATAATGATGATGAAAGTTGATTTGCAATTTCAAAACTCCCTCCTCGTAATTCCGGTTGATTTCTCCCTTCATTTTCCTCGATATCATGATTTGCGCTTGTGAAATCACTTCTTCGCGGTTTTTTCACTCTTGCCCTTCGTCTAACTTCCGGTGCACTGTCGTCGGGGTCTGGTAGACACTCACGTTTCGATTCGAATTTTTGATTTTGGGAAAATTGTGTACCGAGGAAAAGTTGTTCTTGATGATCTTGTAAACCTTCACTGCATTTGGGGTCGAATTTTGGATTTTTGAAAAATTGGGTATGGAGGAGAAATTCTTGATGTTCTTGATGATCTAGTAAACCTTCACTGCATGTTCTTTTGAGTTTAGGTTCGAATTTTTGATTTTGGAACAATTTTGTACGGAGGACAAATTGTTCTTGACCACCACTACTTGTTCTTTCGCGTTTGTTTTTGAATTTTTGATTTTTGAACAGTTGAGAAACGAGGAGAAATTGTTCTTGACCACCACGCTTATTTTCGAATTTTTGATTTTGGAACAATTGTGAACCAGGGAGAAATTCTTCTTGATGATAATGATGATCTAGTAAACTTTCACTGCATGTTCTTTTTCGTTTCTGTTCGAATTTTGGATTTTTGAAAAATTGTGTACCGAGGAGAAATTCTTGATGATGTTGATGATTTGAACCACCACTGTTTGTTCTTTGACGATTCTTTTTGAATTTTTGGAATAATTTCGTACCGAGGACAAATTGTTCCTGATGATGTTGATGATCTTGTAAAGCACAACTCTTCTCTTTGAATCTTTGTTGATGGAAAAATTGTTCTTGATGATAATGATGACATTGATAATCGTGTTGTTGTCGATCACGATATTGATAATCATAATGTTGGCAATCATGATAGTGATAATCATTATGTTGACGATCATGATAGTAATAATCATTATGTTGACGATCATGATAGTAATAATCATTATGTTGACAATCATGATAGTGATAATCATTGTGATGACAATCATGATGTTGAGGTTCATGATAACAACGATCATGATGTTGAGGACCATCATCAACATAATCATGATAATAATAATTTTTCTCAGGGGTGAATTTGGAGCTAATGAAAGATGTTGTGGGATGAGTTTGATTATTATGCAGCACCCTCGGCCCTCCCGTGTCGATCACAGCGGGCATGACGCTCTCATCCACACTCCCGTTACGTGCCCCCCCTGATTATTTGCGATCGTTAAATATTGCTAGAGAACCACCCTTTCTGTGAAAAATCCTCAAGTCTGCCTCGGCCGCGCACTGAAAGGGTGGCTCCAACACTGAACCGCGGGTACCACACAGGCACCGCGTTCTCGATCCTCTCGCATTATTTACCACCCCCTAACTTTTTTCAATTGAAAAAAAAACGGAAAAATCAATTTCTCCAAAAATCATTTATCCGCCAATATCCAGAAGCAAAATATCGATGACATTGGATCTAGTATTTATTGAAACTTTCACTAAGTATAATAGAAATCCTCTTTCGAGAAAAATTCTCCTTGCCCCTGGTAATCAATTGAAAATTGTTAACTTCAATTTTAATTGTAAATTGTAAATTGTAAATTTCAATTGAAAATTGTAAATATCAATTGTAATTATCAATTGTAATTTTTTTTCTTGTTCATTAAAAGTGCACTAGAGTCTTTTTTGCAAACTGAAAAATTCACTCATGATCGGATAATTTTTTTTTTGTCGCCGGCGAACACGTGTATCACTTTAGGAAAAAAAGGGGAAAAAAATTTTTTAATTCGTAAATTTTTTTTAATGTTAAAAATAAAAAAAGTGAGAGAGGGGAGGGGGGTGGGAAAATATTAAGGGAGGTTTTTCTTTTATTGATAGAAGAAATCTAGGGTTATCACGTTGGTCGGATGGTGCCGGTACGGCGTCCGAGAAACTACTGAACGATTGCCGCGGTTCTGTTCTCCGTTCGGGTAAGCACTCTTCGCTTCGCTCTCGTGGAGAGACACATATCAGTGAGTGAGTAACAGAGGGATAGAGAGAGAGAGATAGTTAGTGAGAGAGAAGGAAATAGACAGTGAGAGAGAAAGAGACGGAGAAAAAGAGAGAGAGAGAGAGAAAAGAGAGAAGGAGAGAAAAAGAGAGAGAAAAAGGGGAAAGAAAAAGTGAGAGAGAAAGAGAGAGAAAAAAGAGCGAGAAAAAGTGTGAGAGAGAGAGAAAGAAAGAGAAAAATGAGAGAAAGAGAGAGAGAGAGACACTGAGAAAGAGAGAGTAAGAAAAAAGAAAGAGAGAGAGAGAGAGGAACCAATACTATTAAAGGAAGACACCACACGTATATATAACAGAATTGAAAGAGTACACACGAGTCGTGAGTCCCGGCAGTCGAGAGTGAAACCAACACTAAGGTAGAAATTGACTCACAAACATTGGTCCATAGAATTCATTCCATCCCATCCGTAATCCCGTTTCGTCCCATTCCGTCTCATCTTGCATCGTCCCGTTCCCATCTGTCCCATCCCTGGGAGAGATGTAGCACGCGACAGATCTTGGACCCTCTTATCCGTTACCTCACCTTACAAACAAATCCCTTCTTTATTCTCCTTCTTTTTTTTTCTTTTCACTATTCTTTCTCTTTTCGGCGATCTTCTTCTTGCTGCTGCTGCTTCTTCTTCTTCTCCTTCTTTTCCCTGGTTTCCCTTTTCTGATCTGCAATGAGTACTTTCTCTTTTCGTTGTACTTTTTTTTCTTCTTGTTGTTGTTTCAATTAGTTTTTCTGTTTGCAATTATTTTTTTTTGAGGGGAAGAGGGGGATTTCTTGTTTTATTTTAGCTTCTTTTTGTTTCTTTTGGTTTCTTGTTGCTTCTTTTATTCTTGTTGCTTCTTCTTTCTTACATTATTTAGCAATTTGTTTTTTTTGTTTCTTTTTTGTTGTGACTATTTTCTGTTTTTTGTAAGTTCTGTTTGTTTTTTTTGTTGTTTTTTGTAGCTTCTTGTTTGTTTCTTCTTCTTCTTCCTTACATTATTGAGGAATTTATTTTTTATTCATTTCCGTTATGACAACTTTTTGTTTTTTTTACCTTCTGTTTATTTTCTTCTTCTTTTGTATTCTTGTTTTATTTTCTGTTTTGTTGTTTGTTCTATTGAAGAGGGAGGGGAATTTCTTGTTTTATTTTAGCTTCTTTTTGTTTTTTTGAAGTTTCTTTTTGTTTTTTGAAGTTTCTTCGAATTTCTTGTAGTTTCCTTTTTATTGTTTCTGCTTTCTTACATTAATTAACAATTTCTTTTTTGTTTCTTTTTGTTGCGGCTACTTTCTGTTTTTTGCAACTCCTGTTTGCTTTCTTGTTGTTTCTTCTAATTTTTGTAGCTTTTTTGTTTCTTCTTCTTCTTCTTCTTCTTCTTCTTCTTCTTCCTTACATTATTCAGGAATTTATTGTTTGTTAATTTCCGTTATGACAACTTATTTTGTTTTTTTTACCTTTTGTTTATTTTCTTCTTTTTCTTCTTCTTTTGTATTCTTGTTTTATTTTCTGTTTTGTTGTTTGTTCTTTTGAAGAGGGAGGGTGATTTCTTCTTCTATTTTCGCTTTTATTTATTTTCTTGTATTTTTGTTGTTGTTTTTCTTTGCAGCTTCTGTTTTGTTGCTTCTTTTTACATTATGTATCAATTTCTGTTCGTTTTCTTGTAATTTCTTTTGTTTTTTTGTAGTTCCTACAATTTTCTTATAGCTTCTTTTATATTTTTTGTAGTTCCTACAAATTTCTGTAGCTTCTTTTATTTTCTAGTTGTTTCTTCTGGTTTTTAATGCTTCTTTTTTTGTTTCTTCTTCATTCTTACATTTTCTTAGTAATTTACTTTTTTATTTTTTCTTCGTTATCAGAACATTTTGTTCTTTTATGGATTCAATTTAATTTCTTGTAACTTCTCTTTGTAATTTACAATAATAATACAAAATATAAGAAATTTCTTTTGTTTTCTTGTAGTTTCCTTGTAGATTTCTTGTAGATTTCTTGCGTCTTCTATTGTTTTTTGAATTTTTTAGCTTTTTTATATCTTATTCTTTGTTGTATTTCTTCTTTTTTCTTATATTAATTTCTGATTTCTTTTTTTTTTTGTTTCTTCTCTTATTACAACTTTCTGTTCTTTTATAGCTTCTGTTTGTTTTCTTTTTTATTTTTAGCTAGTGTTAAAACAAACTTTTTTCTTTTAAAAAACTTCTTTTTATTCTTTAAAAATGCTTCTTTTTTTCTTTCAGTCCTGTTTTTACTAAACGTTTTCTACTATAACAATTTTTTTCATAATTGTTTCTTCTTAATTTTATTATTATTTTTATATTATTTCTTCTTTACTTTATAATTTATATTATTTCTTCTTAGCTTTCCTATTATTTTTTCTTTCGAATTATTATTTTATTTCTTCTTAACTTTATTATATTATTTTACTTCTTCTAGGAATTTTAACCTTTATTTTCTCTTAATTCAATCTAAAAATTTTTCCTTTTTATTATTTCTTCTTTAATTTTTTATCTATTCAATTTTTTTTATTGTTTACCAAAAAGGTTTTCTTTGTTACAATTTTTCTTTTCTTTTTAACTTCTTCCTTTCTCTTCTTCTTCTCCTTCTTAATAAAAATTAAGAAATAATTAGATAGGATTGTTTAAAAATATTTATTCTGCCTTATAATTTATTTTTATTTTCTCATATTTTGTTAACTTTGTTTAAATATTTTTTTTTTGTTCTATTTTTTTTATAATGAACTTTCCTTTTTCCTCTTGTTCTATATTCTTTAGTATTTTTTCCTTTTTTATTATTCTCTTTCCTGAAATTTATCCTTTCTTTTTGTTTCTTCTTGAAATTTTTGCTTCTTTGTTTTCTTAAATTCCACCAATTTTAAAAAAAAATTTTTCTCTTATTTTTCACTCTTCTTCCCTTATTTCCTACTTTTTTCCTTTTATTTCTTTTATTTTCTATTCTATTTTCTACTTTCCTTTCTTTTCTTCCTTTTGTTCCTTTTATTTTTTCTTCATTTTCTACTTTTCTTCTTTTTACTTGTTTTATTTTTACTTATCCTCAGTTTTTTACTTTCTTCCTTTATTTTTTACTTTTTTCTCTATTTTCTTGTCTCTAAATAATTTTTCCTTCATCTGTTAGCATAATTTATCCTTTCTTCTTGTTTTAATAGATTTTCCTTTTATTAACTATTGTTTGCTAATTTCTTCTAATTTCTTCTTTTCAGATGCAAAATCTCAAAAAAAATTTCGTTCATTCGTTTCTGATATAGAAAAATTCCATAAAATAATTCTCTGTCTAATGTGATCGTTACTCTTTCGATAATTTGATAAATCGACATTTGATCCTTAATCTTCTCTCCAGCATCTTTTTTATAACGATCGTTTCGTTTTACTCTTTTGAAAATTCGAATCAATTCAGATTCAGAATCTGAAACAAAAATAATTTTTATAAATTAATATAAACTAAAAATAATTTAAACTATTAATTTGAATAAATTAATAATTTATTGATTAATATTTATTATTATTTATTTTTATATTTTATTTATTCGTTTATTATTATTATTAATTAATTAATTAATATGTTAAGAGAAAAATGATCGAAAAATTAACATTGAAAATTTAACAGTCACATGCTGTTAATTTTTCAATTATTATTAATTAATAATTAATAATAATACATAGAAATAATTATTATAGACAAAAATATTTTCTATATTTACGTATAAGTACATTTATCAAAAAAAAGGTATAAAAGAGAAAAAAAACAATTTCACTCATCTCTGTGAATGTAGCGCGAGAGAAGGAAATCTATTTTTTTGACAAGTCGTTCATTCTTTTTTTCCATCTCTTCTCTTCACTTATCTCGACATATGTGAAGCAGGGAAAATTGGTAAATAAGACATTTTCTTTTTTATACTTTTACGAGACAAGTTGAAGTGCTGTAGTCACTAAAGCCACTTTTGGAGATTACTCGCTCCGAAATACCGCATACGATGGGTATCATCTCGAGGGATGTTGAGATGAAGACGGAGTAGAAAAAAAATAAGTGTATATATATATATACTCTCCTTATACTTGCTTCCAGATTACGCTTACTTATGCTCTTCAAAACTTTTCCACCCTTCGTTTCGTTTAGACGGGTCCGACTGTCTGGCCTGAATCCCCTCGAGACTCTGAATGGTTTTAAGGGAAAGTCATTTTGACTCATTTAAAGGCGAAAGGAAACCGTAAACACAGAGGCCTCACTCTTTGACAGAAACGAAAGAAAAAAAAAGGAAAGAGAAGAGAAGAGAAGAAAATTACGGAGATAAACTTTTTCTTATTGATGTATACGAAGGTAGAGAGAAAAACGATATCAGCCGGTGATATTGTTTGACATGAATTTCGACTCAAATAAAACAACAAATTTGTCTTTACTCAAGA
This sequence comes from Leptopilina heterotoma, assembly GCF_015476425.1. Lineage (NCBI taxonomy): Eukaryota > Metazoa > Arthropoda > Insecta > Hymenoptera > Figitidae > Leptopilina > Leptopilina heterotoma. The sequence goes on from NW_025111206.1 coordinate 764,276, forward strand.
TTAGATTTTTAACCCATAATACAGGTAGAAATTCGGGTTTAAAAACACAAAAAACAATTTCAAAAATTTCTTCTTTGGCATTTTTCAGTAGCTGCGTATTTCTTCAATGATGGGTTTTCTTCATATTGATTTTCTCTCAAATATTTTCCGTTATAATATAATTTTTTTTTTAGAAAATTAATTTTAAAAATCTAATTATTTTTAATTCTTTTATTTAATTCTTATTCTTAATTCTTAATTTAATTCTTAATTCTTAATTTAATTCTTAATTCTTATTCTTACTCTTAATATTAAAATATTAAAATTAATAAATAATCCCTGCTTTTTAATTGAAGATCCATATAAAAGAACAGACTATAATTTTTTTATTAACATTTATTGTCCCCCAAATCGAAAATTAAGTTTTATATTACAATTTTTAAAAAATCATATTTGTAAAAATTTTTTAATACCATTTATAATTTTAATTTTAATAAATTATAATTTATTACAATTTATCTTAAATTGATTTATACATTTAATTAATTAAAATATTTAATTGTAATTGAGTAATTAATTATAAATTTAAGTATATTTATAATTGATTTATACAATTATTTTTTGGAATTAAATTAAATTGAATGAAATTTGATTTACATTGAATAAAATTGTTTTGAATAAAATCTTACTTGAATGGACTTAAAATTATTTTTTAATTTAATTCAATATTGAATGCAATTATTTGTAATTTAAATTTAATTTAAAAAAATTTTAATTTGCTCTGAATTAAATTAATTGACATTAAATTTGAATGATATGAAACGAAATCAAATTCAAGGAAACGAAATTCACGTTAAACAAATTGTGTTAAATAAAACTTAATTTAAATGAAATTAAAATTTGAATGGAATTGAATGAATGAAATTTAATTTGGAATTGAATTAAATAAATGAAATTTTAATTTGAATTGAATTAAGTGAATGAAACTTTAATTTGAATTGAATTTAATTGAGTGGAGTTAAATTAAATATAATTTAATTAAATTGAATGAAATTAAATAAAATTTAAACAATTGAATAAAATTCAATTTAATTAAATTTTAATTTGAGTGGAATTAAATTGAATAGAATTAAATTAAATTTGATTTGAATCAGATTGAATTGAATTGAATTAAATAGAATTTTAATTTGAGTTGTGTTAAATTTTAATGGAATTGAATTAAATTTAATCTAATTGAATGAAATTAAATAAAATTTAAACAATATTGAATGAAATTTAATTTGAGTAGAATTAAATTGAATAGAATGGAATTAAATTTGATTTGAATCAGATTTAATTGAATTGAAATTTATTAAGAAAAATAAAATAAAATAACTGAATAGAAATTTAATAGAATAAAATTGAACTGAATTCTAATTAAATTCATTTAAACTGAATTGAATAAAATTAAATAAAATACGAAGTAAATAAAAAATAATATTTACCTAATTACAGTAATAAAATTCCATTTGAAAGTTAATGGTTCTTTTCAACGCGCCATAAAAATATGAAATGTTAAAAAATATTTCGGTAGTAAAGTGTTGGTGACTCAAAAAAAAAAAAAAAAAAAAAGAAAAGAATTAGAAAGACAGTTGTTGACATGAAAGTTATTGTACATATCACATTTACGTCAGGTGAAAAATTTACGGTACCCTTTGTCACTTTTACAACAGTAGAGAGAAAGATTTTTTTTCGACTTTCAAAACAAAAAGTAATATAAATTTGAATTTCAACCATGAAGATGAGAGGTCCTCAAAAAAAAATATCGGTTATATCGTAAAAAGGACAGAGTTAGGCGCCTCAATTCTTTGTTTTACAATCTCTCTCTCTCTCTAAAAAAAAAAAATAACATCAAGGTTTCAAAAGTTTGTTGACTTTCCATTTGCATTTGAGGAATTTGATTTTACTTCATTTCTGTCTATATAAACCTCTTTTTTTTTATGAAAAATCATTACAAGAAATGATTAAATTGAAAAGGAGTAAAAATTTTCTTATTTTTCAGATAAAAATTTTTTCCATTTGGTAAATAATTCAGCATTTTTTTTTTGGCTTTTTTTATGAAAAAAAAATCTTTTATTTATTTCTAAACATATTTATTCTAAAAAACGGATTTTATATAAATTATCTTTCTTTCATATTATCGTTAATATCTTTCGACACTGATCTGTTGTAACGATGACAATCCCCATTTTTCTTTTACGGTTTCTACTGTTTTTTTTTCTTGGATTTTATTTTTTATTTATGTTTAGAAATCTAATTTTTCACTATTTGAATAATACAATTAATCATTTATAATCGCTATTATATTTGATTGAATAGAATATTTTATTTCAAAAATTGAGGGAACGGATCAAAGAAACAGTTACAATTTTCTATTTTTCAAAATTCAGTTCATTTAAATTCAATTAGAGTTAAATTAATTTCAATTCAAATTAAATTAAACTGAATTGAATGAAATTGAATTTGAATTGAATGCTATTAAACTGAGTTAAATAAAATTAAATTGAATTCGAATTAAATTCAATTAAACTGAATTAAATAAAATTAAATTCGAATTGAACGAAATTAAATTTGAATTAAATTCAATAAAACTGAGTTAGAAAAATGAAATTTAATTCAAATGGAATGAAATTAGACTGAACTGCAAATGAAATTAAATTTGAATTAAATTCAAATACAGTGAGTTAAATAAAATAAAATTATATTCGAATTAAATTAAATTGAATTTGAATAAAATCCAATTAAACTAATTTAAAGAAAATTAAATTTAATTCGAATTGAACGAAATTGAATTTGAATTAAATCTAATAAAACTAAGTTAGAAAACTTAAATTCAATTCAAATTGAATGAAATTAGACTCAACTGAATAAAATTCTATTTGAATTAAATTTAATTAAACTGATTTAAAAAAAAAATAAAATTAGAATCAAATTCAACGAAATTGAATTTGAATTAAATCTAATAAAACTGAATTAGAAAAATAAAATTCAATTCAAATTGAATGAAATTAGACTGAACTGTATAAAATTAAATTTGAATTAGGTAAATTCAATTCAACTTAATTTAATTAATTAATTAATTTAATTTAACTTAATTTAAACAAAATTAAATTAAATTCGAATTGAATGTAATTGAATTAAATTCATTAAAAAAATTAATTAGATATTAAACTTAATAAAAAAATTAAATTATATTTCCAATTACAATTTTTAATTTCATTTTCAATTTTTTTTTTTTAAGAAATTTTTCGTTGTATTCTTTACTAATCAGAGTTTGGCAATTATATGATACTTAAGAATTCAATCGATTGAATGATTGTTCGAGGATTAATGTATATAATCAAATGATGATTTGAGATATTGCGATAAAACCGCAACATTGTATATAAGTATAATTTGCTTCTTCATTTCTCTTGACTCAATAAGTCATTTGTTTTTTCTCTCTTCAATAGTTTCATCTTTCCCTATTAAATTCACCTTATTCTCATTGAATAATTCCTATATATACATGGGGTTACCTATATAATTGGTGTGGGTCACTGTCCAATTATATATCAAATACAACTCAAATTTTTATCAGCAATCGACATTTTCAACATTTTTCCCCTTACATACATATATAATTGATGATCTCTTATAATCATTCAATATATCTATTTTGCTATTAACATTTTTTTTTATTATTCATTTCCTTTAATTATTTTTTTTATTACTTATATTTTTTTAACATTGGAAAAAAATGGCAGTGAAAAATATTACTCAAAAGTATGTCATTCGTTATTTATTTATTTGTTAATTTATTTAATTATTTGTTTATCGATTTTTCTTTTTATTTACTTACTTATTTGATTATTTATTTATTCATTTACTTATTTACTTATTTGTTCATTTATTTATTTACTTACTTGTTTATTTATTTATTTACTTATTTATTTAATTCTATACAGGGGTTATTTGTTTATTTATTCATTTAATTATTTACATATTTGTTTTTTTATTCATTTAATTATTTACGTATTTGTTTATTTATTTGTTTATTTATTTTTCCACTTATTTATTTGTTTATTTGTTGATTTATTTATTTACTTATTTGATTATTTATTTATTCATTTATTTATTTATACACTTATTTATTTGTTTATTTATTCATTTATTTGTTTTTTTTTGTTCATTTATTTATTTGCTTTCTTGTTTATTTATTTATTTGTTTATTTATTTATCCATTTATTTATTTAATAAAAATTTCAAATGAACGAACACTTCGAGTTAAGATATTCTTATCTTTTAATTTATTTACTTATTTATTTACAAATTTGTTTACTTATTTATTAAATTCTTTTATAATTTATTTATTTAATAAAAGCATTGAAATGAACAAGCACTTTGAGTCAAGATTTTTTTTATTAATTTTTTTTTATTAGTTTATTTAGTAATTTATCTATTATTTGATAATTTATTTATTTAAATAATTAAATTCAAAATAGAATTTCTTTTCTGCAAATAATAATTTTTTTTTATTAAATTTTGATATTATAACAATGAAAATAGAATAAGATTGAAATCCTTTTCTTCGACACTTTTTTTTTATGAAAACTTTCATGACTCAGTAATATTATCAATTAATTATTTCTCGATCAAAACATATTTCCCTTTTCTCCAACACCTTAAATAAATCGTCTCATTAAAACTATCATTGCCACTTCCTTATTAGAGACTCATTAAAGTTTTTTTCTAAAATTCCAACTCACTGCCAAGTAAAGAAGTTGAAGTGAAGTTGAGATGTTCACTTTTATGATGTCTTAAAGATTACTTCTCAACTAAAAGTAACATGCACAGACTTAATTTAATATAATAAATTACCACTTCGCACTCCATCATCAATTATTTTTGCTCTCATCATAAAATTATATACCATGCACAAATATACACATATATGTATATACACACATTTTTCTCTTGTTGCTTTTATGAATATATATTTCGTAAATTTTGTAAATATGCATCTAATGATGAGACATTATTTTCTCTATGAGAAAAAAAAATATGAAAAAATTATACAATTTTGTTATAATGAAGAGATACCAATTATATTGTAATTTTGTTAGGTCAGTGTTCGTTGTCGATGAAAAAAAAAATATATAGTGAACGTCGAATTTTTATGATTTAATAATAGAGCGGTGCGTAATGAGTGTTTACTTATCGATTTTATGATTCTTAAAATTGGGTGCAGATTGAAAGGGTCGTAAAAAAATTCCCCAACTCATTGCTTGAAAAAAAGTGAATCTATCGTATTTTGACAAATGCGAAGAATTTTTTTTTTTTATTTCTATTCCAAATTTGTTTGGTTCATAATAATAATTTCGAATTAATTAATTCGTTATAATATCATACATAAAAAAAAATAAATAAATAACTAACAACAATTCGCACGTAAATAAATTTTTATTTATCACTTTATTAAAAATTCAATTATCTTTGTAAATAATAAAATTCTTCTCTGAAATTCAATTATTTTCAAAATTTTTCAATGAAATTCTTGGCAAAAATTCAATTATCTTTGTAAATAATAAAATTCTTCTCCAAAATTCAATTCTGTTAAAAATTTTTTTTAATTTCTCGTCAAATTTTCAAGTTTCTGTATAAATAATAAAATTTGTCCGAAATTCAATTATTTTCAAAACTTTTAACAAAATTCTGCGCAAAGTTTCAATTATTCTTATAAATAATAAAATTTTTCTCAGAAATTCAATTATTTTCCAAATTTTTAATGAAATTGTTGGCAAAAAATCCAATTATCTTTGTAAATAATAAAATTCTTCTCTGAAATTCAATTATTTTTAAAATTTTTCAATGAAATTCTTGGCAACAATTCAATTATCTTTGTAAATAATAGAATTCCTCTCCGGAATTCAATTATTTTCAAAAGTAATAAAATTCTTCGCAATAATTCAATTATGTTAAAAAAATATCAAAAATTCTTGTCAAAATTTCAATTCTCTTTATAAATAATACAATTATTCTCAGAAATTCAATTCTGTTTAAAAAATTTTCTAAATTCTCGTCAAATTTTCAAGTTTCTGTATAAATAATAAAATTTGTCAGAAATTCAATTATTTTTAAAACTTTTAACAAAATTCTGGGCGAAATTTCAATTATTCTTATAAATAATAACATTTTTCTTAGAAATTCAATTATTTTCCAAATTTTTAATGAAATTGTTGTCCAAAATTCAATTATCTTTGTAAATAATAAAAATCTTTGCAGAATTTCAATTCTTTTCAAAATTCAATTATTTTCAAAACATTTAATGAAATTCTTGGCAAAATTTCAACTATTTTCAAAATTTTTCCTCATTTCAATTATTTTTAATATCTACAATTTAAAAAAAAAGTTTTCCAAAAGAATTCAATTATTTAATCAAAATTTTAAAATAAATTTCACAGGAATTCATTTACTTATCAATTTTTTATAAATTTTTTTTCGCACCAATTCAATATTTAAAATTTTTTTTGATGAAGTTTCTCAAAAGAATTTAAATATATTCAGAGAATTGAAAAAAATAGATCTGAGAAATTTAATTATTTCGAAAAATTTAAATAAGACTCTTTTAAAAATTCTATTATTTAAAAAAATGTTGACAAAATTCTTTATAATATTTAGTTAATAAAATTGCAATTTTAATAAAAAATTTTCTATACAATTCAATTATTTTCAAGCCTTTTTATTCTTCTTAAGAATTTAATTATTTTCACAAATAATATACTTTTTTATGTCAATTTAATTATTTAAAAAAATTTGAATAAAATTCTTCGCAAGAATTTAATTCTTTTCAAAAATAAAAATTTTTGACAGGAATGCAATTACTAAAAAAAAAATTTAATAAAATTCTTCGTCAGATTTCAATTATTTTCAAGTTTTTAATGAAATTTCTCGATGTATAATTTAATTATTTTCAAAAAGTTTTAAAAAATTCTGAGAAATTCAATTATTTATATATTAATATAATTGCAAATAAAATGATAGAAAATTGCATTTATTCTTAAAATTTTCTTTGAAAATTCGCCGAAAGAATTCAATTATTTTTTAAAATTTTGATAAAATTCTTCAAAAAAATTCAATTTTAAGAAATATTAAAATCTTTGCAAAATTGAATTTATCGTCAGGGAAAAACAAAGTTAAATTTTTATGGCAACTCTGAGAGAAAAATAATAAAAAATTTTGAAAGTTTGATTTTTTTCCAAAAAGAAGGAGAAAATTTTGTCTTAAATTTTGATTAATTAATAAATATTTTTGAGCAATTTTCAAATTCTACAAGGTTTAAATTATTTACAGAAAAGAAGTGTATATTATTTGATCGACTTTCGATGAAATTTAACTCTTTATCCTTGGGGAAAATTTTCAAATTGGGAAACATGCGAGACCCTCTTTAAAATAATAATTATTATCATTCATTACCTAATGGAATAGTAATGATTGAGAATCATATTTTCTACATGACATTTTACTTAATACTTCACTTGCTGTCTTCCAATTTCAATTTCTTTCAAATGTAAATAAACAAAATTTAATTATCTATTTAATTTAATTTTGATTTTGAAAAAATATTTAGAGAATTTTTTTTTCGAAAATTTAGTTAATTTAATTAATTTAATTAATTTAAAATTAATTAATTTTAATTCATTTGGATTGAAAAATAATTTGAAAAGAATTAATTAATTAAAATTTAATTAAGATGACAGTTAAAAATACAAAAAGGAAAAATTAATTCATAATGATAAATAAATAATTTACAGCAAAATTGATAATATTAATTACTAATAATGCATAGGCTGCAAAATAATATAATTATCTTTAAAAAAAAGAAACAATTAATAATTAATAATTAATAATTTCAATTAAAAAATAATTTTAATTTTAGTTCTGACATGAGGGATCGAACCCTCACCCACTGTTCTTTAGTCTTTGAATTTTTCCCCTCGGACACCTTTGCATTAAAAATAATTTCAAATAAAGAATTTAAAATACTTTTACTGAACTTTTATTTGATATAGAAAATTATTTTTTCAAATAATTTTAATAAATAATTTATAAAATAATTTTAATTAAATCATTAAAAAATTAAAAAGAAAGGAAAAATATTTTCGAACTTAGTCAACCGTGAGAAGTATATACATAAATATTTTGGCATGCGTTAATTATAAACTAATTCTTTCTCTCTAAATAATAGCGAATTAGATATACAATCTCTTCTAGAAACGAATCATTATATAAAAAATGCGTGGATGGTATAAACTTATAAATTAACAGAGCAGGTAAATCATCAATTAAATTTACAGGTGAATCACACGGACACAAATCTGACATTGTGACACCTTATAATGATGTATTAGTTTCGTATTATGACTTGAAAGGTCGGTAAGAGGCTTCTTTATCTCCTTAATTCTTTCACCTCCCCCGAAAATTCGAGGATAAAACAACCTCCGGTGGTCCCTATTAAAATATTTTATAATCAACTATATTCAAAACTTGTCATTTTTTCTTATCTCTCACTTCTTGCTTATTTCAATTACCAAAAAGAAAAATTTTCCTCTAAAAGCATTTTATCAAAAAAAAAATTTTTTTTTCTTTATTAATATTTATTAATAACGAAATATTATTTTGATTTCAAGAGAAGAAAGTTGCTTTTCATTTATTCAATATTTCATTATTTACTTGACACACATATTGCGTTATTAAAAGCAACTTCCTCAATCAAGAAAAGGATTTTAGTGTTCAATAAATTATGTGAAATTTTTTCATGATAAAAGTCGGATACTTTAAAACATTGAATTTACTCGTAAATCTCCTTCAAATTATAGTATTAATAATATAGATCAGCTTGGGGATTTAGTAAGTTTTCTCTATGGCAACTAGTTATTAAACTACCAATTAAGTGACATATAATTGCAGTTTTCAAGTTTAATTTTTTAATAGCAGTGAATTTAGAAATATTATATAGATTAATTGTATCAACATTTAATACGCAACTTTTATGAAAGAAGAAAAATTAATTTAATTATACAAATCAATTCACGTCAGACGTGTATTAATAAATTATTTATTAAATTGATTGTTGATGTTTAAATCGCAAGGAAATAAAGAACAGGAACAGTATTTTATAACGTAAGGGAAGAAAGCAACTTTCTTGTTACGGAAAATTTTACCTAACTGTTCATTATTTCCTATATTAGATTAATTAAATAGTTTTATTAATTTTTTTTTGTTGATTGAATTAATTAGTTCAATTTAAATTATATATTTTACTGAATTTTTCTTTTTTTATTTTTGTTTATTTTTGTTTATTAAATTAATTAGTTTATTACATTAAATATTTTACTAACATTTTTTTTACTAGTTTTTGTTTATTGAACTAACTAATTATTAGTTCACTAAAGTAAATTTTATTCAAAACTTTTTCTTTGCTTTTGTTTATTGAATTAATTAGTTCAATATAAATTATATATTTCTCTAAATTTTTGTTAATTCTTGTTTATTAAATTAATTAGTCCATTAAATTAAATAGTTTACAAAACATTTGTTTTAACTTTATTCACTGCACTTTTTGAATTAATTAATAAATTTTATGTTTTTTGTTTATTGAATTAATTAGTTAATAAAATTAAGTAATTTAATAATTTTTTTTACTTGTTTTTGTTTATTAAACTCACTAATTTAATTAGTTTACTAAAGTAAATTTTTTTCAAAATTTTTTCCTTGCTTTTGTTTATTGAATTAATTAGTTCGTTAAATTGGATAATTTACTAGATTTGTTTATTTGTTTTTGTTCATTGAATTAATTTGTTCAATGTAAATTATATATTTCTATAAATATTTGTTTATTTTTGTTTATTAAATTTTTAACTTTGTCCAGTGAACTTTTTGAATTAATTAATAAATTAAGAAATTAACTAAGAAATTTTATGTTTTTTGTTTATTAAATTAATTAGTTCGTTAAGTTGGATAATTTACTAAATTTATTTATTTGTTTTTGTAATTAATTAGTTCAATTTAAATTATATATTCCTCTAAATTTCTGTTTATTTTTGTTTATTAAATTAATTAGTTGATTAAATTAAATAATTTACTAAACATTTTGTTTAACTTTGTTCACTGAACTTTTTGAATTAATTAATTTATTAAATTAAGAAATTTTATGTTTTTTTGTATATTGAACTTTTTGAATTAATTAATTTATTAAATTAAGCAAATTACTAAACTTTTGTATTTGTTTTTGTTTATTAAATTAATTAGTTCATAAAATTAAGTAATTTACTAAATTTTTTTCCTAGTTTTTGTTTATTGAACTAACTAATTTAATTAGTTCACTAAAGTAAATTTTTTTCAAAATTTTTTCTTCGCTTTTGTTTATTGAATTAATTAGTTCGATAAAATGGATAATTTACTAAATTTGTTTATTTGGCTTTGTTAATTGAATTATTTAGTTTATTACATTAAATGTTTTACTAAAAATTTTATTTGTTTTTGTTCATGGAACTGCTTGAATTAATTAATTTATTAAATTAAGTAATTTCCTAAAAAATTTTATTTGTTTTTATTTATCGAATTAATTAGTTCATAAAATTAAATAGTTTACTAAACATTTTATTGTTTAATAAATAAACAAAAATATTTTTGTTTATTGAACTCATTGAATCAATTAGTTAAATATTCTAAAAAAAGATTATTATATTTTAAATTTATCAATTTTAGATATTAAATATTTTGAATATTTAAATATTTAAATTATTATTAATATTATACTAATATTATAAATAATTATAAAATTTGGAAACATTTTTTTCAGGAAAAATTTTCCATTAAGTTTTTAATGTATATTAAAAAAAATGTGTATATGTAATAACCGATAAGGTTCGCTAATGTATGTTAATCTTCTTTCTTTTTCGACAAAAATTTGTTAAAAATTAATTTCAATATATTGTGTAACAAAGATACATTAAATCATCGAAACGATGTTGAAATGAATTCAAAATAATATTTTAAGTGTTTTCACATTTTTAAATGTGTGTCTGTAATTTTTTTACAGGATCATTAATTATAAACTTAATTTACACCAAAGCGGCATAATGCTATTGTTTATTATTCCTAATTAACGTCTTGATTTACATTAATAGGGAATTTTTATAAACAATTTTTTTCTACTCTCCCCACACATATGATAGTATTGTAATAAAACTCTTAAATGATTCGTCCCTAAAGACACATTTTTTTTTTGAAGTTTACATTAAGTAGCAAAGAGAAGAGTTCTTTCCGGAAAAAAAATAATTTATAAAGTTTCAAAATTGTATTTCATCACAGTAACTAACAAATCTATGAAAATAGATTGAAAAAAAATATTAAACATAAATTTAAAAAATTATTAATATTATTTTTTTTATTAAATATATTTTATTTAATAAATATAAAAAAAAATTAAGAAAATTTTTGGAAAATATTTTTTGAAAATTGTGGTATTTTTTATTATTTTTATAAACTGAGAGTTTTTTTCTACCTTTAGAAGAAAAAGGAGGGTTGATAGTTAAACATCAGGAAGTGATGCATTATTCAATCGTTTAGAACGGTATATAGGTGCTACCGACTTATTATTATTGTTATTATTAGTGTGGAATTTCTGCGTGGGAAGTGTCGGGTTACAAAACAATAAAGTTGTCAATGGAAATTGAACTGCTTTCTTTCGTAGTATTTTTCCTCGATTTTTCTCTCCAAAAATTGATAAAATTTTAGCCGCATATGAAAATTAAATTTTTAAGAATAATAATTATTGAGAATAATTATTTATATTAATATTTCATTATTTTTATCCCTAAATATTAATTTATTTCTTTCCCTTTTATTTCTCTAAATTTATTTCTAGTTATTTATTATTTTATACTTATTTTTCCGAATTTAAACGAATTAAAATTTTAAATTAACTTTCAAATTAATTAAAATGATTAAATCCTATAAAATAAGTAAAAAAAAAATATTTTTATATTGAAATTAAAAAAATGTAACGCAACAGAAAAATTAATAAATATTTATTAATTTAAAAAAATTTTTTATTTAAAAAAATATATTTCAGAAATATATTTTTTAAATAAAAATAATTTTAATAAATACACACAGAAAAATTATCATTTAACGTGTGAAAAAAAAAATGAGAACGATATTTCTTGGAAAAGTTTTGCAGTTATTGTTCAAATAGATTATCGAAGATACATCATCAGGATCATTATCATCGATTGACACTGACTTGACCGTGTGACATTTATGAAAAAGAGATCGATTTATATAATTTATTGATTTTGATTGATATCATTTAATGTTGAGTGTTAGCCACGCGAGTATGGAATAAATCTTGTTGTTTTTCCAAGTTCATGGACCTTATAAAATTTCAAAGCAAAAAGTATTCTCAACTTTTGACACTTCTAAATATAGAGAGAATTACGATCTCATTCTTTAATTTATGCATGCAATAAGTGCAGTTAAATTAATGTTCACTGCGCAGTAAAAGTGTGCATAAGTACTGTCATGAACTTCAATATGAACATTTTAATTTTTTTTTTTTTTTTTTTCAGTGCACTATGACTTTCTAGGGTTTATTCAATTAAATGCCTACTTGAGAGACAATAAAAGGAGTAAAATTAGACGGAAATGTTTAATTTTCATTTTTTGAAAAAAGAAGAAAATTAAACAATTGGTCAAATTTGTAAACATCGTGATTACTGCATTTTTGAGTCCGAGTCGAAAAATTTACGCAATTATTTTTAAAAAAGTTTTATAGATATGTATTAATTAATTGTATTTTATTTTAATATTAAGAGCACTTGTGAGAGAATTTTCATGCTATCTAGGCGGCAATTGAATGAACTACATTGGCGCGAAATTCAAAAACAAAAAATTTAAATTGTAATATACTAAGATTTTTAAAATGTAATTAAAAATTTATAATTCATATACAGTAAATTAATCTATAAAAATAATTGTGTAAATTTCTACTTAATATTTACTAGAATGCCAATCGAGTTTTCAAATTAATATCTTAATTACACTAAATTTTCGCAATTTTAACATTTTCTTTCAACCCTGTCTGACTGCTTTTACATTATTTCTTTTCAATATTAAAAACAATTCTCTAAAGTATTTTTATTTTCAATTAAATATTTTCTTTTTTTCCCCTTTTTTATTTTCGACTAAATATTTTATTGATTTCTTATTTTCGATTAAATATTTTATTTCAACATTATTTTTTTATTACAGTATATAAATATTTTACGATATGTAAATGAAGTTGAAAATAAAATCTAAAATTATTATCGCAAAAATTTTGTTTTATAGAATAGAATATATTTAATTTTTTTTTTCATTTTCTCTCTTTTTTCTTGAAACGATAATTGTGCATTAAATTAATTAATTATTCGTCCTGTTGTGGGGAATAATAATAAAAATCGATTGCGATGCTCGATATATATTGAGAGTACGATGGTGTGTATAATGATGACGATATCGGTTTCATAGATTAATTTACCGGTTTTATAAAACTATTACTTGCTTCACATGCTAGATTCTTGAATTCCAACTTTTCGCTTTCTTAATAAACGTCTCTGTTTATTCCCTTCACGCGTGCGACTTGCACTCAAAGAAGTCTCATTACGTCCTCAAAACTTGAATTTAATTTCAAATTGATAATTACAACTGACAAGTTCGCGTGACACTGTCAATATTATTTCTATGTATCACTTCTAATTTTATCTTCAACTAGAGATGAATAATTTTTTTTTATCCTAAAAAAGTTAATTTTTTTATTTATTTATTTCTGATACTATGAATAACATTTAATTGCGGATTAATTTGCATATTTTGGAATGAAGTGGTAATTAATTTTTAATAAATGAATAAATAATTATTAATAACTAAATATTTATTAATAAATAAAAAAATTATTATTGATAAATAAAGAAATTATTATTATTAATAAAGAAATAATTGTTAATAATGAAATAATGGCTAGTAAATAAATAAATAATTGTTAATAAAGAAATAATTATTTTGACAATGAAATATTTATTAACAAACAGAAAAATAGTTATTTCTTTATTTATTTTCAATATAATTGTTGTTAAAAACTTATAAATTTGTTGCTGGGATTAATTTAGTTATAAATAACACAAAAAAATAATTATAAACAAATATATAGGAATAAAATAAATATAATGATAAAAGATAATTATAAATAAATTATTTATTTATAAATTTGTTGCTGGGACTAATTGAATTACAAATAACAAACAAATAATTATAAACAAATACAAGTAAAAAAATAAAACATAATTATAATTAAATAGAAAATATTTAAAAACACATACAAATAAGTAGAAAATAATTATAAATAAATAAATTGTTTAAAAAATTTATAAATTTGTTGCTGGGATTAATTAAATTATAAATGATAAACAAATAATTATAAACAAATACAAGTAAAGAAATGAAACATAATTATAAATAAATAGAAATAAATAGAATATATATTTATAAACAAATAGAATGAATAGAATTTAATTATAAATAAGTATAAATAAATAAAAAAAAAATTATAAACAAATACAAATAGGTAGAAAATAATTATAAATAAATATAAATAAGTAGAAAATAATTATAAATGAATATAAATAAATATAAAATAATTATAAACAAATATGTATAAATAAATAGAATTTAATTATTTATAAATATGAATAAATAAAAAATAATTATAAACAAATATAAATAAGTAAAAAATAACTATAAATAAGTATAAATAAATTATAAACAAATAGAAATAAATAGAAATAAATATTAAATTTATAAATAAAATAATAATAAATTTTAATTTGCATAATTTCATTTTTATTCAAAATTGCGGAATTATTGGATTCGGAATAAAAAAAAATTGTTTTTTGGATCATTTTTATAAATTGAAAACTGTGTCGACTTTGGTAATGCGCGTGCCCTTAATTACATGCATCTGATTAGCGGTTCGTGAGGCGCGCAACTCTATAGTGTACACGTGTTAAGTAGCCGTTAATGGTCCCAGTAGTCGATGTCCACGTTAATTAACCGAACAGTGCCAATAATGAATCTACTTTTTGCGAATGGATTATACAAGTTCCATTCGAATTTAATCAAAGCCAATTCGGTTTATATTATTTTATTTATCGTATCGGTATATTTATAATGAGAATTCGGTTTTAAACTTTTTTTATTCATTGTTGTTATTATTTGTGAATTATTAATAATGTTCGAAAGTGGTTCCCATGGACGTTTTTAACCGCAATTAAATTTTTCCATAAAAAAAAATAAATAAAAAAAATAAATAAATAAAAAAAAAATAAATAAAAATAAATAAATAAAAATAAAATTTTTTTTATTTAAATGTTTTGATTGAAAAATAATTGAAAAGTGAGAAAGATTTTTGGAAATGAATAGTTTTTGTCTCATGTTTTTCAGAGTAAAATTTTCCTAAAGTGCAAACAGGTTCATTAAACTTTGTTTTTAAATTTTCTATATATTTCTTCAATTTATAATTTATTCTGTATAATAATATTGAAATAGAAAAAAAGATGTCATAAATGCTTCGTCAAATGGAAAAATGAATTGTAAATTTAAATGTAAATTGTTTTTGGAATGTTAGAATGTAGTTTTGTGAGTTTAAAAAAAAATTCTTTTCTTTTTTTCCCAATTCACGCAGTTGTGTCAATAATAATGTTTCCGAAAAGTTTTAACATACATTTGTAGGTTTGATAAATTTTTCAATCTATAAAGAAACAAAAGTAGAACTGCTGGTTATATGTATAACTCAAAAAAAAAAAACAGTTAAAGTAAGAAACAATGAATAGAAAAACAGTAAAAATAAAAAATAATTAAAAAATAGAAGAAAAAAAAAGTAAAAATACTAAAAGTAAGAAAAGTAAAACAGTAAAAAAACATATTCCAAAAGTTTTGAAAGTTCAAATGAACGACGATGTTTTTTTATTTATTTTTAATTTGTATTTTTTTTACAAAAAATTTATTTTGTTTATTAAAAATATTAATTCTTTGACTAAAAAAATGTTAAATTTTAAATATTTTTCTTTTTTATAATAACAATTTTGAAAAATATTTAAATAGAAAAAAATTTTGTTCATTTGAACTTTCAAAACTTTAGGATCACCAAAAAAAAAACATTAAATGTAAAACAGTAAAAAAAAAAATTAAAATTAAAAAAGCAAAAAGAGTAGAATACAATAAAATTAAAAAAATTAAGAAAAGCATTAAAAGTAAAAAAAACAATAAAAGTAAACAAAATTTAAAAATTGTACAGAATAAAAATCTTTACTGATGGAATAAATTTTTTGTACATTAATTTATTTTCAATTTTGATTAATAATTAAATAATAATTAATTTTGTTAATTTTTTCGTTTTGTTTTTTGTTATAGGAGAAGAAAGATGCTACCAGTCGAGGCTACGATTGCGAACGATTCTCATTGAGTCGAAGTGCATAATATGTAAATTTATTCCATTGAGGTGTGGTGCTGCTTGTAGCATGCTGGACCATTTGGACGTCTGGATCACCGTACCGCCTCCACATAACTCACCTATAGTAAGTACCATTTCCGTGACTTCATAAAGATAAACAATAGCAAAAATTTTCAAACTAAGGCACAGATTTTACTCTAGAAAAAAAAATTTCTTTGCTGCAATGTTGTATAAAAAAATTTAAACAATTTACTATATGGAAACTATTTAATGCTATATTAACTATTTAATCTAAATTTGAATAAGTTAAAAATAATTAATTTGATTGTAAAAAATCAGTCACTGATTCAAATATAGTATATAAATAAATTTTAAAAAAAAATTATCGAATTAATACAAATTTTATGAGATTCAACTGAAAATAATTAAATTTATTAAAGAATTTCATTAAACACTTTTTAACAAATTGAATTTTCAAAGTATTTTAATTTAATAATTGATAAATAATTGAATTTTATAAAAAGTCACATTCTAATGTATTCATGTTTCTTTGTGCGAAGATTAATAATTAACATTTTTATTAGTTAATTTAAAAAAAGATACACACTTAAAATTTTTTTAATAAAATTGAATTTTCGCAAAGTTTTTTTTTTAAACTCTGAAAAATAAGATTTTTGAAATTTTTCAATTCTGTTTATCAAAATTAAGTGCGTGATTTCATTAGTAAATTGAGAAATTTACAGATAAAGTAAATTTGTCCCAAAATTATATTGATTTTAGGGTAAATATACGTAAATTATTTTAATAATTATTTTAGTAAGAAGGAGCTTGTTGGAAAAGTATAAAAAAAAATGAGAATGAAATAAAATTGGTTAGGCCCCAATTAAAATGGGTCAAAGTAGGTAAATTTCCGCTGGGGGATTTAAAAAAGATAAGTTTGGTGTGTCTTTGGATTTCGTGTAACACCATAAATACGGCACGTGTATACAGATCCATGCACTCGATATTAGAAGAATTTATAGAACTTCTCAGAAAAAAGGACACATGGAGATCTGTTGTCTAAAGAGAATGTCGTGTGGTTAATCGTCTCGTTTAACAGTGCAGTTATTGAGGATGCTTTCACGCAAGCCAGTTGTCAGTGGTTGATGTAAAAATGGTTAAAAATAAAGTTTAAACTTTATAAAAAAAAAAACAAAAAAGTACAAAAAGTTTTAAAGTACAAAAAAAAACAAAAAGAAAAAAAAAGAAATAGAATAGGGTTGTCGCAAGTCAGGGAAAAATCAGGGAAAATAGAATTCGTCAGGGAAATCAGGAAAAAGTAAGGGATTTTTATTAAAAGTACTGGAAAAAATTAAATTTTTAGAATTGATAAGAAAACTCTGAATTTTTGTGTTTTTATAGTTTGCCTCATAAATTTAACTTACCACGAATTTTAATACAAAACCTTCAATTTTTTCTATTTCTGACAATAATTTATTTTTAAATAACTTAATTCTAGAAGAACTTTATCATAAAATTATTACTTAGAAATTATTTAATAAATAATTTTACTTAAAGGTTTAAAAATTAATTAAATTTCAAAAGTGTTGCGTTTACAATTTTCATAAATAGATAAACTACAAAAGGTTTTAATTTGAAATTTTAGAAAATTATACTAATGTTAACTCCATATCCTTAAAAAAATTTCACTATTTAATGAATTTAATTAGAAATTTTAAAGAACTTAAATTTTTTAGTAATATAAAATTTAACTAATTATTAAAAATAAAGGATTTATAGATGAATTTTAGTTAAAAACACTAAAAAAAATTGAGTTTTGGAAAAGTTACAATTGATTGCAGAAATTCAATTATTTTCAAGAGTAATAAAATTCTTCGCAAAAATTCAATTATGTTAAAAAAATATCAAAAATTCTTGTCAAAATTTCAATTATCTTTATAAATAATACAATTATTCTCAAAAATTCGATATTGTTTAAAATATATTTTAAATTCTTGTCAAATTTTCAAGTATCTGTATAAATAATCAAATTTGTCAGAAATTCAATTATTTTCAAAACTTTTAACAAAATTCTGAGCAAAATTTCAATTATTCTTATAAAATAATAACATTTTTCTCAGAAATTCAATTATTTTCAAAATTTTTAATAAAATTCTTGGCAAAATTTCAATTATCTTTGTAAATAATAAAATTTTTCGCAAAAATTCAATTATCTTTGTAAATAATAAAATTCTTCTCCAAAATTCAATTATTTTCAAAATTTTTAATGAAATTTTTTAGCAAAATTTCAATTATCTTTGTAAATAATAAAATTCTTTGCAAAAATTCAATTATTTTATAAAATTTTTCTTAATTTATTGATTTTCAATGTCTACTATTTTAATAATATTTTCCAAAAGAATTCAATTGTTTAAAAAAGATTTCAATAAAATTATTCGTAAACATTTAATAATTTTCATTAAATGATAAAAATTTCACAAGAATTAAATTATTTACAAATTTTTAATAAATTTCTTCGCAATAATTCAATTATTTTCATAAATAATAAAATTTTTTGCTAGGGAATCAATTATTTTCATAAATAATCAAAATGTTTTACCAGGGATTCAATTATTTTTATAAATAATAAAAATTTTTAACAGGGATTTAATTGTTTTCATAAATAATAAAACTCACCGCAGAATTTCAATTATTTTTAACACAATTTTAATTGAATTCCTGGAAAAATCTTAGAAATTTCATTAAAATTCGTCGAAAGAATTCAATTATTTTAAAATTTGTTGATGAAATTTTGTATAAGAATTTAATTTTAAGAAATGATCAATTATTCAATAAATTATTTATTTTTCTATTTAAAATTTTAAATAATTGAATTCTCGTTGAAATTTCTAATAAATTTTTATTTTAAAAGTGATTTCAGTTATAATTGAATATTATAAATAATATAATAATTGAATATTTTAAAAGTATTGTAGCACGAATTTTTAGAAATAATTGAATTTTGAAAAGGTTTTAAATTAAAATCTTTGAAAATCTAAATTTTTCATACTTTTAACTAATAATTTTGTTGAATTAAATTTTTTGAAAAAGTTTTATTTAATTTTTTGAGAATTTTAATTCCTATGGAAAAATAATAATTTATTAAAAAATCGTTCTGTTTAAATTAATTTTTAGTCGGCCTTTACAAATTTAATTTTTCAGAAGAGTACTCTGAAAAAATTTTCCAAAAAATAATCTTATCTATTTTTAAAAAATAGAGTAAATTTTTTTGTATGTTGTATATAAAATTGTTTCCATCGTTTAATTTTTTAGTTTTGATATTAATAACTTGAGGAGGTAATAATGAATCTGTATCTATGTAATTATTCAAGATGAAGAAAATATTTCTAGACCCTATTATAGAGAGAAAGAGAATAAAGGAGTCTATAGTCAGTAATTTTCTATCCGTATATAACTTGAATAAGCACACGCTTACTAAGTAGATTCGCATTGTATTTATCCTTATGTGATGTTTACGAGGACAGCTTACTGCAATTAAGCATCATTTATTTAGGTCCCACCGTAATAAAGCTTATTGGAAGTATAGCAAATTTATCCCGGTTTCTTGTTGCGCTCTATAATCTAGAGCACGCCAATCAATAAAGCATTGAATCATAGTAAGAAATCACATACATATGGCACTTCCGATGTCCTCTATATAGGGTTTTCAAAAAGAAAAAATTCACAAATAAAATAATATATATCGTTACAATAAACCGGTTGTGTAACATTCGTTATAATACTTTATTTCATGATCATTTCATCGTAATCAATTTCTCCATTTGAGGCAGTCTTCTTGTCATTTCTGCGTGTGATGCCCTTTATCATTGTTGGGAATTTGATTAAGTTAATTAAATTAATTAATTAAATTAATTTCATCAAATTTGTCTAAAAATTAGGTGCTTTCTTTAGAGACGCACTGGTTTTTTTTTAAACTCTTTTATTTATCTTTAACACTTCTATTATTTACGAAATCAAAATTTATCAATTCCAACTGGACCTTCATTGGAAAGGTTCTCTCCGCGTCTAAAAATGAAAATTTTTTTTTAGCTTCGATAAAAAATATTGATATTTACCTGGATCGAACTTAGAAACTTGGAAATCTTTATAAGAAAAACTCTTATTTTAGAAAACGTAATTATTTTTTGGATTTGGATCATGCTGATGATTCTACTTTTTACCCAAATGTTGATCTAGAATTTACGAAACAAACTGTTTTTTTTGTTAGGAATGTTGGAAAATTTCGTAAATTTTGAATTCTAACTGGAAATTTAAAAGAATTTGTTCTTATCAGAAAATGGAGATTATTTCTCACTTCTGATCCAAAATTTTGAACTCGATCAAATTTAGAAAATTTAAAATACAATTAAATTCCAAAATCTGTTTTGGAACAAGAATTATTTTCAGAGTTAGATCTTCATCAAAATTTGGATGCTTGTTTAGAATAAACAAGCTTATAAACCTTTCGACAGGTTTTTTATGCTTTAAATGCAAAAAAAAAAATTATTTTCAAAAAATATTCGAAGTTCAATTATTTTCAATATCTAGTATTTTCAAAAAAATTTCGAAAAAATCAATTTAATTACATATTTACAAAAAAATTGATAAAATATTCATCTAAAATTATATTCTTTTCATAAATATAATAAAATTTTTGTCAAAATTTCAATTATCTTTATAAATAATAACATTCTTAGCAGAAATTCAATTATTTTCAAAAATTTAAAGTCAATTCTTATCAAAATTTCAATTATCTTTGTTAATAATATAATTCTTCTCTGAAATTCAATTATTTTCAAAAATTTAAATTCAATTCTTGGCAAAATTCGAATTATCTTTATAAATAATAAAATTCTTCACAGAAATTCAATTATGTTCAAAAATTTTAATAAAATTCTGATCAAAATTTTACTTATCTTTATAAATAATAAAATTTCTACAGAAATTCAATTAATTTAGAATAAAATTTTCAAAAAAAATTTCGAAAAAATCAATTATTTAACAAAATTTTTATACGATTCTTCACAATAATTCAATTATTTTCTCTAATAATAAACATTTCTCATAGAAATTCAATTATTTAAAAAAAATTTTAATAAAATTGTAAGGAAAAATTCCATTATTTTTAAAATAAATAATAAAACTTATTGAAGAATTTTAATTATTTTTAATATTATTTTTAATTAATTATTAATAGAAAAATTCAATTATTTTCAAAAATAACAAAAATTTATACAGAAATTCAATTCTATTTAAACATTTTAATAAAATTTTTCGCAATAATTATTTTCATAAAGAATAAAATTCTTCCCAGGAATTCAATTATTTTTGTAAATTTTAATAAAATTCTGAGCAACTATTCAATTAATTTCATAAATAATAAAATTCATCGAAAGATTTCAATTATTTTTAATACAATTTTACAAGAATTACTTGAGAAATGTAATTATTTTTAAAAATTTAATTTCAATTCCTCGAAAAAATCAATTATTTAAAAAAATGGTTTTTTTAAATTTATTGAAAGAATTCAATTATTTACAAAAATATGAGAATTTTTCACAGCTTAAGGGCATTTGAACCATTATGACGTCACAATTTGCGCAAAGCATGTGTTCCAAAATTGTGACGTCATAATTTCAAATCCCCTTAATTCAATTATTTTCAAATATTTTAATAAAATTGTTCGAGAGAAATCAATTAATTTAAATACAATTTTAATTAAATTTTTTTGAAATAATTCAATTATTCTTTTAGATTTTAGTAAAATTCTTTCCAAGAATTCAATTCCTATATTTACATTAATAATTTTTCGAAAGAATTCAATTATGTCGATAAATAACAAAAAGATTCCCGAAAATTCAATTATTTTGTGGCATTTCAATAAAATTCTTTGCGAAATTCAATTATTTTCATAAATAACAATATTTATCACAAGAATTCAATTATTTTTAAAAGTAATAAATTTCTTCTTGGAAATTCAATTATTTAAAAAAAAAATTCTAATAAAATCCGTCGCAAAAATTCAATTATTTTCAAAAAAATTTAATGAATTACCACACAGACATTCAATTATTGTCAAAAATTTTAATAGAATTCTTTGTAAAATTTAATTATTTTGAAAAACTTTTCGCAATTCAATGATTTTCAATATCTACTATTTTCATAGAATTTCCAAACAGAATTCAATTATTTAAGAAGAATTTTGTAAAAACCTTCGTAAGAATTCAATTCTTTTCATGAATATTAAAATTTTCTCAGGAATTCAATTATTTAAATTACAATTTATATAAAATTAGTCGAAAGAATTCATATTATTCAAACTTTTTTTAAAATTCGTTGCAAGAATTGAATTTATTAGCAGGATTAGAAAGAAGTAAATATTTTTGATGAAAATTAGGAAAAAATCAGGAAGATAAAATATAGAATGGAATTTTTGTCTGTTTTGTGAAGTGTCTAAAAGGAATTTTTTTGGTCGTCAAATTTAATTTTTCGATAGCTACTTTTTTACTACTTTTTTTTAGTTTGAAAGCGACTTTTTGTGACTTTTTTAAAATTAATTATCTAATGCGAAGTCTGAGTTTGACTTCCAAATTTAATTTTGAAAATTCCTAATTCCAGTTTGGATCATCATCTAGAATACATATATATATCCCCCATTAAAAATCGAATAGTCATTAATATTAATCATCAATATTCACTCAAAAAAGGTAAATATCAATTTAGAACCGATTTTCGGTATTTGGTACCATTTAAATACCAGAAAACAGTTCCAATTTAGCACCTTCTTTCTACAATGATTTCTTTGCAAGCATATTCATAATTAACGAATAATTCGATTTATCAGACATTCGGCGCCTTTAGTTTACGCAACAATCTTTCGCACATCTATCCATCGAGAGTGAAATCAATCGATATCGTCATAAAGGCAAGATCATAAAATCATTTTATGATCCTGGTCCTTTTAGAGCGCATAATTCAGTCATTTTCCTATATTTATCTGCCACTGACATATTTTATGTCAATTCTTTATTTTTTTGTCATTCCCTGATTGGAAATGACCCCGTGTGAGTTATAAATTTCTTTTTTTTCTCCCCTGGGTGTAAAAAATTAAGTCCAAATTTCTTGATCAATGTTTGCAAAATCCTTGCACGCACCACCAATCACTTGTCCCTTGTAATTAACCGCGAGTCATTTCGTGACACTAAAAATCATCCTTGTCAGAAATTATTTTTTTCACATTATATTGACTAATGAGAGTAAGAAAAAAAGATGTTTCTTGAACCCAAAAAAAAGGGAATGTGATTTTGCAAAAAAAAATGATGATAATGAGGCGCAAAAATTTAAAGTATGTTTGTAATCGGGAATTGATCAAATGTTGTAAAGAAATGAGATATATATAAGTGAATGGCGAACTGATCGGTGAGGACACCGTGGATATGTGATTCGTTCGCGGCCAAGAAAAGCAGACCGTGTTCAATTTCTGCCTTCGCGAATCTGCCATCCAACTCCACGAAACGTATTCTGTTTCTCATTCCGGCAAAGCTACACATTTACTGGCGAGTGAGTACAAAACCGGCGCCATCGTATATCTTGAGATTTGCACGTACGCACACGTATTTGTGGACCAGAACACGACAGTTTGCAAAAAAAAAAATAAATAAATAAATCATAATCCTCGTCATCATCATTAACATTATTTCACATCATCTTCAAGCTCTGTCGCGAAATTATTTTTTTTACACTTTAAAGGAAGCGGAATTAAGACTCTTGTGTACTGGCGGAATTTTGCGAACTATTTTGCAAGAATTTTTCTCTCTTCTTTGTAAGAAAGAATTTTTATTTAACAGAACTTTTATTTAGCGGAATATTTAAGAAGCAGGAGAATTATTTAAGAGAATTTTTATTTAAAAGAAGTTTTATTTATCAGAATTTTTATTTAAATGAAATTTTAATTTAGCAGAATATTTAAGTAGCAGAAGATTTATTTATCAGAATTTTTATTTAACAGAAGTTTCATTCAGCAAAGTTTTTAAATAACACATAAGAGAAGTTTCATTTAGCCAAAGTATTATTTAGCAAAAATTTTTATTTGACAGAATTATTATTTAAAAGAAACTTTATTTAACAGAAGTTTCATTTAGCATAGTTTTTAAATAAGAGAAGATTTATAAAACAGAATTTTCATTTAGCAAAAATTTTTAATTAACAGAATGTTCATTTAGCATAGTTTTTAAATAAGAGAAGATTTATAAAACAGAATTTTCATTTAGCAAAAATTTTTAATTAACAGAATGTTCATTTAGCAGAGTTTTTAAGTAACACAAGATTTCTTTAACAGAATTTTCATTTAGCAAAAGTATTATTTGGCAAAAAATTTTTAATTCACAGAATTTTTATTTAAAAGAAGTTTTATTTTACAGAATTTTTACTTAACAGAAGTTTCATTTAGCAGAGTTTTTGAATAACAGAAGATTTATTTAACAGCATTTTTATATAGCAAAAATTTGTATTAACAAAAGTTTTATTTAACAGAATGTTTAAATAAGAAAAATGTCATTTAGTAGAATTTTTATTTAACATAAGTTTTGGTTAATGGAATTTTTATTAAGACAAAAACAAAAATTAAATTTAACAAAAAAGTTATAAGTTTAAAAAAAACTTTAATGAAAAATTAAACTTTAAATTAAAAATTTTCTTAATTTCCGTCCAAAATTTATTTTACCCGTCAATATTAAGTAAATAAATAAATTTTAAAATAAAAATAAAAACACCAAAAAGTATAAAATAACAAAAATTAGTAATAAAAGTATCAAAAAATATCAAAAAAACAACAAAAATATTTTTTAAAAATAGTGAATAAAATGAAAATTAATAATATAAATTAAAACTAAAAATATCAAAAAGTATAAAATTAAAACAAAAATAGCGAAAAAATCATAAAAGTAGTACAAAAGCAAAAAATTAGCAAAAATAACAACAAAATTTTTTTAAAATTTCAAAAAATATGAAATATTATCAAAAGTAAAAAATAGAAAAAATATTAAATGGATATTAACGAAAATGAAAATTAAACACCAAAATAATTAATAAAAATGACAAAAAGTATAAAAAGTAAATAATAACGATAAAAATAGCAACAAGTGAAAATTAATAATAACAAAAATAAAAATTAAAAGTAGCAAAAGTATAAAATAAGAACAAAAAAAATTGATAAAAATGGCAAAAGTAGGTATGAAATAATAATTAATAAAAATAGCAAAAAGTGTAAAATAACAACAAAAATAGAAACTAAAAATAGCAAAATTACGACAAAATAAAAATAAAAAATAGTAAAAAGTATAAAATAAGAACAAAAATAAGTAATAAAAGTAGCAAAAAATATAAAAAAACAACAAAAATAATTTTTATAAAAATTAGTGAATAAAATGAAAATTAATAACATAAATAAAAACTAAAAATAGCAAAAAGTATGAAATTAGAACAAAAACAATTAATAAAAATAGCAAAAGTAAGAAACAATGACAAAATTAAAAATAGCAAAAAGTATAAAATAATATAACCAAAATTAAAATTAAAATTAGCTAAAAATAAAAAGTATAAATAATGATTTTATTCCTCTTAAGCTTTAGTTAATAAAAAATACACAAATAAATTTTACAAACTATTTGACTAAATGAATGTTTTGTTAGAAATTCTGCTAAAAAATTAAGTCTTTCTAAAAATAAGAGAGAAAAAATGCCTCTGGATAAAACTATACCTACAAGTCTCCATAAAAGAATTTAACAACTTGAAACAATAAATGTGCGTTTTAATCTAAAGGGTCAAAAAATATTTGATCCTTCCAATAAACGAATACTCAATTAGAGTTCCTAGGAATTTTTTTCTTTTTTTATTTTACAGTTCATTGAACCCAAAAAAAAAGAAATTTATATAAATTACTCCTCGAAATTTTTTTGCTCAATTATCTAAATAGTACACGCCTCGCAAAAAAATGTAAATAGTTTAAAAGCCAAGGAAATTTACAATTTTAAATTCCATTCGCATTTATTTTTCTAAAAATAATCATTAAATTCAAAAAATAATAGAAATATGAAAAAAAAATTATTATTCAATTATTATTCAAATAAATAAATAAGTAAAAGGAAAAATGAAAAAAAATAAGAAATAAGAAATAGAAAATAGAAATTTAGAAAATACTCTCTAAATTTAAATCCGTTAAAAATCATAGTTTTAATAGTGTCAATCAGTGATTGACTTTTTATTTCTGAATCAGTTATTTGTAACTGATTGAAATTTAAAAGGTAAAAAAAAATAAAAAATAAATATAAATATAAAAAGTAAAAATAGACAATAAAAATAAAATTGAAAATAAAAAATAGAAAACAAAAAAAAATCAAATATAGCTTTTTAAATAATTATTATATTAAAATATTTTTAAATAATTATATGTTAAAT
This sequence comes from Leptopilina heterotoma, assembly GCF_015476425.1. Lineage (NCBI taxonomy): Eukaryota > Metazoa > Arthropoda > Insecta > Hymenoptera > Figitidae > Leptopilina > Leptopilina heterotoma. The sequence goes on from NW_025111206.1 coordinate 791,319, forward strand.
TAATTAACATGGATTATTTCGAATAAAAATAAAAATAACAATAAAAATAAAAATGAAAATAAAAAATAGAAAACGAAAAAAGAATCAAATATAGCTTTTTAAATAATTATATACTAAAATATTTTTAAATAATTATATGTTAAATTATTTAACATTGAATATTTCGAATAAATATTGAATGTTAAATATATACTTTACAGTTGAAAGTTTGTATTCTTAAAAGATTTTTTTTTTAAATTGACGGATCAAAATTTCTTATAACTTTTACCTCTCATTTAATCTGCAATGATCATAAATTTGCATTCTTGGAATTATCAAATGCTTTTAGTTTTTTGAAAACCCGTTTTTATAATCTATAAACTGTTAACAAAATTCCTCCTTTAGATTATCAAAAAAAAAACCAAATTTTTTTTTTAAATTGCACTTTTTTGAATATTATATAAATAAAATACGTTTTGTAATTTAATATTTGAATGAAAGTGAGAGACTGTTCACAATATTTTTGTCTCCTTTATATTATATTTTACGGGCAAATAAATTATAAATCTAAAAGCGCGTAAATTTGTTATATACTAATACATAGAGTGGCATATTCCCCCGATAGTTGATATAATAATTATTTGGACTATAAACTGGAGCGACGAGTGAAAGTGTTTTATACTTTGTTCACGAATAGCATTTCCGGTGGCACTTCGTTTTTTTTTTTTTGTTTTTTTTTTTTTTTGCTTTTTTGTAATAGTCATTATAAACAAGATGGAATGCCACTTTATTTTTTGTTTAATATTGCCTATAGGTTTATATTGTTTTTTGCACGAGATTGGAAAAAAAATGCGTTGAATAAGAATATATGACAACGTGTAACCAATCAGGCAAAAAACTTGATTAATGAGCATCGTCAACGTCGCACGCAAATGTATAGGACCTAAAAAATTAAACAAGAAATTAAAAAAATTTTTTTTCAATTTTGTTTCGTACTTGACAATTAATACTTTTTTATTTTTATTATTTTTATTTTTATTTCTACATTTTAAAAAATTAATATAATCTTTAAAAAAATCTAAATTTGGAAAAATTACAAATAATGGCAGAAATTCAATTATTTTCAAAAGTGGATAAAATTCTTCTCATAAAATTCAATTATCTTTTAAAATAAAAAAAAAATTCTCGTCAAAATCCCAATTATCTGAAAAAATAACAAAATTCTTCCCCAAAGTTCAATTATATTTTCAAATCAATTTCAAATTTCCAAAAATAGTACGCAAACATTCCATTATTTTCATAAATAATTAAAATTTCTCAGAAATTCAATTATTTACAAATTTTTTTTATAAATTCCCTCGCAATAATTCAATTATTTTTATAAATAATAAAATTTTTTCAATTATTTTCATAAAAAATAATTAAAAATTGTAGAAAATAATAATTGATTTGAAATGATGAAAATAATTTTTGAAAAAGTTACTGTAATAATATTCAATGATTTTATCACTCGGTCATCTTTAATTATTAAAAAACATGAAGAAATCGATCACTCCGAGTCTTCGACTCGGAGCAATCGCTATCTTCATGTTTTATAAATATATTCTTATAAGTTATTGAATGTAAAAAGATTTGAATTTTTTGAAATTCTTAATTCCTATGGAAAAATAATGTTAATTAAATATTTATTTTAAAAAAAAAGTTATTAATATTTTCGAATAATTTTACAATTCAAGAAATTCGTAAATAAATGTAACAGAACATTTTTTTGAGTAAAATGTAATTTAGTAGAATTTTTATTCAACATAAGTTTTGTTTAATGGAATTTTTATTAAAGACAAAAACAAAAATTAAATTTAACAAATAGTTAAGTTTAACAAAAACTTAAATGAAAAATTAAACTTTCAATTAAAAATTTTCTTAATTTCCGTACAAAATTTATTTTACCCGTCAATATTAAGTAAATAAATAAATTTTAAAATAAAAATAAAAATAGCAAAAAGTATAAAATAAGAACAAAAATAACTAATAAAAGTAGCAAAAAATATAAAAAAAACAACAAAAATAATTTTTAAAAATTAGTGAATAAAATGAAAATTAATAACATAAATAAAAACTAAAAATAGCAAAAAGTATTAAATTAGAACAAAAATAATTAATAAAAAATAGCGAAAAAATCGTAAAAAGAGCAAAAAATTAGCAAAAATAACAACAAAATTTTGTTAAAAAAATAAATAATAGCGAAAAAAATAGCAACAAGTCCAAATTAATAATAACGAAAATAAAAATTAAAAGTAGCAAAAGTATAAAATAAGAACAAAAAAAATTAATAAAAATGGCAAAAGTAGGTATGAAATAATAATTAATTAAAATAACAAAAATAAAAATAGCAAAAAAGTATAAAATAACAATAAAAATGGAAACTAAAAATAGCAAAAAGTATAAAAACAAGGAAGATAATAATTAAATAAACTAATTGCAATAATTAAAACCTAATTTAATTATATATAAAAATTAATAGTCAACTATAATTATTGATTACAATTAATTTAAATTTTGCCTAGATTTTTAAATTTACAGATGAGTATAAAATACATATACGTTTATATATAAATTCCAATAACGAGAACTGTTCAGTGGCCTAAAAATAAAAAAATTTATCTTACTTTAATAATCGAGAATATTTGTCTTCTCTTTACCCCGAACAAGGATCCGAAATATTTTTTAATCTCTTAAGCTCATTTTCTTGCAAAAAAAAAAAAAAACTAAAACAAAATGATGAAATTTTGTGACGCTAATGAACGAAATAATGGCATTGATGGGCCATCAACACTGTCAAAAATTATTTCTCCCGACAACATCTTAATCCATAACCGCAGGTATGCCAAAACCAGATTTTGACGCGAATTTTGTAACAAGTAGATTGCGAACAAAACAGTTTTTAACTTTTGAATTCGTTATTAAGCAACCCACTTAATCAAAATCACTCTCAAGAGAGTCTCTCAATTATGTATTAGCTAAAAATCCTTTAACGATTTCTGTGTTCTCTAATTATTTATCATCTCCGAAACGAATATTTTGTGATTCTTTTTTTAAAAGTGCAAAAATAAAAATTGAAAAAAAAATTAGTAATAATAGATAATAATTATTTATTTATTTTTAATTCATAGTAATTCATACCCTGGGAAAAATTTATTTGATTTAAATAGATTACTTGTCTGTTATCAAATAATTATTTACTTCAATCAAATAAATTTTGTTTCACTCAAATAAATTTTATTTGAACCAATATTGTTTCAATATTTGGAGCAAATACATTTTATATGGTAATTTATTAAGTACCAAATTACTAAATAATTAATTAGTTATTTAATTTAACTATTTAATTATTTACTTATTTAATTTAATTATTTAATTATTTACTTATTTAATTTAATTAATTTAGTCAAATAAATTGTATTTGAACCAATTATTTTAGTATTTGTTACAGATAGGGGTAATTTATTATTTTCCCAATGAATAAATAATAAATTATTTATTCAATTTAATTATTTTATTTAATTATTTAATTTAATTAATTTAGTCAAATAAATTGTATTTGAACCAATTAATTCAGTATTTGAAGCAAATAGAATTTATTTTGTTGGATAAAAAATTATTTGACTCAGGTAAATATTTATTTGATAATAGACAAGTAATCGGTTAATTGAATCAAATAATTTTTTCTCAGTGTAATAACAATAATAATAAAAATAGTAAACAATAGTAATAGTAATACTAATAAAATAAAAAGATGAATTAAAAATAAAAATACAGAAAAAATAATTTACCGCCTGGACTCTTAATAATGGATAAGAAATTTTTTTTTTTTTTTTAATGTGATTATAAATGAAATGTAGCGTGTGAAGCTGTAAACATTATGTAAGAGCTACTGTCCGCGAAGGTGACTAACCTATTTTGATCCACGCGAGTCGTTGTTTCATGGTCTGGTCGTGTTACATTTTAACAACACTCAAAACTGTTATATCATGAAATAGTTCGCAAATATCTTATCTTCTTCCGCATTTGGAAATTTTTTTTTAGATATTTTATACAAAAAAAGAAGAGAATTTTTTTTTCTTTATCACTTTTTGATTGTTCTGATCATTATAAAATATAAATCGAGAGCAACTATTTTTAATTTTATTTTTTATTGCAAGTTTTAAAAGTAATTGAATTTTATGAACACTTTATTTTGAATTAATAACAAATCGTGGTTTATAATATTTGTAATTAATAATTTTATTATGAAACTTTATTAAAATTATTCACGGAAAATTAAAAATTCTCATAAACAATTTTATTAGAGTTTTCATAAAAAAAATAATTTTTTTGAAGAATTTTTGAAAATATTGTAGTTTTTTTTAAATAATTATAATTGAAAATTTTTGAAATAATTGAAATTCACAAGAATTCATCAAAACTTTTGTGAATAATTGAATTTTTTAAGAAAACTTTTATTATAATTTTCAAAAATATATTTGAAACCATTCGAGATATTTGATTAAAATTGTATTTTGAAAAAAAATTGAATGTTTCGAATAATTTTATCAAAATTTTAGGAAATAATTGAATTCCTGTGAAAGATTTTATTAAAAACTTTTAAAAATAATTGAATAATTTCGTGAAATTTTATTAAAATTGATTTGAAAGTAATTGAATTCTTGCGAAAAATTTAAAACAATTTATAAAAATAATTATTTATGCTCAAAACTTTTGTGAATAATTTATGATAATTTTCAAAAATATAATTGAAACTATTAGAAAATTTTTATTAAAATTGTAATTTGAAATTAATTAAATGTTTCGAATAATTTTATCAAAATTTTAGGTAATAATTTAATTCTATCGAAAAATTTTAATAAAAACTTTTAAAAATAATTCAATCCTTTCGAGAAATGTTATTAAAATTGTATTGGAAATAATTGAATGTTTTGAAGGAGTTTAAAAATTTTTGAAAATAATTAAATTTTTGAAAAAATTTTTAAAAAATTCTTTATAATAATTGAATCCTTTTGTAAAATTTTATTAAAATTGTTTTAAAAATAATTGAATTCTCGCGAAAAATTTTACTATATTTATAAAAATAATTGAATTCTTACGAAGAATTTTATTAAAATGTTTGATAATATTAATAATTGCATTCTTTTGAAGAATTTTATTTCAATTTTGGAAATAATTGAATTTTTGAGAAAATTTTTTTTACAATTTCTAGAAATAATTAAATTCTTTCGACGAATTTTAATAAAATTTTTAAGAATAATTACAGTTTTCGAGAAATTTGATTAAAATTGTATTAAAAATAATTTAATTCCTGCGATGAATTTTACTATATTTATAAAAATAATTGAATTTTTCCAAAGTATGTTATTATTTACGAAAATAATTGAATTCTTGCGAAAAATTTTATTTTTGCAAATAACAAAGAAGAGTAATTAATATCTAATACTAATACTAATTAAATTTAATATCATTAGTATTATTTATTAGTGTAATAATAATAATAAAAGTAGTATAGAAAAATACTAAAAATAAATTTAATATAATTATAAAATTGATTCTGGTAAATAATTTTTGAGTAACTTTTTTAAAAAATAAATACAAATTAAATAGAATTAAATTCTTATCGAAAGAGTCAAAATTTGAGGAAGAATTTGAAATGATAATTTGATTATTTATTATTATTTATTATTATTTATTTTTGTCTCATTAATTTTTGAGGGGAAAGGAAAAAATGAGAGGCAACTCTGTGGGTTTTGAAAGAATGCTGGGTGGAAAATAAATAATAAATTTATATAGGTGACAGTGTATAATGACAGTTAACCAATATGACAGTGAACGATAATACAAATTGCGTGCATTGCCACTTGCATGTTGTTGCAAGATCTTTGATCCATATTGCTCGATCAAACCGCGTGGGCAAACCGCTAGGTCTCTATTTTTAATATTTAAATCTCGTTGTAATTAAAGTGACTGGACCTTAATCGGATTACATTCTTGTGAAAAATACCAGAAATCGATCATAGGGTCCAATATTTATTCAATAATTATTAACATCAGGTGAATAATAAAAGAAAATAAATATACATCTACACTTGATAATAATTATTTAAGTACCTAATTATTAAAATAATTAATAATAATTTATTGAATACTTATTAATATTCAAAGTAAAAAATAATTCTTACTTTTGGGCCTTTTGCTTTTGAATTAGTAAATTTTACTAATAAATAGTCATTTCTACTAATTTATTAGTAAAATTTACTAGTTTACTAAATTTTACTAATAAATAGCAATTTCTACTAATTTATTAGTAAAATTTACTAATTTACTAAATTTTACTAGTAAATAGCAATTTCTACTAATTTATTAGTCAAATTTACTAATTCAAAAGCAAATAGTCAGTCACTAATTAAAATTAATAAACATTTTTACTAATTAAAATTTAGAGAATATTTACAAGATAAACGGGCTTGAAAAAACTTAAAATTCCCCTTTGTAAAATATGAGACTAATTTTATTATAAATTTTCATTTTCCAAAATTTAATGCACAAAAATAATGCAATTAATTAATTATACCAACATATTATTATAATTTTTAATTTTTAAATTACTAAAATAAAATTCAAAATTTCGATTATTTTTGAAAATTGTGATAATTTATAAAAGTAATTTAAAAATAATTCCTAGCTGATGGGAAATTGCTGAATGAATGAATGAATGAATAAAAGAAATAAAAGTACAATTTATTCAAACACTCTGAACATCTGTTGAGAATAATATTTTTTTCAGATGTCAATAACATTTAGTCACTTTTTTTATCGACCTCTGACAGAACTTTAATTTTTGCTGTCAATTTTAACTTGTCACATCATATTTAATCTCGTAATTTTCGATGTCAAGAACCCTCGCAGTTAAATGACATAATTAAAAATTTCCGTGAAAATTAATTTTGCTTTCCTTTGTCTCTCTGCAATCTTTTTCTTTTTAAATTTCTATTGGAAGCCTTTTTTTATCGTATTAATAAAAAGAATAAAATTAAGAAGAAAAAAATTCTATTAATTATTAAAATTATTAATTGTAAAATGAATAAATTTACCAAAAAAATTTTTTAATATTAATGTACTCATAAATTTTTTTTTTTGAAAAATTGATTATTACAATTGTTAATAATTAATTTTATTAATTTATATTATTAATACATTTTTACATTATTTATAAAAAATTATTAAAAAATTATTAATATTTTTTTTAAGTAATAATTTTTATTAATTAATAAATTTTATTAACACAGGAGTGTTAATTATAGTGTTTTTCGAAATAAATTTTATTTTCATTGAAAGGATTCAAATTCGCCAATTTTTAAAAGATATTTTCTATTATAAATTTTAGATAATTTATAGACTATTTTTATGGCAAAATACAATTCGGAAATAATTTTCAACTCAAATAATCTTTTTACGTCAATATTATAAGTTAAAGTCCTAATCTCCAAATACGATCGTTTTCTAAATTCTCAGTACAAAAAAATAGCAAATTCCAAGGACAGTGTCTAATCCGATTATGTTAGACGAAAAAATTTAACTTTAAGTAATTCTATTTTTGATAAAATTATAGTCTTTTGATTATTATTATTATTATTATTACTATTATTATTACTATAGTCTTTTCATAAAATTGTACAATTTATTCGCTATTTCTAATTTTTAGTTATTTTATTTATTACCATTACCATTACTATTATAAATATTTATAACCATTAGTATTATAACAGGCTTTGTCTTAAAAATTTAATTTTGTTTTTTCTCCTGATTTTTTACTCATTTTTAAATTCAATTATTTTAAACTTTAATTATTTTTTTAAAAAAATATTTAAATACGTCTTATTTATTTTTTCACAAGAATTGCATTTTTTTTTTGTTATTAAATTTAATTGTTTATTAAATTTCAAATCCTCTAAAATTCAATAATTTTCGAAAATTTCAATTTTCAATTTCAAATTATTTTCAATTTCAATTCTTTTAAAATTCAATTATTTTTTAGAATTTTTAACTAAACTTTTTCTCTGGTATCCAAGCAAGAAGTCCAAACCAAAAAATCCAAAGTAAATGAAATCCAAAAATGTAAAAAAAAAATAGTTTCACTTTGGAATTATTTTTAGGGATTTTTTTCTCCTGGTCAAAAAGTCCAAAGTAATTAAAAATCCAATAAAAAAAATCGAGATCATATAAAAATTAGTCCTTTTCTTGAGTTACTCATTTAGATGACTGTGAATCGAAAGTAGGTAAACTTAACATTTTAAATTTCTCAAAAAAAACATTAAATTAATCGAGTAATTCAATTGAAATTATATTGGAAAAACGTAATTGAATTTTAGTAAAGAATTTTATCAAAATTGTTGAAAATAATTGTATTTCTTGGAATAATTGTTTTAAAAATTGTATAAAATAATTGAAATTTTTCTAGAAATTTTTTTTTTAATGAAAATAATTGAATTTTTGTGAAGAATTTTTTCGTTTATGAAAATAATTTAATTTTTGTGAAGAATTTTTTTTTTTTTATGAAAACAATTGAATTTTTGGGTAGAATTTTATTATTTATGTAAATAATTAAAATCCTAAAAACGTGGCTTTCGCACATATTTCATTATTTATTTTTGACGTTTTTATTTATTTTCGATTTTTTGACTTTGGATATTTTTATTTTGGATTTTTTGTATTTTGGACTTTTGTTCTTGTATTTTTCGGTTTGGATTTTTTGTCCTGTAATCTTTTTCTCTAAATCAATTATTGTTTTTCACCCTTTTGCAATTTTAAATAATTATATATAAATAAATAATTTCTAATAATTTTACGAAAGTTCTTTGAGAATTTAATTATTTACATTTTAAATGCAAAAATTAAATTTTTTAATAATTGTAACTGCTTTTTTTAATTTTATTAAATAAATTATTTATTTATTTTTCGAGAAGGAAAAAAAATGTTTACCTGGAACAGTTTTAAATTTCACTGAATTAGAGAAATTTTTAGTTGTTTTACGAAATACTTTCACTATTTTAGAGAAACTTATCGCTGTTCAAAATAAAAATTTCTTTCCATGTAGCAAATAAATAATTAATATAATATTATTATAAAATAATAAAATAATAATAAATAATTTTTTTTAATTTTTATTTTTTGTTTTTAAAAAATAAAGTAGGGAAGTAATTTTTCTCTCCTTGCTCAGAGTCACTTGTAAGTGAACAAAAGGACCTTCTTCTTTTCCTTTTTTTTTAATCGTTCAAAGATGGGGCAAAAAAAAATACATTTTTACACGTCATTCGTCAAACATTGCACGCGATGATAACTTCCAGTTCGATTAAAGCCAAATTCAATGGGATAAGGTCTTTGGCCCCTATGGCTCACCCCAGTATTAAGGCCAAAGACAGCACACGTCATCAATGTGCTGGAAATTTCGCTCATACAAAACCAGAATCTCTTTCTCCCTCTAATCCTCATTAAATATTTAAATAAAAAACAGAAAATTGCCAATTTTTTGTAAGTTTATTCATTTTTTCCTTTTTTTTTTTTTTGCTTCCTCATAGAGGAAGGATTGTATTTCTGTTTGCTACAGCAAAAAAAAAAAAAATGAAATATAATGTCGAATGTGAGAAATTTTTGTAGAATGATTGTTAGGAGACTTTTAATCATAAATGAGTATTTTTAATTATAAATGACAGTAGTTAAAAGAAATTTAATGACAATACACGTGTGGTCTACGTTTCGTATTATTATTAGAGTCGAGACAAGATAAATCATTTACATACTCTCGTAAACTTTTAACATTTCACCCCGCTGAGAAATTAATGATTTACCTCAACTCTCATTTTCATTTTTATGTATCTTGTCATTTTTTGTTTCTTTTTTTTCTTCATTTTTATTTCGCGTTTCGTTAGTTGAAAATTTTTATTTTATGGAATAATTACAGTTGCATTTGTATTTATTATTTCAGAATTTTTTAAATTTTATTTTTAGCTTCTTTATTGTTGAGATATTTTTTTAATAATAAATAATAATTATTAAAGATATTGTTATAATTATTAAAATTATTATTATAATTAGCAAATGTTACGAAACGCGGTAATTCTAATTTATTATTATTTTGCGAATTAAAAAATTTTATGTTTTCAAATCTAAACATCAATTTTTGAATAATTTTAGTATCAAAATTTCGAAAATTCACTTATTAAGAAGATAATTAATTATTCTTCTTTATTATTTTCAAAAATAAAATTTTTCGCAAGAATTCAATTATTTTCGTAAATAATAACATTTTTTGGAAGAATTAAATTATTTTTATAAATATATAATAAAATTCATTGCATTCTTCGCAGGAATTCAATTATTTTCAATGCAAATTTAATAAAATATCTCGAATGGTTTCAATTATTTTTAATAAAATTCTTGGGAAAAATTCAATTATTTTCAGAATTTAAATAAAATTCTTTAAAAGAAATTCAATTATTATCAAAAATTTTAATAAAATTCTTCGCATAAGAATTCAATTATTCGCATAAATAATAACATACTTTGAAAAAATTCAATTATTTTTATAAATATAGTAAAATTCATCGCAGGAATTGAAATATTTTAAAAATAATTTTAATTAAATTTCTCAGAAGAATTCAATTATTTTTAATAAAATTCTTTTTAAAAATTCAATTATTTCCAAAATTTAAGGGCATTTGAACCTTGATGACGTTTCAGTTTGTGCAAAGCATGTGTGACGTCATCAAGTTTCAAATGCCCTTAAATAAAATTTTTCAAAAGAATGCAATTATTATCAAACATTTTAATGAAATTCTTCGCAAAAATTCAATTATTTTCAAAACAATTTTAATAAAATTTCACAAAAGGATTTAATTATTTTCAAAAATGTTGATAAATTCCTTCGAAACATTCAATTATTTTCAATAAAATTTTAATAACATTTCTGTAATACTTTCAAATTATTTTTAATAAAATTCTTTACAAACATTCAATTATTTCCAAAATTTGAATAAAATTCTTCAAAAAAAAATGCAATTATTAAAAAAGAATAATAACATTCTTTAGAAAAATTCAATTATTTTTATAAATAGTAAAATTCTTCACAGAAATTCAATTATTTTTAAAATAATTTTAATGAAATTTAACGAAAGAATTGAATTATTTTTAAAAGCCTTTAATAAAATTTTTTGATAGAATTAAATTAATACCAAAAATTTTGAAAAAAATCTTTGAAGCATTAAATTATAATTTTCAATACAATTTTAATAAAATTTATTGTATCGTTTCAATTATTTTTAAAAATTGTAATAAAAAATTTCTAAAAAATTCAATTATTGATAAAAGTTTTGATAAATTCTTCGTAAATTTCAATTATGTAAAAAATTTGCAATTAAAATTATTTTAAAAAACTACTTTATCTATTTTCAGAAAATTTAAAGAAATTCTTAATAAAAATTTCAATTTTTTCGAAAACTCTAATAAAATTGTTTAAAAGAATTTAATTTTCTATCAATAATTTTTGTAAAATTTAAAATTATCAATTACAGTTATTAATAAACTGGATTGTTTTAAAAACTTAAAAGAAATTCTTCATAAAATTCAATTACTTTTTAATAAAAATTATTTTTAAAAAATTCCATTGTTTTAAAAAAAAATCAAACACAATTCTTCAAAAAAATTCAATTATTTTTAAGAATTTTAATCAAATTCTTGCCAAGATTTAAATTATTTTCAAAAATTTGAATAACATTTTTTAAAAGAATTCTATTTTAGTCATAAATAATAAAATTCTCTGCCAGAATTCAATTATTTTCAATTCAGTTTTATTAAAATTTCACGAATATTACTCCGAAGTTTAAGAATCTTTTTTTTGGAATTATGACAAATTTTCGTTTTATTAAAAAGAAGTTGTTCTAATTTTGCTCTAAATTGTCTTTTATTTAATTCATTGTTGCTCTAATTTTTCCTCAACAGCCTCATTTAAATTGATTTCAATTCGCCGATAATATTTTTTTATCCTTCTATTAATTTGACCCAATTTTTGTTCATTTAGAAAATTTGATTAGAATTCTTCCCTTTAAAAATAGAGCAAAAAAAAAAAAATTTAGAAAAATTAAGTGAAAAATTTTTTAGTAAAATTTAGTAAAATAATTTAATGAAATTTAGTAAAAATAATTTAGTAAAATGCAGTAAAATAATTTGGTAAAATCCGGTAAAATAATTTAATAGAATTCAGTAAAATAATTTAGTAAAAATTCAGTGAAATAATTTAGTAAAATTCTGTAAAATAATTTAGAAAAATTCAGTAAAAATAATTTAGTAAAATTGAGTAAAAGTAATTTAGTAAATTATCCGAAAAAAATTCAATTAAATAATTTAGTAAAATTCATTAAAATTAATTCAGAAAAATTAAGATGAAAAAAAATTCAGTGTAAAATTGAGTAACAAAAAATGGTACACCAGAAAAATTACAAAAATTAATTTGTAAACTTTGGAAAATGTACAAAGAGACACTTTTGTTGGGCAATATAGAGAATTGTTAGTTCAATTGGTTTATTTTATGGAAATTGCTTTAAACGTTTGAAAGTATATGAGAAATAATAAATATTTCTCGAATGCTTCCCCAACGTATGTTTGCTAAAAAAAATGTGGTGCAAATTAGAGAAATCAGCGCGCGCGTTGTAAAATAGTGTATAGAGAGGAAAGTATTGTGGCAGTAGATCTTAGATTTTTTTTTCTCTTCATCGTTCTCCTCGTTACAACTCTCATTCGACTTGGCACAATTTTTTACGCGCGAATTATTTTCCTTTTAATGAAGAAAAATCCGTTTTTTATTTTTATTTATATTTATAAATAAAATTAAAAATATTAATAAAAATAAAACAAATAATATGTAAAATAAACTAAAAATAAATAAAATACAAAATTAAATTAAAATAAACAAATTGCAAAATTAAATAAAAATAAATAAAATACAAAACTGAATAAAAATAAATAAAATCGAATTCCAATTATTTAAAAATCCAATCCAAGATATTTATAAATAAAATAATTTATTCACGATGGAATTTTTCATTATTAAAGTAAGATTTTATCGTTAAACGTAAAATTGATTTTAATTTTAAATTTTAATGGAGAGAGAAAAAATGAAGAATATATTTTAAATAATGATGAATTTTAAAGAAAGATTGTGAATTTGCGACAATTATCAAAAGTGGCAGTTTAATGATAGTTATAAAAGGAATATTCATAATTACCACCAAGGTATACAATGTTTGAAGTAAATTTGCCAACTAGAGGCTAAAAAGTTATTATAAAGTTCCCGAGGGTGTGACCAATAGTCATTTATCGAGATGATAATATTAGTAATTATATTCCTCTCAAAGCAATTATCTTATCTTCTTCATGTAGACATTTTTCTCATTACTTTCCATTCCCTCAAGAATTCTATTCCCCGATAGAATCTTGACGCTTCAAGATCATATTTAATTACCCATTTGAATTTAGACAAACAGATAAATTGTAAAATTTGCCATAAACTTTGTAATTAACTCCGTTTTCATTCGCGGATGGAATTAATTAAGTTCGATAATTTTTTTTTATGGAATAAAAATTGAAGAAGCAAAAAGAAAATGGAAATAAAAATTCAAATTAACATTTGAGTTAAATTGTTAGTAATCGAGTTAGAGAGTTGATTGATTATTGTAATTAATATTATATTGGAGTACAATAATAATTATAATAAATATTATGTTTCAATTAACGTTACCTAACTCGAAAGGGAAATATCCAGAAAAATTGTCTTTCGCACTTGATTAAACCCACGAATTAAAGGATTAACAAATTTTCACTCCGAGCAGGAAAAAGCATAAAAAATTACAACTGGAAAAAAATCGTTTAATTTCAATTTTAATTAATCGAAATTTTTCTCAAATTCAAAAAACTTGAAAGTAATTTTTTTCATTGAATGAATTTCATATTTTTTTTCAATAAATTGAATTTTCAAGAAACTAAAAATCGATTAAATGAAAAAATGGTTTACTTTCATTTTAAATTAAACAAAATAGTTTTTAAATTGAACGAAATTCGAATTTTGTTGAATAAATTGAATTTTCAAGAAACTGAAAATCGAATAAACGAAATAATTCCTTACTTTCATTTTCAATTAATCGAAATAGTTTTAAATTCGTTTCACATTAATCGTTTCTTTCAAATTCAAAAAAAAAAAATTGAATTTTGTTCAATAAATTGAAATTTTAAGAAACTGAAAATTATTTAAATTTATATTCAATTAATCGAAATATTTTTCAACTTAAACTAAATTTGGAGAGAAAAAAATCGTCTTTTGTAGTATTTCAGTTAGTTTTAAAAGTTTGGAATATAAAAGAAAATTTTCATAGTTCAAATTTGTAAATTTAATGATTTTCCCTTTTTTTGAAAATTTCAATACGATTTTTTTACTTTTCCAAAAATTGAGCAAATGGAATTGAAATTGAAGTTTTGGTCGCACTTTAACACTGGAGTTGGGAATATTCGATGAGATTGACAATTGTCACGTGTTACTTGCTCGACTGGGGAAAAAAAAAATTCGTCTTGATTAGCGAATAAAACGTGTCTTATCAGTTTGAGTGTGCACAGTGTACTGAACTCCAATGAGAACGATTCAACCTCACTCTTTAGTTGAGTTGGCGAACAGGTGCTCCAGCTTCTGTTTAGATTCAACAGTGAGATTTAAAGAATATTTTCAGTCTCCTTGGAAAGAATTCATAACATTCGAATCACCGCCAATTTTTAATTTCACTTTGAAATTATTTCTTCCCTTTTTCCGTAGCTATTCAAATTTTCTCTTTGGTAAGACCTCATTCCAAATATACTTTTATTACTTCAATTCGATAAAAATTCCTGAAAAAAAGTAAAAATTTCTAAATTAGAAAAATTATAATCGAAAAAAAAAGAAAACAAGTAAAATTGCAATCTATTATAAAGTAAAATTGTTCGTTTGCAAATAAAAATAGAAAACAAAATGATTTGAATCAGAAAATTAGTTTTCTTTAGAATTAATAATATTTATAAATATTATGATTGAATAGAAATATTAAACTGTCAAGATTGTTGGCGAAACGTATTAATCTTGAAAAATAATTGGACGATTAGTAAACGATTAGGTTTTCTCCTTCTGATTTAATCAGGATATTAGTTTGGAATTTATCACTCAATCAATTTTTTGACGTAGAATCAAGCTCAATTTTTGCAGGAGTGTCTGTTGAATTATGTTGAAGATGATCTTTGTGTATATTCAATATTGAGCCAGAGACGAGAAGATTGAAAAGGAATCATCTTCTTGTACTTTATTTTCACTTTTTTTTCCCCATTTCATTTCGTAGACAGGAACGCGTTCAGAATCCAAATAAGACAATTATAGTGCCTAAAACAAAAAAGAAAAAAAATAAATAAACAATGAAAAAGAAAATAAAAACTATGTATAATAAAACATGCATGGAATAAAAAATCGTGTCAGAATGACTGAAGCAAATCTAAATCAGTTGAGATTTAATTTTTTTTTATTTATCTCACACGTAAAACGTAGAGTAGATAAAATAATTTTTTATTTAATTTTCATCTTAGAATAAAAAATAAATAGAATTATTTTTTATTTACTTTTCACGTAGAGTAAAAAATAAATAAGAATTTTTTTATTTACTTTTCATGTAGAGGAAAAAATTAATAAATAATAAAATTGAAGAATAAGAGAATAAAATAAAATTAATAAAATAAATAATTTCGTCAATAAATTCAGGAAAAATTCAAAAATAAAGAAAGAAAGAAAATAAACAGGAATAAAAAATGAAAGTAAAGAAGATAAGAGAATCAAAATTAAATTGTTAAAAAATAATTAATTCCTGGCCATAAGAAAAAATTGTGTTGTTGAATTACACGCGTGAGAGAATTGAATACAAGTAAAAATGTGACAGCTTCGGTAGTAGCTTATATTTTAACAAATAATTGCCCACCTTGGTCAAATTAATAAAAGCAGAATCGCGAGAAGAGCGATTGAATATATCCAAGCAAGTCGAGATTCCTTTTTTTATGTCGACGGGTGGTAAACGCCTGCATCACCCCTGAGGTCAATTCACGTCATGTTATTCAACTTCAAAGTGTGAAACGTGAAGCGAAAAATATCACAATAGAGAGTATGCGAAAAAATAAATTAAATACGCAATTGCATAATTTTTTCCCAAAGAAAAGAAATAATTTTGAAATTATTTCCTAATTTCTTCCAAAAAAATTTGATGAAATTATTTCCTAATTTCTTTCAAAAAAAAGTTGATGAAATTAATTCCTAATTTCTTCCAAAAAAATGTTGATGAGAAATTATTTCCTGAAAAAAATAAAATATAATTATTTTCAATTTCCAGAGGAAAAAAAAAAAGGAATTGCTTTAGCTTAACTAAATTCTACTAATTAATAGTTTGGAAACGTACCTTTCGGTTTATGTCTCTTGTTTTAAATATAAAAGTGATGTTTACAACTAGTAGTGAATTCTCGACATTGTTCCAGAAGTGATGAGAAAACATGATCGTCACTGGTAGACAGCATTGAGAGAAAAAAAAAACGAAATTTATAGCTGAGAGTGAACGGTCCATGAGAGAGAGAAAAAAAACCCTTAAATAAGCAATGACTCGTCTTTTTGTAAAACAAAAAATTCTAAAGAACAGTTTCGTTTAGGTTTCTTTTTTATTCTTCCTGAACATTGAATAAAAATTAATTTGTTATAGAAAATCAGCTTCTGAAATTGATTCAAAGAAATATTTAGAATGACTGGAAAAATAAAATCAACTAAATAAGCAAAATAAAATTAAAAAAGTAAAATAGAAAATGAAATAAAAAAATTAAATAAAAAACAAAATAAAATAGAAAAAATAGAATGAAAAATAAAATTAAAACATTAAAATAGAAAAGAAAATTTAAGAAAAATTGAAAAGAAAATTAAAAACATAAAATTGAAAATATAATTGAAAAAGTAAAATAGAAAAATAAAAATAAACAAAGTAAAATAGAAAACAAAATAAAAACAGAAAACAGAAAACAAAAATAGAAAAAATTAAATTAAAAAAATAAAAAAACACTAAAAAATAAACTCGATTTCACGTGAAATTCTTTTTATTTTATTTTCAAATACATATAATTCTGATTTTTTTAGGCGTGTATATAAATAAAAAGTCACAAAATCTACATCGCACAAAAATTGTGTACTCACGAAAATACACAAGTGTAAAAAAGTCTTTGTGCCTTACACTTAAAAAATTGTGTAAAGAATATCTATTATCTAACCTCCTATGTTTTTTTCTTGCATTAAAAAAGAATCACAAAGTGTATATGAAATCTCTGATATGTGGCCATAAAAATACTGATATCTCGTTGTTTGTCGCTAAAAAGTGAAGTGGAACTGTTTTCAATTTTTCGGCTTTTTTTTACTTTACATAAATTTTTTTTTCATTCACATATATTTATTTATTTTTTTACTATATAAATCCCCTTCACTTAAGTGTATAATATTCATTAAAGGCAGAGAGAGGCTTTTATTACAATTTATAGATATTATTTATAACAGCTATTTTTTTTTTTTTTACAAAGTCCTGCACCGTCATATCCACCACCTTTTTCTCTATTATTTAATTATTTACAATATCAAATTTTTTTCAAAATTAAAACAAATTATTCATTTAGAGAGCTGGTTTTTAAACAATAAGCTCTTCAATTTTTTTTCGAAAAATTAAAACTAAAGTTTGAGTATTTTTTTCTTCAAAAGTTTTAAACTAATAAACTGAGCAAAATTCATGAATTTTCCTTTAACTTTGGTAGCAAATTAAAAACTACGTGTGTTAATAATTTAAAAAAAGAAAAAAAGTTAAAAAAAAAGAATAATTTACTTAAATTGAATTGTAAATTAATTGTAAGAATGGAATTTTTTTAAGTGTTAAAAAAACACGAAAACGTACCAACATTTAAAGCTCTCTGTGCTTTAATTACAAGTGCTCGATTGCAATTCAACAATATTGCCGTTTTCATTATTGTATTTCACAATTTTTTCTAATTCGACATAATTTATCCATTTAAAAGATTTGCTTTAATACATTTATACGCACACACGCATTCAATTCTATTGTACGAATAATTTGTGCAAACGCTAAAACTGCGAAAACAAAATTCATTTCAAATTTACAAAATTAGTGCGTTATTGCATTTTTCCAAATTATATTCTTTCCCTTAAACTTTAATTACAAAAAAATGAAAATCGAATTCTAGTTTATAAAAATAATGTTATTTTTATCCAATTTCATCATTGAGAATTTTTCTTCTCAAAAGTATAAAAAAGTATTACAAAATTTCGAATCTATTTTTACATTAATCAATCAAATTACAAAATTTATTCGATTTTAGAAATTGAGAAAAAAAATAATTTCTTTAAATGCAAAAACAAAAATTCACTATTGTATCAGCAATAATCTTCTATATTAAGATTATTTTATCATTTTCATAAAAAGCTACTCTCTTCAATTGACAATCTGCTTTTGACAATGTTTCACAAATTACAATTTGTCAAATGCAACATATTTCTAGATTTTCATCAAACTTTGGTTTATATAAGACACTGAGCATCGTTGCGAAAAAATTTGTTCGATATTAATTTTTAAAAGCTTCGCAATTAAAAAAAAACAACAAAAAATTATTATTAATTAAAATCCCCATGGCAAGTCCTTAAAATTTTTGAAAGAAAGAAGAGATCAATAATTAAGTCTTAAATAATAATCACTTTGAATAATTACATTCAAAATAATTAAAAGCCTTTTATATATGATGATGTGAAACTTATAATTTATCATCATAATTAAATGCATTAATTTTAAAAACTATGTTGAATTTTTTAATTATCAT
The DNA here is from genome assembly GCF_015476425.1 of Leptopilina heterotoma. NCBI lineage: Eukaryota > Metazoa > Arthropoda > Insecta > Hymenoptera > Figitidae > Leptopilina > Leptopilina heterotoma. Next base: position 810,303 of record NW_025111206.1, read on the forward strand.
TCGCAATAATTAAATTTATTCGATAATGGAACAAAAGTTCCCTGAGTATAAATATTTCCTTGGCAAGAGTATTAAATATCAAATATGTAATCAAACTTCCCAAAATAATTCACAGCTAGAAATAAAATAAAATATATCCGACACTTTTAGAAAGCATTAAAAAGTAAAATTTGTAAAATTAAAATTAAAATAATAATAATAAAATTAAATTATTACTAAGTATTAATTCACTGACTTTTTTATTTTACAGATGTACCAGAGGGGTGCATAAAAGGTAAGTGGGTTTTTTTTCTTCCCAGGGTTGCCACAAAAATTTAATTCTGTCTTTTCTTGACTTTTCCCTGATTCCCAGACAGAATTTTTAATTTTTAAAAATAATTTATTTAATCATTATTATTTTTCCATTGAAATTAGGACTAAGATTCTTCTTTAAATCAATTATTTTTAATAATTTTTAGATAAAGTTCTTTCAGAATAACTATTTTTTTTTCGAATAAAGTCAAGAAAATTTCCAAATTCTTTTTTTTTAACTTCAATTTTACGAAATTTCATTCATTTGGAAATTCTTCAATTAAATATATAATACAAAATAAAAATTTCAATTTATTTCAAAAAAATTTGAATTCAACTTTTTAAAAAAAATTAATTTAACAGAATTGTTAATTAAAAAGTTAGAAAAATTCAGATTTTCAAAGATTTTAATTTGAAACTTTTTCAAAATTCAATTATTTTTAGAAACTCATTCTATAATACTTCTTATATTCAATTATTATCTAAAACTTTAATTAAAATTCATTTTTAAATCAATTTTTATTTAAAAAATTCTACGAGAATTCAATTATTTAAGTACAGAAAAATCAATAATTTAAAAAATTTTAAATAATTGAATTCTTTCGACGAATTTAATTAAATTTGTATTTAAAATAATTCAAAATCTGCTATGAGTTTTATTATTTATGAAAATAATTGAATGATTGCGTAGAATTTTATCAAAATTTTTTTCTAAATATAATATAATTTTTTTATTTATCAAAATAATTTAATTCCTGAAAAGAATTTTAATATTTATAGAAATATTTGGATTATTGTAAAAAATTTTTTTAAAAAATTTCGAAATAATTGATTTTTGTCTAAAAAATTTATGCAAATTCAATTTAAAATAATAATTGCATTCCTGTAAAATTTTTATTATTTGTAAAAACAGTGGAATGTTTGCGTAGAATTTTATCAAAAATGTTTTTTAAATAATATACTTCTTTTGGGAAATTTTATTAAAATTTGAAATCTTTTTAAAATCCAATTATTTCTAAAAAAATTGCAAATATAGAAATATTTCTCCAAAATTCACTTATTTTTTTAGAGTTTTTAACTAAAATTCTTCTCTAAATCAATTATTTTCTACAATTAAACATAAATTAGAAAATTCAACAAATTTCAAAAGAATTTGAATTTAAACTTTCCAAAAAACTGAGTTTTTAAAAATTTTCTAAATTAAATTTATTGTTAATAAATAAATGCCAATATTTCTAAATTCATTCAAAATTCAAATTTTCTAACATTTCAAATTGAAACCATTTGAAATTTAGTTATTTACAAAAATTGTAAACGCAAATCTTATAAAATTCAATTATTTTTGAAATTTTTAAGTATATTATTTATTAAATAATTTATGAGTAATAATTTTTTTATAGTTCTTTAAGAATTAAATTATTTTAAATAATTTATTGACAAAAATAAACAAAATTAAAGATTTTGTATTAGAATTCGTGGTTATTTAAAATTTTATAAAGCAAACAAAAAGGGCACAAAAATTCAGAATTTTCTTAATAAAATTCCCCGACTTTTCTCTGACCTGTGGCAACCCTGTCTTTTTCTTTTCTTTTCAAAAATTAAATTTTTGAAAAATATGCCAAAAGTCAGCGTTTTAATACTGTAAAAAAATTATTGATTTAAATTTCATTGAAATGAAAATTAGTTTATCTATGAACACAACCTGGTTATTGTTACACGGAAGTCTCTGAATTGAGCCTGAGAAGAAACTTGTTAGACTTAGGATGAGCGAGTTGCTCAGTGAGATTAAAATGTGGCAATCGTTGAATCGTGCAAAGTAAAGCGACTTCACCTTGTCGCAATTGAAATTCACAACCATCGGTTATTAATCGCGATGGTAATTCACCCTCACAAACTAAAGCCCAATGTTGTGATTTTCTTTGTCTCTCCTTTTCGTGCGAGAGAACTGGACTCGATGTGAAGAACGGTTCTAAAAATGCTTTCGGTGCAGCGTCCTGCGCTAAACATCGAGCGAGTCGCGCTAAAATTCCCTCAACCGAATGACGTGGCTGTTGTCGCGTTACTCTCAGGTACTTTTGCAATGATCTTGCCATTGATGGGAATACAGCTTGAGCGGCTTCCATTGGATCCATTGGTCCAGGATTTGGCGCTGAATCAGCGTCCGAATGTAAACGTTTAATGTGAGCGAATGCCTCTTCCGCGGCGGTAATGAGACGAGCTTTCCTCTTGCGAACACGTCTTTCGTAGTCGTGCTCCTCATAGAAACGTTCATTATGACTTGAATCCCTACGTCGGGCTTGGGCCGCGAGAACAGCTCGATCGCCACCATTGCCACTGCGATTTTGACCGCCGCCACTAGTCACCGTTCCATCTACATCGTAGAATTTAAAACTCGATTGTTTCCTACCTGATTTTGAAACTGGCAATCGATCCAAATAGGGATTGTAGATTGAGAACTCGGTGTAATATTTCTCCAGAGCCCATATTGCAGCTCTTTGCACTGATAATTGTCCGATTGCGTATGATCTTGATTCACCGTCCGGGGATCTTACCACCTGAAAAAATACAAATTTTTTTATTTTATCTTAAAAAATAGAAATTTACAGACTTTGCACTTGTTATTAATTGATTTTCAAAAAGTAGCGAAAAGTAGCTTTAAGACTTGAAAGTAGTGCTAAAAAAAAGTAGCTGTCGAAAAATTAAACTTCACGTTTAAAAAAACTCGTTTCAGTCGATTCAATGTAAAAGAAAAAGTAATTTATTTTATTCAGAGTTATCACAAAAAATTCCATTATCTATTTTTTTAAATCTCAGAAAGAATAACAACTTCTTTTCATACTCTGTAAATAATTTCAATTCTAAATTTTTCTAAAATTCAATTATTTTCCAAATTTTTAGTTACAATTCTAGATAAATACAATTTTAAAATATAAAACTTATTTCAATAAAACTTGACAAAATTTTCAATTGTTATAAGATTTAAAAAATTATTTTCGGGAATTTAACGAAAAATTTTAAGTCCAATTTTTCAATAAGCTCATTTATTTCAGAATTTTTAAATTCAATTATTCTAAATTTCAATAATTTAAAGAAATATTTAAATACTTTTTATTTATTACTACCCAAGAATTAAATTTTTTAACATTTTAATTTCAAATCCTCTGTTATTCAATTATTTTCAAAAATTATAACCGGTAATTCTTTCCAAATTCAATTATTTTCTAGAATATTTAATTAAACTTTTTCTCTAAATCAATTATTTTTAATAATTTTTGGAATATTTCTGGAGAATACAATTATTTAAAAAGAAAATACTTAATTTTTTTTATAAATAATTCAATTATTAAAAAAAATTTTTTGACAATTTAAAAAATAAGCAAATTTTTTTAAGTATTTCAATTAAAATTTTTTAATATGTTGATTGCTTTTTCGAAAATTTTAATAATTCTAAAAAATTAAATTAGCGCAAATAAATCCAGCGCTATAATATAGCGCAATTAAAATCAGCGCTATTTAGCGCAGCGCTATATAGTGCAATTAAAATCAGCGCTATTTAGCGCAACGCTATATAGCGCAAATAAATCCAGCGCTATTTAGGGCAACGCTATATAGCGCAAATAAATCCAGCGCTATATAGCGCTTTATTAATTAATTATTAATTAATTATTTAAAAACTTAAACTTTTGGGGTCCCTGATTAAGATTTTTTTCGTCAAAATAATGCAATTTATAATTATTTATCCAATTCAACCAATATTCTTTAATTGAAAGAACTTCAGAAACTTTAAAAATGGAGATGTTTTATGATAAATATTTTATGAAAAAAAATTATATCACAGTATATGTCAGGAATTGTAAACCGTACTATTAGATAAAAAAAATTAACTTGCAAATTATTCCATGTATTATGATTTTGATCAATTGCCGTTTTTTTATTAACTCTAATAGTTAAAAATTTGGATTGAGGGGAATTTGAATCGAATAAAGTTTAATTAAATTAGATTAATTTGGATTAATAAAGTTAAATTCAGTAGTAAAATTTTTATATATTAACGAAACAAGGTGAATAAGTGTTTCCTGAGTTTATGATTATTTTATAGAAAATAAATACTAATTTGTTTATTTCAACGATTAGTCGGTTTAAAGTAGTGAAAATTCTCAAAAAAAGGAGCTTTTTGTTCTTTTCAAATAGCAAATTTTTAAAAAAGTAATAGATAGTAGATTTTAGTTGATGAATGCAAAGCCTGGATTTATTCAAATCTTTTGAAATTTTCGAACTTTAATTTAAAATCAAAATGAATCTTAATTTTGAAAATTGTTGTTCTCTATTTTTGCTTACCTTGAGAAAATACATTGGTTGTAATTGACGAATCTCAATCAATAGGACAGCAATATAATGAATAAATAGTAGCGTATCGGAAAAAGTACTCGCATAGGCTACCAAATTTTTGTAGCCTGATAGCTCCCCATTGGAAACGCTCTTTGCAATCTCTGTCAACTAGAATATTGAAATATTAATTAATAATAATTATAATTATTAATAACTTTAATTAATAATATCCCTTTTTGATAACTTTAATTAATAACAACCCTTCGTAATTATTAATAAGACTTCTTAATAACTTTAATTAAATGATTATAAATCCTTTTTTTAGAGCAAAAATATTATAGTTGTTAAATTACCTGTACAATATAAAATAACCAGTAAGTACAAATACAAAGCATGGTTAAAACAAGAACTCCAGCCCTAAAGAGATAAACTCTAGGCATTGTCGAATATCTAGGCCGTAAAAAGACTGCCCATGTTCCTAGGCCTAATAAAACTAGCTTAAACGTTAATCCAAGAAGTTGTCCTTTACATTCAGCATTACAGGCGAGTAACTCCAATTTTTTCTCCACTGGCAAAACGGACAAATGCTCCGGGAGAAATGCCACTTTTGGCAATATAACCATAGCAATAGGACTTAAAAAGGCGCTTATTCCAAGGAACATTGCTACCATCCAACTAACATAACGATGACACTTGAAACCAAACGAACTCTCCATATCATTTGGCCAATGACTGACATCCTCTGTTGATTCCGATCTATCGGAAGTATTTCCCGTTACTGCAGTTGTATTTTCACCCCAATTTTCATCCTGGGGTAGGATTTGAACCTCGATAACTTCCTGACCCATGTTATCAACACTTTCACCACGTATATTGACAGTTGTTTGAAATGGGGCCATATCATTCGTCTCCAAATTGAGACGATCCTTCCTTTGACCTCGATTACTTTTACTGAAAAATTAAAAAATCATTAAAAATCACTAGTTAATAATTAAATTAACAAATTTTATATTTTCAAGAATAACAGGGTGTCTACTATTTTTGTTCATCAACAAAATTTCCGGCTTTGTCCTAATTGTTCCCTGTTTTCTTTCTAAACAAATTTATATTCATTTTTTGATTTCGAACATAAATAAATCTACAAATGGCTTCAAACATTTTTATTAGTTTTTATGAATAATTAAATACTTTTGACGAGTTTCTTTAAATTTTTTGAAAATAATTTTTTTTTTAAATCATTTTAATTAAAAATTTAGAAAATAATTGAATTAAAGATCCTAAAGTTCTGAACGTTCAAATGAACGAAATTTATTTATTTCTTCTACAAATTAAATTTTTATTGCAATTATTTTGCGTCACTATCCAAAAAATTAATAACTGAGTTTCTAACCGTAAATATTTCAGTTTTTAAATTTTTTGTGATTAGTAATTTATAAAAATATCTTCAATAAAAAATATTTCGTTCATTTGAACGTTCAAAACTTGGGGATCATTTGAATTAAACAAAGAACTTTTTCAATTTTTTAAAATAATCTTGTCTGTTCATAATTATAATTGAAAATTTAATTAATTAAATTTTATTAAAATGTATTGATACTATAAAAAATTATAAAAATTTAACAGAAGTTCAATAATTATAATTATTGAATATTAATATAACTTTTAGAAGCAAAAAATCGATTTAAAACTTTAAGAGGGACTTTAGGTATAAATTATAAAATTCTAGTCAAGAATTCAATTATTTTTGTAAATAATAAAATTCTTCTGAGGAATTCAATTATTTTCAATCACAATTTTAATTAAATTTCTAGGAAAAAATTCAATTATATTCAAGTTAATTTTAATAAAATTTCACTAACAGGTTCAATTATTTTTTTAAATTGTAATCAAATTTTTCTAAACAATTCAATTGTTCTCAAAAAGTTTTGAATCAAAATTCTTTGTAAATTTTAATTATTTTCAAAATTTTCAATTAAAATTACTTTAAAAAATTACATTACTATTTTCAAGAATATTGAAATAAATTCTTAAAAAACAATTCAATTATTTTAAAGAATTTTAATAAAAATCTTTCCAATAAATAAATTATTTTCAATACAATTTTAATTACACTATCTCGAAAGAATTCAATTATTGAAAAAAATGTTGATAAAATTCTTGAAATGAGTTCAATTATTTTCCAATTTTTTTATAAATACTTTGCAAGAATTCAATGATTTTCAATACACTAATTTTAAAATTGAAAATTATGTAAAAAGAAATATTAATAAAAAAGTTAGGAAACAAAAAAGCAAACAACTAATTTCAAACTGCGAACAGATTACAGAAATACAACGATTATTAATATAGAATTTTAACATATTTTTTAAATAAATTTTATAAATAAATTCCAAAGAAATTGATTTTAAGAAATCAATTTCTTCATTGACATTTTTCCCTGAACAAGGAGTCTAAAGATAAGAATTATATAAATATATCAAGGACCTACATATTATATATAGAAATTATCTTTACTCTCGAAAATTGAGAATAATCAATTAGAGTTCAATCAATTGGGTAATAGTAGATTAATAATAAATCGTGAAATCTTAGTTAATTTAGAGTAATGAGGCAGTAAATCAGTAAAAAAAAATAATTGCTTTCAAGGGGGGAATGGGGAAAAAGTGTTTTAAAGAAAAATAATTCTAATTATGCGAGTGGGAATTAATGATACCTTGTGTTTCGATGTGAATTGTGTCGATGATGATATTTGTTGCTATGCGTGCGATGATGATGTTTCTGAGAACCTTTGCTATGAAGGCTATGGCTATGCTCACTAGCCCCTGATTTTATACTCTCTGTCTCCATAACCTGGCACAGGCTATCGCCCAAAATTTACCCGAAACAAGCATTCCCTTCTTTTGAACATTGGCCAAACTACAACCACGCAGACATTTCCTATTTTCGGAAATTTAGTTGAATTTTTTATACCTTGTGGATAATTTTTATAGCACGCTATCCATTGCGTGCTGCCTTCTTGATCCTTTCAATCCTCATTATTATATCCCACGCTCTTCGCATCATAACTTTAGGGACATGTCATCCAGTTAATTTCTCTTTAGCGGCACTTCACTTAGATTTTATCGATGTGCTTTACTTTTTTCGAAATAGTCACATATCATTGGATATTTTTATAAAAAACGACGCCGACACGCCTAGCGTTTATCATTTTCTACCCCTTTTTAACTACACAATCCCTTTTCATTCCGTCGATTCCGTCTTATTACCAGCTCTCTTTCCACTCTCTTTCTCTCTCTTCGTCTTTGACTTCTGCATTCCGTTCCCAAAAGCAGCAACTCGCCGGCAGGGTTTTGTAGCTGTCATAACAAAGTTACACGTAAATCCCTGTAATGCCGTCGACCAATCAGAATCTGTCAAACAGCAGCCATCTTTCGAAAGTTTCCCGCCGTAATTTGAAACTGTTTTATCAAAAACAAACTTTCCAAACTAAAAAAAAATTTAAACTTGAAAAAATTGTTTTGTTTTACTTGTTATAAAATATAATATAAATAATTGCAGAAGAATTTTATTCTATAAATTTAAATTTTACGCAGATTACCAAACTGCCCGTTCTCGTGTCCCGCATGATTATTAACTATACCCATCCCTGCTTATGCTTTAGAGGTTATGTCATGTGTCATTCATGTGCTCGACCGACTCGGCTTATAAACAAATAAACATTAAAGTTTATTATTGAAATTGTTGCCGAAAATTAAAAGGTAAAAATCAGAAAAAAATGTCAGAGAAACAAAAAGTATTAATTTGTGGTGATGTTGAGGGTCAATTTAAATTCTTTTACAAAAAAGTTGATACAATAAACAAAAAGAATGGACCCTTTGATTTTCTTCTATGTGTCGGGAATTTTTTCGGCGAAAATAATATTGAACTTGAACCATTTAAGAATGGAAGTAAATCAATTCCAGTGCCAACTTATATTATTGGTCCCAATCGTGAATCAGATGTGAAACATTATCCCGATCTTAATGGTTCGGAGATCTGTCAAAATCTCACATATCTTGGAAGACGAGGACTTTATACTGCGAGTTCAGGATTAAAAATTGCCTATCTCAGTGGAATTGAGGAAAATTCCTCAGAATTAAAAGACTACTCGTTTAATGCAAAAGATGTTGAGAGTGTGAGAAATACATGTTTAAAAGGACAACCAAGTTATCGTGGTGTTGATTTTTTATTGACATCACCATGGCCTGAGGGTATTACGAATTTAGATCCTAAACAACCGGAAATTAAATATAAAGGATCGAAACTTATTGCCTGGTTATCGACGCATATAAAACCGAGATATCATCTTTGTGCATTGGAGAACGTTCACTACGAAAGACCTCCTTATAGGTATTTTTTTTCTTTTCTCATAAATTATGAAATTTCCACGAATTCTAATACAAAACCTTCAATTTTTCTATTTCTGACTAATTTTTTTTTTAAATAACTTAATTTTTGAAGAACTATCATAAAATTATTACTTACCAAAAATATTTAATGAATAATTTTACTTGAATATTTCAAAATTAATTGAATTTTAAAAGAATTGCGTTTACAATCTTTTTATATAGATCAACTTCAAAAGGTATTAATTTGATTTGAAGTTTTATAATATATAAATTTTGAATGAATTAAATTAGAAATTCCAAAGAACTTACATTTAATTAAAAAGATTTAATTATTAAAAATAATGGATTTATAGAAGAATTTTAGTTAAAAATTCTGGAAAAATGTTTTTAAAGAAATTTCCCCTGAACTTCCTTTTTTCCCTTTTATTCTTTGAAACACGAGAATTTAAATTAATTTGACTTACGTTTTTCACAGAAATCAGAGTAAAACCGAGGATAATATGGAAATAGCAACGAGATTTATGTCATTAGCATCAGTGGGAAATTCAAAGAAGGAAAAATGGCTTTATGCATTGAATCTCACTCCAGTTGATAGAAGTCGTTTATCGGAATTAATAATCAAAACAACTGATGAAACATCCTCGCCGTATTCAAAATCTCTATTGAGTGCAGATCCACTTAATCAGAATAAATCGACAGAAATGGGGAGTACGCAATTTTTCTTCGACATGGATTCTTCTGGTGAGAAGAGAAAAAATAAAAGATCCGATCAACCGAATAAGAAAGCTAAATTTGAATTTGATCAAACAAAATGTTGGTTCTGTCTCTCAAGTCCCGAGGTTTCGAAGCATTTGGTTATTTCTGTTGGTAGTGAAATTTATTTGGCACTCGCCAAAGGCGGTGTGGTCGATGATCATTTTCTTATTTTACCAGTAACGCATCATCAGAGTTTGTCTATTTTGCCCGAAAGTGTGGCAAAGGAAATGAAACTTTACAAGGAGGCTGTGACGAAATATTACGCAACCACCGATCGTGTACCTGTATTTTTTGAGAGAAATTTCAAAACTTCGCATTGTCAACTTCAAGCCATTCCTGTGCACAAGAATCAGGCGTCTGCGCTGAAGGAAACATTCGAGGTTTTTATAATTTATTTTTCCCCTTTTATTTTTTTTCCTTTTATAATCTATTTTTTTCCGTATTACAATTTATTTTTTTCCCTTTCGCATAATTTATATCGTTAGAAGCTTCAATTTTTGTATTTTTGAAATTTATTTATTTAAATTGTTTAGAATTAAAAATTGTAATTTAATTTGTAAATTTTATTCAACAATCTAAAGCATAAAAATAATTACTTATAGATTATTGTAAAAAAATAATTTTTATTACTGCGAACCATATTTAATGTTATTTATTTTATAGGAATTAATACTATTTAATGATTTAATAGGAAGTGGCAGAGTGCAACAATTTTTCCCTAACGGAAATACCAAGAAATTCACAATTACAACAAATAGCACAACAAGGAATGCTTTATTTCTACGTGGAATTGCCTGATGGAGATAAATTGTATCATCGAATCAAAAAAGAATTTCCATTACAATTTGGTCGTGAAGTTCTAGTCAGTGATAGAATTTTGGATATTAATGATCGTGCTGATTGGCGTGATTGTCAAATGGATAAGGATAAAGAAACGGAATTGGCAATGAAAATTAGAAAAGCCTTTCAACCATTCGATGTTGATGTGTGATTCCTGATTTCAATTTATGAAATTGTAAATAATATTCAATTTTTAATAATCAATTTGTATTTTTATCGATAAAATAGAATTATTCAATTGTTCAGAACGAAAATTATAATTCATGTTTTAGGAATTCAAATTTTCGAAAATTAGTTAATTTCTCAAAGAAAATGGAATTTAAAATGTATTTTAAAAATACTTGAAATCTATTTATGAATTAGAAATTATTTCATCTTAAATATTTATTTTACTTTTTTATTCCCTTGCAAATTAAATTTTCATTTTAATTATTTAATCAAATTTTGATTAAAAATTCACATCGACATCCAAATTAAAAATCACATTACATCCAAATTAATTTAAAATTGAAAGCAATTATTCAAATAGTTTATTAATAATAATTACCAAAAGAATTTAAAATTCCCGCCTATGTAGAAAAATTTCAATTCGTGGTTTTGGTATTTATGGTTATGTCATACAACAATAAATTGTTTTTTGGCGTTTCTCACGTTTGGCAAATTTGCAATTTTTTGCATAATGTAATTTCAATCGGTTAGAAATTGATTTTAAAAAAATGGAAATTTGAATAAAAAAAGTACTGTAAAATTAACAATGGTGAAATAATCCTCTACGCATGTTCATCTTGGATTGAACTTAATTATTTTTCTCCGGTCTCCGGCGAAATGGAAATTTTTGATTGAATCATTTATTTCTGAAAAATTAACATGTAAGAATTGAAAGTCAATAATTTTGTTATCTCAACGAATCGTCTCCGTCTTTAAATATTCATATAGAAAATTATTCGATAAAAAAGGAATAAACGAAAGTATATTATAACCTTCAAATTACAGGCTTTTTCACTTATTAGAGGTATGTTTTAAACGTTTTAAATTTATTAATTAAAATTTCAATGAGAGTTGAAATAATAATTGTATTTAGAATTTGCAGGAATTATGAATGAGGAATAATGAATTTTTACTTTGCGAAATTTTTAATTTTCTTGAGAAAATTTAATTTATTAATTTGATTAATTCTATAAGTGTTCTAATTCTTAAATTTGGTAAATTAAATTTTCACAAAGGAATTAATATTCAATTTTGTTAATTTAACATAATATATGATTTTGGTTTGATCTATAAATAATTTCAGCGATTTGTAAAAGCTTGCGTATATTTGGAACTTGTTGAAGACTATTTTGGAGCACAAAAGGAATAGCAATGGCTGATGAGATTGAGTTTAATAATAAATATAAAAGAAGCAAAATTCAAACTTCCAACGATGTAACTGGAAGGTTTTCCTCTAAATTTAATAGTGGAAACTAGTTGCATTACCGATCATGTTCAAGCGGATTTTATATATCAATGTCGCCACTATTGGCTCGAAAATTGTGGGTTTCATAGCACCATTACTTATTCCACCGTTGCATATTGCTTTTCTTTATTATTTCTGGCAAGATTTTGCTCGAGATGTCGATAAGCAATATTGCTCTTGTTCTTGTTGGGACACTGTTTTTAAAGGTAAAATTTATACCTAAAGAATAAATAATTCTATATGCAAATTTTTATTCCCACTTTACACTGAAAACAAAAAGCTTATTTGATAGAAATACAAAACGATTACTTGTCTATTATCAAATAAATATTTACTTGAAACAAATAATTTTTATTTAAACCAATAAAATTTTATATAAATTTGCTCCTAGTAATAAAATTTTTGATACAATTACAATTTATTTGATTTAAATAAAAATTATTTGATTTTAGTAATTTTTTTGATAATAGATAAGTAATCGGTCGTTTAAATCAAATTTTTTTTCCGTGACAGTTTAGACAGAGTTTTTTAAATTAAAATATATCAATAAAGTATTCAGGCCTCGAATATAATTATTTTTTGAACTTTTTTTTACTATTTCCAAAAAAAGGCGACTTTTTTTCAAAAAATGCAAAAAAATGCGAAAAATCGTCAAATTAAGAACTTGAAAATAAAAATTAATGAAAATTATCTTTATACAAACCATGTATTTTTATATTTATAATTTCAATTCTTAAAAACTTTATTTAATTTTTTTTTCTCCGAAAAAACAATTTTTTCTAAAATTTCAATCATTTTTTAATATGTTAAGGGAAAATTTATTGTCTTTTAAAAATTATTTGATATAATTTTAAAAAAAACTAATTTTAAGAATTTTTAGAATAATTTTTTAAATATCAATTATTTTCAATATTTTTGGTTAGACATTTTCAATAATTCACAGTAATAACTGTGAAATATCGGAAAATTATTAAAAATAATTGATTTAGAGAAAAAATTCAGTTGATACTTCTAAAAAAATAATTGAAGTTTGAACGAATTGTAGTTGTAATTTATTTAAGTAATTGAATTTTAGAGGATTTGAAATTGAAATTCAAGAAATTGTAATTCCTGTCAAAAAATAAATAAAAAGTATTTAAAAATAGATATTTATTAAAATTATTTAAAGTTTAAAAAAAATTAAAATTAAAGTAATAAAAATAAGAAATGAAAAAAGCTTTGACGAATTGAATTTATAAATGGCCTGAATATTTATAAAATACTTAAAATTAAAATTACAAAGCAATAAAAATTAAAAGCAATTAAAATTAAAAAGTAATCGGTAAATTTTTGATAATTTGATAATTATAGAATTGAAATTACAAAAATGTGGATCTTTTCAGGTTCGTACGAGTCGGGAATTGCCTCCTATAAGCACATGTACTTTAATGCAACAGCGAATACATTGAAAATATGGATATCAATTGTTTTTGGAGTGATCGTGTTCTATGAGACGGTGAAATATTTAACATGGTTAGCATTCCAAAATCGTCTTCGAACGAGTATGATAGTTCTCTTCCTGTCTGCTGTCTTCTCGCATTATTACTCATGGTGGGTCTACATCAATTATTGGAATGACGACTTCTATTCACAATGGTACCATCAAATGTTCTTCTCCGTCACCGAATTGGTATCGACAATTCTCGTGATACATTTGGCTGACGATAAAAATCCAGTTACACATCGAATAGCATTTGGAATCAGTGCTATTGCACTTATGCATATACTCGCTGGAGGTTGGGATCAATTTGTGACGAATGTGGTCAGAGGTGAAGGATACGCGCACCAGGTGAAAACATTTTTTTTAACTATATAAATTCTATCTTCTATTCTATAAAAATGTAGAATATAACTTTTTTCTAATAATTGTAGATTATAATTTAATTAGATAGAATTTTCCTCTTTCCAGTTTTTTTTTCTTTTTTGAAATAACTTTTTTCTATTGGCGATTTTTCCTTCCTTTTTTTTCTAGAAAATTCTTATAAACAATCCGAGCTTCTTTTCATATATTGCTTCATCTGTTTTCTCATAGTGCGAGCCTTTTTATTAATTACAGTGTTGCCACAGGTCAGGGAATTCAGGAAATAGTCAGAAAATTTAATCAAAAGTACTGAAAAAATGTAAAACTTCTAGAATTCATAAAAATATTCAGAACTTTGTTTTCCATCAGTATTCACAAAAAAAAGAGACGATTTAATTCAACTGTAAATTTATTCTGTTTCTGACAATAATTGAAATTTTCGGAAACTCGAAATTGAATTTATTTTAAATAATTAATTTCTTGAAGAACTATCGTAAAATTATTTATAAATTATTTAGGGAATCATTTTTCTTGAAAATTCAAAAAATAATTAAATTATTTTTAACATAATTTTAATTAAATTCATGAAAAGAATTGAATTAGTTCCCAAAAATGTTAATAAAATTTATAATAACAATTATTAACAATCAGGATTATTTAAAATTTTTTAAAGAAATTCTTCGTAAAATTCAATTACTTTCAAAAATTTTACAAAAAATCTTATCAAGAATTTAATAATTTTCACGAGTAATAAAATTCTTCGAAGAAATCTGAATTTCAATTCCATTTTAATACAATTCCTTTAATGAATTCGATGATTTCAAACAACTTTCAATAAAATTCTGAGAAAAATTCAATTATTTCATAAAGAGTTTCATAAATTTCAAAAATCAAAATTTTAATTACAATTATTTCCAAAAAATTTCAATAAAATTGAATAATGGAATTTTTAATTACAATTATTAAAAAATCGGTTATATGAAGAAAGTTAAAGGCATTTTTTGAAAGAATTCAATTATTGTCAAAAAAGTTAATATTATTCTCCGAAAGAATTCAATTATTTTTATAATTTCAATAAAATTGCTTCAATGAATTCAGTCATTTTGAAAAAACTCGATTATTTTAAAAACTAGACAGAAATTCTTTATAAATTTCTATTATTTTTAAAAATTTAATTATTTTTAATTAACTTTGATAAAATACTATATAAGAATTGAATTATTTTCCATTAAATTCCTCGAGAAAAGTGCAAGAATTCAATTATTTTCCATTAAGTAAATTCCTTGAAAAAAAGTGCAAGAATTCAATTATTTTCATAAATATTACATTTCTTCATAGGAATTTAATTATTTTTCACAGAACTGTAGTAAAATTTGTTGAAAGAATGAAATTATTTTAGAAAATCTTTAATAAAATTCTTGGCGAGAATTCAATTATTTTCAAATATTTTTTATCGCAAAATTATTCTCTAAATTTGTAGGTAGCAAAGATTTGAATTTTCAAGGAACTTTCTCCAAAAATTATTAAAAATAATTGATTTAGAGAAGTTCAGTTAAAAATTTTAGAAAATAATTGAATTGAAATTTTGACAAACAAAGGAGTTACATACATTTTTTTGTGTATCTAATTATTTTTAGATTGAATTATTAAAATATTCTTTAGAGTCCAGGGAGAAAGTTAAAATTCTGCCTGAAAATCAGAGAAAATTAAAATTGAATTTTTGTGGCAACCCTGTAATTATATTTTCAATATGCTGAAAAAATAGTGTTTTTTCTTCTGTATTAGATATTAGAGAAAAAAGTAGTTGCGAAAAATTATTTTTACATAATAGATTTAGTAAATATTAATTATTATAGGTCGTTCGCGATCTTGGCTTCATGATTCCCGATATTCTGCATGTAATTATACCTTTGTGGTCATTACGATGGAGATCCATCTACAGTCTTCCCGGAGCTGGTTTGAAAGATCCTAATATCAAACGTGATCTTACTTTCATGTTAGGAATGGTTCTTATCGGTTTACTTATTTGTGCCATTTTATAAATTTCCTTTTATAATTCGAAGCAAAGATATTTTTTAAGAAACAATTTTTTAGAAAGCACTTTTTTTTAAAAAAGCAATTTTATTTGCTTTCCTTAGTCATTTGTAAAAGTATGAAAGTCTCAATTTTCTTTTGAGTAAAGAAAGCGATAGTTATAGTTTCCCCTTAGAGAACAAATGTAATTGTTAGGTATCACCTCTA
Source organism: Leptopilina heterotoma (assembly GCF_015476425.1). Lineage (NCBI taxonomy): Eukaryota > Metazoa > Arthropoda > Insecta > Hymenoptera > Figitidae > Leptopilina > Leptopilina heterotoma. Next base: position 826,441 of record NW_025111206.1, read on the forward strand.
GTCAAAATATGTATAAGAATAAGAGATAGAAACTGAAAGTTTAAAAAAAACGTAGGATGAACTCAAGACAACGTAACAGTATTTTTAGGAATATAGTTGATCTAGTTATTTAAAGCAAAAAAAATCTATAGAAATATCAAAATGTTAGTAGTGCAGTAATCGTTGGTATTTAACTCCTCCCCCTGCCCCTCTATCATATCATTTTCCCTATTTTATATAGTACTTTTACAATTATAATTAATTCACCCTTTATCGTAGTGTAACTTTTTATAATCGCGATTTTTTTCTATATTATTGTTATTACAAGGAGAAACATAGTTTTTGACATTTTACTGATTGAAAAAGAAAAAAAAAGAAATTGTTTTGTCTCGGTGAACAATTAAAAGTGAAAGTTTTAAATATTATTTAATTTCAATAAGACTGAAAAATAAAATTTTTAAACTGACTGCGGAGAAAGTATCAAATGGAAGCGAAATTCGCTAATGAAAAATCAAAAAAAAAACTTTTTACACGAATCAAAGAAACTTGCTTTGTGAATTTTTAAATCAAACGTGAAAAATCAATATTGTGATTATTATAAAATGTAAAGTGCCTATAAATTTTTCAATTTTTTAACTAATGTGTATTATTACTTTTGTATACAAAAAAAAATATCAATAAGCGTAGGCACTATTGATGAAACTTTATACAATTTTGAAAGAATTTTCTACATATTGATATTATTGTTATTATTATTAAATTGAATCAATTAGTTAAATTAAATTAATTAGTTGATTTAATTTAAATTATCAATTTTAATTACTATTAGTTAATTACTAAAGGGCTGTCACAGAAATTTAATTCTGTTTTTTACTTTTTCACAATCAACTATTTCTAAAAATTTACGCTATAATGATTTTAATATTCAATTATTATCTAAAATTTAAAGTAAAATTAATTTTTAAATCAATTTTTATTAGAAAATTCTACGAGAATTCAATTATTTAAATACAAAATTAAATAATTTATTGAAAAATTGAATGTTTTTTAAAATTGAATTCGTCGAAAAAATACAATTAAAATTTTATTAAAAATAATAGAAATTCTGCGATGAATTTGATTATTTATGAAAATAATTGAATCCCTGAAAAGAATTTTTATATGTATGAAAATAATTGAATTATTGCGAAGAATTTTATAGAAAAATTTTAAATAATTGAATTCCTGTAGAAAATGTATTATTTATATATTTTTTATTATTTATGAAAATAATTGAATCCCTGAAAAAAATTGTAATATACATATATGAGAATAATTGAATTATTGTGAAGAATTTTATAAAAAAATTTTAAATAATTTGCAATAAATTTTATTAAAAGTTTTGAAAATAATTAATTTTTGGCGAAGGATTTTGCTATTTATAGAAATAATTAAAATCTTGACTATGATTTTTAAAAAATTCTTGAAATTCATTTTTAACTCAATTTTTATTGGAAAATTCTACGAGAATTAAATTATTTAATTACAAAAATAAATAATTTATTGAATAATTGATTACTTCTTAAAATAAAAAATTATTTTTGAAATTTTTACAGAAAATTATTCATTAAATAATTTATAATTAATCATTTTTTTATATTTCTCTAAGAATTAAATTATTTAAAGTAAATTATTGGCAAAAATAGAAAAAATTTAATCTTTTGTATTAAAATTCTTGATAATTTCAAAGTTAATAGGACAAACAAATAAGACACCAAAATTCAGAATTTTCTTATGAATTCTAAATATTTAATTCTTTTCGATTACTTTTTAATAAAATTCCTTGATTTTTTCCTGACCTGTGACAACCCTGTACTATTACTATTAATTCAGTTAATGATTAATTTCATTTTCACTAAAGATTTTCTAGTCAATTTTCAAAGAAAATTATTTTTATCTCTCGTTTTGTTAAATTTGAATTTATTTCTGATCCAAAGAGAAAATATCAAATTACGTCCATTTAAGTAAGAATCATTGTACTGCAATTATCATTATTAGATATAATCGAAACAGAAAAAAAAACATGTATACACTGTAACAAAATATCATTCGAATTTTATAGAATTATTCAAAACAATTCGCAACAATTCAACGAAATTCATCATATTATAAATACTAAGGAAAAATCAAAAATCTAATTTTGAATTTTTATTCATCAATAGAGTTAGAGTAGATTTAATAGGATAATGGAATGAGTTTTATTTACAAATAATTATGTATTTATCATACATTTTTTTTGCTAAAAATTGATCTTTTATTTCATCTCAATTTGCGAACTTTTTGAATAGTCGAAAAATTCGACACAAAAAATTTAAAAAAGTAGAATATGTAAACGACACTTCGCTCAAAAATTCGTTTCTTTGAATATTTTTTAGTTGAAAATATTAAGTTTACATAATTTTAGAGTAAAATAATTTCGAATTTTGTACAAGATGCAAATTGTTAAATATTGTTAATCTTCCAATTTTTGTGTTATTATTGTGAAAAAATGAGGAAGGATAGAATCAGCAAGTGTAATAGACAAATAAAAAAGTAATAATTGCAACAAGGAGAAAAAAAATAATTTCTGTAAAATTCATTTCTTTTTTTTTATTTTGTATTTATTTTCTATTTTATTTTCCATTTTATTTTCTATTTTATCTTCTGGTATTTTATCTTCGATTTTATTTTCTATTTTATCTTCTGTTTTATTTTCTATTTTATTTTTCTTGCATCTAAATTTTTGTTCTCTAATTTTTATTTTCTTTTATATAAATATAAAAATTATATTTAATTATAATTTAATTATATTTAATTATATTGAAATTATATTTAATTATATTAAAATTATATTTAATTATATTAAAATTATATTTAATTGTAGATACGTATTTTATTTTATTGTGTGTATTTGTATTTGTATCTTTCTTTTTACAGAAGTTTTCAATTTTTATTTTACAATGTTTTATGATTAATACATTGTATCATCATCGTCGTCATCATCAAATGAGGGAATTTAAGGGAAAATTTATCGTGGAAGGCGCAGGCTTCAAATCGATTCCATCACCCACCTTTCACCCCCAAAAGAAAATGTAGTGAGTCCGTCGACTCGGGGTGATCCGAGAAGTGATCAAAGCAAATATGGCGCTAGATTTTGCTGCCACTTATAAAGTTCTTGTTCTTGGAGATTCTAATGTTGGAAAGACCTGCATTGTTCATCGATATTGTGATGAACGTTATTATGACACCTACATATCTACCATTGGTGAGCTTTTTTTTTTATTAGAAAATTGCCTTCAATTTTTCAGACAGCAATTTTTTTCTCATAAACAATAGAAATTTATTACTTCGGTTTTTTTTATCATATTGTTGATATTTAACTAGAAATATATTGTCATTTATAAACTATTTGTTTTGAAATGTATTCTTTTAAATATATTCTTTTAAATATATTTTTTAAATATATTTTTTAAATACGATTTTCATAAATATAATTTTTTAAATACAGAACAAATTTACTATCTAATCTTGCTATTTATGAGCCTCTTTCATTTTTATCGTTTTTATTGATATAAATTAATTAACTTGTAATTTTACAATTATAATTTTCACATGTAAGTTGATAACATATCGGTCGTTGTTCATTAAAAATAAATTTGTCATAATTATTTCAATTGGGATTAAAATTAAATTCAGTGAAAAGAATTTCTAGCGTTTTTGTATCGAGAAGTTGAGATTTATTTCAAGAAAGGTTATAGGTAGTTGTTACCTCTGTAGTTATTAATGTTGGAAAGTAAAAATAGATGAACTATATGATTCGAGTCAAAGGTTCATTGTATAATGAACTTTCTTTTTCTAATGAATGAAAACTGAATGAAAACTGAATGAAGTTATTAATTAATATTCATTTATGAATAATTTATTATTGAACTGATTAATAATTCTTTCGCTTAAGAAGAAATTGTTTTTGTATAAACTTTTGTATAAACTTTTCATTGAAAATTTTTTTAATTTTTTTCGTCGTTTCTTTCTTAAAAAGTGTATTTTTGAAATAATAATTTTTGTTGATATTTTTTGCAGGTATCGATTTCAAACAAAAAATCATCAATCTTGATGGGACTCCGATAAAACTTCAAATTTGGTAAATATTCATTTTCGGAAATTGTTTTTATTTTCCGTTTATTTATTAATGGGAGGATACACTGATATTTTTTAACTATATCAAGAAAATATTTATAATTATAATTGAATTCTTGACAAGAATTTTTGTAAAATTTTTGAAAATAATTGAATTTTTGCCAAGAATTTCTGTAAAATTTTTAAAAATAATTGAATTCTTTTGGGAAATTTTATTAAAATAGTGAATATGTCTTGAAAATCATTGAATTGAGAAAAATTTTTGTAAATAATTGAAATTTTGCTAAGAATTTTATTAAATTGTATGAAAATAATTGAATTTTGTGAAGTATTTTGCTATTTAAAAAGAAAATTGAAATCTCGATGAGGATTTTTTAAAAAAAATTTTGATAATAATTCAATTTCTGCGAAGAATTTAATATTTTTTTTAAATAATTGAATAATTGAATTCCTGCGAATAATTTTGTTATTTATGAAAATAATTTAGTTTCTACGAGGAAAGTAATTTCAAATTATAATTTTTTAATATTTTTCTTTGTTTAAAAAAATATGATTTGAAATAATATTGAAATGTTTAATAATATTTTAATTAAAAATTGTTTTTAGACTAAAAACGCTAAAAAATATTATTGTTATTCAATTGTTTAATTTTTATTTACTCTGTTTATTTCAATTTCAATTTCATTTCAATTTTTCTTTATTTTTGTATTTTATTTTCATTTTTCTAACTATAATTTTAAATCATATTCATTTTTAAGTAAAAAATAAAATAGTATTAGTTAATATATTATCTAATTGATATTAATTATTATAAATATTTTTTAAATGGCTTCAAAAATAGTAAAAATCGAAATTTTCTTTTGGCAATTTTTTTGTGGATACAAATTCTATGGAATATTTAAATTATTTCCTTGATATAGTTATCTATATTTTTAAACGTTTTTTCAAAAAAATATTTTAATAAATAATTAAATAATAGTATTACAAAAAAATATTTATGTAAAAACTTTTATTATGCAACCAATAAGAAAAATCAGAAAAATATACTATTTTAAAGATTAATTCTTTCTCCTCGTCACATGTTTTATGCGACCAACAGATGTCGCATAGATATTAAGATTAAAATGTCTCTCAGAGGCGGTGAAAATTCTCTACTGTTCATATATAAAGACTTTGAAAATGGTTGATTTACAGGAGAGTCCGATACTGCTCAGGAAACTGTCAGTTAATTCTCGATCCAGAAATTTGCCGATATTCTTGGTCAAAATATCCAAATCTTCTGTCAAAAATATTGTGTTTCTTTACAATTGCTGTCGACTGAGATATGTTCTCCTGCGATTGATCCTCTCGCTGAATTACTGGCAGGAGTATATTAACACCCTCTTTAAAGAGGAAGTTTTGTTAATGTTTCCGCACACGCGTTCATTCATTAGAATGCGATTAGGACCCAGTAAGAAGGCAGAGATTGTGATCACCAGGATTTCGAAGTCACAGCAAAGATAGAGTTTCACAATGGTCGAGTAATTAATTGACACAAAACAAAAGCGAGTCGTGAATTTTCCACTTCTTCGTTTACTGTGGCAGTGACAAAGACTCTTTTTTCGAAAAAAAAATAATTCAACTCTACGAGATTTTAAATAAAATTACTTTTATTAAATATTTAAAATAATTGTTCAATGAAAATTTTCAATTTTTAGGGACACCGCTGGCCAAGAGAGATTCAGAACATTAACAACAGCTTATTATCGCGGTGCAATGGGAATTCTTTTAATGTACGACGTCACTAGTCTCGAAAGTTTTAATCATCTCTCGTATTGGCTTCGTAATATTCAAGAGGTATATTTTCAGAATATATTTTTTTAATGTTTTAAAATTATTTTTTAAAAGAACTATAATGGAATGAATTTCTTTGTATTTTTAACGATTTCTTTGTAATTTTCCGTAGAATGCATCTCCAGACGTTGTTAAAGTTCTCGCTGCCAATAAATGTGATGCATCGTTAAATAGAATAGTCGAAACAGAAAGGGGACAGAAAATAGCTGAGAATTTTGATATGCCTTTTTTTGAAGTTTCCTGCAAGGAAAATGTTAATATTGAAGAGGCTTTTCTTACACTGGCGAGAAGAATACGAGAGCAACGAGGACGAAGGGTGATTTTAACATAAAAAAAAATTAATTTGATTTTATAATTTTTCTAAAATTTTCGTTTCTCTGAATAACTTTCAAATAGTTTCCCACTTAATCTGGGTTGCTAAGGGTTGGGAAAATCAGGAAATTAAAAAGAAAGTTTTATAATTAACCCTGTTAATTAATTTTCGTTAATTAAAAATAATACTTTGCTAATAAATGAACGTTTATTTATTCAGGCAAGTTTATTCGAGGCTTCTGAGAGAGAGGATGCCAACAGCATAATAAAAGCCCAATCACCATCACAACAAAGTGACTCCTGGAAATGCTCTTGTTAGCCAAATAATTGAACAAAAAAAAATAATCATGAATTTCTAAGGGAGAATTTCCCTTAAATTCAAATTCATCGAAGCTCACAGAAAGTCAATCTTAATTTGATTGATTGTGCAAAAGGAATAGAAAATTTTTTATATTATTCTCTACATAAATGGTGTTTAAAAAAAAAGAATTCAAATCGAAAAAAAAATATTCTGCACAAAGAATCATATCCGAAATTCTAAACAACACAATTTTACAATCATCTTTCTATTATTATTTTTTTATAAGACAAAATAGATTTAAAAACACTTTTTAATAAAATATGCATTAATTTTTGAGTATAAAATTCTCATGCACAAAGAAATTGAAATGTTTCAATAAATAAAACAAAGTTTGTAATTGGAAAAAAAATTTCGTAAATATTACGAAAATTTTTTTTACGGCTTTTGATATTTGCCTTTTTAAGTCGATATAAAAAAATTTGTATTAAAATATTGTCTGAATTTTTATATTGCGGACAGACAAATTTTTTTACATGACAGAAGAAAAAAAAATGTTATTAGATGATTTTTTAAGGCCTAAAAAATAAAATGATATACAAGCGATATTTGATCTTGGAGGCGCGTCTAATATTTACATTATTTATTTCGCCAACTTGGCGAATAAATAATTGTATAATCGAAAGACTTCATCAAGCGCATTGTGATTTCCGTCAAGAATTGAGACTATTGAGAGATTTTTAAATCGTAATTAATATTTTTCAAAATATCCAATTTATTCCAATCTTGAGAAATAAATTTCACTAAATCTCTGTTTTTTTTTTGAAAATTTGACGAAAAAGAATTGAACAAAATGGAATTTTTGGATATTTTCAATGAAAAATAAACATCTCTTTATCGAGGACCATTCTTTAATTCTCTAAAAAATAAGCAGCGTGTAATTATAGAAAATGTTAACACAATTGTTAAGCGATATTTTTTAAAAAACATAATTTCATATTATTTTATTCTATAATTTAGAATTTGAATATTTCGGATTCAATTTCTTTTCTTTAAAAATTGAAAAATTCTGTTTCTAAATTGAATTTATAAAGAAAAATTTACAGTTTCGTATTTCGTTGAAAAATAATAAATAAAAAAAACGAGATGTACAAGTATTCTAGCAATGCACTAATGCAATGCGCTAGTTTAAGACCACCAAACACAATATATTTAATTAACGCTTAAGAGGAACGTGCATTAATTAAATTGCACGATCGCACAACGTAAATTTCGTAGATAGCATTGTTGTTCTCTTAAAATAAAACAGAAAAAAAATAGAGTCGCATTTCGTATCTTCGTTTATGCTGGCAGAAACACAAAGCCTTTGCCTTTATTGTGCCTATAAACGAATGTAAAAAAAAATATATTAAGCTGCTTTTTATAATTAATCGTATCACATGCAAAATTTTACGGACAACACGAATTTAAATTGGCCTCTCACCAAGAAAAAAAAAACACTTTCTAAACTTTATGAAAATTAATACAAAGCACTAATTTTCTTTTACCGTTTTTTCTGATTAGTATTATACGTTAGGATAGAGATAAATAGATGAATTTTGATAAGTGTTCAAGTAGAAATAGAGAACAAGAATTTAGACTGATAATTTAAAATCCCCCTCCCCCACCTAAATTTTGTTGCACTCTCCTGTAATTAATTCGAATTGTTAAATTTATTAATTAATTGTTTAACTAATTTAGTAGATTGTTTAGTATATTATTGTTTATAATAATCTCATTATGTATATTACTGTAGCTATACAAAGACTTATGAGTAATTAAAGTTTTACATTAAAAATATAGTTTTTTAACGAAAAATGAAAATTGGATACTGTTTCAGATTTTTTTTATTTCTTTAGATTTATTTTTTTTAAAAAAGAAAAACCAAAGCAGGTCTTTGGAAATAATGGCAATTTTTTTCTACCTAAACGACAACATATTTATTTTGTCTTCAATAATTTTTTTTTGTTATTTCAAGAATTTTTTGTATTTATTTTTTGAAAAATTCTAATAAATATATATATGTTTATCATATAACCATTGAACTTTTTAAGACTAGAACTTAAGTTTGTAGATAAAATGTATAATTTCATAATTTGTCAATAATAAAAATGCACACTTTCTACTCAAGTTGTACAATTAATTAATTTTATTGGTCTTTAATATAATTTTCTTTTTGTTATTGACAATAATTAAATTCTATCGAAGTCTTACTATAATTGTTTTGAATGTAATCGTTTTTGTTAATAATTGTAATTAATAACTTTATTATTAAATATTTAAATTACTGACACAAAATTCAATTTTTTTATTTGATTAAAATTTTATTATTTAACAAGATTTGAATTTTATTACAGTTTTGGAAAATTATTAAATTGAATTTTATGATGAATTTCTTGCAAGTTTTTAAAATAATCGTATTTGTCAATAATTGCAATAAAAACTTTAAAAAACTTAAATTCAATTCTATTAAGAATTATTTTTGAAAATAATTAAATTCTTCCTTAGATTTTATTAAATGTTTTTTAAATAATTCAATACATTCGACGAATTTAATTAAAATTGTATTGAAAATATTTAAATTCATTCGAGAAATTTTGTTAATAACAATAATTAATAAAATAATTAGTTAATTATTTAAATTATTGAAAAAAATTAAATTCTTTTGAAGAATTCCTTAAAATTTTGCAAAATAATGTAATTTATTTTTGGGAATAATTAAATTTTTCCCAGAATTTTATTAAAATTTTTAAAAATAATTGAATCCTTCCAAGAAATTTTATTAAAATTGTTTTGAAAATAATTGAATTCTTGCAAAGTATATTATTACAATTTTTGAAAATAATAAAATTCTTTCTAGAAATTTATTAAAATCTAGAAAATAATAAATAATAATTAACATAGTTATTAAGTAATTCTTCTAAAATATTGAATCGCATAAAATTTGCTATATATTATATTTTGTAAAAATACAATAAACATTTTTGTTAGATCTAAATATTAATATACATTGAAATATACATTTAAAATTAACGAAAGAGATAATCATGAAAGAAATGTATTTACCCGACTTTTTGCTTTTTTGACAGGTTTTATAATGGAAGCACTTATACGTTTTATTTTTCTCTTCGCATTTGGAGATTTAATTTCTTCTTTCGGTTTTAAATTTTCCTCTGATGGGTTATTTGTAGGTAGACTAGAACTAACATTCTCTTGTTCGAATGAATTCGATTCAGAAACTTCCTTTGTTTCTTCTTCCTTAATCTTCATTTCAACGGAAATCTCATCCTTATTTTCGGTTTTAATTTCCACTTTTTCAGAATTACTGCTGTAAAATAAAAGAGTGAAAAAAAATTTGTAATTAAATTTAATTTAAATTAAAATTAAGTTTTAGAAATTTTAATTTAAAATTAAATTAAAATTATACGAACCTGAAATTCAACTCCTCGGCTTTATTGCACATATTGAATAGTGTTCTAAAAGTACATTCATCGCCTTCTTCCGTCTTTATTTCTTTTATTTTTAAACAATCCTCATTGAATGGTTTGGTTTCAATATTTTCTAAAAGAAAATGTATTTTTAATTTATTTTACATTAGACAACAAAATAGTTCCATTGAAAATTTATCAATATATTTTATATTTACTCACTTCGAATTAGTTTTGCACCCTCTGATTTGTATTCTGCAATTTCCTCGTCCTTCGCTTTAATAATGTTTAAAAGAAGATAATATTTATCAATCAAATCCATTGAAATTGTGGAAATTGATTTTGTGATTGTCTCATAAAATTCCTCATTACTTCCTCTATTCAAATTCAATTCGAATTTTAATTTGCCACCCTTAATATTATTATAAAGAATTATTTTATAACTATTTGTCTCTTCCACTGCAGAGTCCAGAATTTCTGGAATTTGAGATAAAATCTCTTCTATTGTTTTCTCAATATTTAGAGCCTCGATTTTTAAAAGAGGATTCAGTGCCTGAAAAATAAATATCGTTTCTATTTCAGTTTGTGGAAAAATTATATTTATTAAAATTGAATAAATGAAGTAAAAAAACACCTTGCATCTCTGTAGAATTGTTTCAATTGTTAATTCCTCATGCCAGAGGGTTACAAAATCAGTTAAAGAAATCGTATAAACATTATTCTCTTTTTTAGAAAGAAATCCATATTGTTTGTTAAGAATTTTAACAGACTTCCACATTTTTATTTAAATTAATTACGCAGTACAGTACTGACAGAGAAATAAACAAATGTAAACAATTGAACATAACCTAGAATTGACAATTTGACAGTTAAAAAATGACAGCTTTGTCCTGAATCTGATTGGTCGGCTAGAAACTTTCTTTCCAAAATTTCCCTAGAGGTTAGGAATTTTTGAACTTCATTTTTCAGTTGGTACTTCTGACACAACAGTTAACAACAGTTTCGAAAGTTTTACCGGAAAAACAATTTTCATTATTTTAATTAATTTTATTATTTTTTATTAATGAGTGAACAGTTCATGAAGTGTAATCATGTCAATAAGTGCATCTTTCCATAAAAATGTGTCTCTGCTTATACAAGCAGTTCCACCAAGTTATGACTTCAAAAAGCATTACCGAGATGTTTGTATTATTGTTTAATAATTGTTTATTACTTTATTAGTTTATTTATTTACTAATTTTATATAATTACCTCTATGTTAAGTACTTTAGAGAAAATTACTTGTTTCGTAATTTTTAAATAACGTTTATTTAGAATCTTTTATTTGGTATAATTTTAGGTTAGATTTAACGCTTGTCAAAAGTCAAACTCTGCTTGAATTAAAGAATGCTCTACATTTAATGAAAGAAAAAAAATATTTCTTTGTTTGGAAATTACTGAAAAAAAATTGTATTTTTAATAATAGAAATTACTTTCTATAATAGAGACTATAGTTTGTAAGCATAATAATAAGAAATATGTTTTTTAGGGAATGTTTGAGAAGCCAAACACAGCAGGATTTATATACGTTTCACATTATCTTTTGTCAATATACGATCCTGATACTATGAAAAAAATGATAGAATGGCCAGTTGTTTGTAAAAAATCCGAAGCAAAATATCGAAATGATGTTAAAGAAATTTTAAATGTAATAGCAAACGATAATCCAGATATTGGTTTTCCAACTGTTCTTCCTTCCCTTCTACTAAGTCCAGGAGGAACGAAATTTACAAAAGTCATGTGGAAATTGTCTCAAGTGGCATTAAAACAATATATAAAAAGACAAAGTAATTTTAAGCAATAATTTTCTACATGCAATTTAATAATTACGAATATTAGAATATTATTAATAATTTCATTTTTTAGGTGATCACGAAGTTTTGTTTACTCCGAAAAAAGGAACTGCGGAAGAATTGACGGAAAATTTAATCAACAATATTATACACGATCTAAATAACAGTAATATGCACAGTCATATGAATTTATTGAAAGAAGAAGTGAAAGCCCGAGAATATACAGAGTAATGTATTTTAAATTAAGAAGCGATATTTTTCTTCTTTTTTAAACAATTTTATAACTCTCGCTTGCGCGCAAAACACAGTCTTTATTTTAATAGTCTAGAAACAATTTTTAATTAAAATTATTCTTCAGAAGAATTCAATTAATTCCAGTATAATTTTAATTAAATTTCTTAAAATTATTTAATCATTTTCAAAATTTTTTAATAAATTCTTTTCCATTCTCCAGAGAGATGAACGAACAAATAAAGAAAACGCAAAAAGAGATTTTTGAACAACTGGAAATTGTGTCATCAATAGCAACAAAAGCACCAGTTCATCCGTCTTTCCAGAAAAAATTGCTAGACATTGATGACGACGAAATTATTCAAAGTGGGATTTACTCGTAAACTTTATTATTTTTTCCTCTTCTTTTCTCAAATGAAATTAGTAATATTTTTAAATTATTTACAGTGTGGAAGGATGATTTAAAGCAAATGTTAGACTATTGTAAAAAGAAGATACAAATACTGAAAAATATTGAAGAACTCAGTAAAATTGTATTCACCATGGCATCAAATATAATTAGTGATACGACAGTACTCAATATAAATTTTCTACCAAAACTCCATGTGAATACAATTGCAGAATTACCATTGGCTAAAATTAAAGTGAGTAATTTTGTAAAATTTTAAAATAAAAAAAAAATAATTATTAAATAATATATATATAGTAATGATGCTATCACTCGGTCGATAAAATATTAAGATGATGAAAAAAATCGATCACTCCGAGTCAGGATATCCTGACTCGGAATGATCGATTTTTTTTCATCATCTTAATATTATTAAATAATGTTTATATCAATAAAATTGTTATTTTTTCCAGTTTCTTTCGCAAAATGTTTACACAAATGGAAATTTGAATATAAACAATTATTTTCTTCTATTTAACGCAATAATTGAATATTTCGGTTCGCACATTAAGAACAATGGTTTTCTTGATTTCTACAATTGTCTCTCACAATTAGAAGCGAGTAATTCAGATTTGAAAATAATGAAAGAATATTTTTGTGAATTGCACGCAAAAGTTGTCGAATTTTCTTCGTATACACAACAAAAACCAGAAATATCAACTGAATTTCATGACATTGATAATGAATCATTAATTGCTTATTCGAAATTAAAAAATGTTATGTTCATGCCATCGCCACCAATTCAGTTTAATTCAAATGAAAGGCACGAAGTTCACAATCGATTGAAACTCACACCTGTCGAAGGTAATTTTCGGTTTACTTTTCTAACTTTTTTTTTCAAATAATAATTTAATTTTCCACTTATTCTTTACAGGAGTTCATAAACAATTATTTTTGAGATACAACAAAAATAAGGACGGTTCAATGATGAATGCGTCAAAAGTTAGACAGAATTTAGTAATTACAAGAATTAATTTCGACGATACGATATCGTCAGATGTTGAAAAATCGCCTTGTAGACGTTTTGCTCAACCGAAAACAATTTGGACCACATCTAAACCAGTGGGAAAATATTCACGATTATTCTCCAATCGTTTGACTCAATCCGCCAATAAAAGTTTGTATTCTTTAAAAATATTGAAAAAGTACAAAAACGTATTTTGTCTTTATGAAAAAAATGAATAATAATCTTTTTTTTCAGCTGCGAATTGTAGTATATTGTCGATTCCTTCAAATTCAAAAGCAAATTCGACTGCGATGAATATTATTGGCGAAGTCAGCAGTGCTGAATTGACGATTGATCTCACAATGATTGAAAAGAAAAGCACGCCTAAGAGGGGAAATAAATATTTTGATATTCCTGAAATAACAATACAAGCAGAGGAAATAATTGTTCAAAAAGCGTGTAGTCCACTTAGAGGAAATTTGGAATTAGATGTAACATCTCATAAGCCGTGTAGTCCAATTACATCGCCAGTGAAAAATGACAAACAAAAAGGTAGAAGACGATCTATCACCGATTTAGTTGAACGTTACAAAAAATTGGTGCAAAAAACAGAAACAACGACCCAATTAAAATCAGTCCTCGACGAGGAATCCTGAAAGAAGATTAATTTCAAAAATTCTCTAATTTCCGAATTCTCCAATTATCACTATAGTGATAATTTTATCGCTATGGTAATAATATGATATCAATATGATAATATCAATATGATATCAATATGATAATTTCAATATGATGATATCAATATGATAATAACAATATTATAATATCAAAATGATAAAAGTATCAATAATACGATGATAATATCAACTACACAGTTATAAATCAATCTTTTTAACAATGACTATTGAGTCATAAATCTTGTAAATATTCTTTTAAAAAAAATTTACAACTTTCCTTCGGTCAAACGGAAGTTGTCTGCTTTTTTCTATCTCTCTATCTCTCTCTTTTTTTAAAACGAAACTAGACTGATATTTGTAATATTTTTTCATAAAATGCTGTATATATGATTAGAATTTGAATCTAAAAAAAATATATTCAACGTATCAAGAATAAATCAGTAAACCAGAGATAAATTATTTATTATTTCATAGTGATACATATTTATTCGTTTACAATTAACAACTAATGTTAATAGTGCAACGAAAACAGCTGTCAATTTACAGCTGGTAACATTTTTTTCCATTTTAAAAGATTAAAAAAAAATTGGCATAAGACAGGAATATTAATTATATAATCAATATTAAAAATCGTAGTATTTCGGTAATTTGTTCGCAGTTTGAAATTCTTGTAATAAATATTCTTTTTAAAATTTTAAAATTAATGTTTTGAAAATATTAAATTCTTGCGAAGTATTTATCAAAAAATTTAAAAATAATGAAATTCCTTTTGAAGGAGTTTAAATGAAAATTTTTGATAATAGTTTAATTCTTTAGAGAAATTTCTTTAAAAATGTTTTGAAAATAATTTTAATTAATTAAAATTATTTTAAAAATAATTGAATTCCTATAAAGAATTTAAAAAATTTTAAGAAGAATTATCAAGTTTTTTAAATAATAGTGTTTCTTTAATAATTATAATTAAAAATTTGATTATTACATTTTATTAAAACTTTTTGGAAGTAATCAATTCATCCCTGAATTTTATATCAATTTTTGAATAAATTGAATTCTTTCTAGAAATTTATAGCAATTTTTGAATAAATTGAATTCTTTCTAGAAATTTATAGAAATTATTCTAAAAAATTGAATTTCTGCGAAGAATATTGATATTTATGAAAATAATTCAATTTTTCCAAAGACTTTTATTAAAATCTTTAAAAAATAATTGAAACATTTCGTGAAATTTTATTAAAATTTGATTAAAAAAATTGAATTCCTGGGAAAAAATTGTATTATTTATGAAGATAAGTAAATTCTGTCTAAGAATTTCATTAAAATTAAAAATTTTGAAAGTAATTGAATTTTATAAAGAATTTCTTGATAGTTTTTAAAATAATCCTGTTTATTAATAATTGTAATTAATAATTTTATTATTAAATTTTATTAAAATTATTGATAGAAAATTAAATTCTTTAAAATAGTTTTATTAGAGTTTTCGTCAATAATTACATTTTTTCTGAAGAATTTCTTTAAATTTCTTGAAAATAATGTAGTTTTTTCAAAAACGATTTTAATTGATAATTTGGAAAATAATTCAATTTTACAAAGAATTTTATTAAAACTTTTGAAAATAACAATTGAATTTTTTAGAAAAATTTTTATTATATTTTTTAAAAATAATTGAACCGGTTGAAATTTGAATTAAAAATTCTTTTTAATCGACTCGTTTGTGTCAAATGAAAAGTGACAATATTCCAGTTTAGTTAAAAAAAATAGTAAACGATTGTAATATTATATTATCAAAGAAATTCAAAGTCTGATTAAACTCGAATAATTGGACATTTTGAGATTTTTTTTTTTTTTTTGCAGAACTCTTTTTTTTGTAATAGAGAATAGAAGACATTTTATAGAGTTTAACCAGAATTTAAAAACTTTAAGACTTTAAGACTCTATTTAACTTTAAGTTAACTTAAAAGAGTGATATTTATACAAGTTTCGTTAGAAAACACTCAATGGAATCAAGATGCAATCCTGCATGATTATTCTATTTCTTCGTCTTTTTTTCTTTTGTTTTGTTTTTTCTTTTTGTTTAATATTGACATAATCTACTTGCTATTTTTCGGTTTGTTTACAAAAAAAGCATTCGAAGCTTACATGTTTATATAAAAATACAGAAAATCGATTTAGAAAAAGCAGATTTAATTCTTATATATATATATAGAAGTATCAAAAGAGTCAAGAAATAGCAACAGTCAAATACTGATTGCGTTTAAAAACTGATCTCGGCGAGCTTGATAATAATATTGAATCATAAAAACTCGAAAATTTTTCCCTATTAATGATAAATTTTTCTTTTTCTTACGTCTGCATCTTGACGCCTGGGATTCAGTATGAAAAATCTTAAATTACAAATTTTTTTTTTCTTTCCTAAATACAAAAGGGTTAATTGAAATAATTTGATCAAAAAGGCACAAAGTGGCGGTTCCTAAAAACTTAGACGAAGAGCGCAATATTTTTCTACGCTGTATTGGTTTTTTCTGTTTCTGTAAAATAAACTATTTTAAGCAGTTTAGCTGTTTAAAATTTTAATTATATTATTAATATTAATATTATTATAATTATTCTCTATTATCAGAAATGATTAATCATTCAAATTATATTTATCGTTCAAGTAAAATTCATCTTTTGTAAAAGCGTTAATTACATGGGTAAAAAAAATTTATATAAAAATTGTGAATAAAAATAGATTTACAAAATTTTTCAATTAAAAATTAAAAACTATTTTATGAATTTACTAGGTGTTTAAAAATATTCGATTAATCATTTCTGATCTACAAAATTATGAAACTTCTTCATACTAGTTTTCTTTACAATAATTTTACGTTTGAATAAAAATTTTTTTCTTTAGTTTAATTATTATATTATTATTATTTATTTCCAAGTTGGGAAACTTCGTTTGAGATTCTTTATGATTCCAGATCATGATAATAAAAATAAATTTTTTCCCCGCTAATTCAGTAAAATTATCAACGATTGATTGATTGGTTATAATCTGTAAATGCGATGTTTTGAGCAAAGTGCAAAAAAAAAGAAAAGAATGCACAATGATTACGGTTTTAAAACGAATTAAAATCTCAAACTTAAATTTTCACTTTTTAAATATTATAATTTTCATTTTGACGTATATGCGCCTTAGATTTAAAATTAATTTGTGCGTATATTTAATCGCAAACTAAAAAATATATTATATTGACCAAGTACCTTTTTAGAAAAATAGTTAAAAAATTAAAAAAAAAAAAATAATAAAAGAAAATAAAATAAAAAATAATAATGTGATTCAATGTACCGATTAATTAATTTCAAAGAAAAATCTCTCAAAGATGTTTCTCACATTATTAGTCTTTTTTTATCCCCCACAAGATCGTTGATCTTCATAATTGGCCTTTTTGCAATTTGTATAGAAAAATATTTATATCTTTCTTAATTCATAGAACTGCGACTCTTGAAATTCATCGGGCAAGCGTAGAATAGAATTTAGGCTGAAAATAAACAAGAAAATTTATATTTAATGTCTTATTCTGTGTAGAATTAAAAAGTAAATTCTAGAAATTTCACATCACTTTGTTTTATCTTTAAAATAATTGAATTCTTCCCAGAATTTTTTTTTAGCAATTTTTGAATAAATTGAATTTTTTCGAGAAATTCTTTTAAATTGTTCAAAAAAATGTCTATTTATATAAAAAAATGTCTATATTTATGAAAATAATAAAATTCTTGGGAAGAATTGAATTGTTTGCATGAATTTTACTAAATTTTTTGAAAATACATAATAGAATTTTTTCGAAGAATTTCATTAAAATTATAATAAATAATTGTATTCTTTACAGATATTCTATTCAAATTGTATTGAAAATAATTGAAATCCTTCAAAAAACTTTAGTTTATGATAATAAATTAATTCTTATCCGAAGAATTTTATTAAAATTTCAAAAAATATCTGAATTGTTTTGAAAGTAGTGGAGTCTTTTTTAATAATTGTAATTGAAAATTTTTTTTAAATATGTAGTTGAATTTTTTTCGACATATTTAATTAAAATTGTATTTAAAATAATTGAAATCTTTCCTGAAATTTTATTAAAATTATGGTAAAAAATTGAATTCCTACGAAAAATTATATTATTTATGAAGATAATTGAATTCTTTCGAGATATTTAGAGGAAATTGTTATTTAGCAATTTAAAGTTGATAATCAAACAGAAAATTTCCCCCAATTTTACCTCATCGTGCTTTTCTTCTTTATTTGCATCATCATCATCTCCGGAACTATCGCCTCCCGAACTGTCCGCGGAATTACGCTGTTGATATTTATCACCAAAATTTTCTTGTTCCATAAGTGTTGATGTAGATGCTTTGCTTACTGCATCGTAACATTGAAGACACACCCTAACTGCCTTTCTAGTTCCTTGTCCTGCTACTATTAATCTCTTGTTACTGCAAGGTCCACAAACAACAGTGCCACATTGTCTACAATGATGCTGAAAATATTTCCAAAAGTTATTAATTAATAAAAATTATTCTGAAAATTTTTACTCTTTTTTTTTTAACTATTTAAAAAGAATTGAAAAACAAGAATACTATTTTTATTTATATAAAAGAATAAATTTTTTATTAAAGCTTTTTATTAATACCTTTTCAATTAATTTATTTTTAATTTTAATATTTATGTTTATGTTTATATTAAATAAAAATTAAAATTACCCTTCGATTTAAAATAGTGAATTGTGATTTATTGCAGTGCATGCAAATTGTTGCTTCGTTGTCGGGAACCCAAACTGCAGCGTGATTTTCAACAGGTTTCTTTCCACCTGCGATGTCAAGATTAATGAATAAATATTAGTAATTAATATTTATTAATAATTATTAATTATTAATAATTATTAGTTAATTCATTAATTACATGTTGGTTTTTTTAAATACGTAAACTCTTACTTTTTCTGAGAAGATCTTCGATGCATTTTGTTATATGCGCCATCCATTCTTGTTTTTCTGTGGCAGTTGCCGCATAAACGGCAAATGATTTTGTTACAGTTTTTATAACCCATCCGTTGCGATATTCTGTAATTTTTTTTGCAATTATTTAACATTTTCAATTAAAAAAAAAACCTAGTGAAAAATATTCAACTCACGTCCATCATCAACCAACGATTCAAGTTTTACTTCTTCCAAAGGAATAATACGTTGTTTATTGTACTGCAAAAAAAAACAAACGTTAATTTTTTTTTAAAAATTAAATTTTTAAATACTATACGATTTAGTAAAAGAAAGAGAGAAATTTTACCTTCTTCTTATTAATAACTATATTTCCATAGACCAAAATATCGTTGAATAGAAAAAATTGTCTTGGTTTTGGCTTTTTTCGGCACATCTTTGTTAAAACTCCTTCACCGACCAAAACTCGTCCCGACACGGCAAGTGGCTAAAATTAAAAACGAAAACAAACAAAAAAAATACATATTTTAAAATGCATTCATTTTTATCTATATATTGTGAATTTTGCATCGTACAAAGGAAGAAGAGTTTGATAAAAATTTTATTGTTGTGACTATTATCTGCAAGTCATAACGAAGGGCGTGAAAAATGTAAATGACTTTATTATTCCAATTTTAAATTTAAAAGGACCTCAAAAGAAAACCACCTACGACCATTTTAATCATTCAAAAATTTTCCAAATAATCCAAATAATTATAATTAAATGGTATCTAGTGAAAATCTTATTAAATCTTTATCAAGATTTTTCGATTTACGTAACAGAATTTATTCTAAAAATAAAGCTTTTACCTAAATTTCCTAAAAAATAAATCGTTTCTGTAAAATATTATTTTTAATTGTTTATTGCCTTTTTAATAAAAATTAAAACTTATTTATGATTCTGAGAAACTAGAGTTTATAAAAATGAAAGTTGTCATTATGACAAATCTGAGAAACGTCACACACGTTAAAAACAGAAAAAAGATAGTTTTCTATATTTGGATCTAGAAAAAAAGCATTATCTATCATAGTTTGATAACAATTTGGAAAAATAAAATAAAAAAACTATTTTTGTAAATGTAAAACGAAATCCTATTAGATTCAGAATGGAATTAGAAAGTGAGCATTGTTTGCGCTTTTTCCCCTTGACTTTTAAAGTCAACTAGCCCTATATTAAAAAAATTGAATTATTGTCCTTGAAATTATAACAATTAATAATAAATTTCTATAACATACTTGACCCGAACTGCCAAAGCAGTTTTCCACCATCGTAATCCGCCTGGAATTAGCTTCACTGTTTACTGTAACAGATGAAATTTATTTGTATTTTTAAAAAAGAAGAATGATGATTGTTGCATTTCTCTCAAATCCTGAGTCAATTCGCTCCAGTGAACAATTAACATTAACAATTTTAAATGGGTTAGCGCTTGTCAAAAACACTATATACAAAGTAGCACATAACATTGCACTTGACAAGAACCACAATTTTAATCGAAATTTAGAGCACATGTAAATAAACAATTATTGGCATTTTCTTGACGTATATTCACCAGACTATTTTTGAATTTTTAGAAAAAAAAATGGTAAAATAATTGTGAAGAAATATAGATAAAAATTAAAAATTGCCCAACTAACCAAGTCGGTCAACCATGATTGTATCAGATTGTATGATTCAGAAACACTAAACTCCAATCAACAGGGAAATGATGATCGCTTAATCGGTAATACAACTGACATCCGCTGAAAATTTGTCTAAAATTTAATATAATTGATGACAGATGTCGTTATTATTAATCGATAAAGAAGAGTACCATTTTGTTAGCATGTTTTCAAAAAGTATTTTTTAACAACACATTGTGCAAGATACTTTCTCTTTAAAAATTAAAGACAAAACTTGTTGATATTTCACAAGTTTTTGACGAAAAATGTTTTATAATTAAAGTTAAGTGATGAGTGAGAAATGGAGTGAATTACAGTATTAAACAAATCTTGTGTTAACGCGCAGTGAAACTTAACGAAAACATAACCTCACATTTTTGGTACGTATTTTTATTATTTTTTAATTTTTTTCTCTATCTTTTTATTTAATAGAGAAAAGGAATAAATATAGGAAAGAATGAAATTTTTTCGGAAAAATTAGTTTTGCTGTTAAAAAAAAGAATCTATTTCTAACACTTGAATAATAAATTTACTAAAAAAATAAACAATATGACGAATAAATGATCTCATGTTTCAGAGATGACAATTAAAGTAATTTTCCATCACAACGTTTCATTCTTTGTCTTTTTTTCTGTTTCTTCTATTATTAAACGATTATTAACATTAGGATAAAAAATTGATTTATAAATTCTAAAAGTAGGACATTTGTTTTCCTTAGTTTTGTTTACGTTTTTAGAAATCGTCAGACTGCGAGTTGATTTCTATATGTATTGGATTCCAGCTTGTAGATTTACAAAGAGCACAATATAGTGAATATTGAGTTATTAAAAAAAAGTATTATTTTATTACTAATTTTTTAAAAATGCAATTATCGGAGTTCAATAGACCAACATTATAGTGACTAATAGCCGCGTGCTGATATGAAAAGAGGAGGATAATATTATCTTGAAACAACTCTTCCTCTTTACAATTGTGTCAATACATGAATACTTTATAAATACTGTGAAGTAATATCTTAAAGAATTTGAAAAGAGAATAATTTATTTGCATTGAGAGAAAAGGGAAAAGAGCTCAAATCATTTTCCTCCTGTACAAAGGAAGGTTAGTTATTAAAAATATATTTTACTTGTAATTTTATTTTTAAATAAATTTAGTTTTTATTTAGTTTCCATTCACGTGTACATTTTTACAATTTACATTTAAATGTACATTTATATTTAAATTTCATTTTCCTTAAAAAAATTTTCCTTAAAATTTAATTTTTTTAAAATTACAAATATTTGACAATAATTTATTTTAAATTTGCAATTTTTTAACAATAATTTATTTTAAAATTACAATTTTTTTAACAATTTGTTTTATTTATTTTTTTTTTATTTTAATAAAATAGTATAAAGTGGATTTTTGTCGATTTTTGTTGAGTACATATTATAATAACTTTTCTGTTTTTCAGCACAAATTCAAAGGAAATTTTGTACGCACTTGTATCAGTATTATTATAGCAAAGGAAAAGAGTAATTATAATGGAACCTGATCATGAAACGGTGACAAGAGATTATACGGAAGTAATTAGAAGACTTTCGTGGCCAATTAAATTAGGATATGGCACAGGGCATGTCCTCAACGATATTTGTGCCTCTATGTGGTTTTCCTACCTGTTGGTGTATTTTCACCTAGTTTTAGGCTTCAGTCCTCTAATGGCTGGTGTTATTTTATTAATTGGACAGGTCGCAGACGCTCTGGCAACACCTTTTGTCGGTTATCATTCTGATAATTCCGCTGATTTCTGGTTATGTCGCTATGGAAAAAGAAAAACATGGCATTTATTAGGTAAAACTGTAGATTTTTTTTGTATTTATATTTATTTATTTACTTATTTATTATTTCTAAAAATTTAATAAAATTCTTCGAAATAATTAAATTACTTTCATAAATAATAAAATTCTTAGTAGAAATTCAATTTTTGTAAAAATTCTCGAATTTATCTTTCAAAATAATATAAATTTTTCGTAGAAATTCAATGTTTTAATGAAATTTTAATTAAATATCTCGAAGGAATTCAATAATTTTCATAAATGATTAAATTCTTCTTAGAAATTCAGTTATTTTCACAAATTATAAAATTTTTTCATTCATTCAATTTTTTTAACACAATTTTAATCAAATTTCAGGAAAGATTTCAATTTTCTTAAATAAAATTTTAATTAAACATCTCGAAAAAATTCTACTATTAAAACAATATCCAATTAAAATTATTAAAAGAACTCCATTACTTTCAGAAGAATTTAATTATTTTTCGAAATTTTAATATTGAATTCCTGTAAAGAATTTAATTATTTCAAAGTTTTGAAGCTAATATTAATTAAACTTCTCGAAAAAATTCAATTATTTTTTAGAATTTCAATTAAATTCTTAGCAGTAATTCCATTGTTTTTAATAACTAAATTCCTTAAACAAAGTTAATTATTTCAAAAAAATCTTAACAAAATTCTGAGAAGAATTCAATTATTTCCTAAAAATTTTAATAAATTATTTTCATGAACAAAAACTTTTGCAGGAATTAAAATATTTTCAATACAATTTTAATTAAATATCTGTAAATAATTAAATTATTTATTATATGATTTTAATGAAATTCTTCGAAAAAATTCTATTATTTTCAAAAAATTTAGTAAAATTCATCGAAAAAATTAAATTCTTCGCAAAAATTGAACTATTGTCATAAATAATAACATTCTTAATAGAAAATCAATTATTTTTCTAGAACACTTTAAAAAAATTTCTCGAAAGAATTCAATTTATTCAAAAATTGTTATAAAATTCTGGGAAAAATTCAATTGTTCCCAAAAAGTTCTAATAAAATGTAATAATGAAATTTTTTATTATAATTATTAAAGAAACACTATTATTTTAAAAACTTGAAAATTCTTCTTAAAATTCAATTACTTTCAAAATTTTTAATCAAAATTATTTAAAACACTCAATTATTTTTCAAAAAATTCAAATTATTTCTTTAAAAAATATAATATAAGTAAATTATAAATTATAAATATCAAATTTTTTTCAAACCTGTTTAAAAAAATTTCAGGAAAGAATTAAATTATCTTAATACAATTTTAATAAAATAACTCAAAAGAATTTAAATATTTTCATAAATAATAAAATTTTACATTAGAATTCAATTATTTTCAAGATAATCTTAATTAAATTCCACGAAAGAATTGTAATTATTCTTTAAAATTCACATGACATTTTTCGAAACAATTCAATTCTTTGAAAAAAATTTTAGTAACACATATTTTATGCAAGAATTCAATTATTTTTTTAACAATTTTAAAATTATTTGTCCTAAGAACACAATTAATTTAAATATAATTTTAATCATATTCTTCAAGGGATCGTCCATATATTACGTAACACTTTTTGGGGGGAGGGGGGGTCAAGCTATTTGTTACGATAAGCCAAAAAAATGGCGCTAATGTATGTAACAGCGTGTTACATGGGGGGAGGGGGGGGGGGGTCAAAATTTTCAAAAATTAGCGTTACGTAATATATGGACGGCCCCCAAAAGAGAAGTTAATTATTTTCCAAAATTTTAATAAAATTCTTTACAATAATTATTTATTTTTAATACCTTAGTTTTAAAATTAAAAACAGTTAAAACGAAAAATTATTAGAAACTAAGTTATTGGAAACTTTTGTGTAAATTATTATGATCTAATATTTTACAGGGACATTTTGCGTGGTTTTTGCTTTTCCATTTATATTTTCGCCTTGCATTGGATGTAAAAATGCCCATGAATGGTCACAATTAATTTACTACGCGGCATTTGTGGTGATTTTTCAATTTGGATGGGCTTCTGTGCAAATTTCTCATTTATCCTTAATTCCCGATTTGACACCAACGGAACATGAGAGAACAGAACTTACTGCTATAAGGTAAATTAATTTATATACTAATAGTAATAAATAATAATAAAAATAGAGTAGTAAATAATGACAATATTAAAATAGATTAATAAATAATAATAATAATAATAAAAATAAAGTAATAAATTTTCATGCAATTTTCATATTTTTCTTTTCTTTCGATCCACGTAGATACAGTTTCACTGTTTTTGCAAATGTTCTCGTTTATTGCATATTTTGGGCAGTATTACACGTGACTAGTGAAGATTCAGCTACCAATCAAATTGGACCAAAAGATGTGTCTAATTTTCAAACGATTGTAAATATTGGAATTGCCGTTGGTGTTATTGCATCGGCAATATTTCATATTGTTGTTAAAGAAGAAACTTCAGGAGCAGTTACTGGTTAGTGAATGAAAAAAAAAGAAAGAAAAGAATGAACTTTCTTTACCCCTGTCAATTAATTATTAACGATGATTAATGATTGATGAAAAAAGAAATTTTTTTCAGGTGCTTCGCAACAAAGAACTCGTTCTATTTCAGAACTTTTCAAAGATTTACAATTGTATAAAGTTGCTGCTTTATACATGTCAACGCGATTATTTTTAAATTTAACACAAATTTATGTGCCATTGTATTTACATGAGACACTACATATGGCTGCAACGTCTTTAGCTATAATTCCATTAATTATGTACCTGAGTAGCTTTAAAGCCTCATTGATTGTCAAGTATTTAAATAGCAAATTTGGAAGAAAAATTGCCTACACGATTGGCGTTGTTCTCGCTCTGTTTGCCTGTGGGGCAATTAAATTTGGACACGGGGATTTCTTTGTTTCGTATGGAATTTATCCGGTCTCGCTTATGTTGGGTGAGAAAAATTATCTTAAAGTTCTGAACGTTCAAATCAACGAAAATTATTTATTTCTTATTTAAATTAGATTTTTATTGCTATAATTACAAAAATGTTTATTTTCAAATGTAAATTTTTTCATCATTTCAGATTTAAAAATTAAAACAATTCATTTATTAACTAATTTACTAATTAAAAATTAATTAATATTTATTTATTTATTTACTCAAATATTCCAATTCAAATATAATTTATTATTTTCGAAAATTTTACTAAATTGCTTAAAAAGAATTCAATTTTTTTTTTAAATATTAACATTCTTCGGACGAATTCAATTATTTTGAAAACAATTTTAATAAAATTTCAGAAACGAATTAAATTATTTTTAATACGATTATAATTAAATATTTCGAAAGAATTCAATTATCTTCATAAATAATTAAATTTTTCGTAGGAATTCCATTCTTTTTATAAATTTTTAATTAAATATCTCGAAGGAGTTCAATTATTTTCATAAATAATAAAATTCTTCTCAGAAATTCAATTATTTTTAACGGAATTTTAATAAAATTTCTCAAAAGAATTAAATTATTTTCAATACAATTTAAATTAAATGTCTCAAAAGAATTTAATTATTAATAAGAATTTAATGAAATTCTTTGAATAAAGTCAATTATTTTCATAAATTATAAATTTTTTATTATAATTATTAACAGACACGATTATTTTAAAAACTTGAAAGAAATTCTTTAAAAAATTCAATTGTTTTCATGAAAGTTTTTGAAAGTTCTGAATTTTCAATTTTCAAATGAACGAAATTTATTTATTTCTTCTCTAAATTTAATTTTTATTGCAATAATTTTGCAAATTCTATAAAAAAAATTAAATATAAAGTTTCTGAATGTGGAGTTTTATTTTTTAATTCTTATTAGAATTAGTTATTTTCGAAAATATTTTTAATGAATTTATTTCGTTTATTTGAACGTCAAAAACTTTTGCCTTACAAGATCTGAACGTTCAAACGAAATTTGCTTCTGAACGAGAAATTTATTTATTTCTTCTCTAAATTAAATTTTTACCTCAACAATTTTGCATCACTATAAAAAAAATTACATATAACAATTTTCGTATTCTTTCATTCATTCTGTTTGTAGTTTGAATTAAATATAAAGAATTTCTAAATGTAAAAATTTAATTTTTAGTTGTAATTATTACATTCTTTTTATTGCAATCAATTAGCAATGAGATATTTATGAAAATATCTTTAATAAAAAATATTTCATTTATTTGAACATTCCAAACTTGTAGATCATTGAGAAAAAGTGGTATTACGATTTATTTTTTGGATTTTAATTTTTTCTTTTTGACTTTTGCAGGAAGTGCGGGATCTTTTATGCTTGTGACGAGTCTAGGCATAACTGCAGATTACATTGGAGAAAAAGCAGAAGGTGGTGCATTTATTTACGGCCTCATGAGTTTTACAGATAAATTAAGCAATGGTTTGGTTGTCATTGTCATACAATTTTTGTAAGTACTGAAAAACAAACAATACAAAATTTTGTATTTTAAAAACAACACAAAATTTTGTATTTAAAAAACAATACAAAATTTTGAATTGGAAGAAATAATACAATATTTTGTATTGTAGTATTCTGTTAATATTTTGAATTATAAGTTTTGAATTAAATTTGCATTTATCAAATATGACAGGAAGCATAAGGGACAAAGTCCAGATTATTATTGTAATATTCTAACTTTCGTTTGTGGAGGATCGGCCCTTTTCGCCCTAATTATATTACTTTTCATCAAACCGTTTCAACAATATTCTGGTAGGATTTTTATTTTCTACCACATTATTATTATTATTATATTCGACCTATTAAACAAAATTCCATTTTATTCTTTCAGCTTACAGAAATATTAATCAAGAAACTCTCGATGACGACAATACAACGATACAAAGTTAATCAGCTTTAATCAAAATAATTATTTAAACAAAATATCTATTATTTCGTTTTAAAAATCAAATTCAAATTTCAGCATTGAATGCTCGAAAATTAATGAAGCTGGCTTCAAAATAATTTTTATAGATAAGTTCTTTAAAAAAAGAGAATATTTTTTATTAATAATGATGATGATGATGAAAAGCATATTTCAATCACATTTTAAGACGCAATTTCTAAGACCTACATCTTCAGAAGAAATACTTATTAAAATCTTGGAAAGTTTGTAAAAAAAATGTGAAAAATAGATTTTAGTTTGTTTTTTAAGAAAAAAACAATTGTTTTATATAAAATATTAATTTATATTCCGTATGAGAATAAATTAATTTTATTTCCAGTTTTTTTGTTTCTCGATATTTTTTCTTTTGGTTTTCATGCTCTTTTTTGTTTATCAGTAAAATGTGAAAAATTTTCTTTATTCTTATCTAAAATATTTATTGGTTTCTAAGCATTTTTATTTATTTTCTATTATGAAGTGAGCAAGAAAAGCAGTGAGAATAACCCAATGACTAACCTAACTTGAAGTTTCAACGTCACATGACACTTACTTGCACTCACACAATTTTATCCTAAAAGCATTCAGCAAGCACCACGATTCAGTTCGACGTTAAAGATGTATATGCGCCGGTGTAGTCAATTTTGCAATTAGTGGTTGAGCCTCTCTTTTTTGGTTTTTGAGATTTAGTGCGTGGCTGTTTATCACATTCAGCAGCTTTCAAATTAATTTTTTTTTCAATCAAAAAAAAAAAAAGGTAAATATCTATTTTTCCTCAAAAAAAAAGTGAAAAAATTATTTTCTTATGATAATATTGTGGAATATTCTGTTAATTTTCTTCAGGATTTTGTAAAAAAAAGAAGAAATTCCGGACAAAATGGCTGATATTCCACCGGGTGCATCGCCGCCGATTAATGATAATAATCAGGATGCAGAACAACCTTTTCTATCGAGTTTCATTTCGGAAATTGTACGAAGTCCCGTGAATCTTGCCCTGGTGGCAATAATTGCCTTTCTCGTTTACAAAATAATTAAAAGTCGAACGAAATCAGATGAGCCGGTTGTTGAAACTAAAGAATTGCCAAAATTAAAGCGTGATTTTACGCTCGAGGAATTAAAACCATACGATGGAACGGGTCCTGATGGTCGTGTCCTTGTTGCCGTCAATGGAAATGTCTACGATGTTACAAGAGGATCAAGATTTTACGGCCCTGGTAATGTATATTCTGATCGAGACCAACCTTACATTTCGCATCGTCATCTTCTCTCTTTTTTTTTCCTACACACCCATATTATTTATTTACGTCGCATTTTTAATTGATCGCCTCATTTTTTTTCTATTACATCACTTAATTATGGTTTTATATTTAAAAACGAGAATCTTTATATTCAAAAAATAGTTTTGAAAAAATAGTTTTAAAAAAATAGTTTTTAAAAAAAACTTTCAAAATTCGGAAAATTTATTACAATTTTCCGTTTTGATTTAATTTATAGTTTATACAAATATGTAAATGATTTTAAAAATATATACTCAACTTCTCTTTGATAAATGGAGCAAAGATTATTCAGTTTGTACTATACTTAAGGAAAGATTAAATTTTGTTACAAATTTTCTTTTATAACAGCTTATTACGAAAGTTTTCACTCTGGAGAAACTTTATCAGTCTTTTTTTATGTAAAGTTGATAAAAAACTGCTGTTTAGCTGATAATAGGTGTAAATTCTATTGAATTAAAATTACCAGTTACATTTCGTAATTAAAATTCTAAAACGGATTTTTAATTTTCAGGCGGACCTTACGCGGCATTTGGAGGCAGAGACGCCAGTCGGGGTTTAGCCACGTTTTCCGTATCCGTGGGAAAAGATGAATATGATGATTTAAGTGATTTGAATACCACAGAAATGAATTCTGTCAGGGAATGGGAGGAACAATTCAAAGGTAAATGAATAATTTCCCACTAAAAAATGATTCTTAAAACTAATGAAGAAAATCAAATTTTGATTTGAATTCCTATTGAATGGATTTGTATAAAACGTCAGGTCAATGATCAAGGTCTTTACAAACTAGTACTGTCGAGTATTACTTTACATTTTTTTTTTAATTCTGCAATGAATTGCAAATTTAAATAAAATATTATCTAATTTCAAGAGAAGGAAAAAGTCATCAATCATCATATGAGAAAGTATTTTGAATAATATTCTATCAAAAATAGAATACTTGATCTTAAAATTAAAAAAGTAATTAAAAATTAAAATTTAGGAGAATAATAAAAAAAACTGTTTTTTTATTTAGAAAAATATGACTACGTGGGAAAATTATTGAAACCCGGCGAAGCGCCGACAAATTATTCCGATGAGGAGGAAGAAGGAAGTCAACAGGAACAGCAAGAAACAAAAAGCGATGAAACACCAAAGTCTAAAGATGATTGACCGCTCGAATTGGCGTTCAATGTGAAATACCATAAAGAAAACACCACGCACACATTGTTAAAATTTTTTTCAGAATTATTGCCTAAAGAATACATTTGGATGTTTTAATACTTTGTCGCGGGTCATTTGAGATAAAACAGTGAAACTGCATTTGTTGAAAGTCAAATATCTGTAAATATTTGAGAGACTGTTGTTGCAGTTTTATTTTTTAAAGAAGAGGAAGAAACAAAAAAAAAGATCAAGTGTCCATTTTATAATTAATAGTGAATCGTGTTTTTACAAGTGTACAAAAAATTTTCCATAAAAAATCAAATCGGGAACAAATTGACAAATATCCTTAAAAAAAAGTGATGATCTTTAAAAATATTCTTCTTACAAAATTATTTTTTAAAAATTATTATTTAAAAATTATTTTTAAAAATTATTTTTAAAAATTATTTTTAAAAGTCTACAAAATTATTTTACAAAATTGTTCTTTGTTATCATTCTTCAATTTATTGCTTTAATGAAAATTTTAATTTCGAAGAAAATATATAATATAAATTATAATTTTAACAGATTATATTTAATGTTAGAGAGAAGATTTAAAAAAAAAATTTCAAGTGATATTTGTTATTTAATTATATATATTACAGAATAGAAAAAAATTTTTTGTACTCCTGTATATATTTGGTACAGATTACAATTTTATTCTATTACTTAATCAAAGGCAATGATTTCGCTTTATGATCTCGCTAAATTACTAAAAAAAAAAGAAAAGAATCACATTCACCTCTTTACACGCAGTGCATTCATATCCATCATTAGTTCACGATAGTCAAGATGGAGCATTTTTATAATACGAGAAATTATCGCATTAATTTTTTTACTAATCGTAAGATTTAAGAATAATCCAAAAAAAAACAAAGCGATGAAACTGGAAAAAAAAAATATCAGTAGTATTGCTTAGAGCAATATTTTAATTTTTTTAAACTCTGTTACAATTTCTTTTTATATCATTGATAACTTTTTAGTTATTATTTTCATCCGGATATCTTTTTTCGTACATTCTATATTAATTTACAGAAAAACAAAAGAAAAATGGAAAAATTTACAGAAATAAAAATAATTTACAGGAACAATTTATAGAAGAATTGTTTTGATAATGACAAAATTAATTCTTATACACCTTGAGGAGACGAGTTTTTTATTTTTAACATTTACAAATAAAATATTTGTACAATACAAATATATATATAGATTTGTATCAAATGATGAAAAAAAGGATTTTGTCTAAATAACAATTTCTAAAAACTTTTCTATTAAATATATACAAAAAAAAAAGACTGACGATTCCAGCGGCTTAAATTTTATCTAGAAGCTAATGTAGAATTGCTTGTGTACTATATTTTTCCATAGAGAAGTGTCTGAAATTTTGTTTTAATTTTTTTTTAATTAAAAAATGGCTTTTTTAATGATAAATTTTTGCTGCTAGGAAAATTGTGAAAAAAAACTAAGCAATAACTAAACGAGCAAAAGATCTTTATCTTCAGTCAAAAGAAAAAACAAAAAAAATCAAAGAATTTATACTAATTTAGATTTTAAAGAAAAAAATTTTTTTTTAATTTAAAATTAAAGATTCATACCATTTGCATTTATAGAAAAAGTTTCACTTTCCATTGCGTACTTCCACTTTTTTTTGCAGTACTTCATCGAAGAATAATGCGTTTATAATTAAGTTACTTTACATATCACTAAGTAAACGATTTATTTTGTAAATTTCAACGTAAAATATGCAATGTAATTGATTTAATAATGATTTTACTATTACTGTACTTGATATTCGCAAAAGGGGGAAGTTGTGTTTTACTTATATATATAGAGAATATATATATTATATATAGTTGGGAAAAGTAGCGAGTTCTCTTGTTATAATATCATACCAAAAGGATATTTTAATTTTTGTTGATTAAACTGCTGTTTCCTTTCAGAAAAACATTTTGTATTGATGAATTTCTGATCCTATTTTTCTATATTTTGTAATTTTTTTGCTGTTAATTTGGAACAAGCATTAGATTTATTACAATGAAGTTTTAATTTTAATTTGATTTAATTTTAATTCAATCAGTAATGGAAAATAAATCAATTCAAAGTAATTCCTTTTCAGAAGTTAAGAGGTAAAAAAGAAATTGGCAAATTAAAAGAACGTTGGTAAATAATTTAAATTAAAAAGATCAATTAAAGAAATTAACTACGATAAAAGTTAAGATTTTTTAGTCTAGAGAAAAAGGTAGAGGCAAAAATAGAACATTTAGAGCACCTTGTGAAAAAGAATTTCTTTTTTTGTAGTATTTTTAAAAATTAGTTAAATTTTTGAAAAAAAACTTTTTTCGTTTTAATTTTATTTTAATCGTGGAGAGTTTGAATTAATAATAATGAGTTGAATGACACTCAACCCTTTTATTTTTGCGTGCCTCTGAAAGCACAGGATTTAATCCTGTGAAGAAATTAAGAGGTTTGCTTTATTCTCAACCACCAGAAGGTTTATTGTTTCACGACCTTACATAACTGTAAAATGGCCTTAATACGCCGGCGCACTGTCACACAGATATAAATTTCAAATGTATTTTACGTGAGAGATATTCACATATACAATATAAATTTAACACGATCAGTTAAATTATTATTTAACGTACATTTTCAATTAACATTGAATTCACAAGTTCCTTGTTATTGACATTGATAGAATTAAAATAAAATAATTTAGTATGAATTTATATAAATTTTTACTAATAAATGTTAAAGTCATAAATTAGTATTGATAAATAGTTGAAAAGAAGATATAGTGAATTTTATTATTTATTATAATTTAATAATTGATAATTGTAATTGATAATCATAATTAATATTTAATAATTATAATTAATAATTACAATAATCAATATTAATAATCGTTGAACTCCGGATAATTCATAATTTTTCTCTAAAAATGTTATGAATTTTAGAATTATTGACATTCAAATTTAATATGAATTATAGTTAATGTTATTTATTTTATAAGAAAAACAGAATTTTATTTATTTTATACTGTTTATGTAGAATTGAAAAGTTAATTTTTAGACACACTTTTGCTCCAATTAGTTCAAATTTCTACTAATTCAGATTTATTTATTTAAAGAAATAAATGAAAGAGAATTTAATTTAGATAAATGAATAGATTAAGAGAATAAATTTTTTAGAACTATTTTTGATAGAAAAATTTAAAAATTATATGATTTCCAACTGTTTTGCGTTAATAAACGATTTTTTTTTTAATAACAAAAGATAACATTCTTGTTGAAAAAAATGAGCATCAGTAAAACTTTTAAAGAATTCAATTATTGAATTCTCTCAAGAAATTTAATTAAAATTGTACAGAAAATAATTTTTGTAACTTTAATAAATTTCAATAGGAAGTAATTAAATTTTCGTTTAAAATTTTATTACAATTTTGGAAAAATAATTCAATTCTTGTCAAAAATTTGATTAATATTTTCGTCGAAAAATTTCTTAAAATTTTGTTGAAAATAATTGAATTTCAGCGACGAATTTTATTATTTTTATAAAGGTAAATGAATTCTAACGAATAATTTTATGAAGATTATTGAAAATAATAATTGATTTGCTCAAAAGAATTTAATTTATTAAAATCGTACTAAAAAGTAATTAAATTTCTGTCAAGAGTTTTAGTAAAATTTTTCAAAAATAATTAAATTACTTCGAGAAATTTTCTTAAAATTGTAATGAAAAGAATTGAATTTTTACGAGAAATCTTAATGGAATTTTTGTTAAAAATAATTGAATTCTTGGAAAGAATTTTATTAAAATTTAATTTAATTTAATTCTTTTGAATAATTTTAGTAAAATTTTTTTAAAATAATTGCAATTCTTTCGAGAAATGTTCGTAAAATTTGATTGAAAATAATTGAATTCCTGCGAAGAATTTTATTAATTTTATGAAGATAATTGAATCGTTTCGAGAAATTTTATTAAAATTCTTGAAAACAATTCAATATTATTGCCAAGAATTTTATTGACATTTTTTAAAATAATTTTGTTTATGAGAAGAAAATTATATTAAGATTCTTGAGAATTTTTGAATAATTTCACGAAATTTAATTATAATAATTGCAATACAAATTTTTAAAAATTTCAATTCTTTCGATAAATTTTATTAAAATGTTATTGAAAATTTCTCGAAAGAATATTATTTTTATGTAGATAATTGAATTATTGCCAATGATTTTTTTGAAGATTTTTAATAATTGAATTTTTGTAAAGGAATTGAATTATTGTAAATAATTTTATTAAAATTTTGCAAATAATTGAATTACTTCCAGGAATTTTATTAAAATTGTATTAAAAATAATTTGAATTCGTTTAAAAAATAAAAACTTTTTAAAATAATTGAATTCTCTTTATAATCTAATGAATGTATTTTTTATAATTTTGAATCTAAAATTATATACAAAATTGAAGTTATTTTTTAAGAATGAAAAGTTTTCTAATGAATGAATTAATTAATTATAATTATAATTATAATTTAAGAGAAAAATTTCGTTTATTATTATAAACAAAATTTTTCTCTTCTATATACAACTAAAAAAATTAAAGGTAAATTGAAAATTGAAAGAATTACCTTTTTTTTGCTAATTGTATCGCTCGTTGAATTTTTAACAAATAGGGATGTTTTCTAAAGACGAGACCTTGAGGTAAATTTTCATTTCTTCCGGTTATCCTGCATGGACCTTGGCTCTCGTTTGGTGTATTTGCGAGAGAAAGTACAGACACTGACCTAGTGCTTGAAGTAAGTGTTCAACACTTATTTCCTTTGACAATCGTGACAACGAATCAATTAGGCTTTAAATTCGAGATTTTATTTTTATCTCCTTTCCATTGTAATCGACAATCCAGTATTCTCAAAATTTTCGAATCCAAAAATCCCAATTTCCTGTAAACAATTTTTACTGTTTTAATTAAATTTAAATTAATTTTTTTACTAAAACGAACGAATTGTACCAATAAATGTAAATAAATTTTATATTTACTGTAAATGTGTTTATATATTTATTTTTAAAGTTTAAAAATTATTTTTAAAAAATTATAAATAGAATAAAAAAAAAAATTTTTTTAAAATAATTTTCCAAAATTAATTAATTAGAAAAAATTAAAAATCTGTAAAAAAATACCAGTGAGGAAATGAAATATATTTGGAAAATGAGTATCGCCCTTTAAATCGCGGCAGGTGTCCGCGCTCTTACCTCCCCCTTCTCTTGATTCTATCAACACGTATCACGATTCCTTCTGACTTTCTCATACAAAGAGCCGCTGTCACCGAGGACGATGGCTGCTGCCACGGCGCAATTCAATCCTCCCAAGATTTTCTTTGCTTTATTCGCGCCCACCTCTCATTATGTATACATTTACAAAGAGCAATACACTCTTGGGACAAGCATATATGTATATATCTAGGGTTCATAGCCAGCAAGTGTCGCGTGCCGTTCTCGCACCTCCACCACCAGATTTTATCCAGAGACTTGAAACACCACTCCTTTTTTGCGATTGTCCAATTTTTTTCCATTGCCTCTCAATTTATTTGTTGAATCATCGTTTATGAATCGTCAAATCATTTTTCGCGTTCTAAAAAAAAATTTTCAATGTAAATAAAATTAAAACAACAAAAGAAATTAAATCTAAACATTTAGAGACGATATATTATATAATTATTAGGGAAGTCAGAGAAAAGTCAGGGTTTTTTATTAAAAGTACTAAAAAAAATTAAATTTTTAGAATTCATGAGAAAATTCTGAATTTTAGTGTCTTTGCCTCATAAATTAGGAAATTACCACGAATTCTAATAAAAAACCTTTAATTTTCTCTATTTCTGACAGTAGTTTCTCTTTAAATAACTTAATTCTTGAAGAATTAACAAAAAATTATTACTTGGAAATTATTTAATGAATAATGATAATTTTTTAATGATTAATTTTTTAATGATTTTTTTCTCTTTTCTTTAATAATAAATTAATGAATAATTTTACTTAAATATTTCAAAATTTATTGCTATTTTAAATAAAAGTTGCGTTTACAATTTTCATAAATAGATTTAATTTCAAAAGGTTAAATTTCAATTTTGAATTTTATTAATTAGAATTTAATTTAATTAATTAATTAGAAATTTTAAAGAACTTAGATTTTTGAAAAATTTTAATAATTTAAATTCTTCTGGAATTAGTTAAATTTTTTTTATATATATTTAATGAATTATTTAAAATAATGGATTTATAGAAAAATTTTAGTTAAAAACATTAAAAAAAGAAATTGAATTTTGAAGAAGTTAGAAATGATTGCAGAAATTCAATTATGTTCAACAATTTAAAAAAAATGTTCGTCAAAATTTTAATTATCTTCATAAATAATAAAACTTTTCTCCGAAATTCAATTATTTTCAAAAAATTTAATAAAATTCTTGGCAAAATTTCAATTATTTTCAAAAATTTTCCTCAATTCAATAATTTAAAAAAAATTTCCAATGAATTCAATTATTTAAGAAAACATTTTGGAAAATTTTAATTTAAATTGTTTAGAAATAAGTTAAATTTTTCAATTTATATTTAATTATTAAAATAATTGATTTAGAGAAGAATTTTAGTTCTAAAAAATGAAGTTTTGGAGAAATTAAAAATAATAGCAATTTTTAGAAATAATTTAATTTTGAAAATTCAAATCTTGGCAAAATTTAAATTCTTCATACTTTTAATTAATAATTCCTTGGAACTAATTTAAAAAATATTAAATTCTAATTCTTTTCAAATTAGTTGAATCTTTTAATTCATATTTGATGTTATTTCAAAAATTTTAACTCAATTTTTCGAAAGAACTCAATTATCTTGATAAAAATCAAATATCTTCCCAAAATTAAATTATTTTCAGAAATCTTAATAAAATTCTTAGCAAAATTCAATTATATTTATTGTACAACAATATTCATTACAAAAATTCAATTATTTTCAAAAGTAATAAAATTCTCCGCAAAAATTCGAATTATTTTCAAATAGTTTTTAAAATTCAATTATTTTCAAAACTTTTAATAAAATTCTTTCCAAAATTTAAATTATTTTTAAAAATTTTTCTCAATTCAATAATATTTAAAATCTACTATTTTATAAAAATTATCCATAAGAATTCAATTTAAAAAAAAATTTTTGAAACTTCTACGCAAACATTTAATTATTTTCATAAATAATAAAAATTTCTCAAGAATTCAATTATTTACAATTTTTTAAATAAATTTCTACGCAATAATTCAATTATTTTCATAAAAGAAAAAAATTGTTTACAGAGAATCAATTATTGTCATAAATAAAATAAATAAATCATAAATATAATAAAATTCTTCCTGTGAATTTAATTATTTCCATAAATAATAAAACTCATCGTAGAAGTTCAATTATTTTTAATACAATTTTATTCCAATTCCTCGAAAAATATTATTCTTAAAAATTTTAATAAAACTTATCCAAAAAATTCAATTTTTTCAAAATTTTGTTGATACAATTTTTTATGATAATTTAATTTTAAAAAAATTCAATTATTCAAAAAATTATTTATTTTTGTATTTAAATAATTGAATTCTCCTTGAATTTTCTAACAAAAATCGTTTTAATATATTTCAGTTAAAATTTTAGATACCTAATAATTGAATATTTTTTTAATATTCATTTTTAGAAATAATTGAATTTTTAAAATGTTTCAAATTAAAATCTTTGAAAATCTAAATTTTTCATAATTTTAACTAACAATTATGTAGAATTAATTTTTTTTGAATAAGTTTAATTGGATTTTTTTGGAATTTTTTATTTACTAATATATATTTAATTGAAGAATTTTCAAATAATCCAATTTTCACGTAAAATTGAATTGTACAAATGAATTTGAAAATTCGCAAAGAACATTTTCAAAAATTATTAAAAATAATTGATTTAATCGAGTATTTTAGTTAAAAATTCTAGAAAATAATAATTGAATTAAAATGATGAAAATAATTTTGAAAAAATTACAGTAAAAATATTTCTATTATATAAAATAATGATCTCATCACTCGGTTATCTTTAATTATTATAAAACACGAAAAAATCGATGACTCCGAGTCTTCGACTCGGAGTCATGTTTTTATAATAAAAAATATTCTTTTAAGGGCATTTGAACCTTGATGACGTCACACATGCTTTGCACAATCTGTAACGTCATCAAGGTTCAAATGCCCTTAAGTTGTTAAATTTCAAAATGGTTTGGGTTTGAATATTTTGAAAATATATTGAATTTTTAGGAAATATTTTCACGCATCTACATTGTCAGATTTATTGCAAACTTGAACTTTTGAATTACCTTTCCTCAATTATTCACTTTAATATTACGATTAAAATGACCATCAGTATAATTATCTTTTTCAACCGTGAATTTTTAGAAGTACATACGAAAAAAAAATATTTCTCTCCTGAAATATTTTCCTCTGTATTCTTGAAATAAAAGAAAAAAATGCATTAATTTGTTGTTTAATTATTTATATAGATAAGTAATTTAATTATTTAAATAACTAATTTAATTATTGAACTAAGTAATTTAATTATTTAAATAATTAATTTAATTATTGAAATAACTAATTTAATTATTTAAATAGATATAAGAAATTTTAATTTTGTAAAAAATAAAATAAAAGTGTTCCCCCTGTGACACTTGTAAATAGTTGTAACTTAAAACTTAACTTTCTTTTAAACATCTAGTCAAGTTTAACCGAGATTAGTAATCGGTAGGGGGTTCTTTGTTTTACAACTCACCTTGCGCTGAAATGTGGTTTTACTATACGTACACAAACATATTCCCCATCATATCACATTCTTATTGTTCATATCGGTTTTACTCTCGAAAGACTTATTATACATAAACTCTCTTTGTCTCATCACACCTTGCCTCTTGTGATAATAAAAAAATACACTCTTCTTTATTTTTCACTTATTCCATTTTTTATATTTTAAATA
The DNA here is from genome assembly GCF_015476425.1 of Leptopilina heterotoma. NCBI lineage: Eukaryota > Metazoa > Arthropoda > Insecta > Hymenoptera > Figitidae > Leptopilina > Leptopilina heterotoma. The sequence continues at coordinate 865,531 of NW_025111206.1, forward strand.
ATAACCATTTTTGCATTTTTTTCTGTTGTTAATTTTCCTAGTTGTTTATTTATTTATTTTCTGTTGTTATTGTCATATGAAGTTGTTTCTTTACGAAATCACGAGATTTATTTCTTTTTTTCATCCTTTTCTCTCAAAAGTTAATTGAATCTTTGTCATCACATATACCTGTGAAAAAAAAGAATACAATAAACGTTTGAACAGAGTAAAAATTCTTTTATTGTCAATTCAGTTACATTGTTGACTTTATTACACAATGTCTGTATTTCAAATTCTTTTGTTTTTCTATGTATCTTTGTTATAATTTTTTGAAAAGAGGAATTTATTTATTTTGTATAGTGATTTCTCTATAATAAAACGAACGTTTATACTTAAAAAAGGACACTGGGAGAAATCGCTTTTGTTATGTTAATTCAAAAAATCCTTCATAATTTGCAAATGCAGTTTAACTGTTTAAAATATACTTAACCTATATTTTTAACAAATTTTTATTTCTTAAACTTACCATTTAAATTTGAAAAAATTATTTTTTTTTAATAATTTGACAAACGAATAAAATGAAATGAGGTTAGAATTAAGAGATTGTTTACCCATTCTTGCAAATTCAATTAAATACGTAAAATACTTAGTTTTAATCAATTAATGATTCGTTTATCACTTCACAAACAAAAGATTATCTCAACAAGAGGTAGAAATTAATTATAAAAAGGGTATTGTTGACATTATGATGTCCTCCTTACAGTGACACGAGGCATTTTTCACTCATCGAAATTTCTTGATTGAAATTGAATATTTTCCATTTTTTTTCTCACACTAATTGTTTCGTATTTAACTTCCCGTATAGTATTTTCAAATTTAGAAATTATTTTACTATAACGAACCATGACAACGTGAATGTTTTCAATGCAAAAGTTATGACATTTCGCGGCGGAATCGCAACACACATTTCGAATGTGCAAGCAGAAGCGTATAAATTTATAATAAAAGTGTGGGCAATAATTTTAATGTTATTTTTCTCTGAATTAGATTTAATCGAGAAATGTATAGTTGATAAATTTGAGATTAATTTTTAAATTAATAATGGAGAGGAATTTGGGAAAAAAGAGTAAATTATTTAAAAGTATTTAAAAAAAGAAAAATTGTAAAATTGGGGGCACAATTTGTAACTACGCCCCTGATAGGTCATCGGCGTGAATTTAACCACGGCGTTTGCAGCTTCGCAACACAGCAGCCAATGGGCGGTCGAGTTTTGATCACGTGAACCCATCAGCCAATGGGGAGTGTGATCTAGGCACCCGGCAGCCTTTAGGAACCAGTCCGACATTTTCTGACAAGCGTAGAAAAACTTCTCATCAACAGCAGTCGCCATTTTACTTGAACTGATACTCGTGCGGTGCGGAACTCTTGTGTTCGCTTCCCTCGCGAATCTTTATCGCCCGCGGTGGCCGGCTTGGACCCGATTAATTCGATCGAGTTCATCAAGTCGCGTACAGTTTCTGTCGAATGTACGGAGAAAGCTGCCCAATCTCGCGGTGATTTCGCGCGCCCGTCGTGCAGTGCCAAGGCGAGAGAAGAAGACAGAGGAAGGAAGATGGTGATGGTGCCAGCGGGCCTCGAGAGCGATATCGTCGCTGCGAGGTAGCGCCGTGTGCGCAGCCAGTCCGCCACTACTTGAGTTTTGACGACTAATGTCCAACCAAGTGTCGACACAAGTTTTTTGAGTTTTATCCCATAGTTTTTCAAATAAGTTTTGAATTGTGCGTGTTTTAAAATACTGTGCGCAATTGTGCCCCAGGGGTTATACCCCGACGATGCCCAATGGTTGACCGCCTTGTAAAGCGTGTTCGGGGACGCTCCATGCGCCGCGGCTCTCATTGCTGTTATTATTACGCCCGCGACCATGCGAGAAAAGCAGTGAATTTTGATCATCTTGTTGAGGTAGACGTCGAGGTAGTGTTGTTTTAGTGGAGTTACCCCAGTGTATACGTGCGTGCGTGCCTGCGTGTGCGTGCGTGCGTGTTCTGCCGATCTGTTAGTACGGAGAGTAAACAGCCCTGAGAAAAGCTAACCCGCGGAGACATGGCCGACCACCTAGTGGACGGCCCGCCGAACAAGCGGACCAAGCTCGCGGATCCTTTTCAAGGGCCCTCAGATTCTTCAGGTGAGCATGTCCTTTTTATTTGCCACGCGTCTTCTGTAAGTTGAGAGAGATGCGCGACTAACCTACAGAACGAGCACACGTCTAATAACGTAGCGTGCACGTCCATTTCCCGCCCCGATAAAACCCGGCAGCAAAAGGCGCAAGTCTATTTATTTGATGCCAAAAAACCTTTGAGCAAAATTGTCCACCTTCTCCTGGTCCTCAATCTCCATTAACTCATCAAAGAAACACTCCGGAGCCTTCTCTCTTTTTCGAGATCAACTCCGCTACCAAAGTTTTGAAACGTCAAACAGCCTCTTACCGACATACTTCTGTCAAAGTTCATGTCTCTCACATTTCTCCCTCAAAATATTTACTCCGAACTATTTCAATCATTTTTTTCAAAAAAATTTCCCTGATATTAATACCTGTGACGATTGTTGTGACAGTAAATGTGATTTTTTACTCTTTGACACTTGAGATACCAAATATCTCGATATCTCTTTCAAAGCAATAAGTTCCAAGAAGACATTTTATTTTCATGTTATGGCTCGTGCAACGTTTGAGAATAACTCGAAACTCGAGGAAAAATTTTTTTCTTTTCTCATTCGTTTCAAAAAATAATCTAATAATCTCCAAGTTGAAATAATTTTTGGAAATAATGAATTTTGTTCAAAGGTACCCTTATCAGTGCCATATGCACTTTTTTTTTTCTTTGACACATTTGTTTTTTTTTCATGTGTCAGTTCTGCATCGTTTGCATGAACAAATTTTTTGACATACACCTCTCAATTTTAGAGTAGTTTTTTTCTCTATACTTTCTTTCTATATATTTTTATTTTAGATTTGTTGTAGTGCATGTTGTGTGCATGAGCATTTTTAAGCAATATTGAATAAAGAACAAAAAAAGAAGACAATATAAATTTTTTTACTCGCATGTGCTACGCACTAACCACTCTCTCTGTATTCTATTTTAAATATATATTTTCTTCAAAAACTGCTCTTTTTACTAATCGTTTGGACAGTCAAGTAAATTTTTTGTTTACTTTGAGAGAATTCTTGTATACACAAAATCGGGTTAAAGACAAAAAAAAATATACTTATTATGTAAAAACAAGAGGTTCACACACTTTTGAATGAAAAATGTAGCTGAGTTGCAGAAACGATCTGACAAAGTAATTTCTATATTGAATTCAATTATGAAAATTTATGATTATTTTTCAATATTTACAATTATGTTTTTATGTATATTATAAATTAGAGATTAAAGAAAAAAACGTGTATTTCCACGTGGTTTGACAGTTCCTGTCAAAACAAGAGAAGAAAAGCACGTGTGTTTATAGCAGAAGACGGTAATGTTTTTTAAAAGAACTGTTTCTGTGACTTGGATGCGTTGAAAAAAATTGAGAAAAACAACAAATTAAAAAAAAATTCTTGCACGGTTCTTAAATCATAAACTGTGATATATGTAGTGGGTATGGCGCCTCTAATGATGCACCATGCTTATACAAACTACGGGGGAGGTGGCAGTGGTAACATACAACAAATGCAGGGCCTGCCACAACAACTACATCTGCAACAGCAACAGCTGCAGCAACATTGGAACAACCATACTACGCAGAAAAGAAGTAAATATTACAAAAAAGCAAAAAAAAAAAAAAATGCTGCAACAAATTTCAAGCACTGTCAAATTGTCCATTCATAAAAAAATCATTTCACCATTTTATCATTGATCCTAAAATCATTAATTTGCTAAAAGAAAAAGAAAACTAAACCAAATTTTTTTAATCACATCTATTAATTTTTAGTACATTCTTTGATTTTCATTCAAAATTTTCCCATTTGTTTGACTCTCGTGTCAATGTTTTTTATTAGTGACCAAATCAAATTGCTCTTGAAGCTACAATTTAAAAATTTTCATTTACTTTCGTACTTTTTTTCCACAAAACTATTTTTGAAAATGAATTCAAAAATTTGAAAATAATAATTAAACTAGAAAATATGAAAATAAATATAAATTAAAAAATTTGAAAATAAAAATAATTTTGAAAACTTAAAAATAAAAATAAATAAAAATTAACAATTTTGAAAATAAATATAAATTAACAAATTTGAAAATAAAAATAATTAATGAAATTAAAATATTTTAAAATATAATTTATGTAAAAAATTAATAATTGTATTACCACTTTTTTGATTTTTTTGTAATTTATGATATTTTTGTAAATTTTTTATTTCTTTTTTTTACTGTCAACAAAAAAATCAAAATCATTGAAATTGTAATTAACTATTAAACAAAATTTTTTTAGAGACGATTGACCAATAAACAGTGTTTTGAAGATGCATTGCAGAAATTGAAAAAAATGTGAAATTTTTGTCAAAAAAAAAAAAAGAAACAAGTCTTGAGACATGCGACAGACATACATAGAGTTGTGTATTTTTGTGATGAGCAAATTAAAATCATCTTTCAAAAAGGAAATTTTCCAAAAAATAATTCACAATATTGTCATATATATCTTCTTATGTGCGTACAATGGCGTTTAATAAAAAAATTAATAAGCAATTTTATAAATATATAATATTGTTTTCAACAGGTGAAGGTTCATATTTAAAACAAACCCTTAAGTATAGTCTATAAAAAACATGAATTAGAGGAAAACTAAATATTTCTTTTGTAAATATTTTATTTTTGTTCAGTACATATTTTTACATTTTACATAAATACATTTTTTACATCTATATTTATTATTTTTTTTATACGTGTACACTTATTAGCATATTTCATGTATATATTTTTTTCTATGAACATTTGTTACTGAAAATTATTTGAATTAAATTTTTTTCAGTGTTACGCTTATTTTTATAATGCTTCGGTAGTTATTTTAATAAGAAATTGTCTTTGAATTATTTTTAAATTAATTTGAGAATTATTTTTTTATTAGCTCCTTTTTTAAATTAAATTTAAGAATTATTTTATTTTTTCTCAGCTCAGTTTTAAATTAATTTGAGAATTATATTTTTTATTTGCTCCTTTTTAAAAAAATTTCAGAATTATTTTTTTTTTTTATTTTTTCTCAGCTCATTTTTAAATTAATTTAAGAATTATTTTTCTGTTAGTTCATTTTTAAATTAATTTTGAGAACGTTGAGAATTATTTTTTTTATCAGCTCATTTTTAAATTAATTTAAGAATTATTTTTCTATTAGGTCATTTTTAAATTAATTTTGAGAACCTTCAGAATTATTTTTTTATCAGCTATTTTTCCTTTTAATTGAACAATTATTTTAGTGAAAAATTTTTTCTTACCTCGTTTTTGAAATTAATTTAAGAATTATTTTTTTCTTCGCTCATTTTTTGAATTAATTTAAGAATTATTTTTTTCTCAATTCATTTTTTGTAAAAATAGAAAAGGGTTGTTGTAAATATGTAAAAATTCTCTATTTTACATATACTAAATATTATACACCACTGGATACTTTTAATTTTTCTATTTTCTTCTTTTAAATTTATAGGTACGTATTTATAGGATATTTATTCAAAAAAATGGATTTTCACATTTTTTTTTTCAGTTACAAATTTCCACACTTTCCACTGTTTTGTGTGGTTTTCAATTTTTTTACACGATTTTATATTATGTCCTGATATAGAGAGAGTATGTACGAAAAAAAAATTCTTTTTTTCTTTCTCTGGAAAAAAATGTCAATTTATATCAACAATATTTTTTAGTAGAGTATATGAGGAGACAGGGAGAAACAAAAAAAAATGAAAATACTCTCATTTATAACTGGCTTGAAATAGAAGTGCATTTGTGTGTTTAAACACTTTCGTTAAAAAAAAATTTTTAATTTTTATATTTTTGTATTTCTTTTTTTGTACTGTCTGGGACAGAGTTCTGTGTATGTTTTATTCTGTTCCATTAATTTTATAAACAGACTTTGCAAACGACTGATTTTCAACTTTTTTTTTTGTCAACTGTACATTAGAAAACAAATGTTAATTTTAGAAAATAAATAATATGAAAGACAACAAGTTTTTAGACTTATAATAACTAGGTTAGAAATTGATTATTTTTTTGTAATTTTTATTATAAATAAAAATTTTGTTTTATTGTTAAGTTCTATTCAAATATTGTGAAGGGAATAATATTATAATAAATTGTTTTTTTTAAATTGTAACACAAATTTTTAATAAATAAAAATTTTGGTGGCAAATTCGTTATAAATATTGCAGTGAGTTGTATAAAAATAAATAAAAGGTATAATGTTTCGTAAAAAAGAAATTACTACTTTTATTAAAAATCTCTTTGCATGATTCTATACGGTTTGCCATCAGTAGCTTTGCTGCTTTTTGTAGTTAAGCACGATTTTAGAACAGGTCATGTTTTTTATTCTAGTGTAGAATGATTCTCCTTTAAATTTTGCTCATGTGGTGTATGTCTCATGTCTTAGTTTTTAATACATTAAATATTTTTTTCATGTTTCTATTTTATTTATATTTTTACTTGTAGTTTTTTCTTTTTTGTCTTCAAATTTTCAAAATATTTTTTCGTTAATGTTTTGGTCAGTCGTGAATGCGGTTTTTTTTTTTTTTGAATTTCGAAATAGAAAAATATTCCTCGGTGAATTGTTATCCCAATTCCTTTTGGTTGTTTCTTTTTATAAAAAATCTAAAGAGGAAAATTATATATAAAAAAAAAAATTTTATAAAGTAGAAATTCATTTATAATAGAGAATAATAATAATTTTATAATTCTCAATACAAGAATAGTTGAAGAAAATTAATTTGAATCTATAAGAAATTTTGGTGAAGGTACTAACCTCATACTTATATAAAAAAAATAACAAATGCTGTGTCGGACTCTTTGGTACATCATGCACTGTCACAAAATATTCTCAGCAAATACTTCATTGGATGTATTTCTTGCTTTATTTGCAGTTTTATTTAAATATGAGACTGTAAACAATTTGGAAATAATGACAGATTTGTAGATTTTTTCTTCTACTTTTTTTTGATGAATTCATTTTAAAACAGATTTTTTTGTACACATTTGACTTGTCATAATTTTCATTCTTTTTTTTGTATTGCTCGATGAAACTTCTTTGTAATATCTTTTGATTTTTTTGTAATGGTAGTTTTTGATTAAAATGAAATTTAACAGAAATTGCGACATGCGACTCGACTTCATTATCTCGATAAATTGAAAAAGAGAAAATTGTGATAATTAACAAAGCAGTTTGTTTCAGTTTGCATTGAAGACCAGTGATATTGATGATTTTTTGTATTCCCAGATTATATGACAAACACTGATATGTTTGATCTCGAAAATGAACTTCCTGAAGATCTTCTATCGTCTGGTTCCTGGGGTTCTACAACTGAAAGTGCGAAACCTCCTGCCACTGGTCCCGGTCCAGGACAGCAGAATGGAGCACTTGACAATGAACTTCGACAGCATGTACAACAACAACAATTGTCTCATCATCTCATTCAGCAACAGGTAAATTCGATATTTGCTGGGAAAAAAATTGCTCTTAAATTTTAGTAAATATGTAACTAATTAATTTTTTTGAAACAGGGAAATAAAAATATGGTAGCAAATTCGTTGGTTATGGCTGCTGGAAGTTTGGGCAGTAAAAGTCCAAATATGCAGTCACCTCCTAATGTTTCGGTATCGAAAGGGGTAGTTGACCCACAAATGGTGGTAAGTCTTGGTAATTTACCAAGCAGCATAGCAAGTTCACTAGCGAATAACCAAATATCTATCGCCAATTCAATGGGAGGACTTCAATCATCAATGAGTATGTCTGGAAATAATCCCACAATGTCAATGCCAGGTGCAATGAACTCTGGTTTAGTCATGACGAGCAGCGCTACAGGGAACAATAATATGGGTGGCATGGCAGGCGGAGGTTTAATTGTTGCAAACAGTTTGAATAAACAACCTCTAAATACGGTAAATTTGACATTTCTAAAGAAATCTAAAGGAACATTTTTTTTTTCGAAAGAACAAATATTGATAATTATCTATTTTCAGGTATCTATGATGAGTTCCAATGCCCAAGGAATTCATCATCCTGGTGGACCTCATGGAGTCGCTCAAATGCAGAATGGACCTGCATTGATGAATCCAAGAGCTGTGGTGATGCAACAACAGCAACACATGGTTGGAGCTGCTAGAGGTCAAAGTCCCCATCAACAAGTGCATCAAGTTAATATTGTGGGCCAAGGTCCACGAATGCAAACGCCGCCCAATATGGCAAATATGGGACAAATGGGTGCTTCGAGTCCCTATGGATACAATTCGCCTGGCAATGGACCTGGTCCCAACGTCAATGTGGGTACTAATAATCCGGTGGGTGTTGTTGCTCCCCAGCAACGTGGTGTAGGAACTAATATGGCTGGTATGCAGGTGAATAGATTCGGTGGACCAGGAGGACCTATTGGATCAACGAATGTTGTCGGTGGTCAAGAAGGTGGAATGGCTCAACAAGCTCAACCACCAGCGCCAAGTCCGGCACAGCCGCAATCGGGGGCACCGAGTGGCGGACAACCGGGCCCTCAACAAGCAACACAAGGCCAAATGCCAACCGGACAACAACAAGGTGCTACACAATCAACCGCCGATCCCGAAAAACGAAAACTCATTCAACAGCAACTTGTTTTACTTTTACACGCCCACAAGTGTCAACGACGTGAGAGTCAATCGAATGGCGAAGCATGGCAATGTTCTCTACCTCACTGCAAAATGATGAAAAATGTGCTAAATCACATGACAAATTGTCATGCTGGCAAAAGTTGTGCGGTACCGCATTGCAGTTCTTCGAGGCAAATCATCAATCATTGGCGATTTTGCACGAAAGCCGATTGTCCCGTGTGTTTACCACTAAAACAAGCGGACAAAAATAGACATCAAAATTCTGTTGCAGTCACTGTACCTCAACCAACAACACAGCCCAATCCAAGTCCATCGGACATGAGGAGAGCGTACGATGCACTTGGTATTCAATGTCCAACAACCACTCCCAATTTACTACCCGGTCAGACAGTTAACAGAGGCGTCAGACTGACTGGTCCCCCACTGCAAGCGCCTGGCACCATGGCCGATGTTCGAATGGCACAACTTCAAACACAAACCGTACCGGGACAATCTGTCATTGGCGCCAATCAACAACAAGTTGTTGCTCCAAACGTTTCTCTACCCCTGAGCAAGGATCCAACTGCAGTCGCAGCAGCTGGCAATCAATCGACTCCAACCACTGGTCCAACAGCAGCCGCAGCAGCCGCCGCTGCCAACATTCAACAAACAGTCAATATGCAACAGCTCTTCGGTTTAAATGACTCCGGTCAGCCGGGAATTCTAGCCGACAATCGACTAAGCAACGTACAACTCCCTCCGGGTCTTCAAGCGGGACAAGTCACAGCGACGCCTGTTCAAGGGACGAAGGAATGGCATCAGTCAGTGACGCCAGATCTCAGGAATCATCTTGTTCACAAGTTGGTCCAAGCAATATTTCCGACTCCCGATCCACAAGCGATGCTCGACAAACGAATGCACAATTTGGTCGCGTACGCAAGAAAAGTCGAGGGCGACATGTATGAAATGGCCAATTCAAGATCCGAATACTACCACCTGCTAGCGGAGAAAATCTACAAAATACAGAAAGAACTCGAGGAGAAGCGTCAAAAGCGCAAGGAACAACAGTTACAGCAACAACAGCAGCAGCAACAACAACAGCAACAGCCCGGAGGCAGTGGCGCCGGTCTCAGACCCTGCGCTCCACCCGGAGTCGCCGCAAACGTCCAGGCCCGACCCGTTGGAACCGTTCCACCAAACCTCAGGAGTCACTCCCCAAGCATGGGACAACTGGGAATCGCCAACATCGGCATGCAACACAATCGTATGCAATTCCCTCAACAGCAGCAACAACAACAGCAGCAGCAAGCTGTGCAGCAAATACAACATCAACAACAACAGCAGCAGCAACAGCAACAGACCCAACAACAACAAATGCTTGTCGGCCCATCCGGACCCAGTCCAAACGGACAATCCGCTTCCAATCCGAACATGGTATCAAACCCCGGTCTCAGTCCCTTCGGACAACCTCAAATGTCCCAAGCGAACTTGACCACAACCACCTCGTCAGTGACCACTAGTCAATTCCCAACGACTAATGGAACAGCCGGTCTGCCCAACAGTTCGCCTGTTCAAAACCAACATCAATTCTCCGACATCATGAAGGTCCGATTAGCCCAAGCACAAGCTCAAGCGCAGCAGCAGCAGCAACAACAACAACAGCAACAACAACAGCAGCAGCAGCAACAGCAAAGTCAACAACAGACCCAGCAGCAGCAGCAACAACAACAACCGCCACAACCAACCAGCACCGCCAATCAAACCGTCAACTCAACCTCAATGCCACAAGCACCCTCACCCTTCAGTGGCATGCAACAAAGCACCCAGAGTCAACAATTCCAAAACAGTCTCTCAATGTCGGCCTCAACACCCGGCGACAGTGGCATCGCCGCCTCCACCCCTCAAACCCTAGCACCATCCGCCTCAAGCGGTCCCAGTCCCGGACCCGCTCCCCTCACAAACGGCCCACAATCAACAACTTCCACTCCCAACACACCATCCGTTCCATCACTAATGACACCCAATCAAACCACCTCATCAGCCAACCAAACACCCCCACATCCAGCCACAACACCATCACCCGCCGGTCTCGCAAGCCTCGGCAAAGGAATGACATCCCAGGAGAGAGCCGCACTCAACGCCCCACGAAGTTCATCAATGTCTTCGCAAATGGCCGCCATAACCGCAGCCCTTGATCGTGATAATTCTCCTAGTCCCCCATCGAATAATAACAAGGGCAAGCTCGATTCAATAAAGGAAGAGAACATCAAAATGGAAATAAAACAAGAAGACAGCAATGAAAATCATCGTAGCGATGGCGGCAAGGGAAGTAATAGTGATATGGCAATTAAAACTGAGATAAAAACCGAGCCAATGGACGAGGCATCGGATGAAATGGCTGTCAAGGATGAAGCGAGTGGGACAATTAAAGATGAACCAGTGACGCCAATGTCGAGTCAAGACACAGCAACATCGGATATTAAGCCTATTGTTCCTGAACCAATACAATCGACTGGCACGTCGAGCGATAAAAAGCGATTGTGTTTATTTAAACCTGACGAATTGCGTCAAGCATTGATGCCAACTTTGGAGAAATTGTATCGACAAGATCCGGAGTCATTGCCATTTAGACAACCCGTCGATCCTGAGGCATTAAAAATTCCGGATTACTTTGATATTGTGAAGAAACCAATGGACTTGTCAACGATTAAACGAAAATTGGACACTGGACAGTATAGCGATCCTTGGGAGTATGTCGATGATGTTTGGATGATGTTTGACAATGCTTGGCTGTATAATCGGAAACCGTCACGAGTCTATAAATATTGCACCAAGGTGAGATTATTATTTTATTATTTATTTATTTATTTAAAGGCATACAGGTTCCTGGGGCGTATGACTCGATCCGTAGAAAGGTACCTTCGAAGGGAATTATTTTTAAGTTCCTTGTGTTATTTTTAGCTTTAAAATAAATTCCCATGAAGTGATACACTAAAAAATCAGATGTTTAGGATATTTTTATAATCAAATTAATATAAAATCTAACAGTTAAAGGATTTAAATTTTTATATGGTAGTGAATTTTAAAGCATTTTTTCCTCTTTTTATTTCAGTAAATAATTAAAATTTCGAAAAACTTTCTTCAAGTTAATTTCTTTAACTTCAAATTTGAATTTCTTTAAGTTAATTCAAGTATCACATATAACTCAGAAAAAATTTTAGTTGAAAACAGTTACAATTTTCAGAATTAATAGAATTTCAGAAGATTTTCGATTCTTTGGAAAGAAATTAAAAATAATTATTTATTTCAAATTTATTCAAGTTTTAAATAACTTTATTTACTTTCTAAATTTAAATTAGTAAAAATGTTCACTAATTTCAATTAGTACCTGATTTTTTGCTTTTAAATAAGTAAATTTTACTAATAAATAGTAATTTCTACTAATTTATTAGTAAAATTTACTAATTTAAAAGCAAAAAGTCACTAATTTTAATTAGTAAACATTTTATTTTTACTAATTTCAAAATTAGAGAGTAAAATTCTGAAAAAAAATATAAATTTTGATTCAATTTTTTAAAGTTACTTTAATTATTTAAAAACATTTTATTAAAAAATTATAAAATTAATTGAATTTTGGGAAATTAATTGAAAATAAATATTAAAGAATTTTATTAGAAATTTTTAAAAATCGATTTTGCAAAGAATTTTAATGAAGTAATTGGTAAATAATTGAATTTTATAAAGAGTCACAAACGAATGAATTTATATGTTTACAAGAAATTTTTTTACAGTGTAAGGTACCTTTCTACGGAACGCGTCACAAAAATTATTTTTTTTTATTTTATTCTTTTTTTTCATTATTCTTTTTACTTCATTTTTTATTATTTTTTTTACTTTATTTTTTATTATTATTTTTTTACTTTACTTTTTATTATTTGTTTTATTTTACCAATTAAAATTGGTCCCCTTGTTGAGAAAAAAATTACCCAAAGTGTAAATGTTGAAAATATTGAGGAAATGTAATAATAATTTTAAAAAGTAATAATTCTTGACTACTTTTAGAGTTTTTATTTTTAAACTAATGTGTCAGATCTTTCTTTTGAATATCTATACTACACGAAGGTCGCGTAAGTATATTTTAATGGTACTTTGCAATTTAAGTATCACATATTTTCTTACGCTAGATTAAATTGGCAGGATAATTAACCTAATTTGACTTTTTGGCAATTTAGGTCAGTCACCTGTCCTACAAATAAATATAAAAATTATTTCCATTACTGGAAAGCAGAAAATATTAAATTTTATTCCTTGGAATAATAGTTATATTTTGATTCTAAAAAAAAATTTTATTTGTTTAAATATTTTTCATTATTATAATTTATTAATCAATTATAAACCATAATTATAGTTGTTAATAATAATTATTTAATTACAAAATATTTTTACTATATCATTAGTGAAAAAAGTGAATATTTCTTAATGTTTCAACATTTATATCTAGGTAACTTTTTTCTTCTTTTAGAATATAGAAATTGTTATTTGACAGGTAAGTTTAGGTTTAGTTTTATTGCTTTATTTTCTATTTTTTCAAACAATTAGTAAAAAAGTAAAATTATTTATTTATTGACAACTAAACCAATAGTCAAAAATTAAAAGACTTTTTTAAAAATATCCCTACAGTTTTTAACTTTCAAATGAACGAAATTTATTTTTATCCAATTCAAAATTGAAGAAATATAAATGAAAGTGGCGTAAGAGTATTTTAATGATACTTTGCAATTTTAAAGTATTCTTTATTTTCTTACGCCAGATTAAATTGGCAGGATAATTAACCTAATTTGACTTTTTGTCCATTTAGGTCAGTCACCTGACCTACAAGTGATTAAGATTTTTAAAAAAACTGTCTCTAATTTATAGTTTATATTTAATAACAAAAAAATTTAAGTTTAAAAAATACTTTAATCAAATAATTTAGAAATAATTTGAACCATGAAAAAGATCATCCAACTTGTGACAGAATTATAAGAAAAAGATAATTGTAAAGAAGTGAAGAATTATTTAATTTGTAAAATTATTTGAATTCTTTTTTTGAATTTTACGATTTGGGAATGTTTTTTAGAATTTTTCTTGAAGTATAAAATACAGAAATCTGTGTAAATTTAAAAATTGGCTAAATTTCATAAAAAAGGCAGTGTTAATAATCACGAAAATGAAAATTTATTCAGTTTTATTCTTATTTTAGAAAATGAGAATTGTAGTTAAAATGTAATTTTTAATTCGATTGTAAAATTTTTTTTTCTAGTTGTCAATAATTTTGGAATATTAATAAGAAAAGAAATTTTAAAAAAATGGCGTAAGAGTATTTTAATGGTACCTTGCGATTTAAATGTATTATTTATTTTCTTACGCCAGATTAAATTGGCAGGATAATTAACCTAATTTGACTTTTTGTCCATTTAGGTCAGTCCCCTGACCTACAAGTGATTGAAAATGAAAAATCCGTTTTTAAATAATACAAATTTGAAATTTTTTTTAACCTAAAGTATAATTAAGATAAATACGAAAATCTATTGAAATGTGCCAATTGGTTAAATTTCTTAAAAAGACAGTTAATAATAATTTAAAAAATTAAAACTCACTTTTATTCTTATCTTCAAAAAAGAGTAATGTAATTTTTAATTCGCTTGTGAAATTTCTTTTTCTAGTTGTCTCAATACTTTTGGAATAATTTACAAGAATTGAAAATTAAGAAAAAGTGGCGTAAGAGTATTTTAATGGTACTTTGCAATTTAAAAGTATTATTTACCCTCTTATGCCAGATTAAATTGGCAGGATAATTAACCTAATTTGACTTTTTGTCCATTTAGGTCAGTCCCCTGACCTACAAATGTAAAAATGAAAAACTGTCATCACTAATTTACAGTTTACATTTAAAAACAATTTTTTTTAAAAATTGTATTACTCTTTCTATTGTTTGTTTGTATTTTCTAATATTTGTATTGCGTCTAATTTTGTACTGAATTTGCATTATATTTGCATTTTTTTCATTTTTCAGCTGTCCGAAGTATTTGAACAAGAAATTGATCTTGTGATGCAAGCTCTGGGATACTGTTGCGGAAGGAAGTATACCTTCAATCCTCAAGTTCTTTGTTGCTACGGAAAACAATTGTGCACAATACCGAGAGACGCCAAATACTATTCCTACCAAAACAGGTCAGTTATTGTTTTCATTATTGCTCAAGTACATGGCAATATTTAGCATTTCTTCATTTAGCGATCATACGATTTCTGCATTGCAAAAATTCACCTTTTTTTGCTCTTTTAATTTTTTTTCTCCTTGAAAACATTTCGTTTTAAATCTTTTTTTTTTTAAATAAATCTATTTTTTTTAGACTTGGTGGAAAACAATTTAGTTATTAAAATAAAAAATGGATTACAGAACGGAAGTTGAATTTATTGTAACTAAATTTTGCATGAATAGTTTAGTAATATTTGCAATTTTTTTTTGTAGTTTTCCTTAAGTAGCGAATTGAATAAATTTTCCAGAAAAATATTAAATTTTTGAAATCAAAATTAACTTTGTAGACGAAAATTAAATTTTTGAAAGAAAGCTTCAATTTTGGCGCATTCGGTATTTCTGTAGCACTTAGTTTTCAAAAAGTGTTGTTTAACTTCGTGCGCCATATTAAATTGGCGGGATAATTAACCCGAATTGGTCATTTTCAGCCAAGTTGGGTCAGTCACCTGTCCTACAGAAGTTTTCAATTAGCAAATTATAATCTTGACACGAGATTTACAGATATAAATATTATTTACAAGATGCTTCGGCAAAAAGTCAAGGGAACGAATTCAAATTTTTTCTGTAATACAATTTTTTTTTTGACAATGCCTATAATTTCTAACAATGCACTATTTTTTTTGTTTTCTTCGCTCTACGGGTTGCGTACGTGCACAAAAAATTTTTATTTGCTGCTTGCTTCTTGCTTTGATCTCTGCTTTCCATCACGAAATTTGGTTCTTCAACATCGGACATCTGAATAATTGGAATAAAACAAAATTATTAACACGGACGGATTTTTTTTGTCTGGAAAAAATTTTTTTTTTTGGATCTAATTGGCAAATTATAAAAAAAAACATTGCATGTGTTTTCGAAAACGCTTAATATGGACACGATATTTTTGGATTTGCGTGTAACTCACGCGTGTAAAATAAAAATTGGTGTGGATTTGAAAAATTTGGGCGATAAATAGTCTAAAGGCTTATGGTGTTGTTTCCGATAGATACACCTTCTGTCAGAAATGTTTCAACGACATTCCCGGTGATACCGTGACGCTTGGCGATGATCCCACTCAACCACAAACGTAAGTTTTTGATTTCTGTTTTTCTAAACTAAATTGGAAATTGCAGGATTAATACAATTTTGTTTTTTACTTTAGTGCCATCAAAAAAGAACAGTTCCAAGAGATGAAGAACGATCATTTGGAGTCGGAACCTTTCGTTTACTGTACAGACTGCGGGAGAAAAGTGCATCAAATTTGTGTACTTCATATGGAAAATATATGGCCCTTAGGGTAAGTGAACAATTTATTTCTTTTGATCTGCTTCCAAACAAGTATTTAAAACATGTTCTCATTTTTTTTAAAAATTTCTTTAGCTTTACCTGTGATAATTGTCTGAAAAAGAAGGGTCAGAAGCGTAAGGATAATAAATTTAATGCAAAACGATTGCCAGTAACGAAATTAGGTACATATATTGAAACACGAGTCAACAATTTCCTAAAAAAGAAAGAAGCAGGCGCAGGCGAAGTTGCAATCAGAGTGGTGGCTTCCAGTGATAAAGTTGTAGAAGTTAAGCCAGGAATGAGGAATAGATTTGTCGATAATGGAGATATGCCGGGTGAATTCCCCTATCGTGCAAAAGCACTTTTTGCATTTGAGGAAGTTGACGGAACTGATGTGTGTTTCTTTGGTATGCACGTCCAAGAATATGGTAGTGAGTGCACATCGCCAAATACGAGGCGAGTTTACATTGCTTATCTCGATTCGGTGCATTTCTTCAGGCCTAGACAATTTCGTACAGCGGTTTATCATGAAATTCTTTTGGGATATCTCGATTACGCTAAACAATTAGGGTGAGTTTTTTCATTTTATTCAAAAATTTCAATTTTTAATTCAGAAAAAGAAACTAATTCTACGCCTATATAAATATAGGGTTGACACGCAATCTAAAAACCTAGAAATGTCAGGAAATTTTATTTATTTCTTTTTGATGAAGAACATTATTTTTCATTGGCAATTTGATTTTTCTCTGTAGATATACAATGGCTCATATTTGGGCGTGTCCTCCATCGGAAGGAGATGACTATATCTTTCACTGCCATCCGCAGGAGCAAAAAATTCCTAAACCGAAAAGGTTACAAGAATGGTACAAGAAAATGCTAGACAAGGGCATAGTTGAAAGAATAGTTCTCGATTATAAGGTTTGTATAAAAATATTATATATTAAATACTTACGTTTTAATAACACTCCATTATTTTTGTTATATTTTACATATTTTTGTATTTATTATTTTTATTTACTTTTTTTAATAATTCGAAAGTCTCAGTGTTCCCTGTCAGTGAAAACAAATTACTTACAGGTGTCTTGTGGGACTGACATTAAAGCCTGACTAAGCTAATGTTTTTATTTATTTGTAAATTTTAACATAGGATAAACAGGCGACAATTTTGACACAATAATTAATTTTATTATTTAAAATTTAAATATACTGAAAGAGAATTTTTCTTTTTAAAGGATATCCTGAAACAAGCAATGGAAGACAAATTGACCTCTGCCGCTGAATTACCTTATTTCGAGGGAGATTTTTGGCCTAATGTTTTGGAGGAAAGTATAAAGGAACTGGACCAGGAAGAGGAAGAGAAACGAAAGGAGGCCGAGGCTGCTGAAGCGGCAGCCGCAGCGGCAAATGTAAGTCTCTTTTTCATAAAAATGAATCAATTATTGCAATTTCTTTTTTAAAAAGTCATCGTGTTTGTCTGAAGGAAAATGTTAAGTTAAATTATTTCTTGTAGATTCTCTCAATGTCCGAAGACTCAGAGACTGGTCCAGATGGCAAGAAGAAAGGCCAGAAAAAGGCGAAGAAGTCAAATAAATCCAAAGCAAATCAGCGAAAAAATAGCAAAAAATCAAATACACCCCAAACGGGAAATAATCTTTCGGCGAAAATTTTCGCTACAATGGATAAACATAAGGAAGTTTTCTTTGTAATTAGGCTACATAGCGCTCAAAGTGCAGCGAGTTTATCCGTAAGTTTTCTATTCCTTTATAGAACTTGAATTAATTTTATTCGTTTCTTCAATTAATAGAATTTTATCGACTTTTTATTTGTCTTTATTCTTTTCTGGAATTTTGATTAATTTTTCGAATTTTTCAGTCTATACAAGATCCAGATCCAGTTATCAATTGTGATTTAATGGACGGACGAGATGCTTTCCTCACAATGGCAAGAGAGAGACATTATGAATTCTCATCTTTGAGACGAGCGAAATTCAGTTCAATGTCCATGTTATACGAGTTGCACAATCAAGGCCAGGACAAATTCGTTTATACTTGTAATAATTGCAAGAGTCACGTGGAAACTCGATATCACTGTACTGTTTGTGATGTAAGTTTGAATATTTGTCTTTGAATATTTAGTCAAATTAAAAATTTCCTATTTTTTATGTTATACGTTAAATTTTCTCCCTTTTTCTCTAGGACTATGATCTGTGTATAAGTTGTAAAGAAAAGACTGGTCATCCTCATCATATGGAGAAGCTTGGTTTGGATTTGGACGATGGTTCATCACCTGACGACGCAAAACAGGCCAATCCTCAGGTGAGATTTACTTTTTTTTTTAAAAATACATTTAGTTGCATTTAAATATAAAAGAAAAATTGTAATGAATTTAAATTTACGAGAAATTTTGTATTTTTGCTTACAGGAAGCGCGCAAGCTCTCAATTCAAAGATGCATTCAATCTCTGGTCCACGCTTGTCAATGCAGAGACGCGAACTGCCGATTGCCAAGCTGTCAGAAGATGAAGAGAGTTGTGACACATACAAAGGTGTGCAAACGAAAGACAAATGGTGGATGTCCAATTTGCAAACAACTTGTTGCCTTGTGCTGCTATCACGCCAAACATTGTCAAGAAGCGAAATGCCTCGTACCCTTCTGCTCCAATATTAAGCATAAATTGAAGCAACAACAACTTCAACAACGACTTCAACAGGCTCAGTTACTCAGGTGAGAAATACTAACAAAAAAACATAATTTCGATAAAATAGAGAAGATTTTAAAAATATCATTTTAATTTTAAACTTCGAGTGAATAGAATTTTATTAGAATTTTAAATTAATATCGTAATGATAATTAATGTTAAATAATATTAATAATTAAAATAAAAAAACAGGAGGAGAGTGGCTGTGATGAATACGAGGCCGACGGGTCAAATGGGTGCGGTTCAAAGTGCTCAGCAAAGTTCGAATACAAATATGACGACTGGTGTTGCCATGAAACCAGGAATGAGTCCAACGAATTTACCATCTCCCCATCAACCCGGCGTGGGATTAAAACCCGGTACACAGACACCGTCTGCACATGTTCTCCAGGTTGTTAAACAAGTCCAGGAAGAGGCAGCGAGACAGCAAGCGCCACATGTCAGCTATGGTAAAGTATCACCAGGAGTCGGTGTTGGCGTCGGTGTCAATGTCAACGTTGGAGGTCAAGGAGGCAATGTCATGCCACCACCTCAAATGCAAAGGTCAATGCCAGTTCAAATGCCGAATCCCAGCGGAACACATCTCATATCCATGGATCAATGGACACCTAGGTGAGTTTTGTTTTAACAATTAAAGGCTTTTTTTCAACTCATAAACTTTAAAATTATCACGAATTCTCTAATACAAAATGTTAAATTCTTTCTATTTTTGGTAATAAATTATTTTAAATAATTTCATTCTTGAAGAACTCTCAAAAAACTACTACTATAACTTATAAATTATTTAAGGAATAATTTTACTTAAAATTTTCAAAAATAATTGAATTTTATGAGTTGCGTTGACAATTTCTATAAATAGATGAACTTCAAAAGGTTTCAATTTGAAATTTTATAAAATTTCAATTTTTAATGAATTTAATTAGAAAGAACTTAGAAATTTGAAAAATTTTAATAATTCAAATTCTTCCAGTTAAATATTTTAAAACGTATTTAATTAATTATTAAAAATAATAGATTTATAGAAGAATTTTAGTTAAAGACTCTAAAAAATATTGAATTTTTGAGAAGTTAAGAATAATACCAATTTTTTGAAATAATTGAATTTAAAAAAGATTTCCAATTCAAGTCTTTGGAAAATCTGAATTTTACACACTTTTAATCAATAATTCTGTAGAGCTAATTTATTTTAAAAAGTTTCAATCTCAATTCTATTGAAATTGAATCTTTTAATATAAATATTAATTATTTTATCTGGAAATCGAGGAAGAACAAAATTAAATTTTTGTGGCAACCCTGAATTAATAGACAATTTTTTTTATTCAGAAATAAAAAAAATTCCCTTTTTTTACAATTCTTCGAATTTTTAATAACTTGAATTTAAATGAAAATTTGATTTGAAAAAAATTGTATTTTAAATAATCATCTATTTGAATTTTGATTATTCAGGTATCAACCGAACACGGTTATGCAACAAAATCCCGGTTTGAGACAACAAACACCTCAGCAACTGATGCAACAGCAACAGCAGCAGCAACAACATCAAGGCCAAACGGGAATGGGACTTGCCGGTCAGATGCCACGACAAACTGGCGTTCTTGGCGGTCCTCTCAGTCAAGTTGGACCTGGCGGTTCGACAATGCATAATCGAGCCTATCAACAACTCATGGCCACACTAAAGAGTCCCAATACACCGGAACAACAAAATCAAATACTTCACATACTCAAGAACAATCCATCCCTAATGGCTACATTTATAAGACAACGCCAGGTATTATAGATAAAAATTTTATTCTCTTGCTTTCAGAAAACACATATAAAAATTTACAATAATCTCTGTCTTAAAAGGTATCTGTATTTTTTTCCAATCTTTTTCAATTCGAATTAAATATTAATTTTTACAAAATCTTTAAAAAAAACACTAAATTTTACAACTCTCAATTTTAATCTAATTTCAACTTTAATCTAATCTCAAATATAGTTTCAACATTAATCTAATCTCAAAATCTGATCTCAATTTTAATCTAAATTTTCTTTTTTAAATTAATTTATAAATTAGAACAGAAAACAGAATTCAAATTTAAATACGCTAATTAAATGTTGTTGTGTTGAAAAATTGAAGAAATGTTTCTAACGCATCTAATAAAAAAAAGGTACTTGCTCTTCAGCAGCAAACTGGTCAGCATGCTGGTGGAGTTGGTCCACTGGGTCCTAGTCAGCAGCAACAGCAGCAACCTGGCTTGCAGCATATGCTGTCGCAACAACAACAACAGCAACAACAACAGCAGCAACAGCAACAACAACA
The DNA here is from genome assembly GCF_015476425.1 of Leptopilina heterotoma. Taxonomy (NCBI): domain Eukaryota; kingdom Metazoa; phylum Arthropoda; class Insecta; order Hymenoptera; family Figitidae; genus Leptopilina; species Leptopilina heterotoma. The sequence continues at coordinate 886,862 of NW_025111206.1, forward strand.
TCATCAACAACAACAGCAGCAACAGCAGCAGCAAGGTAGAACGCAAATGATGATTGGACAACAGCAGCAACAACAACCAAGCCAAGGACCCAGTGTACAACAACAACAGCAACAGCAATGGTATAAACAGCAGCAAATGTTGGTTATGCAGAGACAGCAGCAAATGCAACAGCAGCAACAACAACAACAGCAGCAGCAACAGCAACCTTTTACACAACCACCGGCACCGCCTTACGGCCAACAGAGGCCCATCAGGCCACCTTTAATGAGTGAGTCATAAATTTTCTTTCCTTTTTATTTAAAAAAAAATATTTAACGCGAAAACAAAAACGGTTTTTGTTTTCGCGTTAAATATTTTTTTCCATAGAGGAAAAAAGGGATTCTAAGTAAACTCTTGTTATGTTTAAACTAAAAATCGTGATTATTATCGATTTGTCGTTTTTGTTTCTTAGATTCTTCTTTCTTCGTTTTGTGTCACATATTTTTTATTTCATTATTATTATTAAGTAATCTTTAGTATTGAATATTTAATTATTATCTATGGGTGATTCTCTGAGAAAAATTACGCATTCCTAGTTGTTTTTGTCAAAAAATAATAAAATTAATTTCAGTTTTTAAAGATTATAGGACAAAAAATCCAATCCAAAAAAATCGGACCGAAAAAGTCAAGAAAATAAGTCAAAAGTAGAAAAATTCCAAAGTAAATAAAAACTTTCTTAAATAAATAATGAAACATGTGAAAATGCCACGTTTTTACTTTTTACGCTATAAAATCGGGATTTAAAAATGTTAATGTTAAAATCGCAGGATTTGAATTATTTACAAAACATAATAAAATTATACACAAAAAATTAAAATATTTTCATAAATAAAAAAATTCGCGAAAATTCAATTATTTTCATAAATAAAAAAATTTCTAGAAAGATTTTAATTATTCTATAAAATTTTTAAATCAATTATTTCAAGAAATACTGTTATTTTCAACAATTTTGATAAAATTCTTTACGAAAATTTAATTATTTGTTTTCAATATAATTCCAATTATTAAATTACTCGATTAATTTAATTATTTTCAAAAATTTTAAATGTTTTTACCTACTTTCGATTCACACTCATCGAAATAAGCAACTCAAAAGAAAAGAACAATTTCATTCAAGGCAACCATTTAAATTTTTATATCTCAATTTTTTTCATTGAATTTTTAATTTCTTTGTACTTTTTGACCAGGAAAAAAAATTCAAAAAATAAGTTTAAAGTGAAAAAATTTTGTTTTCACTTTTTTGGATTTCATTTGCATTGGATTTTTTTATGTGGACTTTTTTATTCTTATTTAACAATTTGATTTAAATTTAATTTTATTTAGTTATTTAATATTTTAAATTTAATTAAAAATTTTTAATTGTTGGATAAGATTTAATAATTATTTATCAAATCGCTAGAGAAAAATTCAACTGAAATCTGCTCTTACGGACCAGATTTCATTAAATATTTTAGTTATTTGTCCATTTATTTAAATTTTTCTTTAGTGATTTAATCAAAAATTGATGAATCATATCGTATTGGTAGAATTTTGGATAAATTAAATTTACTTTACCATTTTTAAACAAAAACAAAGTCTGACACTGCGAACAAGTTATTTGAGAGAATCATCCTTATGTAAATTTATACTAATATTTTAGTATTTAATTTTTAATATCTATGGTTTAGAGTCTAAAATTACTATCTGCATTTTAGTAAATTTTTGTCACTAGCAAGTGAACTTGAAAATAACGAAAAGAAAAATATAAAAAAATAACGTGATTTATTATAAGAAAACTACAGTTTTCAAAGTTCTCTTCTTAATAAACAAATTATTTTTCCGCCCAGTAGTTTTCTTTATTTATAAACTTCTTGGGCTAGGGACAAAAAAACTCACTGAAATGTGAACTCTAAACCGTCGAATAATAATATTTATATAAATTTATATTAATATTTAAATATTTAATGTTTATTCATTTAATTATTAAATTATAATTGATACTATTAATTGATATAAAAATACAAGTTCTGTTCAATGGAAATTTAACCAAATGATAAAATTCTACTCATTGGTAATTCGATTAACATCCTAATTTGTTGAGTGGTTTGTTAAAGGGAAATTTTGGTAAACAGAATTTAACTCTCCGTTGACACGAATTTCAAGTACCAAATATCTAAAAATTTGTTCGAAAATTGGATGATAGTTTAGAAGTTTATCTACATAACAATGGAAATTATATTTTTGTGAAAAATAGTGGTGGTGTCGATTAGAAAAATAAGAGTGTCAACGGTGGTATGTTCTTCTAAATTGAATTCAAATTTTCCTCTGTAGAAATCGAAGTGTCTAAAAGTTCTGTTGTATAGAAATTCTAAAGTGTGAGCAACTCCACGTGAAACGTTAAGTAAAAATTTTATAATCCCTCTTTTTTCAAAAGCAAATCTTATTCTTCTATTTATAAACTTTCAGGAAATTATCTCTTTTTTTCATTTCTTTTTTATTGAAAAGCTGAAATTTTTTCCAATAAATTATGTAAAGTTTGAAAAGGGAACAACAATGGGGTTTCAAGAAAATAGAAAAAAGTGCATTTTTCCCATTCTCTGGAAAGTATATTGTCGTCCCAGTTTCATTTTTTTACATGTTTTATTGGAAAAAATCTCAACTTTTTAATAAAAATGATTTTCAAAAAATTAAAAAAGAGATAGTTTTTTAGTAAAAATTAAAAAATAAGGTTTATTTTTTAAAAAAAGAGGTATTAAACATCTTTTTTGAAAAGATTTTTGGCATTGAAAAGTACAAAAAAGATGCTTTAAAATTTACTTTATAAAAATTAAAATTCTTTTATTCTTGTAGAAGTTGTATCAATTTGAATGTAACAAAATTCCTTAAACATTATTCCAGATTGAATCAGTTTACGTGGAATTGCTCAAAGAAGAATTGTGTGAAGTTTTTGTTTTTAAATATAGAAATTCGTTTAGTAAAAATTTTATTTAAATAAAAATTCTCTTTTGAAGTGTGAATTATGTAGAATCTGGCATATCAAATTCAACAATAGAAATTTATTCAAATTCGAATTCGATGAAAAGGAGAAAATCATTTTGGTATAAAAATTGGATCGAAAATTGTTTTTCTTTTCAAAAGTCTACAGATTCAATCTTATGAATTTTGACAAGATTTTGATAGATTTTAAAGCAGAGCAGGGTTGCCATAGGTCACGGGAAATCAGAGTTGAAAGTAAAATTGTTCAGGGAATTCAAGGAAAGGTCAGGGAATTTTATCAAAAGTACTAAAAAAATTACTAAATTTATAGAATCAATAAAAAAATTTATGATTTTGCGGTCTTAACAGAATATGAAATTTAATTTATTTCTGTAAATAAATTAATTCTTGAAGAACTATCATAAAATGATAACTTACAGATTATTTTACGATTAATTTTACTTAGAAGTTCCAAAAATAATTTTATTTTATTACAGTTGAGTTTAAGATTTTTATAAATAATTACATTTCAAAAGGTTTCAAATTAAAGTTTTAGAAAATTGGAATTTCAAAAAAAAGTTTTAATTACAAATTCTCAAGAACTTAGTTTGTTGAAAAATTTTTATTCAAATTTCGTTGAATTTTTGAATATTACAATATTATTTTAAATATAATAATTGAAAAATTTTCTAATAAATCAAATTTTATAAAATAAAATTCTCAACAAGTGAATTTCAGAAATATTTCAAGTGAACTTTCTTTTTTGCTATGTATGAATAATTAAATTCTCAATGAACTTTCACAAAAATTCTAGAAAATAATTGATTTAAAGAAGAATTTTAGTTAAAAATTCTAGAAAGTAATTGAATTGAAATCTTATAATAAATTTTGGAGTTAATAAATAAATTTAAATTAAAGATATCTAAATAAATTCAGTTTAAAAAAATTAAATTAAATTTTTGATAAAATTTATGTAGCTATTTTCGTAAATAATCGAAAATTCAAAGGTTTGGAATTTGGAATTTTTTGTTAATTTGAATTCCTAGGGAAAAATAATAATAATTAAATATTTATTTAAAAAGTTATTGATTTTTCGAATAATTTTATAATTAAAGACATTCATAAATTAATGTTTTAGTAGATTTTCTTTTTCAAATCAGTAGAATTTTGACAAAAATTGACAATTTTTAATTTTTCTATAGTGAATTTTAAAGTATTTTTTGTGTACTTTTCAATTCTTAAAACTCTTTTTTTAAAAAATGTATTTTTAATTTCCATTAAAAAAAATAAACCTTTTTTTCAAGATTTAAAAAACGTTCTCTTTTTTATATTTTTTTCATTATCACTCAAAAGCTGAAACTTTTTCTAAAAAATTATGTGAAGTTTGAAAATGAGACAACAATGAAATTTCAAAAAAATGAAAAACACAACTTTTTTAACACTTTTTATTTATTTTATTGAAAATCCATTATTTTCCCATTTTTAAACTTTACATAATTTTTTAGAAGAAATCTCAACTTTTCAATGAAGATGATAAAAAAGAGGCTTCTTAGTTTATGTAAAAATTGAAAAATAAGGTTTATTTTTGAAAAAAGAGGTGTTAAAAATATATTTTTCATAACGCGGTGCAAAAAAGGGCACTTTTTTGCACCTTGTTATGAAAAATGCTTTAAAATTCACTCTATGAATATTAAAATCGTTCAGTTTTTGTAGAAGTTATATGAATTTAAATGTAACAGTTTCCCTTAACATCTAATTTCTTTTTATTGGATCAGTTCAAGTGGAATCGCGCTTTTATCTAATAATTTTTAGAGTGAATCAGAATATTCTTTAGAGTCAGGAATAAAGAATACATGGAGGGAGAATTTATATTAAAGTTTGTAAACGTATTTTACAAATTAGGGAAAAAGTGTGCTAAAGATAAATTTTTGTATAAAAAATACTCTGTATAAAAAAATACTTTGTATAAAAAATACTTATACTAAAGTATAAAAAATAAATCAAGAATATTAATATTCTTGATATTTAATATAATTTTACTAAATTTCACACAAGTTTTTTTAAAGTTATTAAAATTCAATTCTATAAAAAATACTAAATTTCACATAAGTTTTTTCAAGAATATTAATATTCTTGACATTTGATATAATTTTACTAAATTTCACATAAATTTTTTTAAAGTTTAGTACTTTTTATATCAAAATTTGTCTTTAGCGCACTTTTTCCCTAATTTGTAAAATACCTTTACAAAATTTAATATAAATTCTCTCTCCGTGTAATTAAAAAAAAAAAAAAATTACAAAATTCTATCTGCAAAACGAAGGGGAAAAAACCAAAATTCTGTGGCAACCTTGCAGAGGTGATGATTCGTAGTAATGATTTTAGGAGAATGTTTTTTTGTCTAGTTTGTAAATTATTCTTTAGATGGCTGAAGGCAGTGAATGGCGATTTAATAGAAAAAAATGCAAATTATTTCCATAGATTATGGTGGTTTCAATGAGCAAGGCTACGGTCAGCCGGGTCTTAAACCAACACCACCTCCTGTGCCCTCTCCGCAAGGTGTAATGGGACCACCAGGAATTTCGGTGCAGCAACAACTGATGCAGTCGGTTCGTTCACCACCGCCAATTCGTTCACCACAACCGAATCCCTCACCTCGACCTGTACCGTCGCCGCGTAATCAACCAGTTCCTTCACCGCGTTCTGGTCCTGTACCCTCGCCACATCATCATCCACCACATGGAACGCCAACTCATTCGCCCGCACATGAACTAGGTGGCCCTAGTGAAATGATGTTACCCTCCGGTCATCCTCCCAATATGCCGCATCATTCATCGCCAGCACCCCCACCCACAAGTGGCACAGACTCGAGTGAAATGCCGCAAATGACGCCACAAGACCAATTAACAAAGTTCGTAGAAAGGTTGTAGTGACAATTAGTATCATGAAATGATTTTAAATCTTTTCTGGCTGTTGCCATTTAAAAAAAAAATGAAAAAAAAACAAAGCCGTTTTTTTACGAAATAAACGGCTTCGCTGCTCACGTTCGAGGTGCCTGAGAGAGAGATAGAGAGAGAGAAAGAGAGAGAGAAAGTTATCGCGATGAGAATTATCTCTAAACTTCTCCCCTATCCTAACACACTAAACGGGGTATTCGATTGAGCGCGAATTTATTGTAGATTTGTATATCAATGAAAAAAAAAATCAGGGATGTAATCCAGATTGTGGCGTTCCACTGCGCGCGCGATCTTTTACTATACCAATAACTCTACTCTATTTATTAGGGTGCGCGTTTTAATTCTCCGAGCCATTGGAACGATAAAAAAAAAAAAATAAAAATAGAAGGCAAAGGACAACTACTTATAAAAAAAAATACATTGTGTCGAGAATGAACTCCAGACAATGTCCTTCTATCTTTGCCCCCCTCTCCCTCCCCAGGGCGGCAATCGCCCTTAACAAAGTTCCATGCGTTCCTGATTTATACTTGTGGTCCGATAAATCCGGCATAATCTCGATATATTTTTATATTATTCAGAATAAGAAATATATGAATATATCGAGATTATTAGAAAATAGGAGATCGAAAGACTATTCCTTATTCCCTTCCTTGCTGCTGCTGATGCTGCTGCTAATCCTCCTTCTCGTGCAGGCTAAGTGAAATCGTACAAATGTGTTGTGTATACTTAACGTTAATTAATATTAATAGTTCAAATACTACTGTAGCGAATATGCAGTTATTACCATTATTATTATTATTAGAAATTATAATTATTGATAATAATAATTATTATTTCGATTATTATGATTATTACAATGATGATTATTATTATTATGATTATTATTATTATATTATTATTATGAAAATGATTATGATTATTATGATTACTATTATTATTAAAATGATTATGATTATTATTATTATTATTAAAATTATTATGATTATTATTACTATTATTATTATTATTATTATTATTATTATTATTATTATTATTATTACTATTGTAATTATTAATATTATTATTAATATTGCAAGCGAAATAGTCAATGTTGTTTGTATTAATATTAAATATTAATATTACTATTCCTATTTATTATTATTAATATTAAATGTTAATATTAATATTGCTATTTATTAATATTATTAATATAATAGTAATAATAATAATAATTATTATTATTATGATTGTGAAAAAAGCAAAGATATAACAAAGATGCGTGTATGAGAATGAATGGAATTACCTTTGTGTATTTAAAGAAAAAAAAGTAAAAGGTAAAAAGAATTTAGAGCCGAGTTTTTAAGCGAATTAATTGTAAGTTGTTATACAAAGAAAAATTGAAGAAGCAGTAGCGACCACCGTGATGGAGCTGTACTTAGCTCTTAAATTTTTTTTTTAATTTTATTTTAAAATCTCGAGAGCTCTGGGAACTCTTGAATAATTTTCGATGGGGTTCGAAAAACAATGACGTAACCAAAAAAAAGGGAAAATTTGCATAAACAAAGGCTGCTAAACGAAGGGGATGATTTTTTTATAAATCGTGTAATTTTTTGAACAGATTTTTTTTTTTTTTATTTTAAAATAAAAGTCCCGTGTTGGATTTTTTTCGTAACATTGTATATAATATATATTATTATATTATTGTCATTGTTATCATTATTATTTTCCTATTAAATTGACGTGAAAGTACGTGTATAATAATAATAATGATGATGATGATTTATGATTGATTGTGCTGAAAAAATGGTAATGATGATAAAAATGAATATATTGATGATTTAAATATAATGATATAATGATAATAATGAAAATAATTATTATTGTGAATGATAATGAGAAAATAATTATAATTATTGAAAAATGATAATTGAAAAAGTAATTGGTAATTATTGAAAAATAATAAATGAAAAATAATTGTAATTATTGAAAAATAATAAATGAAAAATAATTATAATTATTGAAAATAATAATGATAATGAAAAATAATTATTATTTGAGAATGATAAAATGATGGTAATGATGAGAATGATAATGATAATGATGATGATAATAATTATTATTAATATTATTATATTAATTTACTCTTGTCTATTATGAATTTTTATGACAAAGCGAAAGAACATATTGTAATATTTTGAGACGTGAAGGGGACCGATATATTGCGTTATAAAAGCTACTTCACTATGCCAGTGCTGTATAATAGTAATTTGTAAGTGTATTTTTCGCCTCTGCTTTTTTCTTAATTAACTCTATTTAAAAGCAACAAACTAAAAAAAAACAAGAAAGAAAATGATGATGTAGGAGAGAATGATTTTAAGTGTAAAGCGCGAGATTTACTTTTGAAAAGCAGTAAAATTCTCGCGAAATCAAGTTGTAAAAAAAAATATTTAGCTGATTAAAAGAGAGAGAGAAAAGAAAATGAAAATTTTAATCAGAAGTTCTACTAACGGACAAACGTGTAACTAACGTAATTTTAAAAGTTATTTGTAAAGAAGAAAAAAAAATGCGCTTTTCTTTGATATTGAAAATTTTTATTTATTTTTTTTTTGTTTTTGTTTTTGATTCGAAGAAAAGCGCCGCATTTTATTTTTTAGCGTTTTTTTTAGCGCTTTCGCATTATCAAATTTTCAACGTGTGGTCCGCTTGCGTTTTCTTTTTTTTTTATAGAAAAAAAATAAATTCTTAGGCAAACGCACGGTGAAGTACTTCAAAATACGCTGCGATTTTTTTTTTATTTTTTTTTTTTTGCTACTTATAAAATGCGAGGTGGATCGTATTTTTTTTGTCTTGAAATTTTTTTCCCTCCCGTTTTGTTTATTATTTTTTTCATTTTAAATGTTTAACTTTTTACAGATTTTTTTGTTTTTGATCGCCTCATCGAATTCATGCGAGACTAAAAAAATTTTTTTTCTTTTTTTTTGATAGATTTATTTTTCTTATAAATATATTTAAAAGAGAGAAAACTTAACAACTGTTTTTTTTATCGTTTAAAAAAGCGTTTCGCAACGCTGAAAGGAAACATTCTGAAAATAGGAATGTAAAATAAGATTTTAATAGTAAAAGTTAATTATAATGACAACCCAAAAGTATTTGGCTTAGTATGGCTGTGTTTAGGGCAGTGTTGTAAATTTGACAGTGATGGTGTACCTTTTTTTGTGGTAGTAAATTCTTTAAGAATGGACGTTTGAATGTTTTGCGTACCATAAGTTTTTATTAATGGAAAATGTGTTTTGAAAACATTTTTTTGTTTAAGAAGAAAAATAAAGAGAATTTAATTTTAAATACCTAGGTAAATTTAAAAAATTCTTTTTTTTTATTATAAATTTGTATATAAATTAACTAACACAGTTAATTTTGAGATGAAAGTATTTATTTTATTTTTCGTCGTTTATTTCTTTAATTTTCTGTTTAATTAAAATAAAATTTTATTTTGAAGAAAAAGATTGAGAAAGTTATCAAAAAAATTCGCTTAAAGAAAGGAAAAAAAAATTGTAAATTGAGAACAAATGGAAAAATCGATTTTAATAAAATTTTTAGTCTTTGTTGACATTTTCTTTTTTCTCTGGTACGCAATGCATTCGTTAGCAATTTATTACTATAAAAATAAAATGAGAGGCGAATGATACAACGCTGTATTTATATATCATGGAAATTGTTTTCTTTTTTAATGATTAATACATTGAACATAAAATAACGTCTGAAATAACGTTTATAGATTTATTATTATTATTATTATTATTATTATTATTATTATTATTATTATTATTATTATTATTATTATTATTGATTAATTAATTAATTGTTCGATAGGCGATACTATAGAGACAAAGCTATGGAATATAAATATTACTATACATTACTGAAATATCGAATATAGAATACTACTTTTTATTATAAAAAAAAATTCTTTCGTAAATCATGATTTAATTTACCCAATTGAAACGAAATGAGACAAAAGAGAAGTTTATCCCCCCCTCGTGTCCACCTCGCTCCTTATAAAAAAACCATCTTTCGAATCTCACCTCTTTTCCATTCCCATCCCATAAAAAAAATTTCTTCCCTTAATTTGTAAATAATATATTAACGTGTAATGCATCGGTCACGGCGATTGTACATTGAACATTTGTGCTTTTCTATTTATTATTATTACTATTATTATATATAATTATTATTATTATTATTCTTATTATTACTTTTTCTTTTAAATCCCTCAAAAATCTCGCAAAAACAAAAAACTTTATCGATAAGACTTTTCTTCTCAATAGGGACTTGTTTTTAAAAAAACATCACGAGTCGTTTGTGATTTAAGAATTTTTATAAACACCCAAAGGCGTCTCAGTAATTAAAAAAAAAAATGCCCTCTCGACACTATTTTTTTTACTGTAGAAAAAAAAATGGCTCGCCCTTAAATAAAAAGTGAACAAACGCGCTAGACTGATATCTCTTTTTTGTAAATGAGAATTTCTATGAGAGTTTAATTTATGAAAAAATACTATTTGCAATATTGTTTATAATTGAGAGTTTAATTTGTAAACCACGACATAATAGAAATGAAACAAGAGAAAAAAAAAAATGAAACAGTGAATTATAATAAATAGAAATAAATAATACAAATAATGAAAAATTAATCTATGTATATTTAAAGAAACTATATTTTCCGAACACTTTGATTTAAATACAATGTTTTTTAACTGTAGTATAATTTAAACTAAATATACGCATATAAAAATATTCTGTGTCAATTTTCTTTTTCGCAATAATTTCAATAATTTTCAATTTTCTTTTTTCGAAAAATAGTATTTTTTCACTGAAATTAAATTGAATTTATTAACGAATCGATTTAATGTTTATTAATAAATGTAGTTAAAATAGAAATGTTTATATTTATATAATTAAAAAATACAATCGAAGTCGTGTATTGTTTACTTTTTATCGATTCGCATTCCAAAAGGGAAATTTTTTATTTTCGGGGTATAGTTTTTTTTTTTTTTTTTTGGAATCGAGCATAAGTGTGCTGAGTGTGATAAAATTTCGATTAAACTATAAAGAAAAGAAATATATATAAATGGAGTCAATGGAATTGTTTTTCATTTAAAAAAAAATTTCTGTACGTCGATCAACAGTTGTGTGAGTGTTTTTTCCTATCTGTCTATCTCTCTCTTTCTCTTTTTGCAAAAAAAAAAGAAAACAAATAAAAAAGTGTCGGTGTTGTCACTCAATGGTTTACGTATGATGATGATGATGATGATGATGATGATGATGATGATGATGATGATAATGATGATGTTGATGATGAGAGATTCCAGAATCTTCACTTGGTGAAAAGACGAAAACAAAAAAAAAATATAATAATAATAATAAGTAGAAATTTAGGAAAAAAGTTTTTAAAAGAATTTTTTTTTCTTCTTTTTTTTATAAATAAATAAATAAATAAATATATATATATAATATATAAATATGATCGTTTGGGTATTGTATATTGGATCGATTGAGGACTGTGGAATTCCATAATTAAATGAGGAGAACAATTGCGAGAAGTTCTATTATAATTATCGACTGTTGATCTGCGGTCGATTATTGATAAAAAAAAAAAAAAATATGATTGCAATTCGAAGAAAATATACTCACTGCCTTGAATTTTCCTGGCTGTACACTAATCCAATGTGTTTAGCACGCATGAAAAAAAAAAAAAAAAGCGCGCGAGTGGGACTAAACTATTGGGGATGTATTTTGTTTTCTTGTTGTTTTTTAGTCGTAAGCCCTTAATCTTATTGCAAGCGTAGAATAGTAACGTAAACGAGACATAAAAGTTATACATATATGTGTATATATTTATACATACATACCTACCTACCTACAAACATAAATACGAATCTTACGAAATAAAGTTTACGTATCATCATTTCAAAAAAAAAAATATTGAAAGTTGTGCCTGCATGATGAACAACAACACTTTTACCAATATCACAAAAAAAATTATTTTTTATTTCTTTATAATTTTTCCATTCCTGCAGTGAGAAAAATTTTCTTTTTAGAAATTGAATTAACACTCGAATAATTCGAATTATTAATTTTAAGAAAATAAATGATTGTATTTTATAAATGATGACAAAAAGAAAATGAAAAGTGGTTTTTTTTCAAGTTCTATTGTAAAGAAAATTTTTCTCTTTGCTTTTTGTAGAATATTCGAATTTTTTCCCTTTTTTAATTACGATCAACCTCGAGATTGAAATTTTTAGTTTTATTTGCTGTTTGTGTTGCAATTCATTAACGATTTTCCTTTTTCATAAGGTGTGACTAACCATATTTTTTTTTTTAAATAAGTAACCATATATTTATGTTAATAGTTAATAATTAATAGTTTTTATAATTATAAATAAAATAATACATCTTCTATTTTATTAAACTGTGATTACAATAATGAGTTTAGTTTTATGTTATATAACTATGTTTCGTTACAAGAAAAAAATATGGTTTGTATTTTTTCTTTCTCATTTCGAATACTAAAAACCAAAAAAAAAAATTTTGAGGTTTATCGTTAATTATTAATTTAAATTTGATACTATTTTTTTTGTCGCAAAAATTATTTTACAGAAAAAATAGAAAGTTTCTTTCATTTTTAATTTCTTTTTCTTCAAAAGAAATTTTTTTTCTATATTTAAATATTTCTTTTCGAATTTTGAGAAATTATTTTCCATTTCAGAAGGCAGAGAGAAAAATAAATTTTTTGTACTGCCCCCAAAAAGGGTTTTGAAACATTTTTTTTATGGATTATAAATTATAATGAGAAAAATTAAGTTTGAGCATTTAAAGGAAAAAATATTGTGATGCAGGGCTTCTTTCATTTATGTTTTTTATTAAAGAAGAAGAAAAATATTAACAGTCTGCGCTCGCTTTAAGAAAGCGTAAAAATCGACATAGTTTCCGCTTAATTATTTATTATGTTTTATACCGAATAATTTTACAGTAATGCATATACATATATATACAAAATAGTTAAAAACATTTTTTAAATTGAAATATGTATTTTAGAAATTAGTGTAATTTTCTGTAGATAGTATTATTTATTTATAATGAATTATGTCTTTTCTGCAAAAAAAAAATTAAATATACATAGTCCATTCTTAATTTTTATGTTAAACATTATAAGGCGTTAATTAATTGATAATTGTAAAATTAATTTTGAAATAATTATTTAAGTATATATTTTATATATAGTCCCATATGGCACAATATATCTTGCAGTAAAATTATTCAAAATTATTATTATTATTATTATTATTATTATTATTATTAAACAATAAATTTACTGCAAATGTTTTTTTTTCTGCTATTTTGGGTATATATACTGGTATTTCTAGTATATATTCTAGTTTATATATTAGAATATAATCACTGAAAACAAAAAATATATTTTCAAATAATATAATTTTTGAGTTTTGATTTTTTGACAAAAAAACAGGTTTTTGTGTTTTTTAAAAATTTTTTTGTTATTTAAAAAGTTAAATTAAAATAAAAAATTACACGAGAAAAAAAGGATAAATTAAACAAATATTTTGAATATATAGTTGGAGATAAAATGAAGTTTAAGTTTAAGACTTAAAAGTAAAGAAGAATATTTGAGAAAAAAAAATCAAACAACTTTATATATAATAAAATAGGTATATTTGAAGAATAATTGTTTTATAAGGAGTAGGATAAATTTTACAACAGAATTTTTGCGAATTTAAGCTAAATGATTGTAAATTTGAAAATAAAAAAATATTCATTGCTGGTAAGTGGATACTCAATTTTTTTTCAGGAAAAGTATGAATATATTTTAGAATTTTTGTGTTTTTCTTTGTTTTTTATTTTATTTAACTAGCAAATATTTTACTATTTAACTAATTAAATTATGATTGTCTATTAATTTTATAAACTTTAATAAAACTTTTTGTAGAAATTCAATTATTTCGCAATTTAATTTTAAAGAAATTAAAAGAATTCAATTATTTTCATAAATAATAAAATTCTTCGCCGAATTTCAATTATTTTGAATGGAATTTTAATTTTTTTATAATTAAATTTTTTGAAATAATTTAATAACATTAAAAATTGTTGAATAAAATTTTATGCAATAATTAAATTATTTCAGATTCAAAACTAGAAAAGTCACAAATATAATAAAGTAATATAAAAATTTGTATAAAAATTATCGTTTAAAATGGAAAAAAAATTTACACATTTACGCAAATTTCTGAAAAATAAAATAATTTCTAATTTTTTTTTTTGCAAAAATATCACAAAACTTATTCTTTAAATTTGAATTAATAATTATTTGAACTAATTAGAATTTCGAACAGATTACCGAAATACAACGATTAGTATAGATTTTTGTTTTTTCTATTTTATAATTGTTTTTTTAATTTTTTGCCTTTGTGAGCAGAAATTATGTTTTTTTTTCTTTTTAGGAAGTTTTTTTTCAATTTTTAGAAATTTCTTTCCATGCGACATTGAGTATTCCAGTTGCTACGGAGAATTTTTCAGAGTATTTCACCTCCTTCAATTAGGTAAGTAACGAGAAATCGAAAATTATTTTCTCTACTTTTTCTCATTTACGAAATAAGAGAAATAATAATTTTCAAAAAAAAATTGCTGTTTGAGAGAAAATTTCTGATCTGCATTTCAACATCAAGAGAAGTTTGTGATTGTCTTCGCCATCAATTATTTTTTTCTCCTCTGGATTGTCAGCAGAATTATGTTCACTTCATCATCTTCTCACTGCGCACATTTAGAGAAAATTCATCATCATCATCATTATTTCGAATTTCCTCGATCAAAAACAAACAGGTAATGTAGTTTTGCTTTCTCGTAGAGAAACGATTGTTTTATAATTTTATTAATTTTTATTAACGATTTTCTACTTGTCCATAGAGTTGTTAACCATTTTCTTTTCTTTTTTTTTTTTTTTTTGATTAAATACGTCATCTATCGGGAAATAATATTTTCATCCATGTTTACATCAATTATAATTGATTCAAAACAATTATTTACGAGTGTTATCAGTATCTTATTATTATTTGCGACAATAGTTTCGAAAAGCAGTGCCTGTAGTCTACGATATAGTGAGTGTCGTTAGAAAATTTAATTTTTTTTTCAAACAGATCGCAAAAATTGTTAACGTAAAAAAGTTTGCATTAACACAGGTTTTTGTATATAAATGTATAAATTGTACATTTATCGGTATATTAATGTTATTGTGTTATACTTATTTTATTCTCTATTATTTATTATAAATATTCAAATTTGTCCTGTCAATTTTTCTCTTTGGTTCGCACCAAATTTTTAATTTATTCAATCACAAAAATTTAATTTCGTTGACAAAAAAATACCGAATGAAAATTAAAAGAAATGTTTCGATTCGTTTATGAATTATTTTATTTTTAGGGCGTAATTATGAATTCGAACGATCAGGAGAATTCGGAAGGAATTGAGAATTTGCCGCTAGTGCTGGACGAAGGGAGTCAATCGCCATTGGATAGAATCAACGACTCTGAGGACTCGAATCAGGAGCAAATTCAAGCTCATAATGTCCCATCAATCGATGGGAGATCAATTGATCCTGTACGACAGTATATGCTGCAGAAACATCTTGTTCTTCTAATCCACGCGCAAACATGTTTGGAAGACGAGAGCGAGAGGAATATTCCAGCGGAAAATTGTCGAGTTGCATTTTGTGACGTAATGCGAAATGTACTGAAGCACATGGACACTTGTTTGGAGGGAATAAATTGTACCTATGAACTTTGCAGTTCTTCTCAACTGCTTTTGTACCATTTGCAAAATTGTGGTCAACGATCATGTCCCCTTTGTGCGCCTTTCGTCGACATTGACGTCCTATTGACATCCGACACTGAAGATTCTCCCCGACAGTCGTCGTCAGATGCGGAAATTTCGGAGAATAGTCAGGAGAATGACGGAAGTCGAAGAGAGGAAAGAAGGAGGAGAAATAATTCTGTTTTTAATCAACAAGACGCTGCCTCGTCTTTGGAGCAAATTCTCCATTCACCGAATGGAATTGCAAGATGGGTGGAGAATACGAGGAAAATGGTGCAACTTAATTGGCAGTTGTTTATACTTTTACACGCCGACAAGTGTCGGGCTCATAGATCTCTCCTGTCGTGTCCAACGCCGAATTGTCAGGAATTAAGGGCAGCTTTGAATCATATGCCGAACTGTCATCTAGGTGTCAGTTGCACATTTTCGCATTGTTGGGCCTCGAGACAGATTATCAATCACTGGACGAATTGTCGATTGAATATTTGTCCTCTTTGTGTACCGATTAGACAACTCGAGGGAGTGAGGAATAGGAATTTTTTCTCGTCAATTGTCTCACGTAATCCGCCTTTACGTCCGTTGGTGACGACAAATCAAGCGAGTTCGTCGCAAAGAAATCCGAGAGGAG
Organism: Leptopilina heterotoma; assembly: GCF_015476425.1. Classification (NCBI taxonomy): domain Eukaryota; kingdom Metazoa; phylum Arthropoda; class Insecta; order Hymenoptera; family Figitidae; genus Leptopilina; species Leptopilina heterotoma. The sequence continues at coordinate 903,297 of NW_025111206.1, forward strand.
GAAATTTGACTGAAGAAAATAGAAACAATGCACCGGCAGTTGGAGGACAAGGACTACCGCTTTTGATAAGAGTGAATCATGGTGCATCGTGTTCGTTGAGTACGAGCGCAAGTGGTGCTATTCAATTGTGCTCCTCAGCAGAGCATCATTATCAACAATCGGGTTTAATGTTTACGAATGAAAATCCACCACCGAGACAGATGGATGTCAGTCCACCGGGTGTTAGAGTTGGAAGTCTGCCAGGTTACGGTCCCGATGACACCAGTCCACCAGGTGTGAGAATTGGAAGTCTTCCAGGTTACGGTCCGAATGATGTTAGTCCACCTGGGAGGAGAATTGGAAGCGACGACGGCCACAATCCGGAAGCTGGTGCTGATGGACAGGAGAATAACCAATCACTTCTTCGTGTTTGCAGTCACGATAATCTTTCAAAATCCTCATTAGAAAAAATTGACGATGATCACGTTACTCGAACTCTAAATTTTGATAGGACTCTAAATTCTCCCAACCAAATGGAAAATTCTTCAGAAGCACAGATGTTATCAGGTATTAACAATTATTTCATTTGGTTCCTATTATATTACAAAAATTTAATTTAGAATTATATATTATAATTATATATATATAATAAATAATTTAGAATTTAATTCGAATTCATACGATTTGATGCGACTCTAGAAATCAACGCTTTTAAGAAACGAAAAAGCAAAGAAGAATATTTTTCAAAATTATGATTCTAAAATTCCGAACGTTCAATTGAATAAAATTTAAATATTTATTTTTCCTTCAAATCAAGCTTTTATTACTCTAATTTTGTGACAGTATCAAAATAAAATTAATTATATTTTCTAAATATAAAATTTAAGTTTTTAATTTTCATGACAATCATTAATTTGTGAAAATATTTCTTTATCATTTAAACGTTCAAAACTTGGGAATAATTAAATTCATCTCTAATTAAAAGGCAAGTACTGAAAAATAATATAAATTTGAAGCTAAAATAAAAAAAATCAGCGCATTATTTTTTTGTTTTTCATTTTTAAATACGTAGGTATTAATTATTTTCAAAAAATTTTATAAAATCCTTCGAAAGAATTCAATTATTTTTCAATTTAATTTTAATAAAATGTTTCACGAGAATTGAATTATTTTCGTACATAAATATTCAAACTTTTTTCAAAAGAATTCAATTAATGTAACATTTTTTATTAAAATTTTTTAAAAGAATTTGATTATTTACAAAACTTTTGATAAAAATTTTTATGAGTTCATTTATTTTTAATGTAATTAAAATTAAATTAGTTGAAATTATTCAATGATTCTTAAAGTATTAATAAAAATTTTTTTGAAACAATTCATCAGGGAAAATGTGATTTCTCCTGCCGTTTCTTAATGCAGTAGAGAATTTAATAAATTTAAGAAAAGTTTAACTTTCTTCTCCTTTTCAGATGCGACAGTTAATAGGGACGCCATAAATGAACCTGAAATGCAAAGTCTCACCGGAACAATGTCAAGATTGTCTGTACCTGAATCTAAAAAAGAATTAATAGACAAAGAATCTCTTACTCCAAATAAAGCAGCAAATCTCAGCTCTGAGAAAACTACGATTAAGAATTCAGAAAATGAACTCGATTCAACGGAAATTTCGAAACAAAATTCTTCTTCCGATCGTGAACCAAAAGAAGAATTTGAACCAAAAAAAGCAGAAATGGTAGTAAACGGAAAGGATTGTGAGCGAACTGGAAAATCAGATTCTGATGAACTTTAAGGTTATTACGAATCCAAAAGACTTTAGATATAATTTAATTTAAATATTAATTTAATATTATTAATATTAATATAATATCATTAATATTAATTTAATAGCATTACAGTTGACTCTGAAATCAAGTTAAATTTATCGAGAGATGATTGTAATTGTTTTTAAACCAATTCAATATTTTAGAAAATTTTAATTTGTTCTCATTTTCTTTTTTTTAGATACAGAAGTTTTGGAGAAATTATTCAACAAATATTGAGAGCACCGTGAATATGTCAATTTAATTACATTATCACACAAAACAATGAAGAGAAATGATTCGCATTTGTAGAAAAAAAGTGTACGCAAGAAAATGACGAAAGGTAGATATTCTATTTTTATAACAAATTTTTCCAAGCTGATATATCACGATACTTAATGTAACAAAATAATAGGCAAATTTTTATATAATTATTATTTATCGACGGTCACTATTTTTTCCGTTTAATTTATAAATTTATTTTATATTTTTTAAACTACGATTTCGTGGCAATTTGATTTGGTATCATAATCAATCAGATAATGTACATAAATTTTAATTGTTATAGAAAAATTGAAAGTAGATGTAAAGAAGATATAGAAATTCTATTAAAAGATTTTTTTATTAAAAAACTTTTTTATCAAATTGTTTTTTATTATTTTTTTATTCTAAGAATATTTTCTTTTAATAATTCACAACTTTTGATAATTTTTTTGAATATATTTTGTTTCAATATTTAAAACTAAGTTTTGTACTGGTTTTGTAGCAATTACAAGGTTGCCACAGGTCAGAAAATATGATAAAAAATACACTACAAAAATTCTGCAATTTGATGTCTAAATTAAAATTCTTCTCAGAAAATTTAATTATTTTTAAAAATCCTAGTAAAATTTTTCGAAACAATTCAATTATTTTTAAAATCCTAGTAAAATTCTTTGCAAGAATTCAATTATTTTCATAAAAATAATAAAATTTTATTTGCAAAAATTAAATTACTTTTTATACAATTTTAGATTCAGAAAGGAATTTTAGTTAAAAATTCTAGAAAATAATTGAATTAAAATTATGATAAATAATTTTGGAGTAACATTTTTAATAAATTAATTATTATTTTCAAAATGTTTTGAAATTAAAAATTTTAAAATCTTAATTGCTAAGGAAAAATAATTGTAATTGAATATTTATTTAGAGTAATATTCAAAATTCTATCTGTAAATTACGGGAAAACAAAATCCATTTCTTGTGTCAACCTTGGAATTAAAATTATTGTAAATATTATAACTATTAAAATAATTGTATAAGTACTTTTAAAATTACCGCATTTAAAGTCGCATGCGCCATATTCTACACTCTTTGAGTTTTATGTTGAACCATAAATTTGTAGGTTGTCTCCTTTCATTGCAATACAATAGAAAGAGAGAGGACTCGTCTGACAATGAAGAATCTTGGTTTGGAATTGTGTCCAATCCAATTGTGTCTTTAACAAAATGGCGGTTACCAGTTGATTTTGTGTGCGTGGTCCACTGCTTAATGCAGTTCTGCTGCTGCAAAGTCCACTGCATCATTTTTTTAATCTCTATCAGAGAAAAATGGGCGGCATTAAACAACAATGGTAGTCATATCTAGATTAGAAGAATACATTGATAAGGATTGGACGTTTATTGTATTGTCTAGAGAGTAACAATTGCTCTTTAATGAATGGCGGTTTATGATGTAGTTTCTCTCTCGTCCTTGACAGTGCAGTGTCAGTGGTTACAATTGCCTCTATACTGTAATGTGCATTTATACATGACGTTAAGATTTAATTAATTAAAACAAGTGCCAACGAAATGGAGGTGCTTAAAACAACACAAGAGATCGTTCATGACGGATGGCTCATTAAGTCACCGCCTACGAAAATCTGGAGGGCGGTAAGTATTATAATCCATCCATCTTTATATAGGATTTTTTTTTCTCCCATTGTCATTTTATATCAACTTTATTGTTTATTGTTTTTAAATTTAACTTTTTGTGGTTTTGCACATATGAAAATTGATACGTTTCCTTTTAGTTAAAAAACGTTAAAAACACTTAAATTGCAATTGTTTGCTATTTTTAGCTGAGACTTATAAACTATAGTGGAATTTTTATACATTTTTATAACCTTAATTTTGTTATTCATTGTATACTTTCAATTCAGGGAAATACAAGAATATCGGGAAAATGTATAAAAATTTATTTTAATATTAATTAGAATTTATTTGAATTGATTTATGATTTAATTATTTTTTATTATTTTAATTATTCATAATCAGTGACACGAATTTAATTATACTTGGCTTGCTTTATTTCCTGTTGAGATAATTTTATGTTCTTTGTGTACTAATTTTTCTACTCTTTTTTTATCGCACTTAATTGTTTGTAAATTAGACACTATTTATTTTTAGCGCTGGAGAAAACGATGGTTTGCTTTACGTCATAGTGGTGAATTACCAGGGCAATATTTTTTGGAGTACTACACGGACAAAAGGTGTCGAAAACGAAAAGGACAAATAGATCTCGATCAGTGTGAACAAGTGAGTTATTTTATCAGGATTGCCAGAGGTCAGGGAAAAGTTAGGGATTTTTATTAAAAGTACTGGGAAAAAATTAAATTTTTAGAATTTTTAAGAAAATTCTGAATTCTTGTTTCTTTTTTGCTTGCCTTAAAAATTTTGAAATTACTCCGAATTCTAATACAAAACCTTCGATTTTTTCTATTTCTGACAATAATTTCTTTTTGAATAATTTCATTGTTGAACAACTATCATAAAATTAATACTTAATTTTCAAAAATAAATTAACTTCGAAACGGTTTCAATTTGAAACTTTATAAAATTACAATTTTTAATCATTTTGGAAATCATTTTGGCAAAATTTTAATAATTCAAACTCTTCTGAAATAAGTTAAATTTTTTAATCTATATATTTAATTAATTATTAAAAATAATGGATTAATAGAAGAATTTGAGTGAAAAACACACTACAAAAATTAAATTTTGGAAAAGTTACAAATGAATTGGAAAAATCCAAATATCTTCAAAAGTAATCAAATTCTCAGCAGAAATTCAATAATGTTCAAAAATTTAAAAAAATTCAACTTAAAATTTCAATTATCATTGAATAAATAATAAAATTCTTCTCTGAAATTCAATTATTTTCAAAAATTTTAATGAAATTCTTGGCAAAATTTCTATTATTTAAAAAAGAATTCAATTCTTTTCATCAATAATAAAATTCTTTCTAAGAATTCAATTATTTTTATAAATAATAAAATTCTTTGCAAGAATTCAATTATTTTTAAAAATATTAAAATTCTTTGCAAGAATTCAATTATTTTTAAAAATATCACTATTCTTTGCAAGAATTAAATTATTTTCAAAAATTTTAATAAAATTCTTCTCAGAAAATTCAGTTTTTTTAAAATCCTAATTAAATTCTTTGCAAGAATTCAATTATTTTTAAAAATATTAAAATTCTTTGCAAGAATTCAATTATTTTTAAAAATATTAATATTCTTTGCAAGTATTCAATTATTGTGAATGGAATTTTTATAAAATTTTCCAAAAGAATTCAATTATTTTCATAAATAATAGACCTCATTGCAGAATTTCAATTATTTTTAATACAATTTTAATTGAATTCCTCGAAAAATGTAATTATTCTTAAAAATTGTATTAAAATTCTTCCCAAAAATTCAATTATTTACATAAAATTATTTTATAATTTGTTTATTATTTAATTTATTATTTTGAAAACATTTTTAATTAATAAGAGTAGAGATGATTCTATCACTTAGTCGTATTTTAATAAATAGTGGAATTTAATTAAAGAATTTAATTATTTTTAAAAATTTTAATGAAATTCTTCGAAAGAATTCAATTATTTAAAAAAAATTTTAATAATATTCTAAGTAAATATTTAATTTTTTTCATATTTTTCAATAATTTAATTATTTTCATAAATAGGAGGAAACATTCAATTATTTAATAAATTATTTATTTAAATTAGTATGAATCAAAATATTCTTAAGGGTGAAAGTAAAAATTTTATCTGGAAATCAGGGAAAAGTCAGGGAAAAACAAAATTAAATTTTTGTCACAACCTTTTTTATACATTTTTTATATATCCTGAAATTTGTAGAATTTTCCCCATATATTTATTTATTATTTTTTTTTACTATTTGCTTAATTATTTGTTTTCTTTATCTAATTATTTCTTTTATTATTCGTTTAAAGGTTGACGCTGGTTTAAGATTTGAGAATCGTAAACAAAAGTATCAATTTATGTTCAATGTTAAAACGCCAAAAAGAACATATTACCTGGTGGCTGAGAATGAAGCTGAAATGAATAAGTGGGTGGACGCCGTTTGTCAAGTCTGTGGCTTGAAGGCCCAGGATGAAGAGCAACAGTGTCAGAGTAATATTCCGCATTTCATTTTTTGTTTTACTGAAAAATTCTTAAATTCAATTTTAATTATATTCAATTTAATTCGAAAATAATTCAATTATAATTTGCCTAATTTCTTTTTCAATTTTAGTGTTTCAATTTGAGGCACAAGAATCTCCGCCAATTTCTCCAACGAGTACTATTTCCGGACCATATATTCCCATCAGCGAATGTATTTCGGGACGACGTCTCAATGACACCAGCTCTCTGAGTTCAACTCTTGGCCAAAGCACTGAGCAATATGACGCGCCAAGAAGAATTCCTCCATCGCCTCCAAGATCGCCGACGACGACCGACGCCGAGAGTGTATTCACTGATGACGAATGGACCGCACCCGTTCCCAGTGTTAATTGGGAAACGTTTCCTTCTTGTGGTGAGAAAGATCTTTCAATATTAATAATAATAACAGGGATCACAGTCTGTCACCTTTTTTCCATTTTTTTTTTCTTGCACCTGTTTTAATTATTCTATAAACTTTCTATAATAATTTCATTCACAGATAGTTTTTAAAAAATTTTAAATAACAGAACTTTTGTTTTTGGAATTACAATTAAATACAATTTTTTTAGCTACTTCTAAAGAGTAAAAATTGTATTTTTAATCTCAAAAATTGAAAATTTTTAATTAAACTACTTTTTGAATGTTAAGATGATTTAATTTGGTAATAAATTTCAATAAATTTAAAATCTAAAGAGACAATTAAGATTTTAATTGATGAAAGATTCAAAACTTTCATCAATTAAAATCATAATTGTCTCTGAATTTAAACCGTCAACATTTTTAATCTTAAATTCTGTGATTTATCTAATATTTAATTAAACTCAAATTCACTTGATCTGAATTGAAAAAAAATTGGAATTATTCCAAACTTTAATTTTTGTATTTTTTTATACTAATTTAGATAAAAATGAAAAACGTAAAAACAAAATTCTTTAGAACCAAAAAGTGATAATCTAATTTCTTAATTTTATTTAACATTACAAAATATAAAAATTGTTACTTATAAATTATTACAGAAAAATTAATTTTTAATAGTTTTTAATAGCGAGAAATAAATTTAATGTTCTTTATTTTATAAGAGAAATTGTATTCTTTTACTTTACTTTTTTGTTTACAAAGTGTTATAAATTTTTATAACTTTTATGATTTTAAAAATGACATAATTTAATGATTGGCTAGAATTTTATTAAAATTTTTGATAATAATTGAATTCCTTCGATGAATTTTATTAATATTTTTAAAAATAATTGAATTATTTAAAGAAATTTTAATAAAATTGTATTGAAAATAATTGAATGCTTCCTAAGAATTTTATTAAAACTTTTGAAAATAATTTAATAAAAAATTAAAATTGTTTCGAGGAATTTAGTAAAAATTGTATTAAAATTAAATAATTGAATTGTTTCAAAGAATTTTATTTAATATATTTAATAATAATAAAATTCGTTCGATAAATTGAAAATTGTTTAATTCCTGCGAAGAATTTTGTTATTTATAAAAATAATTGAATTCATGCAAAAAATTGTAATATAATTTTTGAAAATAATTGAATTTCTGGAATGTATTTTTGCGAAGATTTTAATTTGAATTTTATTAAAAATAATTAAATTTCTGAGAAGAATTTGATTATTTATAAAGATAATTAAATTCTTGTTAAGAATGTTATAACGATTTTTAATAATAATTAAATTCCTACCAAAAATTTTATAAATTATGAAGATAATTGAATGTTTGAGAAGAATTTAATTTTTTCTTGTAAAGAATTGTATTTATAAAAATAATAGAATTCTTCCAAAAAATTGTAAAAAAAATTTTGGAAAATAATTGGATTTCTGGAATGAATTTTATTATTTGTTAAGATAATTAAATTCTTCGGACGAAATTAATAAAAGTTTTCGAAAATAATTGAATTTTTGAGAATAATTTAATAATTTTTATGAAAATAATTGATTTTCTGTGAAGAATTTAGTTATTTATGAAGATAATTGAATTTTTGATAAATTTTGAATAGTAATAAATCAAAACAGCTTTTATTTATATAATTTTATGGCTTCCAAAAATATTGAATTAATAATAAATAAAACGATAAATTAAGTACACAAAAATATAAAGACAGAAAAATAAATGATTATCGTTAATAAAAAAAATATTTCAGGAGATTTAAAACCACCGCCATGCTCGAGCGATGCAGAAATTGGTTCCTGGAGTGTAAGAAAAAGATTCGGTAAATTGAGAATCGTTGATTCTGCCGCTCCACCAGTTACAGAAGAGTTACCAGCTCCACCTCGACCACCGAAACCCCCGCACATGTTACCCGAGAATCCTGGACACAATTATTTGAATTTAGACGGTGCAACGGAAAGTTCAAAGCCCACGACACCCGCCACTCCAGCGCCATCGACGCCAGCCACGACAATTCTCAGCGATGATAATTTTGACCTTCCACGTTCACAAACCGGAATGGAAATCATCGGTGGCAGGAAACATGGCTACACAAATGCAACGCCATCGGCAATTGACGATCGTGTATTTCGTTACGATTTTCATGACGAAGAACCCTCGAGTCCAAGATCGGAGAGTTCAACAACAGCGACCTATTCAAATCTACCTAGTCCATTGTTAAAGGATAGTACCACTACAGTGCCTACTACCATGGCTCCACCTCCTCCCGTTGTTCATAGAGATTTGAAACCAGGTAGAAAAACAAGTGACTCAACTTCAATTATTAGCAATGAACCATCACCGGGACCCGCGGGATCGGCGCTGGATATCAATTCAAGTGAACATTCACCCGCTGAACCACCGAGTATCGACAGAAAACTCAAACCACCTTTAAATAGGCCACCAATTGAAAGTAATTATCAATATTTTTTTTCTAGACAACGACTACAATTTAATAAATTTTCAAATTTATTGTAACTAATCGAATTTTTTATTTTAAAGTTAACACTGGAGCTCTACAATTGGCTTCTCCTCCAGGAAGGGGAAGATTGAGAGCAGCTCCTAGTCCAACTCCAACTACGAACACTTATTCTAATCGCCATCATTCGACGTCTGATGAAGATAATAACGCACATGACGATAAAGAAGAGGTAATTATTTATTTTTTTAAATTCTATTCAGAGATTATAATGAAGTTCAGGTCTTGGACTCGCACTATTGCTACTTTTTATTTCTCTGAAATTAGTGTCGACACTCAGCGTCAAAAACTATTGTTTGAGATTTTTAAAAGTTCTTTTTAATATAAAACCTTCAAAAAAATTGTTTTATTCTTTTTAGTTTTGTGAAAAAAATATCTTTTGACACTTAGCGTCGACGCTAACTTTAGGGGTCTTACTTTTTGACACTTTTCCTACCTCGTACAACTATTTAGCTATTATTTTTAAAAATAAGTTATCAATCACACTTATTTCATTAAAAAATGACACTAATGCTAACACTTTTCTAATCAAGTTTGTATTTACTAACTCAATTCAATCAATTTATTTAGAAAGAAATTAATTCTAAGACAGAATTTTGACTTTTTTCTGATTCATATGAGAAAAATTCAAGGGAGGTTAATTATAAAAATTAATTTCTGAAAATGTTAATTACTTGTTTAAAAAATTTAATTAATGTCAATTATTTGATTAAAAAATGTCAATTATTTGATTAAAAAATCAATTACCTTTCGAAAATGTAAATTAAAGGTTTACAAAATTCAATTATTTTTAGAAAATGTCAATTACTTATACAATTTAATTATCTTTAGAAAATTCCAATTATCTTTCAAAAATAAAAGTGAAACGATTTAAAAATCTATTTCTAGAATTTTAAATAAAATTAGTTACTATGCAGAATTTCCTTCGATTATTTTCAAAAATTTTCTGAAAATTCTTTAAATTTCAATTAATTTATAACAGAATTTTAGAAAATTTTAGTTACCTTAAAAAATATTCAAACACTCTTTATGGAAACTCCATTTTTAGAAGAATCTAAATTACTCGTTTATATAGACTTAAAATAACTGAAATTATTTTCAAATCTTTCGAAAATTTAGTTTTAAATCATTTTTTTTAAACAATTAAATTTTCAAAATATATATTATTTAAAAAGTTTCTAAATAATTAAATTTTTAGTGTATTTTATTAAATATTTTGAAAATCTAATTTTTAAGAATTTTAATTCCAAATTTTGAAAATAATTAAATTCTCAAGAATTGAGTTCTTCGCTGAAATTCAATTATTTTCATTAAGAATAAAATTTCACAGATATTTAATTACATATTTGAAATACAATTTGCATACAATGTTTTGTATGTAATTAATTATTAAAAAAAATTGTATGAAATGTTCTGAAAGAAATCAATTATTTCATTTTCATAATATTTGTTTTTAAGAATTTATGTATTTTTAATAAAATTGTAATTATAAATTCCTCGATAGAATTTAATTGTTTTCAAAATTTGTAATTAAAATTTTTTCCATAAAAGTTCAATTATTTAAAAAAATTGTAGTCAATTGCATTCAATTATTTTCATTAATAAGAAAACTCTCTGCAGGATTTCAATTATTTTGAATACAATTTGAAATGAATTTTTCGAAAAATGCAATTATTCTTAGAAAATTTATTAGCATTCTTCGAAATAGTTCAATTATTTATAAAATTTTTGATAAAATTCTATATGAGAATTCAGTTATAAGAAGAAATTAATTATTCAATCAATTATTTATTTTTGTATGTATTTTTAAATAATTGAATTCTAGTTGACTTTTCTAACAAGAATTGATTTAAAAATGAATTAAAAGTGAAATAAAATATTGATTTCTACTTGAATTTTCTAACAAGAATTGATTTAAAAATAAAATCATTGAATTTCGAAAAGATTCTTATATTTTTTGTCTTTGAAAATTGTAATTGTTCTCAAACGGTAATAATACAAAAAATTAGTCTTTTCAAAAATTGTAATTAAATTTTTTTTAAGATAATAAATTTCCCTATAAAGTTTAAAAGGATTAAATTAATTTTTGAATAATTAATTTGAAGCATTGTTAAATTTAATTCAAATTAATTTTTCGTTAATAAAGTCTGATTTCATTAATATAATATAGATTATTATAATTTTCAAATTTTTTTGTTACAGATTTATTATTATCAGGATCACAATGCATTTATACCAGCGTCAAATCGTCGTTTGGTTGTACTGCAATATCTTGATTTAGACCTCGAGGCGAAGGAAAGTTTTTCATCATCAACATTGCCGACAATTCAATCACCGCCGAATAATACTGTTTATAAGACAGTTGATTTTCTTAAAACCGAAGCATTTAATCGAACTAGACAACGAGTTGAAGAGGAACGAAAACAATGCACAGACGATCTTTCCTAAAAGCTTCAATGAAAATTCCACAAATTTTATTTCCAATCATCATCATATCAGAAAAACAAATCTTATAACTTTACAGAGAAACAAAAGGTAATTAAATTAAGCACTTTTTTTATTCATCTACATATTATTATTATTATCAATATTAATATTATTATTATTTTTTATTATTATTATCATTAGACTGTCATTTTAACTGGCTTTACTTTTTAGTGCATTTTTACTTCATAGCACTTTTTCAAAGAAAAAAAAACATCTATTTTTTATATTTAACGTAAAAATAGAATTTTAATTCGTTTTAGATAGAAAAGTATAGATTTAGATGAGGAACAAATTTTCCTATTTTGTTACTATTCGCTTTTCTTCCTAAGAGAATATGATCTTTTAAACATTTGTTTATATAATGATAAATCAATTCTATAAGGAGAAAAAAATTTTTCTAAAAAAAAATGATAACCTTTTGCCAAAAAGGGAATTTTCTGAAACATTTAGAAAATAGGAAAAGTTACAAATTTGTTCGTCATTTATTTTTGATAACCAAAAGAGAAACAAGTTTTAACTCAAATATTTGTAAATATAAAAAAAATTCCTAGAAAAACTATTATTCATTTTCACTGAATAGTCAAGAAAATTTTTTAGAATCTGAACAAACGCACATAAGGCACAACGCTTTAAGAAAATATTTCTCTAGATCATTTTATCACTGGAATTTCAATTTCATAAAATAACAAAACAAATCTTAGAATTAAAATTTTTAGTACATATTTTTCATAATCATTTACAAAAAAAGAAAGAAAAGGAATGAAAAAAAGTTGTTATGAAGTAGCGTTGCCGAGGAATATTTGAGACAAATGAATAGCAATATAATAATGGACCAAAAATATAAATTTAATATTAAGTGACAAAAAAAAGAAAACTGGTCGAATTTGACTGTATAGAAAATGTTTAACTAATCAAGTAGTTATTTATGATTGCAAACCAAAATAATATTTACGAAATATATCGCGAGACAAAGGGATAATTTTCTTCTTTTTCCCTTTGTCTCTAAAAGCAACGAATTTTAAACCTAATTAATAATGAAAAACTTTTTATTTTTAATTAGTACTATGTACCTATATTTTAAATAATATATTTTTAACGCGATTCATGAAGGTACGCATTTATTTTTGAAGGTGTTAGCACGCCAATGAGAGCGCACTTGTTACAGGATTGTAAATCATGTGTACAGTATTAAAAAGTTTTTCAAAAAGAAAATGAAAAAAAAAAAGAAAATTTCTTAGGTTTTACGAATATTATAAGATCTTTTTATACTGCAAGGTACTCTTCTGTTTTTGAGATTAGATATCTTATATATAATATAAGTAGAAATTTTTATTTATCAATTAAACAATTTTCTTTTGACGAAATTTTTAATTGATAAAGGAAATTAATGCGTCGCAATTAAATTTGGTAAATACTGTAAATATGTATACATAAGTATGAGCTAAAGAAGAAGAAGGAGAAAAATGTGTTATATAATGCTCTCAGAGATTTTATTATATAAAGATCGCTTTATAAAGTCGATTTTTAAATGTACAACTTGTAAACGGTTTTTTTTATTTTTGCTTTTCTATTTTACAAATCGATTTTACATTTTTGCGTCATTTTTATTTTTCTTATATGAAATAAAAGAGATTTAGCGAAACAGATGAAACTTTCTCTTCTTTATCTATTGCTTTTTTTTAGTATCGAAAAATTTTATATTTATATAAAATAGCGTTAATTATATTTTTGATATTAAATATATTAATATCTATATTAATATTAAAAATAAATTATCTTAATATCTATATTAATATACTTAATACCGTTTACGAATGATAATTTAGTTCTGAAACAAATTTAGATTGTTTTATATTTAGAATTTTTTTCAGATTTCGAATAGTAAGTGCTACAAGTATTTTTTTTTTTTGGTTTTTAGTGAAATTAATTGAAGTGTTTTAGTTATTAGATTAGATTCTCAATTGAAATGTCGATAGAAAATCTGTGGATCTCGTCACGACATTTTCAAATTCCAAAAAGGATAAGGCACCATCACTGTCTATGTCACTTTCTTCTAAAACTTTTTCACAAATTGTTGCCACTTCCTCTGGACTTAGTCCACCTCGAACTAGTTGATTGCATGTTTTTTCCAAATCACTCAGTCCCAATAGTCCATCGCCGTCGAAATCTGTTTGTGATTGTAATTTATTATTTTGAGATTGAATTTAAGTAGAAGGAAATGTAATTTATATTTAATTTGAATTAGAAACTTTTAAAAATAATTCAATTCCTTCAAGGAATTTAAAATTGTACTGAAATTAATCGAATTCTTACTAAAGAATTTTATTACAATTTTGGAAAATAATTTAATTATTTCTTGAAGAAATTTTATTAAAGATTTTCAAAATAATTGAATGCCACCAAGAAATTTTATTGAAATTATATAGAAAATAATTGAATCACTCGGAAGAATTTTATTATTTATGGAAATAAAAGTTTTTGATAATAATTGAATTTTTGCAAAGAATTTTATTAAAATTTTTAAAAATAATTGAATTCTTGCAAAGAATTTTAATATTTTTGAAAATAATTGAATTTTTGTAAAACATTTTAATATTTTTGAAAATAATTGAATTCTTCCAAAGAATTTTAATATTTTTGAAAATAATTGAATTCTTCCAAAGAATTGATTTTCTGCGAAGTATTTTATTGAAATTTGTGAAAATAATTGAATTTTTACAAAGAATTTTAATATTTTTGAAAATAATTGAATTCATCGAAAGAATTTTATTGAAATTGTATTTAAAGTAACTGAATTACTCTGAAGAATTTTATTATTTATGAAGTTAATTAAATTCTTCAGAAGAAATTTATAAAAGTTTTAAAAATAATATAATTCTTGCAATGGATTTTGATTATTTCAGAAAATAATTAAATTTTTGTATTATTTCGAAAAATTTAATTAGTATTTTTTAAAATAATTGAATTTTCTAAGACGAATTTTATGAAAATTTTTGAAAATAATTGAATTCTTGCAAAGATTTTTATTAGAATTTTTAAAAATAATTGAATTTTAGCGGAGAATTTTATTGTTCATGAAAATAATTGAATTTTATTATTCATGTAAATAATTAAATTTTTGACAAGAACGTTATTAAAATTTTTAAAAATAATTTTTTTTGTTTCGAAGAAAATTAAAATTTATTCGATGTATTTAGTTAAAGTTGTAATAAAAATAATTGAATTTTCATAAAGGATTGTATCAAAACTTTTGTAAATAATTGAATTTTTTCGAAAAAATTTATTATAGTTTTGAGAAAAGAATTGAATTCTTGTGAAGAATTTTTATTTATTTAAAAAAATAATTGAATTGTTTAGAAGTATTTCATTAATTAAAATTTTATTGAAAATAATTTAATTCTTTTGAGAAAATTTATTAAAATTATTTTGATAATAATTGAATTCCTGCGAAGATTTGAATTATTTTTATGAAAGTAATTAATTTTTTGCGAAGAGTTTTATTATTTTTGAAAATATTTGAATTGTTTCGAAGAATTATATTAAAATTATATTTTTGAAAATAATTTAATTCTTTCGTGGAATTGAATTAAAATTTTATTTGAAAATAGTTTAATTCCTTCGTGGAATTGAATTAAAATTTTACTTGAAAATAATTGAATTCTTGATTAAAGATTTATTAAAAGTTTTAAAAATTAATAATAGTAGTTAATAATTTGAATTAGATTTGAATAAAATGTCCTCGTTTTGTAATTTGGAAGAAAATATTTCTAAATTCTAAAAAATCTTTTTGTTGTTTAGTAAATTAGGTAAAAATTGAAAAAACGGGAATTTTACCGTAAATTTTAAAGGCGTAATGAACTTTCAAATCGCGAGGTGCTTGATCGGAAAAGACCGACATCATCTCGAGGAAATCTTCGAAGCATATCCCCTCGTTTGATGAGTTGCCAGGCTCGTGGCCATGATGATGAGTAGTAAAGACTTCCAAAATACGGTCTCTGAAGGGATTTTCCTTAATGAGAATTTTATTTGTTATACGTAATGATGATTGTTTAGAAGTATTTCTCACAATTTTTTATTCAAGATATTGTTAGTTAATTATTTTTTCTTTTTCCCTCAAAAAATCTTTGTTCACAATAAATCTCATATAGTTTAAAAAGAATAGAAAGAAATCGGAATTATATTTTTTAAATTTAAAATTCTCTTTTTTAAGTCTGTGAGAAACCACTAGATTAGTGATGAGAATTTAATGGTCTTATTTCGTTAGACGATTTATTTTTAATTGTTTTATTTTAATAAAGCCAACCTTTAGTTCGGGTATTTTATCCAAAGTCGAGAAAGGAATTCGTAATGACGAAGCTTCCAAGGGAGTCAGTATTTCAGGAACCGTTGAAGAACCTCCGATATCTCGAAATCTTTGATAAATTCTGTAAATTCAATATTAAAAAAAGAACTTAGAAATTGATTCAATAAAAACAAAACTTTTTCTCAATCATTTAAATAAATTCATTTCATTCAAATCACGTAAATTTGAGATTTACCTCAAAATTTCTTTACGTGTGAAATACGTGGAATCTTGATAGTCTTCCAGTTGTTCTTCGGTGAATGTATAAACTTTGTTCCCCATTTTTCACTTTTGGCTTTGAAATGTCAAGTGTAATTAAGAGAAAATCAGTAATTTTCAATTTAACGTAATCTTTACGCCACAATGTTACTTCTCTCATCGACTATAATGATGAAGCACAGAATTTTTCTTTTGTTTGTTAATTTCGCGTATTAGTCACTTTAGTGAAGCTATTTATTTATTTTTTTGATGTTGTCACACCGAGAGGTAAAGTCACAATGTAGAGGATTGAAAAATCTTTTGCCCTTTTAATACCACACCCCAAACGTCTTGTCACGAATAGATTTTTTTTTATGGATATACAATACCATAGTGGTAAAAAAGTAGGTGCGGTTTAGCACGCCCATTTTTTTTTCAATATTCTATTAGGAAGTTCAAATTATTCGCTAATAAGCGATATCTAATCATAATAAATTCATCGGATTATTTAATTTCTGTATCATATTACACAATTTATCATTTTGAATTACTGTATTTTTTATGTTTATTTCAACGTACGTGTACGTTTCCATAAAAGTAGATTTTTTTGTTTCAATTTGTAATTAACAATAGATGATTGATTTTCTTTATCTGCGAAATTAAAAAATGTATTAAATTTGTTTTAATTAATTTTTTTAGATAAATAATTCAAGACTTATTTAAACGTAAATTCAAAAATGCAATCGAGTTAAAAATATTTTGCGATTTATTGAACTTGTATTTATCGATTTGAGAAACATTTTTCGGTTTGAAAATTTAACTTAAAAATTAATTCTGAGAGTATTTCTGATATTTGTTGTAGAAAATGGAAATTTTCAGACATAATGATCTTCGTACGCCTCTTTGCAGTCTAGTAAATTATTGAGACTCTCTATATATTCGTCGTTTTCGAGACCAGAATTTTCAAAGGCGTGAAATCTTTTAATTGATTTGACTTTTTTCGCTTGATTGTAAAGTGATTCGTACATATTTGCAAGACTGCTGCCACTGTGTAGACCGGCCATGACTGCTACACTTTCGGCAACTAATATGAAAAAAGAGTATTTTAGAAAAGAAATCAATTTCGAAAATAGAATAATGAATGAAAACAGGGTTTCCACAAGTCAAAGAAATCTGGAAATTCAGGAAAGAAAAAAAGGCCAGGGAAAATAGCATTTTCGTCTGGATATCAGGGAAAAGTTTGGAAAAAAACAAAATTAAATTTTTGTAGCAACCCTGAAAAAGAATGGAAAAAACATGTTTTTACCTTCTTCAGTAGGCGCTTCGGAGATATTTCCATTTTTCGTTACTTGATTGTTGAAAATTTTAGGAAAAGGACGCTTTATCGACAGTGGTGCGCTAATATTTGTCAAATAAGTAGCCGAAGCGTGACAGGAACAGGAGAAAAATAATGACATCATTTCATGGACTGTTGAACATTTATAAGCAGCTTTGGATAATTGATTTTGCGCCTCATTCAATGGTCTTTTTAATCTATCCTCAGGAATACCTCTCAATGATATACTTTGATAATTTTTGTCCTTCGATATTTCGCAACATGGCGTTAAACTCGTCCACAAGGATTCATCAAAATCATCCAAAATATCAATTAAATCCCGTTCGATTGTCATTGGAAATGGTAGATTAACACTCATTGCTGCCGCTTTTCTACCCAATTTATTCATATCAGCGCAAAGATCCGATAGAGCAGACATTGGAAATTGTTTCTGTCGATATCGCAATGTTAATGTGTCGAGAGCCGTCGCCAATATTGCCGCCGAATGATACTTTAATTGTGGATCGTACGTCATGTGTTTAAACATTCGATATTTTCCCGATTTTGGCCAAATTTCCTCTCTACAACCCAATGGACAAAATAGCGACGAATTCTCCCCAAGATGCTGATAACACAAGACGGTATTGACAATTTTTATTAAATCCTCCGCCGAGGGCTCGATATTCGTTCCTTGAAAAGTCGGAAACGATAGAATACTTTTTCCATATTCGTCACGTAAATACTGAATACACGACGAACCCAATCCTGCGAATCCGTCCGTTGAATCTAGAATTACCTAAAAAAAACAATTTGAAAAATAATTTTGTCTCCCTCTAACAGAGCTCGAACTAAAACTAAAATTCTTTTTAGGAATTCAATTATTTTCAGAAATAGTAGAACTCAATGTAGAATTTCAATTAATTTTAATACAATTTTAATCAAACTCGGAAAATGTAATTTTTATTAAAAATCGTCGAAAGAATTTAATTATTTAAAAATATAATAAAATTTTAGATGTTCTCTTATTTTACTCGAACTGGTTATATTTTTGTTACTAATTGGTCCATAAAGTCCGTATTTTTAAATACTTTCACTGGTTCGAGCCCTGCTCTAAAATAATTATTCAGACAAAAAGAAAAGAATTTCAAAAAGAAAAGCAAAAAAAAAAAGGTTTAGATAAAAAGAATAAAAACAATCAGGAAACAAATATATGAATGTGAATTTAAAATAAACCAAAAAGGAAGTCACACGTGAACTGAATTTGAAAGAATCGATAAATAGGCGAAAAAATTAGTAAACCTGAAATCCTTGAATTAAATCGCATTCCTCGACGTAATTTCTTATCTTGTCAGTGAAATCCTCTGAAAATGATTCTGTGTTCCACACGTTTCTCCCATAATTGAATATATCGAATAGTTGATTTGTCGATTCGTGGGTATATTGTTTGACTACATTAACAGTCCTTGGATGGAAACGAGGAACTAGATAGTCAACCCATTTATTAACATTATTTTCAAAATCAAAACTCTTCTCTGCCTCTTCACTATTGTCCTTATCCAATTCTTTAACAAATGATGATTTCGCTGACTCGGGCTCTTCTGTTATTTGAACATTCTCATTGTACCAAAGAACATCATTGTCCTTTGAACTATTTTCATATAATGATCCCGTTTCATTTAGATAACCCAAACTTCCTTTTAAATCGACTAATAAAAGTCTTGGCGTATAAGTAACTTGTTTCTAAAAAAAGCAAATAAATTCAATTTTTCTTACAAATTTTCAGGATGTACCTATAATGAATTTAAATACCTGGTGTGTCTCTCCTTCTCGATACAGAACATCGTGATTAATTTCCGAAGGATTTTCCGGATCGTAGGTAAAATTCGCCTCCTGGTAAAGTAAAAAATATTTGTTGATTAAATTTTGACAAGAGACGAAATTCTTCTTCATTTTATAAATTATGCGCAGAAGGTGATATTCCATTTATTATTATTATTATTATTATTATTATTATTATGCAACTTACAAATTTCTTTTTATTTTCAAATAATTTTTGGCAAAAATTCAAATCTTTTCAACAAAATTTAAAAAAAAAATTTCAGGAAAGAATTCAATTATTTTCTAAAATTTTAATAAATCCTTCTCAAAAGGAATTCTTTGCGAGAATTCAATTATTTTTAGAAATCCTAATTAAATTCTTCGAAATAATACAAGAATTCAATTATTTACATAAATATTAAAATTCTTTGTAAGAATTCAATTATTTTCAAAAATATTAATTTTTTTTTAAATTTAATTATTTTTCTAAAATGTTAATAAATTCTTCGAAACAATTCAATTATTTTTTTAAAATAATAAAATCTTTGCAGAGATTCAATTAATTTGATTAAGATTTCACAAAAGAATTGAATTTTTTTCTAAAATTTTAATAAATCCTTCTTAACAATTTAATTATTTATTAATTTTTAATAAAATTTTTCGAAAGAATCCAATAATTTTATTTTTGAAAGAAACTTAAAGAAATTCTTCCATTATTCAAAAGAATTTAATTATTTACAAAAAGTCTCTAATAAAATTGTTTAAAAGAATTTAATTTTCTATCAATAATTTTAATGGTAATATAATTAATTTTATATTCAAATTTAGAAATTACTATTTCGAGTGTTTTATAATTATCATTTATTCTATTTTCTGTTAATATTAATTATTCTTTTGTATTTTAAAAAGTCAATTAACGTTTTTGGAAAAATTGGAGAGGTTAGGACGACAGATTTTAGATGCAAAACAATTCATATACTTGCAAATTCCACCAGTGTGTTCCTATATAATTCGAATAATGACCAACTTGAATAGTTAATATTTCCCGTGTTGACATTGTTTAAATTTTTATAGTTTGTTTTATATTTTTTTTCTATATAAAAAATAAACAAAATAGTTTGTAAATGACAGCTGATGTCTGATGACAGCGACCAGGAGCGTATCAACTGAATAACTGCAAATAACTTTCACCCTAAATTTGCAATTTTCTGTCTTGTAAATTTATTGACACAATAGTAATTTAGTAAGTATTAATTTTCATTAAATTTAAATACTTTTAGTTATATACTTTGCAAATATTGTTTTCTAAACACTAAATAAACCACATAAAGTATTTCGTCGTCGTCTTGAAATCGACGTTTATAACATTTCATTTTTTATCTTTATATTAAAATATAGAATTAAATGTCAAGAAGTGGATGAATTAAATCTAAAATTTAATATATTAATTTTCTTTACATTTTTTTTATGCGTAAAATTGAGGTATATAGTTTATATTATCAAAAATACATGTTTTGTAATAAAATATTTAAGGTTATGTTCTTTAATGATTATATTTTACTTATTTTACAAACTGCAGAATATTGTCTATATCCACGTGGAACTGTGAAGAAATAATTTAAATAATAGGAAATGCCAAAGATTTTTTATCACCACAATGTCTTTTGAAATAGATCAACAGTGGAATGAATCATTCCCAAAAATTACAAAACCAGAAGTTGTTGGTTATTACAGTTTAAATGGTAAACGTGAATATTTACCAGATCTATCACAATTGAAATATTTATATCTACCCCGTGGTAATCGTATTAATTTCAATCTTAACGATGGAATGGAAAAAGTAATACGCAAACAGGAATCGGCTTCAAATGAAAATATAAATAATCTTCTAAAGTGGATTCTTGTGAGTCACAGTAAAATTCAAGCACCACTTGATTCTGGACGATGGTGATTATATTTTTAATTGTTTAAATTGTAAACTTTAATTATAATTTGTAGTTCAATTTATTGTTAATTTCTATCAATTCTTCGATACGAGATAAAATTGATAAATTAATTGAAAATTTGATTCGAGACAGGTTAAAACCAGAGTTTGTTGCATATCGAGGACTTTTGAGTGCTTTGTGGAGAACACCATTTGAAGAGTGTGATGGATGGATCATATGTGCGGCAAAATTTGAGGGAACAATATATTTATGTGCTTTTGACACAGACGAGGCGAAAAAAAGAAAAGCTAATGAAACACCAAGAGAGAAAATGATGTGCTCTTGGGGTTATAAATTTGAGCAATTTACTTTAACAGGTAAACTTTATTTTAAACAAAAAATTTATTTTATCTCATGCCCTTTACTCAGGGCTCGAAACAGTGAAAGTATTTAAAAAATACGGACTTTACGGACCAAAAATGAAAAATTACGGACCAATTAAGGAACAATTACTGACAAAAATATAACCAGTTCGAAGATTTGAATTTTAAATTTTTCTAAAAATTACTGTTTTTTTTAACTTTTCAAATATTCAATTCTTCAAATTATATGGTACAATATACGAACTGTTTTATGGATCTTTTTTTCGAGACCTGTTTACTAGAAAATAAAAAGAAAACATTTTTATTGTTTAGATTTACCGGATAAGAAACCATTAACATCCGAACCTGTTAATGAAAATGAGGAATTTTGCAGTATGTTCACTTGTGAATTTGGTGGCAAATATCTTCTGTACGGAGCAGAAATGGATGGAATTGAGGCATGGGTACCAGTGAAAGAACCCGTTGCCTGGAAAAATGTTAATTTCGTTGAATTGAAAACTAACAGAATTATTGAAACCGGACGTCAGGACGTTATTTTTCGGAAAAAACTTTTAAAATGGTGGTGCCAATCGTTTTTAGTTGGCATTGAAAACATTGTTTGTGGCTTTAGGACAAATAATGGAAATGTTATAGACTTGAAAAAATACAAGGTTTCCGATTTAATTAAAATGGCAAAGGTAAACAAGAATTATTGTAATTAATGTTAAGTCATTCACAATTGTCGCGATAATGACACGTGTCTCACTAGATTACGCCTCTGTCATTATGTAATGAAATTACTTAATAGCAACAACACTTTTAATATCAACAAGAGAATTATTTTTAAAGTCCTAACTGAAAATTCGAATTCTATTTAAAAAGAAAACTTTCTTAAATTCTTTCTGTTCTTAAAAAAATTTAAGAAAACTTTCTTCAATAATTTTTTAACTAAATGACTTTTTTTAACAATGAATTCTTTTTTTTAGAATTATTGGGAACCGTCGCCTTGTATGAATTTCGGTGATGCTTTCTTGAATCACGTGAAGAAAGTGGTTACGAAGGATTATGACAAATGTATTTATAAATTTTCATGGAATCCGGGGAACAATGAAGTGGAATTGACTGTTCTTAATAGTCAACATTCGTCGAGTTACGTCTCTCAGTATACATTTCTACCACAATGGTTCATAGATAAAGCAAATGAATCAATGCGAAATTAATCGCATTATCGTGAAGACGAATCGTATCCTTTTTTTATATATTTAATCTATAATGAAAAAAGAATTGACAGGGTTGCCACTGAAATTTAATTTTGTTTTTCCCTGGTAAATTTCTTCATTTGTAAAATTATTCGAAAACAAATAGTTTTATTTAAAATAATTATTTAATAATTATTATTTTTCCATTGCAATTAAGATTTGCGAAAATTTAAAATCCAAACCGTTTGTAAATTCAACAACTTATAAGAATTATATTATAAATTATATATTATTCTTATTAAGTTGTTATTTTTTAGATTTTTTAACTGAATTCTTCTTTAAATCAATTATTTTTAATATTTTTTGACAAAGTCCTTTGAGAATTTTTAAATTCATTTATTAACAAAAAAAATGGAAATTTCTAAAATTCCTTGTCCGGTGGCAACCCTGGTTGAACATATACATATGCTCAACATTGTTTCAATTTTTTTCTTCAAGTTCTGCAAAAATTCTAACCAGTTGATAATTATGATATTAATTATAAAATTCAATTACTTCAGTATTAACAATTTTCGAAATAAAGAATGTAAATATTTGTAAACTTTTGGTTTATTATGGGATATTTACACTATATTTAACAATTTGTACATTTGTGCATTTTGTGATGAGTTTTTTTTTAGTACAAAAATGATTTGTCGATGATTATGAAATTGAAATTTGGTAATTTAAACGTGAAAATTATTTTTATAGTCCAAGAACTTGATTCATAGCTGACATTTCAGAATGAGATAATGGTTTTAACATAAGTCCCGGTACAGGTGGTTGTAATTCCAAATCACGTAATTCATTGACCTTGACTTTCAGTTCGCTTCTCAGTTTATTTATTTCTACGTCGCATTGATTTTGATCTGGAAAAAAGAAAAAAAAGCAAAGTCAGAGTGGTCACAAGTTTCAGATTATTAATTTTCATGATATTAAAATTATTTTCCCTGAAAAAATTCTTTTAACAAGAAACTATGAAAGTTTACGGAAAATGAGTAGAATTTATGAATTTTAATAATTTCTAAAAAGTAAAATTATAACTTTCTCTGAATTCAATTATTTTCTACAATTTACAACTAAACTTCATCTCTACATCAATTATTTTAAATAATTTTCCGAAAGTTCTTCTATAATTCAACTATTTAACAATTAATTTTTTAAAAAGTAATCGTAGAGATTTTTTTTTAATTTTGAAAGTTTTATTATTAATAAAATTAACATTTCTACGAACCTTTCTTTAGTAATTCCTCAGCATGTTTGGCTGACATTTTCATTAATAATGGCCCAACGGTTAGCCAAGCTTTGTCGTGCTTTTGTTTTTGTAAAGCTCGCATTCCAACACGATCGTCATTTCTCCTCATGTCCAGTGCAACAATTTCTTGTCTGTCAGTTAGAATTTCTCCAGCTTTGCTTTCCACTTGTTGCAAATGTTTCAATAAATCCTTTTGATTTTCATCCATTATCCTGAAAAAAAACAATGAATTTGCAAATTTTCTACAATTTTTGAATTTATAATTTAGGACTTTGAACAATTATAATAGGAATGTTTTTTATATTTAAAATCGAGTGATTTTTCGATTTCTTTTTATATATAAAAAAAATTAAAAATGCTCGTACTTTGAACGAAAACTTATATTCAATACTTGTTTCGTGTTTCAATGGAAATTTTTTATGACAAGGCTTTTCGGAGATATTTTTCCCTCTGTGCTTCCCGACGAAGATGACGATCACGTTCCCATTTTTTTAATTTTCGTTCACTTGGTGCACGAGTTGTTTTGATAGCCCGACGATCGTTGGGCTTGAAATGAGTGACTTGTGGTGTTTTTTTTTCGTCGAGTCCAAAACCTTTTCTGTCTTGTTTCAGAGTTGTTTTCACGGGGTATTTACGACCCTCTCCTGAAGGTCCTAGACCATGTTCCTCGTCCCATCCTGAATTTATAAGCATCTGGTAGCCTTTATTTCCCTTTGGAACAATGTAGTGAGCTCCTGATACTTTTGGCTTTGTGTTAAAAATATGCACAATCGAAGTTTCATGCTCAGTCTGTGTAATATTCTCAAAATTTGAATTACAGACGTTGCAGAAAAAATTTATTTTTTCTATTTTCTTTTCATTTATTTTTGTTGCAATTTTGTGCTTCTCATTACTTTCCAAGAGTTTAACAATGTTTGTGAATTTATTTTTCAAAGCTAAATTCATTGCCGTTAATCCCGATTTATCCTTGATGTTTCTTTTTGCTTTAAGTTTGAGGAAAAAAGCAACAATTTCGGAATTTCCACTGTAAGCTGCAGACATTAACGGAGTCCAACCAAATTCATCCACTGTATTTATATTATCTGGGTGCAAATTTGTTTTTAAAAATGTAAGATCGTTATTCTCGATTGCTTTGAAAATTGAATTCACAGTTACTTTTGTATTTATTTGACTATTTATATTTTTAACCATTTTCTTCTTCTTTGGAAAATTTTTCTTTTTTTGATTATTTGTTTGAGATTTTTCATTAGAAAAGTTGATAGCTTCTTCGTAGGCGTTTTTTGCCTCTAAACCTTGAAATCCAAGTTTGCTGACGACCTTCTTAGCAGGTAATTCTTCAATATTATTACTTTCTTTGACAAAAATTTTCAAAGGGAGATTCATTGTTGTATAATTTGGATTAAAGGACATTGTCAAAGCTTTTTTTATTGCCGTTCTTTTAATTTCTTTTTGAAAATATAAATTTTCTTATTTACCTTATTTATCTTGTTTATTATTATTCTTCTGATTATTGGTTATGTTCACATCAATTTAATTCTTTCGTAAAAAAATTTGCTAGTCCTGCAATATTTATTGTTTTTTTGTTTAGAATATTTATCGATTTTCGTTATCAGAAAATATGTTTTTAGTTTAAAAACAAGTTAATTATTTAAAAAGGGATAATTTTACGTTTTTATGCACTTTTTTCTTTTTTCACTTTAGCTCTTTAAGCTCTTGCTCTTTAAAAACTTCGGCAATATTCGTCAAGTTTCGAGTCTTGTTTCCGACCAATTCCGAGAGTTGACGAAAATCGACGGAATTAGACGGAAATTATAGAAGAAGGCGGCGTGTGAATTTTTTTAGAAAAGAAAAGTTCTTTAATCTTCTCAATGAATAGTCCGATAATTAGAAGTATTAAAAATTTATCAATTCATACGAAAATATTCATTGGTTGGTAGGTATGTTTAAGTAGAAAACTTATTTAAATTTATTCAGTTCTTGGGACAAAAAACTGCTCACATTTTTTAAAGTAAATTCTAACCTCAAAATGTATTAGAAATTTGATGTAATTTTTTATTTGCATGTATTTATCTGCATCTTTTATTGAAAAATAATTCGCCAAGTTAATGTTTGTTGGTTCATGTAATTGTCACTAATGAAAATTTATTTTTGAAAGGAAAGATAAGAAAAGAAAATTGTTTTTTGATGTTTAAGTTTATTCATTAAATATACAAAATTAATAAAATATGCACTTAATAATTTAAGACTCAAACTTTAAAAAAATTCAATTATTAACTAATTTACTAATTAATTATTCTTGTTTAATAATTTCAAAAGTTTTAATAAAATTCTTCTCAATTATTTTAAAACTTGAAAGAAATTGTTCATAAAATTCAATTATTTTTAAGATTTTTAATTAAAATTTTTAAAGAAACTCCATTAATTTTTGTTTAGGGCTTTCGTCGTTTCCGGAGGATTGTATGCTTTTACTGCATCAAGAAATTACATAGTAGGACGAAGACATGAGAGTATGAAAACACGAGAACGTATGCAAAGGGATTTAAGTGATTTAGAACCGATTGAGCGTACACCAAAGAGTTTTTGGTGGTGAATCAAAAAAACAATAAGAGAAAGAATTTATTAAAAAGAAGAAAAATGGCAGCACTACCTCAACTAGACGAAGAAAAATTCAAATTGGTCCAAGATTTGGAAATTGAAATGATGTCCGATATGTATAATCGAATGACATCAGCGTGTCACAAGAAATGTATTCCACCAAAATATCGTGAACCGGAACTTGGAAAAGGTGAATCAATATGTCTTGATCGATGCATTGCTAAATATTTTGAAGTACATGATAAAATTGGCAAAAAATTAACACAAATCACAATGCAAGATGAAACTGCATTGAAGAATAATGTTGCTGAACAAACTAAATTAGCAAATTAACTTTATTTTCGTTGTATTATTATTTCTTTTTTTGCAAAATTCGTAACAAAATTTGAAGTCGTGCATTTAGAGTTTTAGTAATTTTTCACCATAAATGATAAATTAGTTTAATTTCATTTTATT
Organism: Leptopilina heterotoma; assembly: GCF_015476425.1. NCBI lineage: Eukaryota > Metazoa > Arthropoda > Insecta > Hymenoptera > Figitidae > Leptopilina > Leptopilina heterotoma. Next base: position 930,453 of record NW_025111206.1, read on the forward strand.
GACCTCAGATTTCTATAAATCCCAACGACGTTGTTACATACTGTAATTATGTGTTGTTAATAAAAAGGATTTAAAGCGAAACAATGAGTTTGAGATAAAAATTGCTAAATTTTAGAGAGCTAACTTTTTAGTCCTTGTTTCAAAAATTGAATTTTTAGAATTCATAAGATAATTCTTAATTTTTGTGTCTTTTTTGTTTGCCTCATAAACTATGAAATTACCACGAATTCTAATACAAAACCTTCAATTTTTTCTATTTCTGACAATAATTTATTTTTAAATAACTTAATTCTTGAAGAATTAACAAAAAATTATTACTTAGATATTATTTAATGAATAATTTTACTTAAAATTTTCAAAAATAATTAAATATTATGAGTTTCGTTTACAATTTTCATAAATAGATGAACTTCAAAATATATCAATTTATTTTAAATTATGTAAAATTTCAATTCTTAACGAATTTAATAAAATGTTAATCTTGGCAAAATTAATTAATCATTTTTAGAGTGAATCACAATATTCTTTAGGATCAGGGAAAAAGTCAAGGAAAAACAAAATTAAATTTTTATAGCAACTCTGATGAAATACTGGAAAAACATATTTTATTGTTGTCAATGAATAACTTCATTGAAAAATTTCCATGTACATCATTTAAAAAAAACAATTCCAATACAAAATCAAATAAACAAGTAATTCAAGTTAATCATCAATATTCACTCGTAACGCTAACAAAAAAGATAAATTGGCACAAACTGAACAAAAAAAAAAAGAAAATACGTAGATAACGTCTTAGTAATAAAATACAATCAAATAGTGGTTCATGAAAAAACAATTTATTCTAATAACATTGTAAACTGAAAAATTTATCAAAAAAAAATATATATTAAAGATTTTTTTTATTGATAATTGAAACGTTATGTACATACCTATTTGTATTAACGCTTATAATTTAAGTTTCAATGTGCTTCCAAAAAATATTTAGCACCACAATATTAATTTTAGCGCGCAAAGTTAGAACAAATTTGATTTTTTTTTCGTGTTCAGCTTTTTTCCGTCAAAAAAAAACATACTTTGTTACAACTACGCGCAGTTGTAAATAATTTCAATTATCTAAATTCTTATCGTTTTTTCACCGCTAATAATACAGTGTGTTGACCACCGCCGGTTACTCTCATAACAATTTTATCCTCAAGTTGTTTTCCCTTTATTTTCTGAGGTGTTTCTACGTCATCTTCTTCACCAGTTCCCAATTGACCGTTCGAACCCATTCCCCAAGCGTACAAATCTCCTGAAAAAATTATTTAGTATTTTTAATTAATTAATTATTATTATTATTAATAATTATTTAATTTAAATTATGTTTTTTTATCGATAGAAATTTTTGTTTGTTTAATTGCGTTAAAACTTTTGTAATAATTAAATAATATTAAAAAATTTATTCTTGTCAGAAATAGAAACAATTGTTGAAGATTTTGTACTAGAATTAGTGGTAGATTCATAGTTTATGAGCCAAACAAAAATGACACCAAAAATTGAGAATTTTCTTATGAATTTTAAAAATTCCTGACTTTTCCCTGACTTGTGACAACCTTGTATTAGTTTTGTTTAATAGATTTTCAGAAATCGAACCTGAGGAGGAGACGGCAAACGATTGTGATGATCCCGCTCCAATGTCGACGCATTTAAAAGATTCTAGAGCTGGGACTTGCGTTAATGATGTTGCGTCCTCACAGTTAGGACCCAATCCTAATCGTCCATATTCTTTCCGTCCCATTACGAAAACTTTTCCCTGATCATCGAGTGCAATTGTATGATGTTGTCCTCCGCTAATGTGAACCCATTTTCTTCCACTGAATGTCTTCGAAAGACGTGGAAAGAATTGCATATCTCCGTCAGTCAATCCTTTTGTGAAAAAAATTTTTATTTTTTTTATTTCAGTTATTCATGTTTTTAAGTTTTGATTTCTTTTTCTTTTTTAGATTGTGTGATTGATGAAAGAATGATAACTCACCGGTTTGCCTATAATTATTTAATCCGAAAGCATAAATTTCACCGCTTGGATAGCTTCTTGCGAAAGTACAGTAAGTGCCAGCCCAAATATCGTCAAATTCAAATTTTTGTCCTACTTTAAATTTGACCATTGCAGGCATTAATAAAGGTTCAACACCATGTCTACTGTGTCTGTCAGCACTTCTTGGCGATATTCTTCCCAATTGTCCTTGTTCACCGCATCCACAAGAATAAATTCGTCCATGATTATCAAGTAAAATAAGATGATCAGCGCCAGAAGCTATTTTCACTATTACTACACCCGGCAACATTTCGAGTGGAAGTTTTTCATTTCCCTTTAGTGTCAAACCCATCGTACCGTGTGAGTCCTGAGGAAAAATAATAAAATAGTACAGAAATTAAGAGAGAGAGAGAGACTATTTTAAAATAAAATTTAACATTATTTTTAAAATACTTTCTCAGAAAATGTAAAGGGGAAATTTTACCGTACCCTAAAGGAGCCCCAGGCAAAAACACGACCGTCTGAGAGGAGAGCAGCAGAATGTGAATCACCAGCTGAGACTTGAATTACTTTACCGGGAAGATTAACGTAATTGGGAATAGTTTCGGTGCCTTCCTCGGTTGTGTCTCTTCCCAATGCTCCTTCATCATTACAACCGAATGTTAGTACTTTTCCGTCTTTTGTTAAGCACACATTGTGCATTCCACCGGCCGCGACTGCAGCAATATTCTCATATTTTGGAACAGCTGCTGGTCGGGTTTTCTCAAAGACGTCCGGTCCTAGTCCAAGTTGTCCCACATCGCCCTGACCAATGCAAAGAACGATGCCACCTTCCTTTACTGTTCGAAGATCTGGCGTAACAAGTAAGTCTAAAAAAAATATTTACGTATTATTTCTTTATCGAATTTATATTTTTTTTATTTATACTTTTTCCAACGCCTTTTTCATCTTAATTTGAAACCTTTTCAAATTTCAATTATTTCTAAAATATTTATCCTACAATGCTTCTAATATTTATTTATTATCTAAAATTTTAACTGAAATTCATTTTTAAATCATTTCTAATTCGAAAATTCTACGCGAATTCAATTATTTAAATAAGAACATAAATAATTTATTGAATAATTGAATTCGTATACAGAATTTTATTAACAAATATTTAAATAATCGAAATTTTTCAACGAATTCTAATAGAATTTTTAAGAATAATCGCATTTTTAGAGGAATTCGATTAAAATTGTATTAAAAATAACTTAAATTCTGTGCAATGCGTTTTATTATTTATGAAAATAATAATTGTTGAAAAATTAGAAAATTTTCAAAAAATACAAAATTAATAAAACAGTAATAATTTAATTGTTACGTTACACTTATTTTTAGATTAAATTTTAAAAGTATCAGAAGAATTTAAAATTTTATTGATTTATAATAAACGCTCTTTAAATGCTTTAAATCTCAAAGACAAGCATTGGAGGTTATAATTCACAAAGCATTGTTTACAAAGTATCTGATAAAAATCTACAATCAATATATATTGAATTTATCTAATATATAATAAGTTAATAAACTTTTAAATTCCTAATTATTAGGCAAATGTTTCTATATTTAAAAAAATAACGTTATTTCTACCTCTGACAAGCATCAAGTTTGAGTGACGCGATTTCATCTCGTTTTTGATGAATTAAAAAAAAGTTAATACTTATTTTAACATAAATATAAATTTACCTTGTTTTTTGCTACGTTTCGATATTTTATCCTCTTTTTCTATAGAATTTGCAACTCTTTTTGTTCCTTTTCTGGGTGCCACTGGAAAATTTTGAGGTTATATTTTAGAAAATCCATTATTTTAGTGTCAAAGAAAAAATAAAGAATAATACAATCAAGCAACACGGATAGAGTATGAATTACTTACTTATAATTAGTAAAAATTAATGAAAAATAATGAAAATAAAGAGAATTAACACGTTGCCGCCAAATCTGTCACACAACCTTGATAAACTTGTTTCTATGGACGTTGAATAAATACAGACAGAAATGATGATTTGAGAGAGAGGGGAGGACGGAGTGTGACGGAACATCCGTGTTTTTTTATATAAATTTCCTGGAATGGAATAATAAATTTATTTGAAATAATTTAAGAAAGAAAATAGAATAAAATAATGATTTGATTGTTTAAAGAATCAAACGATTGTAAAATTAGTGAAAATAATTGGATTTTAGTGGAAAAAAATTCAAATTATTAACCGTCACGTGTCAGCTGTATTTTCATTAGCCAATGAGAATCGTTGTTTCGTGTGCGCATTCGTGAGACGCCAGTGCGTCACTTCCGTTTTATTATTTCTCGGCCGTTTGGAACTAAATTCAAAGAGTAAGGTTAGAATTTTGCGATTTATTGTTATTGAAAATTAGAAAAAATTATACAGTTGTAATTAAGTGCATTTTCGATGCAATCATGTGTGGAAAAGTTTTTGTTTCATCGTAAAGCGAAATATTTGGAAATGTGGTGAGATTTTTATATTTTTTCCGTTACACGCAGCAATGTTTACAACTGACTTTTATTGTCGATAAAATTGTTTTGTCTTTAAAAACATTAAATGAATGTTTATTAGGAAAAATTGTATTGAAACAATTTAACATTATTGTTATTATTATTCATTTTCATGTTAGAGACGAAAGTGGAATATTAAAATCTTCAAGAATGTCGTCGTAAAAATCTAAAATGCATTATTTGCAAGCGGAATTCCCACCATCTTGCGGAGCTTATTGTCCAGGTTGCCGAGTATGTTGCGATGTTGTATTTTGCAAAAGAATTCCAACTGGAGATTCAAAAAGCAATTCTGTAAATTCATCAGCAAAGCGTTTAATTCAAGCCCTTGAGGATGTAAAAAAACGAACGGAATTTCTGCAAAAGAAACTTTCTTCTTTTGAAAGAATCAGCATTGGCATACAAGTTGACAAAATATCGCCTCTTCCATTGAAAGCATCGAATAGTAATTTAGCAAATACAATAACATTAAGTTGTAAGTTTAAATTTTTAATTAAAAAATCTAACTTTCCAATTAATTGGAAATTTTTTCAAATTTTATTGAATTAAGTTTTATATTTTAAAGAATTTTATTTGTTTATTTTTTAAAATTATTTTTAAATATAATTGTATTTTTGAAGAATTTGCAAATGAAGTTTTTTTTTATTTTTTAATTTAAATTGGTTTTTATTTAAATTTCTTTCTTTTTTTCTTTTACAGCTGAAAGTACAATTCAACGATATCCAAAATTTGATGATAAGTCAATTTCCACTGAAGATGAAAAATCACTAACCGATACAAATGATTCGAAAGAAATAATGAATTTATGTTTATTAATGATGAAGGAGATTAGAGAAGTTCGTGATAATTTGAAGCATTCCTGCAAAAGATTTTGTGAACATTGTCAAGGACGTTGTTTGAATTCGCAGCAAATGGATGCATCGACGACAAATTGTGCGAAATGTAAAAGTGAGTACAGAAATATATTTTATTAACATATAATTTAGATTTATAAATTGAATTTTTGAATTAAATTTTTATATTACATTTTTGCATTTAATTTTTTTTTAATTTTTGTATTTAATTTAGTAAGAGATTTTAATTTTATTTATATAATTTTCTATAATGAAACGGGTATTTGAGAAATTCATTTCTTAGGAGTTATTCGTTGCTATCGAAATCCGCAATATTATTCAAGAGGAACGTCCTGTTACTTTAAAAATCGTAAAAATTTCTGTCATCCTTGCAATAATGAACCACGTGCTTATCCTCGTAGACGCGAACCAACTCCTGAAGAAATAAAAAATACTTGGTGCTGTTGGCCTTTTTTCTGAAATAATCAATTTTCGATATTAATTTAAAAATTAAAATTAGTTCTTCTGTAGATAGAGATAAATTGAAAATAATTAATTTTGAAATAAAATTTATAGTTTTTAAAAAGAAATTTTAATTCGTGTTTAAATTGAAAAAAGTACAAATGTTGTTTTGATTTAATTCGATAGAAGGTATAGTTTTCTAGAACTTTAGAATTTTATTGCAAAAATATTTTTTATTATATGAGATTTTTAATCTTTGGTTTTTTAATTTTTTTTACAGAATGTTTAATAAAGTAGAAAAAATAAGGAGGAGAATTATAAAATTTGGATTTTTTCTTATGCAACTAATTCTTGAAGTTTGATCAATGTGCGTGTTGTTATGACAACGAAGATACGCGAAATAATTTCCGTTTGTTACCGGCAAATTAATTTCATTAATTTCAAGGTATGTATTTTTTCTTTTTAAATATTTTTTTTTTATTTCGTTTTTCTCTAAATAATTTTGATATTTAATAATATACAAATCTTAACAATTATATTATGATTAACGAATAATAATATTGTTGACATAAAAAGAGGTTAAGGATAGAACCTAAAAGTTTCTTCTATAAAATTATTAATTTTCACGAACAAGACGTATTATTTTCAAAAATGCTTTTTAAATTTCCATTTTATTCCAGAAAATTAAAATTTTATTTTATAAATATTTAATAATGAAATAAAAATTCTTAGAGAGCGAATAGGATAGGAAGGAAAGGAAAAATTTAAAATTGTATTATTTTTTTAGGATGGTTCGTTTTCACGTAAAACATGGTGATGAAAGTCAATTCTTGTACGATACGACAACAGAAACCAATGTTGATGATGTAATTGACGAAATAACAATTATTTACAACGGACGTTTAAAAGTCTCCCGAATTTGTTATGGTAAATATATTTATTTAAATTCAATTTTTTCAATTTTTTTGTTTATATAAATTTTGTTAGTGAATATTTTATTTTAATTATATACATTTATTTTGAATAACTGTGAATTTGTATTGTTTATACTTTAATGGAATCTTAAATTTTAATTACAGAAATTGAAGAACTAGCAAAACATGGAACAATGTTACCTCCAAATATTATGGGATTGACCGATGAGCAAGTTGAGGAATTAAAACTCAGAGATGAATGGGGAGAAAAATGCACACCCATGGGAGGATTCGAATTCAAAAAGGATCCTATTGGTAGGAAAATATTAATAAATATTATCTTATTACTTAATTTAGTTATGTCATATTAAATCGTATCTACTTACTCTCTTCGTGAATTATTCAAGATTATTTAAATGATATTGTTGAATAATTCACCATCTACGAAAGAGATCGATCAAGATGACTCTATTTCCTAAAATTTTGATGTAAATTTGAATAGCAAATTACAACAAATTTCTATTTATCAATTCCACTAGGTCGGAGAAATGGCAAACAACCTAATAAACCAATGGTTGAAGTTTTGAATAAATCAGTCGAAGACGCCCGAGCAATGATTTCCAAGGTAATTAAATAAAATTTGAAATTATTCAATATTAAATTTTAAATTGAAAACTATCATACATTAAAAACTGTAATAATATATAAAAATTGAATAGAAAAATATTTTTTCTTTCAAATCGTTGATTAGAAACGTGAACTTATTTATTTCTTTGTTTATTCCATGTTTACCTGAAAAATTATTATTATTACATTATTTTATTTAAAATTTTCAATTTAATTTACTTTTTAATTTAATTCTTTTAATTTAATAAACTTTTATGACTAATTTTCAGAAATTGGTACTGGAAGAAAAATTAGTGACACAAAAAATTGTCCAAGATTCTTTGGATTTATTGCGAGGCGCTGTGACAATTGTTTATCCCATGGGACTTCCACCACACGACGTAATTCGTCAAGAATTTGAGAATACTGAGGATTTAAGTGGTACCCAAGCATCTCTAGAAGTAGGTTTTTATAAAATTTTTCTTTTTTTTTAGTAAAATAACAACGAGAGAAGACAAATTTTCTACAGCAATTGATTTTAATGAAATATAACGAAATTTCGATTTATTTCAGGTGATTGACGGGCAGCTGGCACAATTATGGTTTTCCGGCAAGGAAATGTTACGAGGAATGAAAATCAAGGATTTTGTTGGCAAAAATGAAAAGACAAAGGTGATTGTCAAACTTCATAAACGTGGTTCCGGAAGACCGGCACGAGAGCCTTTGATGTCTGAGGACGAGAAGAAGCAATTGATGCTGCATGCCTATAGACGTCAGGAGGAATTAAAGGTAAGTGCTAATTTTATTTCTTTTATATTTTTATTTTTAAGAAAGGATCTGTCTTTTCTTTTTTCTATCGTTTACTGTAAATTTAAAATTTATTGAAAAATTTGCAATATATAAAATATAACTTGAAGTTATATTTTTCCAATTCTGTCGATACGGTACTGAAAGATTCAATATTGTTATTATCTATTTTTATTTTAAACTTATTTTAACATTGGAAAACGCATTTTCCGTGGAAAAAAAAGGATGCAGGAGTCGATGGGGTGTGCAAAAATGCATCGATTCATGTATAAACTTTTACCTGACCCTATATATCGATTCTCATGACCTTCCAGTTGCCCTTTTCAATGGGTGTTATCGCTTTCAGAACTGGACTCGAGAAACGGAAATGCTAACGACATTTCCTTGAACTTATCTTTCTTTCCACATTCGTGTACTTTAATTTGTTAAATATTAACACCTGACCTGGATATTTAATACTAAATTACTCCATATATGAAATTATATAAAATTATATGTACTTTAAATTTAAATATAGTACAAAAGACTTTTTTTCAAAAAAAAAGTATCTAATATTTAATTCACAAATTGTATTTTTTGAAAAGGAGCACAAGAATCTTTGATAATCGTTCATAATTTATAATTGAAAATATTTTTTGCATTCAGAATTTTCGGAAAATTCGGAATTGGAAAATAATTAAAAACTTTTTGTCAATTTAATTTACAAATTTTTCTTTCTATTGAAATAATTTTTATTCAGAGGATTTTTATTTATTGAAGTAAGTTTAATTTAAATAATTTTTATTGAAAGAATTTTTATTTATTGAAAGAATTTTTACTAAAGGAATTTTTATTTATTGAAATAATTTTCATTGAAACAAATTTTATTTATCGCAATAATTTTCATTGAAACAAATTTTATTTATTGAAATAATTTTCATTGAAACAAATTTTATTTATTGACATAATTTTCATTGAAACAAATTTTATTTATTGAAATAATTTCCATTGAAACAAATTTTATAATTATTGAAATAATTTTCATTGAAACAAATTTTATAATTATTGAAATAATTTCCATTGACATAATTTTTATTGAAACAATTTTTATTTACTGTAAAATAATTTTTGCGGAAACAATTTTTATTATTAGAAATTTTTCTTTTACGGAAACAATTGAAGGGCTACATAAAATAAGGGGACGAACGCGAGGCTTGGAAGGGATACTACCAGTCGGGTAGCAGTGACAAGCCTTGAGCCGCTCGCTGCTACCTGACTGATATTATCCCTTTCAACCATGCGTTCGTCCCCTTATTTTATGTAGCCCTTCAATTTCTATTATTAGAAATTTTTCTTTTTGGAAAGAATTTTTATTTGTTTAGTGATTTGAATGTTATTGTGTTTTTCGTACCTATATTGATTATTTTTCTTTTCATAAGAAATAATTTTTTTGAAAGTTTGACTAAAAGATGCCCTCATTTTTAACTGTCACTTATCACGCAAAGTGCTATTAACAATATTTATGTACACGTTATTATTCTTCTAAAGATTACATTACGATTTTTATCAGATAACGCCATTAATTCGTAAAATTGTTTTTAAAAATAATTGCATCTCAAAAAACGGTAATTTTAAAAATTTCAATAACAAATTTCGAAGGCTTATTTGATGAATAATAAAGCAATAAATAAATAAATAAATAAATAAATAAATAAATAAATAACAAAATAATAAATAAAAATTAAATTAAAAGAAAAAAAAATCGAATGAATTTAGAAATTAGAATATAAATTTTATTTCTAATATTTTAAAGTTGAATATTAATGAAACCGAATGTAAAGATTATTTAAAGAGTTTATTACAAAACACATACAGCATAAAGTATATTCTGAAGAGATGTTTACAAATTTTCTTTGTTCTTTTTTTTGTTTTAGTAGATTTTGTTTGACAATTTTATTGATGGCATGAATATATTATTTTTTTTTACTATTTTATGATATCGTTGAGTGAAAATACGATCAGTGGTAATTAGCAAATATAAACCGCGAAGGCACGTAGATTTACAATTTACATTTTCGGAGAATTTTTTATTAAGAGAGCGCAAATTTTGCATAAATTGTATATATAAATATTAAATTTTTATATTGGGAGAAAAATTTTTATGTTTCATTTAATAAGAGGGTACCAAATCTAATAAATATTTGTTATTTTTATTCGATACATTTATATATATTTCTATTTCGTCTATTTTTTTATTTTTTAGTATTTTTGTATAATTTTTTCTTCTTTTCTATTTCAATATACAACTTTTATCAGAAATATAATTTATGATATTAATACAATTATAGGTATTAGGTAAATTATTATAAATTTAAAAAGTGTGTGAATTATAATTTACAACATTTTTTTTTAATTAGAAATATTTTGTAATTGTAATTTATTTTTATTATCGTCGACTAGAATTATAATTTATTCTTTTTATCGTCGATTATATAATTAAAATTTATTATTTTATCGTCGATAAAAATTTTAATTATTCTTTCATCGTCGATTATAATTATAATAATTAATTATTTTTTCAACGATTATAATTATAATTTATTATTTGATCGTTGATTATAATTATAAATTATTCCTTTATCGTCGATTATAATTGTAATTTATTATTTTGTCAGCGATTGTAATTATAATTTATGATTTCATCGTCGATTATAATTATAAATTATTTTTTTATGGTCGATTATAATTATAATTAATTATTTTTTCAACGATTATAATTATAATTTATTATTTGATCGTCGATTATAATTGTAAATTATTTTTTTATCGTCGATTATAATTATATTCTTTTTAATTCATTTTTTTTGGTCGTAAATTATAATTTATCTTTTTAAAATCATAAATTATAATAATAATTACTATAATTATTATTTTAATTATTATAATTATTCTTATAATAATTATGATAGTCATTAGGTTTTTATTATTATAATTTGTCATTTTTTGGTAAAATTTTAATACGGAATTGAATGTTGTAATAAAATATATTTGGCACCTCCTTAAGAAATTAATTTGCACTGATCGAACATCGTAAATCGATAGTTAAATAATTAAACGTACAGTCTGTGCATAGAATTTTATAAAGCGCTTTTTGTTTCTTCTTTTCTTTTGATATTGATTTGTTATTTAGAAATTCATTTAATGATAATGAATATAATTTTTTTTTTTAAATGAACTGAACACTTTTTCCTTTATGTATATTGTGAGATGAGAAAGTGGATCAGTTATTAATTAATGAGAATTAATTTCATTTTTTATTCCCTTGAACACTTTCAAAGGACTTTTATAACTAGATTATAAAATTATTATTCATTTGGTCGATGAAGTAACAGGTGGACCAGCAAGTGAAGTATAAAAGCGCATTGCGAATAATCATTTTGCTCAGCCAATAAAATGTTCTTTTTTATCGAACAAACAATTGCTCCTAAAACTATTTATTTTCTCTTAACAATTTTTTAATCACTATATCGTTGCGTTAAAATATATATCTTTAATCTTTTTTTTAACTAATTATAATTATGTTACAAATTATAATTAATTATCATTAAAAATTTTTTATTAATAACAGAGATAAAATTAATTTCGATAATTAAATTAATTTCTTTTATTTAATTACTATCAATATTATTGTAGAATATTAATTTTTTTAATTAAGAATAGTAATTAGTAAAAGCAATTAGTATAAATTTAATTAATGTCATAATTGTCATAATTATAATAAATTGTCATAATTATAATTAATATAATATTAGATTCTTAGAAATCGCAATGTGTATATGCTTCTGTTGCATATTTTCGTTATTAGTAATTGTACAAATAAAATAGTGATAGTTTTTCGGAAATTTTACATTTTAGTCAGGTAATTAGACCGAGTGTATTAAAAAGTAGATGAAAATGATTCGAACTAACAGTACAGTTTTTATGCAGAAAAATTAATATTTACAAAGAATAATTATTTATAATTTTAGTATAAAATATTATTAAAACGTAACAGTATAATAATTCTTTTATTTTAATAATTAAATAATTAAAATTCTAATTTATTTAATTATAATAAATTATTAATACTTAAATATTAATTTATATAATACATAATTAATTAGTAATTATATTTGTTATTATATTAATAGTTATTACAATTATTGAATATTAACTAAATTTTATAGTTCTTAATTATTGCAAATTATTAAATATTAACATTTTCTATTTTTATTAATATTTATATATTATTAGCTCCCTAAATTTGAATTAGTAAAAATGTTTACTTATTTGTGACTGAATTTTTTGATTTTTAATTAGTGAATTTTACTAATAAATAGTAGTTTACACTAATTTATTTAAATATATTAGTAAAATTTACTAATTCTAATAAAATTTACTAATTCAAAAGCGAAAAGTCAGTTACTAATTCGAATTAGTAAACATTTTTACTGATTCAAATATAGACAGAGCATAATAGTGATTAAAATTAAAATTCATTATTATTAAAATTATTATTTTTATTAAAATTAGTTAAAATTAGTTAAAATCTCTTTTCGTTTTTTTTTTGAAACAAAATATATTTAATATCTTTTCTTTTAGATATTGAATCAAAAATTTTAAATATTCTCTTTAAAAATAAAGTTAATAAATTTAAATTTAAAAATACTTTTTTTAATCATATTAAATGATTTTTATATAAAAGGTAGAGATGAATTAAAAATATTTATATTTTACTCATAAAGACGTGAATTTTAGCAATAATTGAATGAGTATGATTCGGTAATTATTTTTTAATCAGTGCCAACATCGAAAGCGATTCGATTAAATAATTTAGTTTAGATACATTATTATTATATATACGATTATAGGAATATTTTACTATGAGAATTCGATTATATAATATGTTAATTATAAGGATCTCTAATTTTAATAAAATGGAGATTATAATTTTGAAAATAATTTTATTAAAATTAGAGAGATTATCGATTTGAGAAACAATATATAATATACTTTTTTTCCTTGCAAATGCAAAATTAATTTTTCGTAAAATCACATAAAAAAGTTTAGTTTTTTTTCTTTTTGATTATATAATAATTTGCTTTTCACTTTCATTTATAAGATATAAAATGGTTTCAAGGCAACAGTTTGCAGAAATACATTTACGATGCACAGTTTTTGGCCCCAACGAGAGGGTAACTTTCTAAATTTTGTTTTTGTTTTATTTACATATGCTTCAGTTTTTTTTTTGTTTGTTTTCAAATGGAGGAAGTTGAAAGTTTGAATAGTCGCAGATAAAAAAAAGGGATTATTAAATTGAACTTTTTTTTTATTGTTTTTTATTTTATTTATTTAGTTTATTTTCCAGTTAGGACGTAATCTTGTAGAATTTTTTGAATTTGTTAAATTGATTATAATTGTATTAAAAATACTATTTTACTTTCATTTTCCTCGCATCTTTTGCGTTAGGCTTTACAATAAGAGTCGAAAATACAGTATTTTTTTAAAAAATAATTCGAGTATCAAAAAATTCAAATTCTTTTTTTCGGGTACATATTTTTTTTTCTTGCTTTTGGTTTCCGGTTAATTAGCAATTAAACGATATTGTAGGTATATATATATTTTTTTTTATAGATTTCAATTAACATAATGAGCTTAATTTTATAGGAGTAAATATAAGAATATTTCTTCTATGTCTACTTTCACAAGAGTATAAATTTTGATCGTTATTATATATAATATTATAAATTAATGAATTTATTATACGAATATAATACTTAAATATTTCTATCGTATTTTTTATTAAAAAACGATTTCTTTTAAAAGTTTTCTTTTTATATTAAATATTCTCGCTATTTTACGCAGGGCAGTGATTAAACATAAATATTTCTACAAATAGAAAAATTAATTTCTTTTTAATAACTATTTTTTGTATTCGTTTTTCGATATTGATGATTTTTTGTCGACACACTGGAAAACAAATTTATTTGATTCAAGTAAATGATTACTTTGTCTGTTATCAAGAAAATATTTACTTGAGTAAAATAAATATTTATTTGACTCAAGTAAATATTTTCTTGAATCAAATAAATATTTATTTGAATCAAATAAATATTTACTTGAATCAAATAAATATTTATTTGAATCAAATAAATATTTACTTGAATCAAATAAATATTTATTTGAATCAAATAATTTTTAATTAAATCAGTACAATGGTATTTGAACGAACCAATAATTTCAGTAATTGAAGCAAATACCATTTAATTGACTGAAATAAAAATTATTTGATTCGAGTAAATATTTAATTGATAATAGTCAAGTAATCGTGGTTATTTGAATCAAATAAATTTTTCTTAAGTGCGTAAATAAAGGAATGAAAAGGCAGTGATAATTATAATGAATTGAGAAAAGCACATGAGAAATTAAAAATTGATATTAAATTATAAATTTTATAATTATGACGGGCTCTGAAGAAAGATAGCTAAGAGCAAACAATTTTAAGTTGTTTGTAATTTTTTAAATGCGAAAATATATACAAAGGGGATTAATTTTCAATAGTAAATAATAATTATACATAAATTGAAATTAGGATAATAATTTGGAAATTTATATTAATTATCATATACTAAATAGAAAATAGAAAAATAGTTTTTTTCTATTTAAATAAATATTTAGAAGAGACTATTTTTTATTAATAAACAAGTAACAGAGTTAAGAAAACTTTACATTTATTGTCGATATTACTTGAACTATATTGAGAAATCTATATTTAAGTTAAATAACAAGTATAATGTAAAGACGGGTATTAAAATTGAAATTAAAATAGTGAGATCCACTTACCCAGAATTGATGATTATAAGTTACAAAATAGAGAGCATGCATTTTTGTAGAATGAGAGAGAGAGAGAGAGAGAGAAATATGTAGTTATGATTTCGAAAAGAATGATGATAATTATGGAACCATGGTTGTGCGCAACTTTCGGAGAATCCGATAAAAAATTTATCACATGGTTGTAAATGAACACGCATTTTTTTTTTTATTGAAAACTAAAGATCAATCTGAAATGGCACACAAAACGTATTTATTAAAAAAATTCGGAAAATAATTATTAAGTGGGTATTTGAGGTATTTTTAGTCTTAAATTATTTTATTATATCTTTCAGGGTTGCCACGATTTTGCTCATTTCAAATTCCCTGACTTTTACAGGTTTTTTCTAGGTTTATAAAATTTTCTGACATTTCCTGATTTTCCAGGTTTCGAGGTTGCGTAGCAACCCTGTGTTTGTATGTGAAGGAATTTCACTAATTTTAAAAATTGTTCTTTTACTTGAATGAAGATTTTCTTTTTTTTTTGGGTTATTTTGACATAGGGATGGAAATTTTAATTCTCAGAGAGACTATAAAACCCCGAAAAAGTCGAAGTAGTTGAATATTTGACTAAAATAAGTGAAAACAGTCGCTGTTTTCAAAAGTTCAAAAAGGAGTGAATCTTCATTGAAGTTAAATTGTTAAGGACAGGTTTTGTTTAGTGAAATTTGATTCAATTTGAAAAAAGACTAGAGAGTTGTTCTGACCTCATTTTCGTTGACGTGATCATGGTATGGTGCTGATGATCCAGCTACAAGTCCCTCGTCTTCACCCTCATTTTCCTGTTTATCGGAACAATATCGACATCTCATTTTTGCGTCGTCACCAACTTGCACTGATCGTGTTATAATTACCAGTGTCGTGAGACTTATGACGAATAAAGTTGATGGCACTATGATGGCTATCAAAAGTTCCGTTCGTGTTTTATTCAAGTCGAAGCGAGCTACCACCATAAAGGAGTTGTTCTGAAATGAAACATTTTTATTTTTTATTGGGAAGAATTTTATAAAAAAAAATTGAATTCCTGTGAAATTTTCATTATTCTAGAAAATAATTGAATATTCGTGTATAGGTTTGTCAAAATTGTTTTTAAGGGCATTTGAACCATGATGACGTCACAGATTTAAAACTAATGCTTTGCACAAACTGTGACGTCATCAAGGTTCAAATCCCCTTAAATAATTGAATTATTTTGTGAAATTTTTTTTTTAAATAATTGAATTTTTGTGTAGAATATTATCAAAATTTGTTTTTAATAATTGAATTCTTTTATGAAATTTAATTAAAATTGTAGAATATTGAAAATCATTGAAATTTTCCCATGAATTTGATTAATTTAGAAAATAATTGAGTTATGTGATGAATATGGTTTTTTGTGAAAATAATTGAATTTTACAATGAATTTTATAAAAATTTTTAGGTATGTATAATTCAGGAGGTCTAACGGTCAAGGAAGTTAGGGAAGTCAGGGAAAAGACTGGGAATTTTTTTGTTCAGGGAAAAGTCATGGAAAAGTCATGGAAAAGTCATGGAATGTCAGAGAATTTCATTGAAAGTCAGGAAAATTTCTAAAAATTTATACAAAAATTAAAATTTTTGTGAATAAAAGTTTTTTTTTATCTAAAAAAAATTAGAAGATTATTATTATTGTTTATTACTATCATTAGATATTAATTTATTGTTAAACATGTCAGTTACCATATTTTTGTCCCAAGAAAACAGAAATAAAATTAGGAAAAAGTCAGGGAAAAAGTCAAAGAATTATTTTCTCGATCCTTGTTAGACACCGTGCGTAAATAAGTAAAGTGTTTTTGAAGAGCTCAAAAATATTGAAGCTAAATGCCATAAAAGAGAAGAAAAAATGTTGAATTTTAAGAAATTCGGTTTTTCGAATTTTTGATAATTTTAGATAATTTTAAATTTTTTACCAAAGAGTGGAGACTATTAAATAAGTAAAGTGTTTTTAAAGAGCACAAAAATAATGAAGCGAAATGCCATAAAAGAGAAGAAAAAATGTTGAATTTTAAGAAATTCGGTTTTTTGAATTTTTGATAATTTTTAATAAATTTTAATTTTCTACCAAAGAATAAAAAATATTAAATAAGTAAAGTGTTTTTGAAGAGCACAAAAATATTGAAGCGAAATGCCATAAAAGAGAAGAAAAAATGTTGAATTTTAAGAAATTCGGTTTTTTGAATTTTTGATAATTTTTAATAAATTTTAATTTTCTACCAAAGAATAAAAACTATTAAATAAGTAAAGTGTTTTTGAAGAGCACAAAAATATTGAAGCGAAATGCCATAAAAGAGAAGAAAAAATGTTGAATTTTAAGAAATTCGGTTTTTTGAATTTTTGATAATTTTCGATAATTTTTTATTTTTTACCAAAGAGTCGAGACTATTAAATAAGTAAAGTGTTTTTGAAGAGCACAAAAATATTGAAGCGAAATGCCATAAAAGAGAAGAAAAAATATTGAATTTTAAGAAATTCGGTTTTTTGAATTTTTGATAATTTTTAATAAATTTAAATTTTTTACCAAAGGTTGGAGACTTTTAAATAAGTAAAGTGTTTTTAAAGAGCACAAAAATATTGAAACGAAATGCCATAAAAGAGAAGAAAAAATGTTGAATTTTAAGAAATTCGGTTTTTTGAATTTTTGATAATTTTTAATAAATTTTAATTTTCTACCAAAGAATAAAAACTATTAAATAAGTAAAGTGTTTTTGAAGAGCACAAAAATATTGAAGCGAAATGCCATAAAAGAGAAGAAAAAATGTTGAATTTTAAGAAATTCGGTTTTTTGAATTTTTGATAATTTTTAATAAATTTTAATTTTCTACCAAAGAATAAAAACTATTAAATAAGTAAAGTGTTTTTGAAGAGCACAAAAATATTGAAGCGAAATGCCATAAAAGAGAAGAAAAAATATTGAATTTTAAGAAATTCGGTTTTTTGAATTTTTGATAATTTTTAATAAATTTAAATTTTTTACCAAAGGGTGGAGACTTTTAAATAAGTAAAGTGTTTTTAAAGAGCACAAAAATATTGAAGCGAAATGCCATAAAAAAGAAGAAAAAATGTTGAATTTTAAGAAATTCGGTTTTTTGAATTTTTAATAAATTTAAATTTTTTACCAAAGGGTGAAGACTATTAAATAAGTAAAGTGTTTTTCAAGAACCCAAAAATATTGAAGTTGTGGTTGCGTTAAAGTGAGCAAAAAAATGTGTTTGTACTTTTTTGTTCTCTTGTTAGGAAAATTATTTTTTTTTCCTAGAAAAAAGAAGGTAGAAAAAGAATACTTTCAAGAACAAGAAAATTAATAAACATTAATATTGTACATTGTATTGTAATTATTCTTTACCTTGTTGTAATAGCAAGGATATCTGCTCTGTGCAGTTTGATTATCTCCATCCCTGCCGTGGGTTTGTAGAAATTCTCGACACTCGCCACGTAAAGTATTAACACAACCTTCAAGATTAATGTAAAGTCTAGAAGTATTGTAAATAGTTAATGTACGTTGGGCTGGCACGAAAACATTTGTCGGATCCACAGGACGTGTCAGACTTTTCTCATAAAGATTCAAAAATGTCGTGAAATTCGTCGAAGGCTGTGGAATTAATGCCTTGTCCAAATATGTACCATTTACGCAATCCTCCACTCTGAAAATGAACAAAAAAAAAAAAAATTATTCGCTGCTTAAGAAATCGTTTTTTTAGCACTTCTAATACTTTAGTTCCCACTCCGGTTTAGTTTGAGGAAAAAGGATGTTAGAGTGGGGCAACGAGTGCGAGAGAGAAGTTCCAGTCTTTCTCTTTCCTTCTCATAGTCCCCACTTCGGTTCAGTTTGTGGAAAAATTTATTGGAGTGGGGATAAGTTATACATATAGAAAAAAGAAATAAAGATAGAGTGGAAAAAAAGAAAGAATGGAGTAACGGCAGTTTTTCATACCTGATTCTACTTCCTTCTCGGGATACAAGAAAACAACTTGTAACAATTGGATCGCTGTAGTGGTCCCAAATTTGTTGTGGAGTCTCGAGCCGTTCACCTAGCAAATTACCATTGGCTCTATTTAAGGCTATTGCACGAGAGCATGAGGCTGTTACAATGTTGTCATTTTGCATGAGGAACACATTTATATTTGATGTACTTATTTTTGGGCAGTAACGATCGCACGAGAATGCCTTACGTATTCTCGTGCACCGTGAATTCAGGCAGCTAAAGTAACCATTGAGTTTCAAATTGTCCTTATCAGCGTCAACTGTTATTCCATCCGCTACATAGTGACACAACATTAGTTCACTGATATTGGCGCAATGTCCTTTACTACAATTAAAAACACCCGTCAGTACACTACATTCGCTACCGTTGTTGCAATTGTACTTTCTCACTGCGCCCAAGTTTACCTGAAAATATTTTTTTTGTTATGTTTTGGAGTCTATGGTTTTTTTTTCGTTTGTTGTAATATATTTTATTTGTATTTACTTTTTTTTATTTATACTTTTTCTCATTTACCTTTTTTTATTTACTTATTGTTTGTTTATTTTACTTATTTTTAAGGAGAGAGAAAGCTACAAGAGAGTGAAAGTGGGTTGCAAAGAAAGGATATGAGTTGTGAATGAACGAAAACCCTATTTGTTTCTATTGATGAAACATTCCGATCCATTATTGAAGAGAATATTGGAAGCTAACCTAGTCAAGTGTAATTACACTTTTCATTTCCGGAATCGAGGAAGTGAGAATTGTGCCTTGTGGAGTTTGGACATTGGATTGTGATTAATTCTACGAACCAGTTTGTACGTAAGTAAATATTTTTTAATTGTTATAAAAAAAATAGGGACTGTATTTTTTACTCTTCTGCGTACGGCACTTTTATGTTATCTTCTAAATTTTATAAATATCTTTTTTGTTTATTTATTTATTTGTCATTTGGAATTATAATTTTATATTTTGTGCTGATGTTCAATAATAACTCAGCTTTTGTATTATAGAAGGGCGGAGAAATGATGTGCGCAAAAGATTACGAATACGCGTTGTGCGCAACTAAGGTGCGAATAGTAAAAGTGGGGGCAATGAGTGTGAGAGAGAAAGATCCGATTTTCTCACTCACTCTCATTGTCCCCACTCCGGCTCTTTGCTTGAAATCAGTAAAAGTCAGTTTTTTTGAAAAAAGGTCCATAAAGTTCGTTATTTTTATTGAAAAAGCACGAAAAGTTCGTAAATTGAACCATATAATTTGGGGAATTTTTGAGAAGTTACAAATGATTGTAGAAATTCAATTATTTTCAAAAGTAATAAAATTCTTCGCAGAAATTAAATTATATTAAAAATCTTTTTTAAATTCTCGTCAAAATTTCCATTATATTTATAAATGAATTAGCAAAATTCTTCGACAAAGTTCAATTATTTTCAGGAATTTTAATAAAATTAATTGTAAAATTTAATTATTTTCATAAATACTAATAGTATTAATCACAAGAATTCAATTCTTTTCAAAAGTAATCAAATTCAATTTTTTTTAAAAATTCATGGAAAAATTTAAATTATTTTCAATGATTTTCAATATTCTACTATTTTAAATAAATTTCCCAAAAGAATTCAATTATTAAACAAAAATTTTAAGAATATTCTACACAAACAGTTAATTATTTTCTTTAAAAAATAAAAATTTCCCAGGATTTCAATTCTTTAAAATAGAATTTGCATACATTTTTTCGAAAAAATGAAATGTTTTAAAAATTTGGCATTAAATTCTTCGCAGTAATTCAATTATTTTCATAAATTTTAAAATTCTTTTCAGGGAATTTAATTATTTTCATAAATAACAATATTCATCACAAGAATTCAATTATTTTCCAAAGTTTCATAAAATTCATTGAAAATTTCAATTATTTTCAAAAAATTTTCTTAATTAAATAATTTGTATATCTGATATTTTAATAAAATTTCTCAAAATAATTCAATTATTTTCTAGAATAATGAAAATTTCACAGGAATTCAATCAATAGAATTTGCATAAATTTTTTTTATAAAATTCTTCGCAATAATTCAATTATTTTCATAAATAATAAAACTCATTTCAGAATTTCAATTATTTTTAATAAAATTTTAAACGAATTCCTTGAAAAATGTAATTATTAAGAATTAAATTTCAAGAAAGATTCAATTATTCAATAAATTATCTATGTTTGTATTCAAATAATTGAATTCTCGTAGAATTTTCTAATTAAAATTGATTTATAAATTAATTGCAGTTAAAGTTTTAATAGATAATAATAGAATTAAAATGATTTTTATAAAATTAATTCAATTATTTTTAATATAATTTTAAATTATTTTTAAAACAATTTTTTACTTTGCACTAAAATACTTTGCAAACATTTAATTATTTTCATAAATAATATAATTTTCAAAGAAATTCAATTATTTAAAAAATCTTTTTATAAAATTGATCACAAGAATTCAATTATTTTTATAAATAATAAAATTCTTCTTAAGAATTCATTGTTTTGAAAAATTTTAATAAAATTCATCTTAAGAATTCAATTATTTTGAAAATTTTTAATAAAATTCGTTGCAAGAATTCAATTATTTTTAAAAATGTAAATAAAATTCTTCGTATCAATTCAATTATTTTAAAAAATTTTGATAAAGTTCTTTATAAGTATTCAATTTTAAAAAGTATCCAATTATTAAATAATTGAATTATTTTTGTATTTAAATAATTAAATTCTCAAAGGACTTTTTAATAAGAATTGATTTAAAATTGAATTCTAGATAAAGTTTTAGAAAAAAATTGAATATGAAAAGTAATACAGCGTGAATTTTTAGAAGTAATTGAATTTTGAAATTAATTTTTTTGAAAAAGTTTAATCGAATTTTTTTTATATTATTTGAAGTTTTTATATTCTAATATACATTTAATTGAAAAAATTCCAAATAATCGAAATTTCGTAAAATTTATGTTTGTGAATACAGGTAATTCCCAATTCCATTGAGCATCGGATTAGTAAAGAAGAAAACTTGGCACAATTCTCTTCGTAATTCAGTGAATTATTTACTTTTTTCACTATTACGAATATCTGGAAACTGTATTTTGGAAGTGTTCGAGTGTTGTTATCGTAGAAAAATTTCGGGAGTGTTTTTCGCGATCGTTTATACCGTATCTCGTTGAATGTTCGCGTTTATTTTTTTATTTCGTAAAATCGCAGTTTCTTCGGAATGAAAGTTTATTTTTAACCGCGAATTATTATTGTTAATTTAGTAAAAATGTTTTTATTTTTTTATTTAAAACGCGTTCGGGAGTGCGCCTGAGTTTTTTTTAAGTGTCTTTTTAAAATAGCTTTTTCGGGAGTGTCGAATTTCTTTAAACCGCGATCGATATTTTGTGAAAAAAATTTTTTTTATATAAAAAATAAATTCAGAAGTTTGAGTGAAGTGTTATCGTGAATTTGGAAGATTCAAGGTACGAATCGGGTGCTGATGGATGCTGATCGGTGTAAGTGTTTAGAAATTATAATTATTTATAATTTACTACGATTTAATTGACTGATGTAAAAATTATTTGATTCAAGTAAATATTTAATTGAAAATAGTCAAAAGTAATCGGTTATTTGAATCAAATAAATTTTTTTTTCAGTTCAAATATTAAAATATCTTTTGGTAATGTTTCTTTAATTTTTTTTCAACTTTTCGGAATTTCAGATCGAAGGAGAGAACGTGAGGTGCAGATCATCGAGAAATTGGTCCAGGAGATGCTGCCATAGTAAGAATTCAACGAACGGCAAGTTTTTGATTTGAAAAATATTTTATTCATAAGCGTCGCGGCACTATCTTTTCTGGGATTATTAATTTCTAAAATAATCCATATTTTAGAAATGAAAATTAAAATATTTTCTTGTATAACTTTGACATTTTTTTTGTCAAGAAAAATTATTTTTGTAAATTAACTTAGAAATGTTTTTTTTTGCTCAGGGAGCAGATTTTTATAAATAATTTTCTCATAGAGAAAATTATTCTGGTTATCAATTAATTATATCATAGGATTGAAAATATGGAATGATTTTTCTTACCTGAGGACAATATACGCTGGCACTGTTTGTGCAATTTTCGAAAATAATGTCAGTGCCATTTCGCCTGACAGTTGCGTGAATTTGGGGACAAAAGCCGGTTGTTTTTGTTAAACACCATTCACCGCAACTTGCCCATGTGCAAGAATTTACTAGAGTTGCGTTGACTGTTTGGCACATCACCGGATGTGGATCGATACCAGCATTAAAAGCTCTGAAACGATTTTAAAGATTAATTTTCACATAAATATTTGTATAGACATTTATCATCATCGTTCGAAACAAACTTTTAGATTTTCGACATATTTTTTTTTAAACGAAACTCTCTAAATTTGAATCAGTTGAAAATAATTTATTTAGAAGCAAAAAGTCAGTCACTGATTCAAATAGTAATATTTCTATACTGACAATTAGTTAAAAATAATTGATTGTCAGTTAAAAATAACTCATTTTTCAGTAGGTTTCTTATTCAATTATAATTAATTTTTCAGTTAATTGATTAATTAATTGATTAATTAATTTTTTAATAAATTAACTTTGTACTGAAAATCAGTCATTTTTTCACTGACAATCAGTTGTTTTTAACTGATTCAGAAGCAAACAGTCAGTCACTGATTGTCAGTTAAATTCATGATTTTTAACTGATTCAAAATTAAGAGAGAATAATTTTTTATAGTTGAAATTTTTTGCTCTTGGAGATTTTTTGTTTGTTTTATACTATAAATATTATATTATTTCCTCTATTTATTAAACAAAATTATCTGTTTAATGTGTTTTTTTATCTAATTAATATTGTTTTGTGACTGAAACAAAATATTTCATTTATTATTTATAAAATCAATTTACATTAAGGATTCATGGCCTTTTGTTCTATTCATAAAGCATAAAATGAAAATGGGGTAAAAAGTTCTGGAGTTCTCTTTTTACAAACAGAATTTACGACTGCTGAGTTTACTGTTTCTTTTAAGTTATTCGAGTCAAAGAAAAAATGGGAAAAAAGCATTTTTTTATTAAATTTTTTTATTTCATTTTTTCTTGTAATTTATAAATTTTCGAGTAATTAAGAAGAAATATTTTGGATTTTTAAGTCTTTTTTTTAAGACTGTAACTTTTGACATTATTTTTAAATTCTCAAATTAATTTTTAAAATATTTTTGTCTAAATTTCGTATAAAAAAGACTTAAATTGAAAAATATTTCTTTTTAATTATTGGAAATTTAATAAATTACAAAAAAATATAATATTTTTGAGTTCAAGTCTTCTTTTTACGAAATTTATACAAAAATTATTTTTAAATTTAATTTGAAAATCCAATTTGTAGATTAAACTTTCAAATTTTATTTGAAAATTAAATTTATAAATAATTCTTGTATAAATTTGTTATAAAAAAATTCAAACTCAAAAGTATTTTTTTCTAATTAGTGGAAAATTAATAATTTACAATAAAAATGAAATATCTCGGAGTTCAAGTCTTTTTTTTTGTACGAAATTTATATAAAAAATATTTTTAAACTTAATTTGAAAAATAAATTTACAATTTTTAAATCTTACTTAGAAATTACATTTTCAAATTATGTCTTCATATTAAATTTAGAAATTAAATTTTCAAATATAATTTTTGTCATAAATTTCTTTAAGATTAATTAAATATGAAAATTTTTTTTCTGATTACTGGAAAATTAATGAATTCCAATAACAAATTAATAAAAATATAATATTTTGGAGGATAAGTGTTTTTCACAAAATTTATACAAAAATTATTTCAAAATTTAATTTTTAATTTTATTTGGACATTGAATTTTCAAATTAAGTTTTCAAATTGAATTTAAAAATTAAATCGGTAAATTAAATTGAGAAATAATTTTTGTTTAAAATTTTTTTTTTAAATGAATTAAACGCCAAAATATTTCTTTTTAATTATATTTGAAAATTACCCAATCGATAATTAATAATAAATTTTCTAATTAAATTTAAAAATTAAATTGTTAAATTAAATTGAAAAATAATTTTTTGTTGTTAATTTCTTAAAAAAGTACTTGAACCCCAAAATATTTTTTTTTAATTACACTTGAAAATTACCCAACTGATAATTAATAATAAATTTTTAAATTAAATTTGTTAAATTAAATTGAAAAATTTAATTGAAAAATAATTTTTTTTTGTTTATTTCTTAAAAAATTACTTGAACCTCAAAATATTGCTTTTTAATTACACTTGAAATTAGTCAATTGATAATTAATAATAAATTTTTAAATTAAATTTGTTAAATTAAATTGAAAAATAATTTTTTGTTGTAAATTTCTTAAAAAATGACTTGAACCCTAAAATATTTCTTTTCAATTACCTGAAAATTAATAACTTAGAATAAAAATGTAATATTTTAAAATTTAAATTTAATTAAAAAATTTATTTTTTCAATGAAAAACCTAAAATTGTAGTTTTTGGAGTAGTTTATTTTTTTTGAACATGAAAAAAGAATATATCGGTCAATTCTGCGTATAAAGATAAAGCCCTAGATAAAATTAAGGACTGACATCATAAGATTGATCGCCTCTGAATGAGTAACTGAAAGTGGTGCGCTAGATTATTCTATATATACAGAAATAGGGGAACTATGGCATATTCGATCTATTAGGGTTAATACAGTATATACATATATATAGTAGGACAAACAATCACGACATTGTGACTTACCGATGAGATGGTATATAGATGGCGACGCTTAGATAAACCAAAGCAACGCAACTAATCACAATTGTGAGCTGACATAAACAAATGCTACCACATATTCTACGATCCTGTTCAGGTATCAAACGATGTTTGTACTTCCGTCCCATTTCAAATTTCTTTTTAGAATTTAATTTCCTTTTTTCGTTGATTAAATTTAATACATGTTCTTCTTCTTCTTCTTCTTCTTTTAAAATCCAATCTTTTTTTTCGTTTTTTAGATCATTGTATGACGTCTCCTTGGAACAAGTTTTTGATAACAAAGAAAATATCAATTCTTTGTTTCATTCTTTGTTAAAGATTGACATTTTGTTAAAAATCGATTCTTTGTTGAGTATCAATTTTTCGTTTAAGATCAATCCTTCGTTAAAACTTTCAATGTCGTTTTGAGTTTTTTTCGAAAATTGATTTTTGGTTTCTCTTTTCTCGTTTTCGTTTTCGTAGTAAAATTTTCGGTTAAATTGAATTTCAATAAAATGGCATTTTTATTTTCAATATACATTTGGTAAAATCACATATTTTTACTTTCTATGAATAAAATTTCTGTTTCGTTTCTAGAAAATTGTACCATCGTTTCCATTGAATTGCTCCTTTTTGCTTATATCAATAAAATTGAACCATTTTTTTCTTGAATGTTTTTTTTTGTTGAGAAAATTGATGTTTTTCTTTGAATTAACATTTCGTTATCTCTCCTGCATTGTTGTTTTGTTTGCAAATTTTTTGCTGCCCTTCATTTTGGGATAACTTTACATTTCCCTTGGCAAATTTTCTCTTTATTTGAAAAAATTGAACAGTAAAATTAAATCACTTTTTAAATTGAAAAAAATTAAATAGTAGAATTAATTAATTTTTGAAATTAAAAAATTGAACAGTAGAATTAATTAATTATTGAAATTAGAAATTTGAACAGCAGAATTAATTAATTTTTGAAATTAAAAAATTTGAACAGTAGAATTAATTAATTTTTGAAATTAAAAAATTTGAACAGTAGAATTAATTAATTTTTGAAATTAAAAAATTAAATAGTAGAATTAACTAATTTTTGAAATTAAAAAATGAAACAGTAGAATTAATTAATTTTTGAAATTAAAAAATTAAATAGTAGAATTAATTAATTTTTGAAATTAAAAATTTGAACAGTTTAATACTGTTTGTAGAGAAAACAACCTGTTTGTGTTTCAGTAAATTTTTATCTTTAATGTATAAACAAAGCGGGTGCGTCGATTATAGACTTTTTTTTTATTTGTGCCATATACGATCTTTATCAAGTCGGTCAGCATTAACGCTCTTTAACTAGTTCCATCGAATTTTCCAGTAAACATTCTCATCGACTTAAATTCTTGTGGAAGTTCACGGAACTTATTTATACAATGTTGGACATCGATTTTGATTAGAGGATAAGTTTCAAATAATCTGAAAATGAGAGAAAATTTTTTACATTTTCGGTTTGTTTTATTCAATATAATATGTCAAATAAATAAAATCAATTTCATTAAAATCTCGATTGAAATTAATTTTTTCTTGCATAATTTATCATTTTAAGAAGAAAAAATTCCAAATATGATTACAGTTTTTCTGCAGATATCAAATTGAGAGCAAAAAACGAATCAAAATGTTGTAACATTTTGATTCGTTTTTTTGCTCTCAATCTGATATCTGCAGAAAAATTGTAAAAAAAGTTAATTTTAATAAAACAAGACAAACGGAGGATATTTTTTTTATTTTTGAAAATTAATTAACTTCTTTTGTTTTAGGTTTAGGTTTTAAAAAATTTTTAAAAGATTTCAGTCGCTTTTTTTCCCTTAAAATTTTGAACGTTGAAATAAAGGGAATTTTTCTTCTGCTTAACATTTTTTAAAATTACTATAAAAAAAATAATTACATTTACTTTTCTCTAAATTTGAATTAGCTAATAATTTTTTTCAGTGTATATGTTTAGATAAAAATTTTCAGTTTCAAGAAAATATTTATTTATTAATAGTCCAAATAATTTATTCTATATTAACAGAATTTGATTTATTTTTTATTTTTTTTTTTGCTAAACTTTTTCGTTTTAAAAAATTTATTTATTTATTTAAAGAATTTTACATTCTTTTCTATTCTATTTTTCATATTATTTTTAATTATTATTATTAATTATTATTATTTTAATTATTATTTTTAATTCTCAATTTTTTAATCAGAGAAAAATTATGTTTGAATAAAATATTCTATTTTTTGTACCAGAAAACTTAGTTTTAGGTTATTTTAAACAAAGTACGGTTATTGAAACCTAAATAAATATTTATTTGATTTAAATAAACATTTGGTCCAGTTTAATAAATTTTTTTGTTCGTAGAAAGAATTTCGTCATCTAATGTAAACTTTTAGTTTAATCAAAAAAATTTTAGTTAACTGTTCACTAAAAAAATTTATTGAACTCAAATAATCGATTACTTGACAATCATTAAATAATTATTATTGAAATAAATTTTTTTTTTTTAGAGTAAATAATATTTGTTGAATGTAAATAAATATTTATTTGATACAAATAAACATTAAGTTCAGTTTAATGAATTTTGAGTTCGAAGAAAAAATTTCATCACCTTCTATAGTTGAACCAAACAAATATTTGGTTAATTCAACTAAAATTTATTTGGTTCGACTAAAAGTTTACTTGATTTAACCACAATTTTTTTTTCATAAACAAAATTTGGTTGTTTCGAAAAAATTTTCCCTGAGTATAAAAAATTTAAATTATATAATCGATTATTTGAAGAAAATAATTTTTTTCAATGTAAATAAAGTTTATTAATTGTAAATAAATATTTATTTGATTCAAATATATATATTTATTTGAGTTTAAAAACTGTTGAGTTCGAAGAAAAAAATTTAATCACCTTCTATTGTTGAAACAAAGAAATATTTGTTTACCTGTGTAGCAATATGCATCTATTTGGTTGATTTAACTAAATTTTGTTTAGCCCAACTAAAAGTTTGCTTGATTCAACTAAAATTTGTTTCTTTGAAAGAAAATTTGTTTGTTTCATAAGCAAATTTTT
The DNA here is from genome assembly GCF_015476425.1 of Leptopilina heterotoma. Taxonomy (NCBI): domain Eukaryota; kingdom Metazoa; phylum Arthropoda; class Insecta; order Hymenoptera; family Figitidae; genus Leptopilina; species Leptopilina heterotoma. The sequence continues at coordinate 959,357 of NW_025111206.1, forward strand.
CCTTTAGGAAAATAGAAATTGAGTAGCAATAGTAGAAAAAAAGAGGAGTAGGATAAATAGTTTATTTATAAATTGTTTATTTATAAATAAGTTATAAGATAGTTTCGTGAAAAAATGGTCAAATTTTAAATTAAAATTCTAAAAAAATTGAAATGAATGTTTATGTTTTGGAAATAAGTTTACTTAATATAAACTGGAGGATATAGAGATCGATAAAATCGAAATAGAAAAATACTGGAGGAAATATATGTGGGATGTGGAAAGATCAATATCTGAAGGAAAAAAAATAAGGGTGCTTTCGTTAGGTTTTAATAATACGACGAGCTAGAGACATTTAGCGATTCCTATCAAAGAGTGGTGGGGTATAAAGGTATAGATATATATATTTATCTCGTATTTTTATCTAGCACAGAGTATGGTCGAAGTCTTACGTATTTGTTGGCAACCTTCGTCTTCGGAATGCTCTACTAAGACGCGCCTGAATGCTCTCAATTACACTAATACCCTGAGAATAATTATCCTTTAATTTAATTAATGAAACAAGTATTACGTCACCTTTGTTGAATTTTTTTTTCACCTCCTCTTTTTCAATTTATTTTTCTCTAATACCTCTATAGTAAATTTCTATTATCACCGCGAAGTTAATTCGTGATTTTCTTTTTTCAACTGGTTTTCTATAAGACAATTATATTGAGAATTGCCATTGGAGAAGGAACAAAAGAGAGGCAATAATTCGAAGTGTATTTCTTTGAATAAATTCTTTAAATTGTTGGAATGTATTTTTATTTTTTATTTATTTATTTACTTATTTACTTATTTACTTATTTACTTATTTACTTATTTACTTTTTTACTTTTTTACTTTTTTATTTTTTTACTTTTTTACTTTTTTACTTTTTTATTTTTTTACTTTTTTACTTTTTTACTTTTTTACTTTTTTACTTTTTCACTTTTGTACTTTTTAACATTTTTACTTCTTTATTTCTTCACCTATTTATTTATATTATTTCACCTTAAAATTTTAGTTATTTCACGAAACTCAAAAATATTTCTTTCTAATTACTGTAAAATTAATAATTTACAATAAAAATATAATATTTTGAAGTTGAAGTGTTTTTTTTCACAAAATTTATACAAAAATTATTTCAAAATTTAATTTTTAATTTTATTTGGACATTGAATTTTCAAATTAAGTTTTCAAATTGAATTTAAAAATTAAATCGGTAAATTAAATTGAAAAATAATTTTTGTTTTAAATTTTTTCAAAAAAACTTAAACCCCAAAATATTTCTTTTTAATTACACTTGAAAATTGATAATTAATTAATAAATTTTCTAATTAAATTTAAAAATTAAATATTGGTAAATTGAATTGAAAAATAATTTTTTTTTTTGCAAATTTCTGAAAAAATGACTTGAACCCCAAAATATATCTTTTCAATTACTTGAAAGCTAATAAATTACAATAGAAAAGTATTATTTTAGAGCTTTAGTACTTTGTTTAAAATAAACTGAAACAAAGTTTTCTGGAACAAAAAATTGAATTTTTTATTCAAACATAATTTTTCCCTGAGTAAAAAATTGAGAATGAAAAATAATATGAAAAACAGAATAGAAAAGAATGTAAAATTCTTTGAATAAATAAATTAATTTTTTAAAGTTTAAACCAAAAAGTTTAGCTAAACAAAAATAAAAAATAAATAAAATTCTTTTGAATATAATAGATTATTGTGACTGTTAACCAATAAATATTTTCTTGAAACTGAAAATTTTTATCTAAACCTACACTGAAAAAACATTTATTTATTTCAAATAACTGATTACTTGCCTATTATCAAATAAATATTTACTTCAATCAAATATATATTTTCATAAATATATATTTTTTCAAATATATATATATTTCCTTGAATGAAATAAATTTTATTTATTTTTATTTATGTCAAATAAATTGTTTCAACTTATTGAAACAGTAATTTGAATATTTGAATTAATTACCATTAATTGACTTAAATTAAAATTATTTGAATAAAATACCATTAATTAAATTAAATAAAAATTATTTGATTTAAAGAAATATTTATTTGTTAATAGAAAAGTTGTCGGTTATTTGAATCAAATAATTTTTTTTTCACTGTAATAAATTCTATATTTAAAGCTAGTATTTTTATATTTAAAGTAGTTTTTAATTGACTCGAAAAAAATATTTTTACTAAATCGTTATTTCATAAACTGGAAAAACTTCTTTGATTCAATCAGTTACTTGACTATTAAGAATTGAATTTGTTTTTATAAAATAATAAATGCTCACAATAAATATTTACTTGTATTAAATATTTTCTTTTAAATAAATTTCACTTAAATATTTTCTTTTAAATAATTTTCACTTAAATATTCATTTTTATATATTTGCTATAAGTAAAAATTGTTCAAAAATAAAGTGAAGTAAAAATTATTTTCTTCTAAATAATTTTCACTTAAATATTTATTTTTAAATAATTTTTACTTCACTTTATTTTTGAACAATTTTTACTTGTACCAAATATTTGTTTGTATCAATAAACATTTATTTGTAACAAATAAGTATTTGTTTATATCAATAACTATTTATTTGCAATAAATAATATTTATATTGTGTTGTTTAATTATTATTTGTTTTTGATATCATCAATTCATAAATATTGAGATGAACGAGATCATTCCGAGTCAAATAGAAAAACTTTAATTTTATTTATTGTTTGAATTTATTAATTTATATTTAATTTCATTGTTTAGTAAATTTTACTAAAAAAAATTCTATTTATTTATTTATTTATTTATTATAAAACACAAAGTTAGGTAAACATTTGGACTTCTCATATTTTGTTTACTTACTTTTTGGATTGAATAATGTCCCTTTTATTACTTATATTTTGCTTTCTATTTTTTGTTTCCGTTTTCTTGTTTATATAAATAAAATATGCAAATATTTCAAATTTTACAATAATTTTCTCTAATTTTCGTAAAAAATATTTAATTTAGAATATATTTTTGTCTTCATCACACTGTAAAAAGTAATTTTGATTTACTTTTAATTCTAAACTAAAATTGTGTATATTTTTTTAGTCAGTACTTTCTTTTGTTGAATTGCAAATTTTTGTTGCTCATCCTATATATAGATGAATACAAAGCAACCGGTACTTTTAGGCGAGAAAAAAAAATTACATATCCACAAGTGGTGCGCGATGTCCTCGATCGAACTTTTGCAAGCTCGCACTTTGAACTTCAGTGATGAGAATTATTTTCGTTTCCATCCATTTTTGGTGTGACTTTATCATAATACATTTGTCATGATTAGAGAATGAGAGAGGAAGGGGGTATTGTTTTTGTTTCTTCGATTAAAAAATATTTTTTTATGGTTTTGTTTGGTCAAGTAACACCGCGTCAACGCGATTGTCAACTGTTTGAAAATAAGGGTGTTCGCTTTCTATATAAGAGCGATATATATATTGTAGAGGAAAGCCCCTGCCAGTCTGAGCTTGCGCCTTGACTGTTTTTCCCCAAATCATGGGGGTTCTGATACGCATTATAACCATAAAATTTTTCATTGTGTTGGTTTTCTACTCACAGAAAAGGTCACATATACATCGAGCTTCGGTTTATCACCAATTTCATGGAAGTGGCGCGCTCAAAATTTTATGTAAAATCCTTATTTAAGAATGACTTTGTTTTTAGCGCGTTTATTTTTTCGAATTTTTTTTTCTAAATTAGTTCTTGGGAGTTTTTAGAGGAAAAAGTCCTGATGCGACAAAAATTTGCTTTTGAGTGTAGATATTAAATTGTTACTAAAAAAAAAAAAAAAAAAAAAAATTGTTTGTAACTGTTCCAGATGAAAATTTTTTCCGTGTGGTAAAAAATATAATTTCGAAAAAAATATTAGAGAAAAATATAAACCTGAAAAAAATATAAACTAGAGAAAAATATAAACCAGAAAAAATATAAACTAGAAAAAATATAAACCAAAAAAAAAATTTAACTAGAAAATATTATACCTACTTCTTTAGTTTTTTACTATTTTTTAATTTAAGAATATTATCTTTCCTTTTCAAATAATTCAAAAATATTTTTATTGATCTAAAAAAATTATTAATGTTATTATTCATTATTTCTTTCTTTGTTTCTAAAAAAAATTAGCATTTTGTAACAAACGTTTTATTAGGTAATTAATAAATGAAAATCCTTCAAAATATTTTCCTTTTTTTTTAATATGAAAAACTAAATTGTTTGACAAATTGAAATTATGCAGATATTTTTTCCTTTTTTCTAAAAAATAAAAACCAAAAAATTGTTGGAGGATTAAAATTAGAAAGTAGACAATATTTCACACATTTTCTGCTTCTCAATTAAAATTCATAAAGAAAGTACAAGTTTTAAGTAAAAAAAAAATATTCTAAATCAAATTTTGTTTAAGAAATTTTAAATTTATTTTGGAAAAAAGATTTACAAAATTTCTATTTGTTGAAAACGATTGTAAAATTATTCGAAAACGTCAATAACTTTTTTTTTAAATTTAAATATTTAATCATTATTATTTTTACAAGATCCTAAAGTTCTAAACGTTCAAATGAACGAAATTTATTTATTTCTTCTACAAATTAAATTTTTATTGCAATTATTTTGCGTCACTATCCAAAAAATTAATAACTGAGTTTCTAACCGTAAATATTTCAGTTTTTAAATTTTTTGTGATTAGTAATTTATAAAAATATCTTCAATAAAAAATATTTCGTTCATTTGAACGTTCAAAGGTTGGGGATCATATTTTTACAGAGGAATCAAAATTCTTCAAATCAAATTTAAACCTTTTTGAAATTTAACAACTTATAAGTAAGAATATTTATTATAAAACATGAAGAAATTGATTATTCCGAGTCGAAGACTCGGAGTGATCAATTTCTTCATTTCTTCAAAATGCTTTTAATATTCAAATATTATTTGAATATTTAAATATTTTGAATAATAAATATTCAAATCTAAAATTTTTAACTGAAATTCATTTTTAAATCAATTTTTATTTGAAAATTCTACGAGAATTCAATTATTTAAATGCAAAAATAAATAATTTATTGAATAATTAAATATTAAAATTGAATTCTCATAAAGAATTTTATCAAAACATTTTTAAATAATTTTTAATAAATTTGTTACGAACAATTATATTTTTCGAGAAAAACGATTAAAATTGTATTGAAAATAATTGAAATCCTGCTATGAGTTTTATTTATGAAAATAATTGAATTTCTAAAAAGAATTTTATTATTTATGAAAATAATCCAATCCCTGTAAAAAATTTGATTATTTATTGAAAATAGTTGAATTATTGCGAAGAAATTTATAAAAAATTTGTAAATAATAGAATTCATATGAAATTGAGGAATAAATTGAAAATAATTGAAAGTTTGCCAAAAAAATTTATTAAAAATTTGTAAAAAATTGAATTTTGACAAGAATTTTATTAAAAATTTTTTAAATAATTTAATTGAATTTTGGAGAAGAATTTTATTACTTTTGAAAATAATTGAATTTATGAAATCATTTATGATTTTTCTGAAATTCAATTTTTTTTAGTGTTTTTGAGTAAAATTCGTCTATAATTCCATTATTTTTAATAATTAATTAAATATGTTTAACAAATTTAAGAAATTTAAGAAATTTTCAGAAGAATTTGAATTATTAAAATTTTTAAAAACATAAATAATCTTTAAAATTTCTAATGAAATTCTTTGAAAATTAAAATTTTATAAAATTTCAATAATATAATTTAATATAATATTTTTTTTCGAAATTTAAAAATTTACACTTGTATTTATCTAAATTTTAAATTATAATTAGGTAATGAATTTAATCAACTGTTAAGGCAATGGCAAAAGATTTTTTTTTCTTTTTTCAATTGGAAAATTACTTCTATTATTAAATGAAAAAAAAGAAAGTAATCATTGAGGTGGAAAAGCGCAGAATCCATTGTCTGTACCAGTCTGAAGGTTAAATTAAGGATATATAGAGTTTATAGCATGGTCAATAAATTTCAAGTCTGGGCTATTTTTCATTCTTGCAAATAATGTCGATAAAATATAGATTGCATTCGAATTCGAGATGAATTTTTCATTGAAATAATTGGAAAAGATTGTTTTCATTAGAACTTGTTCTAATTATTAATTGAATCATTTTTGATAATTATTATTATAATGATTTTTGATATATAATATAATTTTTCATATATAGAAGCTATTAATAATTACAAACTGAAAACAAATTTATTTAATTGAAATAAACGATTACTTGTCAATTTTCAAATAAATATTTGCTTGAATTAAAAATTTTTTATTCAAGTCCATTAAATGCTTTTTGATTGAAATACTAAAATTATTGGTTCAAAAATAATTATTGGTTCAAATTTATTTGATTTAAATCCAAATTATTTGATTCAAGTAAATATTTTTTTAATAATAGACAAGTAATTTTTTAACTGAATCAAATAAAAATTTTTTTAAATGTATTAATTATTATAAATAATTATAAATATCTCTTTTTTTAAAAAATTTTCTATAAATAATAAATAAAAAATATTTATTAAATTAAATAATAAAATAAAATTACAATAAATAAAATAAAGTATAATATAAAACAGAATAAAATAACAAAAATAAATAAAATTACTAATAATAATTAATTATTAATTATTATTAATAAAAGATAAAAATTAATGGTTGATTAATAAGTTTTGAACGTTCTAATGAACGAAAATTTTTGCCGCGATATTAATATTTTTCTAAATTTCCGACTACAATAAAAAGCAAAAAAAAAAAAAAAAAAAAAATCGGAACTTTATATTTTATTTTTTTGTTCCTTGTCGCAAAATTTTTTTAAAAAATCTGAATTTGAAGAAAAAATTTAAATACGTTTCTATCATTTAATTTGAATGATAATTTGAATTTGGAGAAAAAATAATTAAGTTTCGTTCATTTAATTAAACGTTCAAAACATTAAGGGTTTATTAAGGATTTGAAATAAACATAAATTTGTGAAAATCTTAATTTTTAAAAGTTTTCCAAATGCCGTTGAATATTTTTTATTATAATTAGTTACTTTAATAATTTTTAGATTCATCATTTTCATAAAAATAAAAATTAAAGTGAAAATTACAATTAAAATTAAAATTAAATTTAAATTTATATTTCGAAAGTACAGCGTTTGGAGAAATTCTTTGAAAAAAATTAAGATTTCTTCACATTGTTTTCTTTTGTTTTTTTGATATAACAGAAAAAATTTCTTATTTTTTAAATAAAATGGACAATGCGTTATTTACAATATCATATTTATAAGGACGTTGATAAAAGACATTTAAGTTCGTACATACGTTTCTTTTTTTTTTTAATCGAGAGTTGCTTTTTTATTGTACGTACGAAGCAGTGATGAACATTTTTTTTTAATCTTCATTCAATTTGAACTGATTTTTTTTTTTTTTTTGAAACCGTACAATAAATAAAACGAAAGCGCTCGTGGATATAAATTTGCTCATTTATCTCGTTAGTAACATTTTCGTTATTTTGTACGCGTAAGTATAAACGTTTATTGAGAGTTTGAGGAAATCGAAAAACTGGATTTCTTTTATTTATATCTTCGACTTGAAATATTAATTGTCTGCGTCTAGAAATTCTTTTTTTTTTTAATTAGTAGCTTTAATCATTCACATTTTTCGTTTCGATTTACAATTAATTTCGAAAATTGTATCTTGTGCATGAACACAAAGCAATATATTTAGTTAACGGAACGAAATTTTTCTACGTATTTTATTCTTTTTTTCGCGCATTTATGTTATTTTTTTTTATACAAAATTTGCGCTCGGGAAATTGGCCTGCTAAATTATAGACTTCTTTTTTTTTCAAGTAACGGAAATAATTTATCAAAATATCTTGGCACCGAAATTATTTTATAAATCCTAATTTTTTTGTTTGGATTGTCGACAAAATGAACACTTTTTAATTTTTTTTTAATTATAAATTTAATTAATTGATTTTTGATAATGTAATTAAATTTAAATTTTTGAGAATAAAGCCGCGCAAATTTTAACAATTTTTTCGAAGGAAAAAAATAGCGGCCATTTCCGGTATTTTTTTTTGTGAGGATCGAAAAAAATATTAATTTCTAAGAGGAATATTTATGAAAATGCGATAAAAACACTATTTTCTTTTAAGGCGTTTTTTTCTCTTAAAGAAAATTTTATTTAGCAAGCCTTTTAAAGGGAATGAGTGCCAAAACGCGGAGTCTGAAAATCAGAAAAGTATCTCGCGTTTCTTGAGAATCCTTTTCTCCTTCGATCGCAGACTCCTAGAGTAAGGCCGAGTAAGGATTCACAACCATTCTAGATGTATTGGGCCGCAACGTAATATTTCCGACTCCCAAAACGACCAAGTTCATTTTTATTTTTTTATTTTTTTTTTTTTTTGTAAAGTATACTTTTAATTAAGGAAATCTGTCAGTGAATTAATTTTTTTAACTCGAATACTAACAAAAAGTGAACTTTATTATTTTTTTTTGGCATAAAATAAAAATTTTCTTAAAGAATTAATTTTCATTTTTTAATTTAAAAAAAAAATTTTTTTTAATTTTATGTTTTTTAGAAAAATTCATTTTTTGTTTTGAATATTAGGGAACAATTTTGTTTTGATTGGAAAAATTACTTTTTGTTTTGAATATTATTCAGAAAACAATTTTTATTTTTTGATAAAATCATTTTTTATTTTGAATATTCAAAACAAAAAATGATTCTATCAAAAAATACAATATTGTTCTAATTTTGGTTTCTTTCGAAAAAAAATTATTTTGAATATTATTCAGAAAACAATTTTTATTTTTTTAAAAAATCGTTTTTTGTTTTTAATTATAGAAAAATTTTCATTTATAAAAATTTTATTTAAGAACAATTTTTAATTAAGAAAATATTTTTAGAGATCAATTTTTAATAATGAAAATCTTTTTAGAGAACAATTTTTCTATGAACAAATTTTTTGTGACAAATTTTTAATTATAAAAATATTTTTAGATAAAAATTGCTAATTATGAAAGTTGTTTTCAAATGATCCACAAGTTTTGAATATTTAAATGGACGAAATTTGTTATTAAATATATTTTCATAAATTACTGACTGCAAAAAAATTTGAAAAGTTAAATTTTACATTTCGAAACTTTATATAATTAACTTTTTTGGTTGTGATAAAAAAGTATTGAAATAAAAATTTAATTTGGAGAGGATGGAATGAATTTCGCATTTATTTGAACATTCAGAACTTTATGTTTTTGAGAACAATTTTTCATTGTAAAAAATATATTTTAAATAATTTTTCTCGAAAAATTTCTTTTTAGAGAATTTTTTACAGATGGGAAATTTCTTTTTAGAGAATTTTTCACAGATGGAAAATTTCTTTTTAAATCATTTTTCACAGATGAAAAATTTCTTTTTTGATAATTTTTCATTTTTTGCAAATTTTTTTCCCATAACAAAAAGTATATTTTATAACATACACGTTTTTCGTAAATCGTTGGCAGTTTTGAAAAAAGGAAGATCACGCGATAAAGCCCATCGAAGAATGAACTTAAATTTAATTATCTACATTATCGTGGTACTCTATATATGTATATGTATATTATACCATAGATAACCACGGTGCCACAGCACCCAAGTACAAAAATCGTAACAATTTCATATACATTTATATATATGTATATTTATATATCAATATATATCTTTTATATATTTATATACATATACATATTTCAATAATGCTTAATAATATTCACAGGCAGAGTTTATGCCTACATTATTATTTTTATTATCCTATTAATTTTATTTCTTTTTATTAAATTATAAAAAAAGAGCCTTTTTCTTAGGACTCGACGAGAAAAACTATTATTATGATAATCAGGGCACTTGATTTTGAAAAATTTATTAAAAGCAAAAATAACGATGCTTATTATGTAATGAGTGAAAAATAGAAATTAAAAATTTGCGATGAAAAAACAGCAAATTTTTGTAATGTAAAATTTTTTTTTTACGAATAATCGACTTATATATTTACTTAGGACTATATAAAACTAGTAGTTTTAATTAATAGTAGTATTATTAATATTAATATTATTATTATAACAACGGATGCTGTAGCGTAAAATTATGAAGTTTCTCCTTCTTTTTCTTAAAAATTACATTCGAACTTTTCATAGAAAAGCGCAAAAAAAAAATTATTTTATCGTAAATTTACAATTACGGGTACGTTTTTTTTCGAAATACTGATAGATGATTGAGTCTGTTAGCCACGAAGACTCGAGTCATTTTTAATCCGTTAATTAGTTTTTTGCGTATCGTACAAAATGTGTTTTTATTAATATGTACAATTCGATTTTATTGATTTGAGTCTTTGTTTTTTTACAAATGTTTTCCATTAAATTCTTTTTTTTCCCTTCTTTTTAAGAGTTGAAAGAAAATTTCCCTGAAAGTTAGCGTTGGAAATGTCACTAATTTCACCTTTTTTATTTAACTATGAAGTTAACAATTTTTCATTGCAATTTTTTAAGTTAAATCTTTTTGTTTGACATTTTTTTTTCTTTTCGTTTTTGTCGGAAAAAATTATTTTCGACACTAATTTCAGGGACTTTAAAAAAAAGACTTATTCAGAGTAAATTTTTTCATAAATAATTTCAAAATTTGGAAAAAAGTATTAATTTTTTGTTTTAAAAATTATTTTAAGTATTTAATTTAATTATTAAATTTTATTTATTGGCTAGTAATGGAAAACTCTGGGAAACATTCGACTTAAATCTTACACTTTCTTTTGAAATTTGTAGGCGTGTTTTGTTTATAATTATAATAATTATTTATATATATTTATGTTCAAGTCTGATAAAAGAGAAGCTTTTCTAGATTTTTTTTTATTAGTTTTAAAAAGTATATTAGTGAATTCTCGAAAATTTGAAACTGGGAAATATCAAACTAATTGAGAGAGCATGCAAAGAAATTTATAATTCTATTCTGCTATATAATTAGATTGATTTTGCTAATTAGATTTTGGTTCGGCTAATTAGATTGAATTGTTTAATAATTCATGCATTATTGGGAAAGAGTTTTTAATATGTTTAAAAAAATTTTTTATTCGATAAAAAGCTTCTATTACGAAAATGAATTAATTAGAATTTCAATTTTTAGTATTAGGATTTTTTATTAAAAAAAATAATTTTATTCTATTAAATTGAAATTATTATTTATTAAATTATTCATTAGAGTGAAAATGTTATTTAATTGAAACGAGTAATAAACTATTGAATTTATTATTAATTTTTTATTTATTTATTATTATTATAAAAATTAATAATAATTAATAATAATTAATAATTATTAATAATGATTAATAATTATTAATAATAGTTAATAATTATTAATAATAATTAATAAAATAATTAATATTACAATTTTGAGAGTATTAATTAATGGAGATTTTAATTAAAAACTTCTTTATTATCAGCGAAATTCGATCGTATTTTTTTATGCAGATATTTAAAAAAAATTATGTCCAATAATTGCGTTTGAGAAGTAGCTTTAAAAGAGATAGAAAATTTTTCTGGTCTTGTGACGTGTTTGGAGAAAATTCGCGATAAATAATAATTTACATAATTACTGATTGTCAGCAGTGTATGAAACAGCCGCGAGGAAGCTATACGATCTTTTTTTTTTCTTTTTCTTTTTATAAGTTTGTCTACAGGAAGCGTCGCTATTTGCGAGCCAATTATTATTTTTATTAGAATTAAAATTTATAATGTTTGAAAAGAAAATTTTCTTTTTTGTTTCGAAATTAGTAGAACTTCTTTCGGGGTCACTCCCTCGATAAGGAGTGAGCCCGAGGTAACAGTCAGTATTCTTCCTCGTCTTCTTCGAATTCATCCTCCTCCAAAATGCTGTCAAATAGGTTAGATAGAAAGAGAAAAAAATTTTTTTTTTATTAAACAACTGATAAAATTAACGAAAAAATAATGAAAAATTACTTTCATTTCTTTTTTAGTCATTATTCTCAAGAAAAAAAATTTATTTGACTATTTTTTACTTTCGAATTAGTGAATTTCACTAATAATTCAGTAGAAATTACTATTTATAAGTAAAATTTACTTTTTACTTTCGAATTAGTAAATTTTACTAATAAATAGTAATTTCTACTGATTTATTAGTAAAATTTACTTTTTACTTTCGAATTAGTAAATTTTACTAATAAATAGTAATTTCTACAAATAAATAGTAATTTCTACTAATTTATTAGTAAAATATACTAATTCGAAAGAAAAAAGTAAATTTGACTAATAAATAGTAATTTCTACTAATTTATTAATAAAATTTATTAATTCGAGAAGTAAAAAGGCAGTCACTAATTAAAATTAATAGAATTTTCACTAATTCAAATTTAGAGTGAATTTACCTTTTTAAATTTGAAGTTTCGTAAAATTTGAAAATAATTTTTTCTGTGTAAATTCTCTTGTTGAGTGTGGAGCCTTTTTTTGTTTTTTTTTTTTGGTTTTTGAAGTAAAAGAAAGGAAAGTAATTTTTGTAAAACAAAAAAAAAATAATCTAGCCACACGGGGCACTTTATACATACACGTTACTTACTCTTCCTTCCTGTCGTACTTTTCGAGGAGATTTCTTCCTGGACTTCCGCAAGTCTTTCTAATTGGTGGACAATACCAAAAGCAAAGAACACCCAATGAAACACCAAATAATATTACAGGCACTGTTAAAGCCAATACTAAATGCTTTAAATTATCATCCCAAGAATATCTAAAATACAAAAATTTTATTTTTACTTATTTTTTATTTTATTTATTGCATATTTTATTATTTTACTACTTTTATTTTCAATTTTTGCTTTAAACTTATTTTTCAAATTTCTATTTTCTATTTTTACTTTCTGTTTACTGTAAACTTATTTTATTTTTATATTTACTTATTTTATATTTACTTTAAACGAATTTTGAAGAATTAATACTGTAAAAATGGGGGAGTAACTTTGTTAGGGGATGGAGAATTTATTTTTACAATAAATAAATTAAATTTGTTATTTTCTGAATTATAGATTGTGTTTTAGTTGCATTGAATTAGAAATTATTTACCTTGCCACAACAGTTTGTGGATTGGTCCTGCTAAAGTAACAAGGAAATATTTTTCCTCTATTATTCTTGTATCCATATTTTTTCGCAAATACGGAACAATTAACTCTCGGTGGATATCCACATCCTTCTGTATTGACAAAAAATTTCGTATCAGCAATACTCCATTCCCTCTCAGACACTGGCACTGTCTTAAATTCCTCAAAATTCAATTTCGAGTAGTTCACTTTAATTTGATGACAACGGAGAGCAGCACTCGTGCAGCCTATTGTTATAATTTATTAATTACTCGTCGTGTTATTTTACTAATTGTTAGTCATTTTCAAGGAGGATTTTTTCCAATTTTTATTAGTTATATTTTTTTGTTATTAGTTTTTTAATATGATAAATTGTTGGTTAAATTTAACTAATTTTCTTTTTAAAATTTAGACAGAATAGAAAAAAAAAAATATTTGGGAATAAATGAATTTTTACTCGTAATTTTTACCTTCTCTGCAACTTGACCAGGAACAATTTTTAAGTCCCTCGGCGTAGGTGTGATCGGTGACCATGCAGGCCACTGGATCTTGTGTATAATCAGCGAGAATTGTCGTTATCGCTGGTTCAATGACAAATGGTACAAGAAAGAGAAATGCAAAAACAGATAAACAGGCAGTTGTGCCCAGGCATAATGATGTATAAAATTTGGCTTTCTCCACTAGGGATTGAATTTCAACTGCAGGAAGTATAGCTCCACTTCCTGCATTTAAGACACTTGATCTACTTGATTTAAGGTCCTCCTCCTCTTCCTCCTGAGCACCCATTATCACCGTTGACTCGTCCGAATCAATGATGATGCCAGTTCAAAATCACCTGACAAATTGTATTTACAAAAATTTTCCTTTTCTTCTCTTTCTCCAAAATTCTTGTCCTTAATCCATATGTAATTTTTCCAGTGTTTTGTTTTTGTACTGCTAGTATTTTTTTCGATATTAATCAAGTATTTTCAATATTACATTCTCAGTAGAGTGAAAAAGTATTTTAGAGCATTTAGAGAAAGTCGAATTTTTGAATATGGAAATTTAGAATTTTCGATAGTTTTTGTACAATATAGATACTGTTTTAAATAATAGAAGTTGCTTCTTAAATAATAGAAGTTGCTTCTTTTGTTAATTTTTTTTGCAAATATTTCTTTTGATGTTACAAGCAAGGCAATACTGTCTGTCACCGGGGGATAGTACTTTCAAACTTAAAATGGTCCACACACCAACTGATGTCACACGTTGACAATTATTAAATTGCTTCCTTATAATTCTAGACTCGAAAAAGCCAACAAACAACTTTCCCAAAGTAGTTTTTTTTGTGTATTAAATAAAAGAAAGAAAATTAGTTTCGATCTTTGAATTTTTTCTTTTTAAAGAGACTTGGTTCAATCATCTGTCAGTTATTAGGCCTAAAGCATACAACTAGTTATTTTTATTTAATTCTTGTCTATTTGTTGTTATTCATTATTATAATCTATTCCTTAATTAAGTGATGGATTATTTTTTCCAAAATTTATTTCCAATATTTGGATATCATTTAGTTCATTTAGATCATTTAGATCATTTAGATCATTTAGTTCTAATTATCACTGCATTCTACATTTTTTTAGCCAAAAAGAAAAAGTGCGAACAAATTTGATTTTTCTTCTTCTTCACCAAATGATGATTGATGATGATATTGAGCTATGCTTCGTACGTTTTTTTTTGGTCGCAATATAATTTTTTTTAAGTCTTAAAGCTATTATTAATACAGATTTGAAAAAAATCTGTCAAGTTTCTCTCTTTTGTTGTTTGGGTTGGTTTTGTCTTTTTCTTTCCCTTTTTGTTTCTTTCTGTCCTTTGGTGTTATTTCTGGTCCTTTTTTTTCTGTTTTTGTTGTTTTGAATTAGCTTCAGCTTTAAATTGTGTGCGGGCAGTGCGAGTAGAAAAATCTTAGTAGAGACTTTTTGCTTGCGTTATTAATCTAATCGTGTTATTAATTAAGAATTTGAACCACGCGTTCCCCTCCCTTCTTTACACTTTAATAATGGCCGCGTAGAGAGAAAACCGGCGGTCTTGCCGGACTCTCCTCCAGGAGGGGAATGCCTGCAAAAGAAAATTGAACATTATACATTTATTTATGGTTTATTGTCACTATTTCTTTTTTAATGATTTGTTTTAAACGGTTATTATTGAAAAAAGAAGAAAAAAAATGCGAGGTTAGGTTTCGTTTTAACAATCGGCAATATTTTTAGTGTTTTAATGTTTGGTTGATATTTTTGACATCGGTTGGTACTTTAAAAGGTTCTATTATTATTTTTGATGTTTGTTTGGTTGGGTTATGTCAACAACAGGCTCTTTTTATGTCCTTACATTGAACATAACAAAAGTACAAAGAAATCTATTAAATCTGTTGTAATTTTTATGTTATGTTCAATATAGGAACATAAAGAGAGCCTATTGTGGACATAGCCACTTATGTTCAACATAAGAACGCAAAAAGAATCTATGGACAGCACCTAATATTGTTGATGTTTGATCAATATTTTTCAGTAAATTTGAAAACAAAATGCTATACATTTCGTTTTTAAGAATAAAAATCAGTTTTTAGAACAAAAGAGTAAAAGAGGAAAATCGAGAGAGGGAGAGATCTTACGTGACGGATCTCAGAGTGCCATGACTGAATCTCCTCCCCCGGCATCGCCAATATTTCCAGAGATGCTTTTCTCAATGGCCATTGCTGTTATAGCGCCGGAAGTGCCCTTGAACCTCATTTTAGCATCGTCACCAACAATGACAGTGCGTTGACAAAGAATTAACGTGAGACAGCTGACCACAAATAAAACGCTGGGCAGCACTAAGGCAACAACAAACTCCTTTTGCGTTGTATCCAAATCAAATCTCGATACGACAACTTCCTTTTTATTTTCCGCATAAAAACATGGGAATCTTGCCCTTGCATTATGATCCGATCCATCCTTACCATAATCCATTAAAAATGCCTTACACTCATCCCTCAATGTATTGACACAACCCTCCAAATTAATCAACAATCTACTCTCATTAGCAATAATAAGATCCTGTTCAGGTGGCAGGACCTTCCTCGTCTCATCCAATGGTTTCGTGGCAAATATATTTAAATACGATAAATAGGTGAAATTCGTCAAATCAGTGAGCTGATCCTTCTCCAATACTGAACCATTAATACAATCAACTGCCTGAACACCGAGACTACTATTAAAAACCCCATAACAACTTGCCATCATCACATCACCACGATTCTCATTCCATATCTCTTTTCCTGTCTCTTCCTCAAATACACTTTCACATTGACTCAAATAAACTTTATCGCCACTTAGTAAAATCATATTTTTATTTCTCGTCGGTATATCGACACAACGACGATCACAATTGTAGGGTGTCCGAATTTTTTCACAACTACCACGACTACATGTGAATAGACCGTCAATGTCAATGCATGTGATTTTACCCCGTCTACCTGAACACTTGAGCGGTGGATCTGTGTCGCGAAACATACATTCAAATGCATCGGTTATGTTGATGCAAACACCGAGTGTACAATTGAATGTACCTGTTAAATTACGACATTCGTCGGCGATGCACTTTGATTTTTTGGCCGCCTCCTGATCGATGCCGTAGCATGTTTTATTTGTTGTATTAGTGCAATTCGCAAGGAGGATGGTGGTGCCATTTTGTCGTAAATTGACATGTATTTGAACACATGGACCCGATGTTTTTGATAAACACCATTCACCGCAACTTCCCCAATCGCAATTATCAGCATTGACAGCCCTCGTGGTGGTGCACATGACGGGCACGTCACTTATACCGGAGACAAATGCACGAGTGAATGGCATATAAATGGCAACTGTCAAATAGACCAAGGCAACGGATGATAGAACGGCAGTCATCTGACACATGCAGATGGTACCGCATATTCTCCCATCCTGAGGCGGTATCACTAGGTCCTCGACAGGAATTTGTTTTCCCATATCATCCAGAAGAAATGGTGGACTTTAATTTTTTGTTTTGTTGATGATGAAACAATTTTTATTCGTGCTTTTATTTCACATCACGTTTTTGAGTGGGATTTCTTCTTCCTTTCTATCCCTTTTTTTTTGATGTTTTTCTCTTGTGATGATCCCTGATTTTTTTTTCCTTTTGATAAAACACTAGGACTCGGTCCTTGGAATTTTGATCCAGGACGAGTCCACCAGCGCGAGGTACGGTTTCCCTCGACCTGTGGTCCTTGTGCGCTGACGGCCCTTACAATGGGAAGTCGCGCAGAAATCGATAATGAAGCTTGCGCAGTTCAAGCCGCAACTATGCTTTTTATAGTGGTGCAATGACGTCAGTGGTGATCTCACTACCAACCTATGGTAGGTCATTTCTGAGGAGGTTTCCCGGTTAAACTACTGTATCGATGACCTTACTTGAAATTCTTTAGCTTATGGCATACTTTGTAGAGTCGGGAGGGGAAAAAAGTTATCTTTTGCGCTCTCTATGTTTGGCTTTTGTTAATTAGGTTCATGGTAGGTAATTGCTCTCTTAATGTTAATAGAGAAGGTATATTTATTCAAAACTATTTTATTCTTTTTTCTATTATTTATTAATTTTTATTATTTATATACTGGAAAAAAATTCTCAATTCTAAACTCTCCAAATGACAATTTTTTTCAGAGTATCAAATTGATACCAATGTGGATCAAATTGATTCCGAAAAATTGGGTCAATTTTTTATTTGATCCGCATTTTTTGGTATCAATTCGTTGTAATTTGATACTTTTAAGCTAACAGTGATTTGAATCAGTTAAAAGTAACTTCAGTTTAGAACAGGGAAGTAAGGGAACTCACTTTCTAAATTTAAATCAGTTAAAAATCATGTTTTTAAATGACAATCAGTGACTGATTTTTTGCTTCTGAATCAGTTAAAAATAACTGATTTTCAGTGGAAAAATGACTGATTTTCAGTAAAAAAAGAAACTTAAAATTTAGTTAAACTTGACTAATTGAATCAGTTAAAAAAAATTTACTGGAACGTCAGTTATTTTTTACTGACAATTAATTATTTTTAACTAAATATCAGTAGAAATATTACTATTAAAATTAATAACTGAATTTTTTATTCTTAATCAGTTATTTTTAACTGATTCAAATTTAGAGAGCAGGGAAAAGTCAGGGAAAATAGAATTGGTCAGAGAAATCAGGGAAAAGTCAGAAATTTTTAATAAAGACACTGGTAAAAATTAAATGTTTAGAATTCGTAAGAAAATTCTGAATTTTTGTGCCTTTTTTATTTGTCTCATAAACTATGAAATTACCACGAATTCTAATACGAAACCTTCAATTTTTTCAACTTCAACAATAATTTCTTTTTAAATAACTTAATTCTTGAAGAACTGTCATAAAATTATTATTCACAAATTATTTAATGTATAAATTTACTTAAAAATTTCAAAATTAATTGAATTTTAAAAACGTTGTAATGTTTACAATTTTTATAAATAAATGAACTTCAAAAGGTTTTAATTTGAAATTTTAAAAAATTTCAATTTCAAATGAATTTAATTAAAACACTAAAAGAAATTGAAACTTGGAGAAATTATACAAATTATTGCAGAAATTCAATTATTTTAAAAATTAATAAAATTCTTTGTAGAAATTCAATTATGATCAAAAATTTTTTTTAAAAATTGTAAAAATTTAAATTATCTTTATTATAAATAATAAAATTCTTCTTCGAAATTTAATTATTTTCAAAAATTTATAATAAAGTTCTTGGCAAAATTTCAATTATTTTCAAAAATTTTCCTCACTAATTAATATTTTAATATTTTAATAAAATTTTCCAAAAACATTTAATTATTTTCATAACTAATAAAAATTTCACAGAAATTCAATTATTTATAAAATTCTACGCAATAATTCAATTATTTACATAAATAATAAACATTTTTTTACAGGAATTCAATTATTTTCAAAAATAATAAAACTCTCATTGCAGAATTTTAATTAATTTTTAAACAAATTCTTAAAAATTTTATTAAAATTCGTCAAAAGAATTCAATTATTTAAAAATTTAAAAATTGAATTATCGTAGAATTTTTTAATAAAAATTTGATTTAAAAATGAATTTTAGTTCAAGTTCTAAATAATAATTGAATATTAGAGGCATTATAATTTCAATTTTTAGAAATAATTGAAACTTGAAGAGTTTTCAAATTAAAATCTTTGAAAATTTCTAATACTTTTGACTAACAATTCTGTACAGAATTATTATTTTTTTTTTTTTTTGAAAAAGTTTAATTGAAGTTTTTTTTTTTGTTGAAATGATTTCAAGTTTTTATTTTTTATTGTATATTTAATTGAAAAATTTATTCACGAATAATCGAAATTTTATTTATTATTTTCTTATGTTTATGTTATTATTTATTTTCTTATGTTTATTTTATTTACGTTTTTCCTTTCTATTTTTCATTTATGTTTATTTTCAATTCTTCTTTATCTACGAGATTTGTTGTAGGGAGATAACCGATTGACTATCGATGAATCAAAATGTAGAGCTCGTTATTTTTGAATATTGCCGAATCTTGATTTGTGGAAGTTGATAAGAATTTTTTCCGCTTGTGCAGTTTTCCATTTTTTTTTTCTTTAATTATGAAGTTGAAGAGTTGATTTTTAATAGATACGGATCGATAAATGAATTTTTGATACGAATTAGATAAATTTAAGGAGGAAATTACTGAATCTAATTAACTCGTTGGAAAAAGTTTTGTCATTAAGATAAAGTAGATGAAATTTATTATCTCTTTTGGAGAATTTTACACTTAATTGGAATTTATTAAGAGTTTAAGTGAAAAAATATATTTTTATTAGGAATTTATTTTTTACTGTTAAGTATTTTTTACTAGGAAGTTTTTTTAACAATAATTTTTTATTAGTAACTTTTTTTAATGATAAGTATTTTTCTCTAGTAAATATTTTTTATTAGTAATTATTTTTTATTAAAAAGAATTTTTTAATGGAAAGTATCTATTTCTTAATATAAATAAATTTTTAGTGAAAAAAAAAATTTATTGAAAACGAACAATTTTTAACAAAAAACTGCTTAATAAAAAAATACTTTTTAGTATAAAAATTGTTTAGTAAAAAATACTTCTTACTAAAAAATACTGTTTACTAAAAATACTTTTCATTAAAAAATAGTGTTATGTAAAAAAATACTTTTGAGTAAAAAATCTGGATTTATAGAGCAGATTTTGATCAATTTATATCCCTCACAGGAATTCCGAGAGTTTGATTTTCGAAATTTTTGAACTTTGTTTTCTTTTCTGTTTTGTAAAATTAAAATTGTGCTTTTCACGAGTGATTTATTTTTGTAGATATATATCCTGTTAATCTTTTAGTGTCAGGTTCAAAAGAGTTGATAAAACACGAAGAAAAAAGATTTGTTAAATTGACAATCGGATTGATGATACTGAACAGAATAAATTTGGTTTTTTGTTCGAATAATTTTTTTTTCTTTCTCTTTTGCAATTCGAAATCGGTGGTGATGACAATAAATCTGTTTAGAAAACAAAATTTATACGACGATAAGAATTTACAAATTAGATTTTTATTTTACTAATAAATATTTTGGTTTTTATTGTTGAAACAATTTTTTGTTGTTTTAGAATATTTGAAATTGTTGCGATGTTAATAAATTTGTTTGGGGAAAAAAAAATATTGAATATAATGAAAAATTGGAATTTTTTAGTTTTCAGGTGGGAAAAATTTTTGTTGTTAAAATTTTATTGTTTTTTGATTTTTTGTTTGTTTTCTAATTGTTATGATAACAGTGAATTTAATTTAGGAACAAAAGATTTGATATAAGAACAAATCGGATTCTTTTGTTCTGTAACTATCGAATTTTTTAGTTTAACAAAATTTATTTGTTTTACAAATTTTGTTAGTTTAACAAAAACTGTTAGTTGACGAATATTTGTTAGTTAAACAAAATTTATTAGTTCAACAAAATTTTTAAAAATCTTTATCACTAAAATTTGATTTTTCGGAGTTAGAATTACTTTTTTTTATTTATTATTAAAAATTAATTATAATTAAATATATTAAAATAAAAATAAAAATTAAATATGATTCGTTATAAATAAATTAATTTGTAACAAAAAAGTTTATTTCGAATCTGAAAGTAAATTCACAATTGTGTAAGAATACAAATATATGTACATAATTAGGTCAATTATTTAATATTTATGGAATAATTAAAGAGGTTTATTCTCATCTAACAATCTGTCGATAATAAAATAATTTCATTATTAAATTACCACACATAATTTTGAAGTAACCTCAATAATATTTTTAAAAAAGAATTTTTCTCTCTATTTAAAGAAATTATTTTTTATAATGGACATTTTATTCATTAGAAAATTTTCTTTTTTGTAATAATTTTTTTCATTCGTAATTTTTCTCTTTTATAATAGACATTTTATTCTTTAGAATATTTTCTTTTTTATAATTTAATTTTTTTCTTTCGTAATTTTTCACTTTTATAATAAATTTTTTCTGTAGATAATTATTTCTTTTCTATAATTTTTTTCTTTAGAAATTTTTTTTTTTAAATTTATTTTTTTATTGGAAAATTTTTCTTCTTTTAGTGAATTTCTGTCACTAGTAATTTTTTTTCTTTTTATAATAAATTTTTTTTTCTTTAGAAAAATTTGTTTATAATAAATTTTTTCTTTAGAAATTGTAATAAATTTCCTTCTTTAAATTTTTTTTTATTATAACGTTTTTCAGAGAGTTTTACAGAGAATTGATTTTTCAAATTAAAAGAAAATAATAAATTACTTTTCACTAAGACAGTAGGTTTTGAATATTTTGTAGAAAAAAGAAATTGAAATTGTTTTTCTGAAAGTTATATAAATTGCATATAGTATTATTGTCGCGTGATGTTATATACCCAGCAATAGGTTGTTTTATTGCAAGGACGAAAAGGGGGCAACTGGGTCAGAAGTAAAGGTGTGCTGCTCTCTCTCTGCGCTCTTATAATACACCATTATTAGCAATTACAACCTATCATTACATCTTTCAACGTTACAATCTATCACAGGTCAATTCTCTCTCTCTCTATTTTTCACAAATATAGAAAAATGAAAATTTCTATAATATTAAAATCAGTTCAATTATTATTATTTTTTTCCAAGAAAAAATCTTCATTTATTAAAAAGCCCCAAAGATCGCACTAAATAATTTGAAAATTAATCTTTTTCTGTATTTTCGAATCAGGTCATTCAATCATGACCTAAAAAGAGTCGAGTTAATTTTAATTTTCTCACCTTTATTAAATATTCCTTCCAAAAATAATCCATTGTATATATAAACTCTCTCTCTCTCTCTCTCTCTTTCTCTCTCTTTCTCTCTGGCGAGGAAAATGATTTAATTTTCTCGCTTCTTGTATTTTTAGTATTTTTACTAAAATGTAAATTTCCCTCGCGGAAAAAGTTTCTGTACTTAAATATCTTCTCACACATAGTCTCTCTCTCTCTCTCTCTCTCTCTCTCTCTCTCTCTCTCTGTCTTTCTTTTTTCTTTTTTATCTCAAATAAATCTCATTTTAAAGGAGAATTTTTTTTTAAAAAACTTGCCAAGCTTGGAGGCTCATCCGTTGAATTATGATCATGTCGGGAAAGTTTTTGATATATTTATGCAAGTCACATTAATTATGAATCTCTGACACACTGACCGTGATGTTATGCATTGTTTTTAATGTATAAAGTAACTTTTTTTTTTTTATTGTTAGAAAATAATTTAGGGAAAAAAAAGAAAGTTTTATAATTTCATAGAAGTATGTATAGGGGAAAATGAGTATTCTTTTTAACGTATTGTTGGCGCGTGACATGGTTTATTGTATATAGATAAAGTGCGAAGCTCTTATAGACGGCGTGACGCCCATGTGCTATTTTTTTTACGGAATTATCACTTTTTTAATTTTCTATAAATATGGATAATATTCTATAAATATCAAGTTTTATGATATGTAAATTCTTTTGTTTTATAATTTTTAAATACTTTTCTTGAAAAGTTGTGATCTAGTTCTTTTAATATTTTCATATATATATATATAGGGGAAAAACCTACATTTCTTAAATTTGCGTGCAACCTAAATAATAAAATCTATTTTATGAAATCAATATAATAAACTTTTGCGTAAAATATTATAAATATTGTCTGAAGTATTAGTTATTAAATTTGTGATTTATTTTTATTTTTATTTTATTTTAATCTATTTTTGTTTTATTTTATTATTTTTATTCTATTCTGTTCTATCCTATTTTTATTCTATTCTGTCCTATTTCTACTTTATTTCATTTTATTCTATTTTTGTTTTATTCTATTCGGTTTTATTTTATTTTTATTATTTTCTGTTCTATTTTTTCTATTCTGTTCTATTTCTACTTTATTCTATTTTATTTTATTCTGTTCAATTTCTAATTTATTCTGTTTTATTTCTATTTTATTCTATCCTATTTTATTCTATTTTATTTTATTTTATTCTGTTCAATTTCTAATTTATTCTGTTTTATTTCTATTTTATTCTATCCTATTTTATTCTATTCTATTTTATTTTTATTCTATTCTGTTTTATTCTTTCCTACTTTATTTATCTACTATTCTGTTCTATACTATTCTATTTTACTCTATTTTTATTGTATTCTAATTTATTCTATCCTATTCTATTTTATTTTATTTTTTTATTGTATTTTATTTTATTCTATTCTGTTTGGTTTTATTTTCTTTTCTTTTTATTCTATTTCTATTTTATTATTTTTTGTTCTATTCTATTTTATTTTTATTCTATTTGTATATTATTCAATTTTCTACAATTCTGTTCTATTTTATTTAATTTGTATTCTACTTTTATTTTATTCTATTTTATTCTATTTTATTTTCCTTTGTTTCAATTTACTTTATTTTATACGGTTCTAGAGTTCTGAACGTTCAATTTATAAAAAAAATATTTAACAAAATATATTTTTGTTTATTTGAACCTTCAAAACTTGTCGATCATTATTTTATTCTATTTTATTTTATTTTATTTTATTTTATTTTATTTTATTTTATTTTATTTTATTTTATTTTATTTTATTTTATTTTATTTTATTCTATTCTATTTTATTTCATTTTATTCTATTTTATTCTATTCAATTTTATTTTATTTTTATTAAATTTTTTTTTTTTTTTTTTTTATTAAGAATATTATAATATTTTTTTCAATATCTGCAATATTTTACTTTTTTAAACACACTTTTCGTTAATCTGTTATTGTTGAAACTGTTAGATTTTAACTTTTAAAGATTTTTCAAGTTTCAAATAAATATAAGAAATAAAAAATAAAGGAAATTTCTCTATGTTCTAAATTATGGACTTTTTTTTGCAAAAAAAGTAAATAAATAAATTCTACTATCTTTATTATTTATTTTAAAAATGACCCTTAAAATTTTTCAAGTACATACTCGAAAAAATACTAAAATACTAAAAAAATTTTTTAATCACTTGCAAGTATTTTAGTTTAAATAATAATTAAGAGAAAAATTGAATTTAAGGAAAAATTTTTGTCGTATAATTTTGTTCTACTTTTATTCTATACAATAAATAACTTTTTTCATCCAGAATGTAAATAAAGTTAGAATAATTTAATTAAAGAGAAACTCAGCTATATAATAAAAAATGTAAATAAAGTTTAGATACGAGTGTAGAAAAAATGTTTAAATAAACTTTGTTGAAATTACTTTTTCAGTGAATAATATATGTGAATAATGGAATTAACTAACAAGGAAAAGAAATGTAAACAAAAATAAAATTTTGTTGTTTTTCCATTTTTTCAATTTAAATCAAATTTATAGTAATTGTTATAATATTAAAAATTATATGCATAAACTAAAAGAGATTTATCTAAAGTTTTTCCGCTTCTAAATTTAAAAACATTCCATCTTTAAAATCTTTTCTTTCTTTTTCCTTTTTTTTTAATTTTTATTTTCAAAACATTCGTTTTCTTTTCCCCTATTAATTTTTTTTTTACGTAAAATAAATTTTCCAAATTATTTCACGCAAAATATTTTGAAGAATATAGTCTAATGGAAATTAAAATGAAATTTAAAATCAAAATATTGAAAACAACTGAAATATTTAGAAGGGAAAATTAATTTTTCAAGAAAATAGAAAAAGAAGAGGAAACAAATAGGAGAGGAAATTTGTTTATTTAAAAATAGAAAATTTTTTTCTACTTTACCATTAAGAAAATTTTATAAATAGAGTCCTCATCCCTGAGGGATAGTAAGAAGTTTGAAAAGCTCTCATCTAGGATAGAAAAAGACACGGAACTTGTAATTTATTGTTGAAAAAAAGATTTTGAATTTATTTTAAAATAATCATTATATGATTGTGAGTGTTTTATAAATAATTTTCTAATTAATACGTACACAAATAACGTTGATTTTTTAAATTTCCTCTTGAAAATATCACTTTTCACTAAACGAGCATATCCAAGGAACAACAAATATGGCGGTTTCCGTGGAGCTTCAATGGCTCCACCTTGTGGTTGCCGTATTGTATCAAAAGATCAATAACTTTAACGCACCAATGCCTGGTTTCATTGTATATATAAAAAAAACAAAACAACCAAAAAAAAAGTGTTTAGAATTTCATTATGAAATTTTGTCTTGTCATGTCTATCGATTTTTCGAAATTAATTATTAATCACTATTGTAAACAAGTTTTCTATTCCTCTTCTCACACTTTTATTACACATATTTGACACACCGCATTTATCAATATATTTAAAATTGTATACAAAAAATTCTTTTTCGAAAAAGTTCCTTTCGAAATTGATTGTTGAAAATATTATTTATTAATTTCAGAAATTTTTCAAATTGATTGACATTTATTTTTATCTCGAGATAATAAATAAAATATAGGGAAAATTTCATTCAATATAGAAAGTAACGTATATATGTCATTTGTCTTTTGCGGTTTCGTCTGACCAAAACAATGTGTTACTACTGATTTCGTCTCTTCTGTTCATTTTATTCGTTTTATTAGAGAAAAAGTACACTGTTCTTTTAGAATTTGAAATATAAAATTGTTTAAAACTAAAATTAGAAAGTTGAGATTGAAAATTATTGAATTTTAATTTTCGAATTAAGGTTTGAAAAATAAAGAAAATGTCAAAGGATAAAATTCGATTCTAAATTTGAATCAGTTCAAAGTTTCAGTGGATTCGAATCGATTGACTTTTTTTTTATTAGAGTTAGATAAATTTAAGGAGGAAATTAGTAAATCTAATTAAGTCGTTGTTGCAAAAAGTTTTCTTACTAAGTTGAATTAGGTGAAATTTATCTCTTGGAGAATTTTATACTTAATTGGAATTTATTAAAAGTTTAAGGTAAAAGAGTTTATTTTTATAAGGAATTTATTTTCTCAAAAAAGGTATTTTTTTACTATTTTTACTATTCTTTACTATTTTTTACTAATAAGTATTTTTTATTAATAACTTTTTTTACTGATAAGTATTTTTTACTAATAAGTATTTTTCATTAGTATCTTTTTTCACTTGTAAGTATTTCTTAGCAATAAGTATTTTTAATTAATATTTTTCCTAAAAAGTATTTTTTACTAGTAAGTATTTCTTACTAATAAGTATTATTTACTAGTGAGTATTTTTTGGTAGTAAATATTTTTTATAAGTAACTATTTTTACTAGTAAGTATTTTTTACTTTTTAGTAATACTTTTAGTACATTTTTAATAGTAATTTTTAGTAATAAATATTTTTTATTAGTAACTCTTGTTTACTTACAAGTATTTTTTATTGATAAATGTTTTTTACTAATAAGTATTTTTTGTTGAAAAGTATTTTTAAGTAGAAATAAAAATACTTTTTGTAGGAAAAGAAAATAGTAAACTATATAGTAAAAAATAACTTTTTAATAAAGATAAACGATTTTTTAGGAAAAGAAAATACTTTTTTTTTTAGTAAATAAATGCTTTTTTTTATTAAAAAAATCACTTTTAGTTAAAGAATATAATTTTTTGTGATTGAAAATTCTTTATTAGAAAAATTAAAAATTAGTAGAAGAAATTTTTTTTTTATTTAGAAACAGTGTGTAATGTTTAGTGAAAAAAAAAGTTTTAATAAAAAATACTTATTACCAACAATACTCTTCATTAAAAAGTAGTATTACGCAAAAATAGTGTTCAATAAAAAATACTTTTTATTAAAAAATATACTTTTTAATCAAAATACTTTTCATTAAAGATAGTGTTAAGTAAAAATATAATGTAAAATAAAAAAATACTTTGTAGTAAAAAAAACTCTAGTAAAAAATACAATTTTATTATAAAAAAAAATCTTTAATGAAAAATACTCTGAAGTAAACATTTTTTCTAGTAAATAAATGCATTGCAATAAAAAATAGTGTTAAGTAAAAATACTGTTCAATAAAAAAAAATACTTTTTAATAAAAATATTCTGTAGTAAAAATTTTATTTACTAAAATATTCTTTGTAGTAAAAAATACATTTTTATTATAAAAATACTCTTTAGTGAAAAATACTTTTTAACGAAAAATTATCTTTAGTAAAAATACTTTTTAGTTAAAAATATACCGTTTATTAAAAGTAGTTTTCGTTAAAATATAGTGTGAAGTAGAAAAATAGTTTTTAGTAAAAAATACTCTTTAGTAAAAATACTATTTACTAGAACATACTTTCTATTAAAGAATAGTTGCAAATAAAAATACTCTTTAGTAAATATTCTTTTTAGTAAAAAAATGTTCTTCACAAAAAATGCTTTGCAATAAAAAATAGTCTTGAGTAAAAAAACTGTTTAGTAAAAAAATACTTTTTAGTAAAAAATATTCTTTTTGTCCTACCTGCACGGAAAGTATGTCATTTCGGGCACTTAAGGCGGGCGCAAAGTAACACATTACGCCCGGGAGTGGGGGAAGCGGGCGGAAAAGTATTTTGCGCCCGCTTGTATGACGTCAGCGGGCGGTAAAGTATTTTCCGCCCGCTTCGCCTACCTCCGAGCGGGCGGAAAATACTTTACCGCCCGCTTGTTAATTATTCGATTTTCTTCATTAAAATGCGACATTTTCGACTTTCTTTTTGTGTTGACTATAAAACTGCAAACATTTTCAACTTGTTTTATTTTGTCTATAAAAATTTGCAATTTTTTTTTATTTTCTCTAAAAAAATAATGAGACATTTGGTTTTGTTCCCATTTCGTTTATCAAAATTGTCAATTTTAAAAGTTCTTGTTTCAGTTTTGTTTAATTATTAATTACTACGTTCTAAATAAATACTATGTTTCCAGAATATATTGTTTTTTATTTCTATTTTAAAACTTCTATCATTATAGACTTCATTCGATATAATGTTTATATAGAGCTTAATTTTTAACTAATATGAGCGTTTAATCGTGCGTGCCCTCTATGCCATACTTTCCATGCAGTTAGGACAAAAAATTATGTTCGCATCATGGGCGCAAAGGTGATTACGACTTTGGCGAAATTTCGGGACCTCGGGGACACTTTCGCTCCCTCGGCTTCGCCTCGGGCGCGAAATTGTGTCCCCTCGCTCCCTTCATTTCGCCATCGTCGCAATCACCTATTTTGCGCCCTTGTTACGAAAATAACTATTAGAAACAATGTTGTTTACTAAAAAATACTTTTTATTAAAAAATAGTGTTAAAATACTGTTTAGTAAAAAATACACTTTAGCAAAATACTCTAGTAAGTACACTTTTTAGTATAAAAAATTCTTTGTAGTAAAAAATGCTCTTTAGTAAAAAATACTTTTTTTAAAAAATAATATTCTCTACTAAAAAAGACACTTTAGTAAAAAATACTCTTTTGTAAAAAATATTCTCTACTAAAAAAGACACTTTAGTAAAAAATACTCTTTAGTAAAAAATACTTTTTTGTAAAAAATATTCTCAACTAAAAAAGACTCTTTAGTAAAAAATACTCTTTTGTATAAAATATTCTCGACTAAAAAAAGCTCTTCAGTAAAAAATACTTTTTAGTAAAAATACATTTTAGTTATTAAATTCTTATGAGTAAAAAATATTTATTCTACAAAAGATACTATTTATCAAATTTGATGTTTAGTAAAAAATACTTTTCTTTCTAAAACGAAATTGTTTACCTTCAAAAAAAAATATTTTGCTAAAAAGAATTTGTTTTACAAAGCCCCAAAAAATGTTTAAACTATTTTTAGTTTTAAAGTTTATAAACTCAAGTCTGTAGTTTAAAGTTGAAATTTTGACGCTTATATAGTTTAAAAGTTTCGCACTAAAACTCTGTGGTATAAAAGAAAAACTGCAATAGGTCGAAATAAAATTATTTATATGTAAAATTTTTTTTTCAAGAAAAGTGTAAAAAAAAGAAGTACAATAAATGAAGAGGTGGGGAGGGTTGAAGCTGAGGTGAAATAAATATATAAACAAAAGCAATTAGGTATAAAGGTCTTGATAGTGGTTGCATGTGACACGCGGATATTGGTAATCGGTAAGACATTCGTGATGTTTAGGGAAAGGCATTTGGCCCACATTTAGCTTAACTGGCTTACGGCCAAAATTATCTCTGTCTCCCTGTTTAAAGGCCCAGGGCTCTTTTGGAATAATCCCAGTATGAGAAATCGTTAAAATTTAACCTCTTCCTCCTCTATTTTTTTTTTATTCCATTTTATACATGTCACCTTCTCTCGAACAAAGTGTATTATCACAAAGGTGTGCTTGCCTTTATCGACGACTTTCAAGGAAAGTAAGCATAGAAGGGAGAGAGAGGAAAATACATTGTGGAAAGTTCTTCCTAAAGCGACTATCCCTCCAGGGTATACGTCACTCGGAAAAATATTGTTCTCCTCCTCTAACAAGTGGACAATGGCCAATAGAAAGAAATTTTCTTTTTTTCTTTTTTTTGCTATTTCTCAATCGAAACATAATTTTACAATGTTATTATTGTTTGGTTTATGTCTTCATCATTGACTTCTAAATCGAGTTTTTAATGGTTTTTAATATTTTTAGTAAAAAAATCTAATTGAATACAAATTTTGAATAAATGAATCATTGAGGTAAAATTTTTAAAGACAAAATTTAAGTAAATAAATATCTTGTTTATTATTATCAAATAAATATTTACTTGAATCAAAAAAATTTCATTTCAATCCAAATAAATTATAATCAAATCAAATAAGTTGTATATTTGAACCAATAATTTCAATATTTAATGCAAATGTGATTAATTACCTAATTTAAATAATAATTATTTAAGACAATTGAATTTCTTTAAAGGATTTTATCAAAATTTTTGAAAATAATTGAATTCGTTTATGAAACTTTATTAAAATTGTATTAAAATTAATAATTCAATTCCTATAAAGAATTTTATCAAAATTTTTGAAAATAATTGTATTCTTTTAAATGATTTTATCAAAATTTTTGAAAATAATTAAATTCGTTTATGAAATTTTATTAAAATTGAATTAAAATTAATAATTGAATTCCTATAAAGAATTTTATCAAAATTTTTGAAAATAATTGAATTCGTTTATGAAATTTTATTAAAATTAAATTTAAATTGATAATTGAATTCCTTCGAAGGATTTTATTAAATTTTTTGAAAATAATTGAATTTGTATATGAAACTTTATTAAAATTGTATTAAAATTAATAATTTAATTCCTTTGAAGAATTTTATTAAAATTTTTGAAAATAATTTAATTCCTTTGAATGATTTTATCAAAATTTTTGAAAATAATTTAATTCGTTTATGGAATTTTATTAAAATTGAATTAAAATTAATAATTAAATTCCTTTAAAGGATTTTATCAAAATTTTTGAAAATAATTGAATTCGTTTATGAAATTTTAATAAGAATGTAGTATAAATAATAATTGAATTCCTTTGAAGGGTTTTATTAGAATATTTGAATATAATTGAATTCGTTTATTAAATTTTATTAAAATTGTATTAAAAATAAAAATTCAATTCTTTTTAAAGATTTTTATCAAAATTTTTGAAAATTATTGATTTTGTTATAAAATTTTAATAAAAATGTAGGTATTATAAATAATAATTGAATTCCTTTGAAGAATTTTATCAAAATTTTTGAAAATAATTGTATTCCTTTGACGGATTTTATCAAAACTGTGGAAAATAATTTAATTCCTTTGAAGGAATTATCAAATATTTTGAAAATAATTTAATTCTTTTATGAAATTTCATTAAAATTGTATTAAAAATAATTGAATTCTCGCAAAAAAATTTGATTACATATTTATGAAAATAATCGAATTCTTTGAAAGAATATTATTGAAATTTTTGAAAATAATTGAATTCTTGCGAATAACTTTATACTATTTATAAAAATAATTCAATTTTTTAAAAGAATAATGAAATTAAAGAATTTATGAGAATAATTTAATGCTTGCGAAAAATGTTATTAAACTTTTTGAAAATAATAAACAAAAATAATTAATTATGTACTTAATTAGTGGATTATTTAAATTTTGAATCGGATATTATTCCAAAATATATTTATATTTGAAAATATAAGATTTTTAATTCGCATCATAATATTAAA
This sequence comes from Leptopilina heterotoma, assembly GCF_015476425.1. Taxonomy (NCBI): domain Eukaryota; kingdom Metazoa; phylum Arthropoda; class Insecta; order Hymenoptera; family Figitidae; genus Leptopilina; species Leptopilina heterotoma. The sequence goes on from NW_025111206.1 coordinate 991,199, forward strand.
TGGTAGAATACAGCGTATTTATTGTAAATAAATATTTATAATTAATTATTTAATATTAATAATATATTAATTAAAAAATAATAAAAATAATTAGAAATTAATTATAATTTTAATGAAATTAATTTTTTTTTAGTAATTATTTTATCAAATGAGGAAATTGTAGAAAAACTTGATTTATTCATTTTAATGAGTAATTAAAATTTGATATGGAATGACTTACAAAGGATTCTAGTGCCAAGAGTAGAGATCCTTTTTACGATTCGTTTTTATGCTGTGTATAAACTGGCTTCTTCTTTTCAGACAAACAATATCACTTTTACGACATTAGGGATTCTAAAGAACGCGAATAAAATTCTCTTTTTCCATCAATTACATACAAGAATTTGCTCATCTGCATTGTAACTTGTTTTTTTATATTTTGTTATTCCACTTTTTAACTTTATGAATTCTTTTTTGTATATTTTGCTTTAAAACAACTTTTTTTTGTTAATAATTAATTTTTCTTTACTTTTCTTTAAAAAAAGTTTCTTTTTTCTTTAATTCTTTTTTTATATTACTGTTTAAAAAATTTCTTTCTTTGTTTTTTTATTCAAATTTTTTTACTGTTTTTATTATTTAAAACTGACTATTTAAAATAATAAAGAAAAATATTCTTTAAAAAAAATTTCCATTTTAGTTGTTTAATTTATTCTGCATATTTTTCATATTAAAAAGAAAAAAAAATAGTTTCTTGTTCTTAATTCTTTGTAGTTATTCCAAGTCTAGTTGTAGTAATTCGTATAATATAGGCGCAAGTTATGAAAGAAAAGTAATTTTTTAGCAATCAAGTTGTCACGAAACGAAATACGTGGGATTTAGAAAGTTGGCAAGCTTTGAAAATATTACCATTACAAAAGTGTGCATTGCAGTATTAAAGTTAAAAAATTTCCAGTCAATAATTTATTATGACAAAATAATAATTTATCAAGCATATTTGATTAAAAATTTCTAAACAAATTTTTAACGAAAAAAAAAAAAATTCTTTCACAAATTAGATATTAGTCTTATTTATTTTATATAAAGAATTATTGTTATGTTTAAAAAACTATTTTTATGTTTAAAAAACTATTTTTATGTCCAGATAATTATTTTTTAAATATAAAAAAAAATTTTTTACTTATAAAAATTTATTTTATATATATAGAGAAATTTTTCTATAGAAAAAAATTGTTTTTATCATTTTCTATGTGAAGAAAATGCTATTGAATTATTTTTCAATATAAAAATTTTTTTCTATAAAAAAAAAATAAATTTTTTAAGAAAAAAAATAATTTTTTGTATGCATAAAAATATTGTTTCCTGTTTTTTGGCGTTTTGTAAAATGTCTATAGCGTGACAATTATCAGATCTTAAAAAAAGACCAATCATAGTATTGAGGGTAAAAAGAAAGTTGGTACAGATGTTTGTACTACTGACCTATATAGAGGAGCTTAACCATATAAATGAAATTCTTAGTAGAGCAGTGACTTTTTATAGCAGAGCAGTTGCTGTTTTTACAATTTTTTACAATTTTTTTTTTTTTTTTTGGCGAAATTGATGCGATGTTTTTTTTTAAAGAGAAAAAAAGGCGAAATTTTTCAAGAGAGTGAATTTTATATTTTATATAATAGAATCAGATATATGTTTGGAAGAAAAGAACAACAACAAAAAAAACAAGAGAAAGTTTGTTGATCAAAAACAAATCTATATATATGAAGGGAAGGAGTAGGACCGACAATGTCATAACGAACCTCTTGTAACAACTCCTTACCTTACCTGCATTCCTAACAAAAGTGCTCTTCTCAAACTCAAGTATCCACCCAAGTCTAATGAATATATAGCTGCTAGTGACTTAAGATATTCCGCCTCTATTGTTATGACAGTATCTACATCTATGCGCTTCTCTGGTACTGTTAAAGTGAGTGAGAGAGAGAGGAAGAGAGAATGTCGTTATAAAGTCAAAAACAGAATAGGAAATTAGGCTTCTTTACCTTTAACAAGTTCCTTATTCTACTGTTTATTACCTCCGTTCCAATTAATTATTAATTGGTTTTTTATATCTTTGCGATATAAAAAAAATATAGATATATAATATTTAAAATATTTTCTTTAATTTTTAATGTTTCCTTTAATTTTCTTTTAAAATAGTAAGTTTAAATACTTGTAATAGAGATAAAACACGATTTTAAGTAGTTAGAGTCGATTTTGGTCAGACGGGTAATTTTTCTCAAGAAAGGAAAATATTTAACAGAAATAATACTAAATAAAAAGTATATTAAGTATCAGTTTTTTTTTGTAGACAATACTCGGAATAAATACCAACATGACTTTAAAAGTAGTAAAAAGTCGATTATGGTCAGACGGTTAATTTTTTTCAAAAAAAAAATTTTTTTTCATTAAAATACAGAATACAGATTAATACAGAATAAAAAATTTTGTAATAGGCATAATTTTTATTGTTCACGATACTCGGATTTAATATAAACCTGACTTTAAGTAGTTACAGTCGATTATGGTCAGACGGTTAAGTTTTTCCAAACAAAAATTTTTAATTAAAAAAATATGGAACAACAAATTTAGTAATAGGCATAATTTTTATTGTTGACGATACTCGGATTTAATACCAACATGACTTTAAAAGTAGTAAAAAGTCGATTATGGTCAGACGGTTAATTTTTTCCCTAAAAATGTTTAATGAAAATAATATGGAATATAAAATTTATAAATAGGCATAATTTTTATTGTTTACGATACTCGGGATAAATAACAAACATGATAAGTAGTTACAGTCGATTTTGGTCAGACGGTAGAAATTAATAGTTAACGGCGATTTATCTATTACTATATACGTCTGACAAAAATCGACCATAACTACTGAAACTCCTTTTTTATATTAACTGAATCGCATATTAGTCTATATCATTTAACTATTAATTCATAGTAATAACAATCAAGTGATAAATTATTTACGAAAGATTATTTATAAAAAGATTCCATAAGCATGTCTGACTAAAATCGATTTAACTACTTAAAATTTTAGTAAATTTTGTTTCAAATTTTTCTCTATGTTCTTGAATATTAAGTAGAGAATACAAATTTTGTTGTACATTAGTTCAAGTGGTAATAATTCGGAAATTAATTTTTAAGTAGTAGTGGTCGATTTTAGTCGGGCATTGGCAATAATAATTTGGAAATTAATTTTTAAGTAGTAATGATCGATTTTAGTCGGACATTGGTAGAATTTTAGTAAATAATCTTCTTGTAAGTAATTCTCTCAATATTTGTCGGTTTAGATTTATATTGAAAAAGTGGAATATTTATAATAAAAAAAGTCAGTAGTTATGGTCAATTATAATTTGACGTAAAATTTCTAATATTTCGTAATTTTATTTTCAAAAAATATTTCTGCTTTTTCGTAATTGTTAATTAGTTTCAAAAATTTTTGTCGTAAATAACGTCTAGTTGTAATAATTCCAAAATTAGTGTTACGAGTAGAAAAGATCGATTTTAGTCAGACGTGAAAAGAATTTTAGTTAATAATCCCTTGTAGTGAATTTATTATTCGATTTCCATTCCTTTGGACTTGTATATTAAGTTAATTAGCCTAATAATACAAAAACTAAGTAGTTCAGTAGTTACTCTCGATTATAGTCAGACGGACTTTTCTCTCTGGTAATAGAAATTTTTTTCTCTAACAAAGTCGAATTATTTTCTCGAAAGTCAATGAATATCTAAATTGGCAAAATTTTTTGTTCCACAAAATCCAAAAAGTAGAAGTTGTAAGTAGAAAACAGTCGATTTTAGTCAGACGTGTTAGGAAAACTTTTTGCAAAATAAAAGTCTGGTTTAGTTAATTTCAGTAAATTGAAGAAATAGAATATAGAAATACAACGTAAATCGAAAGTAAGTGACAAGAAAGGATAAATTTACTCTACGAGCAACTTAATGTCAAAGTTTGTAATTGTCTGACTAAAATCGATCACTACCACTTTGGTCGAAAGTATCGAAAAATGACAAAATTGTTTTTAGAAAATTTATAAATTAGAAAAAAAAAATTAATTGGAAAATAAATGTTCGATGGAGAAGAAAGTGAATTAATTTTACGTCTGACTAAAATCGATCCTTACTACTTAAACCCCTGTTTTGCATTATTAAACCATTTGATTAAATGTTAGTCTATAGTAATAGAAATTACGTGATAAATTAACTACGATTTATCATTTATAATAAATACGTCTGACTAAGATCTACCATAACTACTTAATTTCCATTTTTGAATAATTAAACCACTTAATTGAATATAAGTAAATTTTAATTAAAAATTAATTCGCAGTGATAATAATAAAGTGATAATTTTACAGCGAAAGAGTATTTATGGAGAGTTTTCATAAACAAGTCTGACTAAAATCGACTGTAACTACTTTAAATACTTTTTGCTTTATTAAACTAATTAAATTATTAACCCATGGTAATGAAAATAAACTGCAAGAAATTTACTACGAAAGTTTATTCAATAAATAGATTTCATAAGCACGTCTGACTAAAATCGACTGTAACTACTTAAACTTTTTTTTCCGTCTTCAATATTACACTGAAAATAAAATTTGTTTGATTTAAATAAACAATTTCTTGTTTGTTATTAAATAAACGTCCTCTATATTTTTACATTCCGTATAGTTTATTAATGAATAAATATTTATTTGTATCAAACAATCTTTTTTTCTGTATATTTTTTTATAAATAAATACTTCCTTGTGGTAAGATTTTATTTAAAGCCAATTGAATACTAATTGCTTCAAAGCTAATTGTTTCAAATTTCTAAATTTTGATGTAAAAAATTTTAAATTGTAAAAATTTGATTTGTTTCAAAGAACAATTTATTAGGATTGAAGGTTAAAAAAAAAATTTTTTTAAGTAAAAATTTATTTGATAATAGACAAGTATTTTTTTCTTAAATAAATTAATTTTTTTCAGTGTTGTATTGTAATTTTTGGTATTAATATTGATAGTGGTATAATTTCAGTGTACCAATTTTAGTACCTATTAATTTATTAGTATACAATTGATTACAATCGTTTATATGAATGCTATAAAAAGAGTTTAAGTAGTTAAAGTCGATTTTAGTCAGACGTGTTCATAATTTTTTTTTCTTTTTGTTGTCTGTCAATCTAAACATAATCTTATTATTATTTTTATTATTAGTTTTTTTTTTTAATTTTCAAATCAAATTTGAAATGTCAATTAAATTAAAATTTAATAAAAAAAATTTTAATTGAAGCAAAAATTGTAGTATTTAAATAACAAATACAAATATTTAATAAAATAAAAATGTAATTGAAGGAAAAATTTTAGTATTTAAATAACAAATACTAAATAGTATTATAATAATTTTTACACAAAGTTTTTCTAAGGATATCAAATTAAGACAAAAAACGAATCAAAATGTTGCTTCGCAACACTTTTGATTCGTTTTTTGTCTCAATTTGATATCCTTAGAAAAACAGTGGCAAGTAGATACAGTCGATTTTAGTCAGACGTTCTTAAAATATTTACATGAATATTCTTTCGTTAGTTTAGTAAAAGTTAGTTGATTCTCAAGACTATATTTTTAAATTGATAGTATTTTGATTTTTAAATGATTGTAGTCTTTATTTTTAAATGATAGTAATCTTTATTTTTAAATGCTAGTAATTTTAATTGATTGTGTTTCCATTTTTTATTGTTAGTTATTTTCATTTTTAATTGCCGGTCTTTTCATTCTCAATTGCCAGTATTTTACGTCGGTGAAGTTCACAACGTTTATGATCAACGATTGAAAGAAAAAAGATTATATTTTCCTACCAAAAAGAATAAAATTATTTGTTCACAAATATTTCGTTTATAAATTATTATTTAAAAAACGAACCAAAAAATTTTCTATACAAAGATTAATAAAAATTTGCTGAAAAAATATTTTTCTTCTGAAATCGTTGATCATAAACGTTGTGAACTTCACCAACGTAGTATTTTCTTTTCTAATTGCCAGTATTTTGATTTTTATTTACTGCTACTTTTTCATTTTTAATCACCATTATTTTTTATATTTATCAATATTTTTAATTGATAGTATTTTTTATATTTGTCAGTATTTTTTTTTTGTTAATTTAGTAATTTTTATATTTATCAGTATTTTTTTTGGTTAATATAGTAATTTTTATATTTGTCAGTATTTTTTTTTTTGGTTAATTTAGTAATTTTTATATAGTGTGTTAATGGTTATAGTAAATTTAAGTGCTTCTCGCCTCCTATGGAATATGGGCTCAAATATGCTAGAGGGGTTATATAGGGACTTTTATATCACCATATATCTCTATATATAATATAAGAAAAGAAAAATAATTTGGCAAGTGTGTGTATAGACCCATTAAGAAAGAAAGTTTTCTTCTTCTTTTTTTTCGGTTATATATATCTATTTTGGAGAGAGGAAAAATATCTTTTTTTGAATGACTGATGAATGCTGTATAGCACACGATATGTATATGTATATATATATATATATATATAAGAAAAGCTCCACGCGGGGACGCCCTGGCGTCGGTCGATGTCGATTTCAACCGTTTGCTGGCGCCAGTGTCGCTCGAAAATAAGCTCGCCCAAAAGCCACCCGAACTGCAGCAGTGGTCTCCCGGCATTATCCGGCGTTACGTCGTTACTCGCTTTTTTATTTTTCTCGATAGACAAAATTTTCCTGTTTCCATTCATGGTGATCACTGACAACGAGCGACTTCCGCCGCAAAACGTTCACGTTCGACGTAAAACATCATCGAATGTTTATGCGTTGAAACAATTCGCGTCAATGAGATTTATAATAATGATGACTTAAATAATAAAATGCCAATGACGAGTGTATGTTTTAAGAGAGATAAAAAAAACGAGTTAACCCTCCGGTCGAGTAGAGTACAAATGTTTACGGCAAAGAGTGTGACCTAGTGATCCCGTCGTGGAGTAGGAGAGAGAGAGAGAGAAAGAGAGTGAGAGAGAGAGAGAGAGTACAAGAGAGGAAACAAGAAAAAAGGTGAAAGAGACTCGAAAAATTACACTGCAAAAGGAAGGAGAAAAGGGCCACGATGAGGGGGCACAGGAAGAGGGCAATATGCCCCGGCGGTTTCCATTCTACTTTATAGGGGGTACAATCATTTTTTTCAGAAAGTTTTTTCTTTCAATTCTTTTCTTTATTTTTCATCACTAACAAAAAGGGATGAATATAAATTTTTTGCTTCCTTGTTGAGAGGAAGTATTATTATCTGAATTGTTTCGTGAAGATTCCTACTGTGTCTTTGAAATTGATGTAACACGTGGTGTACAATAATTTTACTGAAACGAACACGAGTTACGACATTCCTTCTTGATTTGATTTTTTTTTCTATTCTTTATGAGAATGGAATTTATTTTTTTCGAAATTACCTCAATATTACTAGCACTACTATATCGATTTTACATAATTAGTCGAGGACTTTCTTTACTTTTTTTTTTATTGAAATAAGTGATTATTTCTCTCTCTCTAAATCTGAATTAGTTCAAAATAACTAATTATTAGTAAAATCGTGGATGACTTTTTGCTTCAGCAAAATTAGTAAAAAAATAACTAACTATTAGTAGAGAATCACTAATAAATCACTACTATTAGTAGTGCTATTTTGCTTCAGCAAAATTAGTAAAAAATAACTAATTATTAGTAGGGAATCACTAATAAATCACTACTATTAGTAAATAAATAACTAAAAAAAATAGTCAAACTTCACTAATTGAATTAGTAACTACACATTTCAGTCATTTTTACATAACCTAAAAGTGAATTTAACTAATAATTAGTCATTATTAACTATTTCATTAGTAAAATATTACTATTTGTATTAGTGGCTGACTTTTTGCTTTTGAATTAGTAAATTTGACTAATAAATACTAATTTCCAATTTATCAGTAGTAAATTTGAATTAGTAAATTTTACTAATAAATAGTAAGTTCTACTAATTTATTAATGAAATTCACTACCCGTGCAGAAATTTTGACCGGGGCCATGGCACTTTGCCCGATCTGGCCGCCCTGTCGGGACCCGGTCGGGGCCATGGGATTTCCCCCGATCTTTTCGCTACCCAGGTAGAATTCCAATACTGACTGCATTTTATTATATTAAAGCTTGTTATTTGATTATTAAAGAATGGGGAGTATTTACTTCAATATTAATGATTATTATTAATATTTTTGTAGTAAATAAACTTTTATGAGTGTCATTAAAAATGTAAATAGTTATTAGAATTGCTTTTATTGGACTAAGTTTTTAAAAAAAATATTTTTCTTATTTTCTTTCATTAATTTAGACAGACTATCTTATTTAAATTAATAATTATTTATAATTATTATTATTGTTAATAATTATTTAAACCTATACTTTATGTAACATTATTAAGAATTATACACAAAACACTTAAAACTAAGACGGAAAAATATCGCACGCACGGGGGACCGAACCCTAGACCTCGAGGACGCAAGTCGAATACACATACCGCATAGCCACGCAAGCTTGGAAGCGACCTCGCTTAAACTTCCTTTTGAATCATGGGACCGTTATATACAGTGTTATCATAATAAATTGACTGTATCATATTTATTTATAGAAAAATTATTAAAAATGTATGTTATATATATATATATATATATATATATATATATATATATATAAATTAATATGTTTATCATAATAATATGGTAAAAATTGTTAATTTAATTATTTATTCTATATTATTTATAATTTAACTATTTTTTAAAATAATAAAAATTTTTTCATTATTAATAATTCACAATAATACTAAAAATTATTAATTAATAATAATTTATTTTTTTGCCTTAAACATGGAATTTCAATTTAAGTGTGAAAAACAATTAAGAGTTTTTAAGAGTTATAAATGTCAAAAATAATATGTTAATATTATAACCACAAAAAAATTTAACATTTTAGGCAATATTTTTGGTTATCACCATGATAACATCGACAAATGGTTCACCTTCGACAATTGGTGCGTTTGTCCTATTGTTTTAAATTAAAGGAGAATAAATTCTTAAGACATCCCTCGAGGACAATTTTTGAGTTTTTAATTGTTTATAATTTTTATTTTCAAATTTCAATCAAAGTTAACAAATTAACACAATTTTTTAAAAACGGACGTTTATTTTCTTATTCCGTTACTGCACATGCTCTAAATCAGTTCAAATTAATCCAATATTACCAGCAGACAATTAAAAACCCATAAAGTAATATATTTCAATTGTCATAAACAACATTAATTAACAAATAGTTAACTTATGATCCTGTCCAACAGAAAATTTTTGTTGCAAATTTTCTTTTTTACTTAGGTTCTTTTAAAGAATATATGTCTTTTTTGCTTATAATATAACTTATTTAAATATTTAATATTATATATCCGTGGTCTTTTAACATTATCTAAATAAAAAAGTAAACGTGAAAAAAAAATTTTTGGTGGAAAGGAACAAAAATTAACTATTTGTTAATTAATATTATTTGTAACCATTTAAATAAGTTATTTTTTAAACAAAAAGGACACATATTTTTAAAATGAACTTAAATTAAAAAGTAGACGTGAAAAAAAATTTTTTTGGTGGACAGGAGCATAAGTTACATAACTATTTGTTATTTAATATATTGTTTATAACAATTTAAATAAGTTATTTTTTAATCAAAAAGGACAAATATTCTTTAAATAGACTTAAATTAAAAAGAAAATGTGAAAAAAAAATTTTTAGTGGAATAGGAATCAATGTTAACTATTTGTTAATTAATATTGTTTATAACAATTTAAATAAGTTATTTTATAATCAAAAAGGGCAAATATTCTTTAAATGAACTTAAATTAAAAAGAAAAGGTAAAAAAAACATTTTTTAGTGGAAAGAAATCAAAGTTAACTATTTGTTAATTAATATTGTTTATAACAATTGATATAAATTACTTTCTGTTTTATTAATTATATGGTGGTCATATTGTATTAATTTGAACTGATTCAGATCATATGCAGCAACGGAATAAGAAAATAAGCCTCCTTTTTTGAAAAATTGTATTAATTTGTTAACTTTGATTGAAAATAAAAATTATAAACAATTAAGAACTAAAAAATTGACCTTAAGGGATGTCTTAAGAATTTATTCGCCTTTAATTTAAAATAAAGAATACTGAAACCGGTTAAGAATTGTAGGCTGTAGACAGTTTTGAACAGTAAATTGTAAAAAAAATCCCATTGTGCGCTGTTTGTAGATCCTTGGGCAAACCCGGTCTGGTCCTGGTCGGGGCCACGAAGTCGGGGCCAGATCATGAAATCCCGACCGGGGCCAGGGCGGTAATCGGGAACAAAAGTGGCGATTTCTGCACGGGTAATTAAAAAGCAAAAAGTCAGTCACTAATTCGAATTAGTAAACATTTTTACTAATTCAAATTTAGAGAGAACAATTATTGGAACTAGTAAATATTTACTTGAACCAATAATTTCGGTATTTGAAGCAAATACTGAAAATACTGAAAATTGTTTACATAAAAAATACCATTTAAATAAACAAATGTTTTGTACAAATAAATATTTATTCGATAATAGAGAATAGACAAAAGTAATTGAATATTTAAGTCAACATTTTTTTTTTTCGTGTATCCAATCAGTGAAATTTTCTTTTTGAAAGGCAAAAAAAATTTGATAATATACAACAAATAAACAATATAATTAATTATAAATCTAAGCAATAATAATTAGTTAGAAAATAATAAAATTTATACTAATAATAATTAGTAACTCTCTAAATTTGATTTAGTAAAAATTTTTACTAATTTTAATGAGTGACAGACTTTTTGCTATTGAATTAGTATATTTTACAAATAATTTAGTAGAAATTACAATTTATTAGTAAAATTTACTAATTAAATTATTAGTATTAATTATTAGTAAATTTTGCAAATAAATTAGTAGAAATTACTATTTATTAAAAAAATTTACGAATAAGTTAGTAAAAATTACTATTTATTAGTAAAATTTACGAATAAATTAGTAGAAATTATTATTCATTAGTAAAATTTACTAATTAAATTATTAGTAATTATTAAAATTAATTATTAGTAAATTTTGAAAATAAATTAGTAGAAATGACTATTTATTAAAAAAATTTACGAATAAGTTAGTAAAAATTACTATTTATTAGTAAAATTTACAAATAAATTATTAGAAATAATTATTTATTAGTAAAATTTACTAATTAAATTATTAGTAATTATTAAAATTAATTATTAGTAAATTTTGAAAATAAATTAGTAGAAATTACTATTTATTAGTTAACTTTACTAATTAAAATATTAGTATTAATTATTAGTAAATTCTGCAAATAAATTAATAGAAACTACTCTTTATTAGTAAAATTTAGTAATTCAAAAGCAAAAAGTCAGTCACTAATTCAAATTTTGTTGAATAATTTATTAGAATAATATTATTAACTAGAAACAAAACTAATGAAAATAGTAATAATCTAAAAATGAAGTTAATAACAAAAATAAAGAAAAAATAATAATAAAATAATAATAATAATAATAATAATAATAATAATAATAATAATAATAATAAATAATAATAATACCTACTAAAAATAATAATTATTTATTATTATTAATATTTTTATTTTTGATTGTTTGTTTAGGGGAAATTTTGAAAAAAAAGTTATTGCTGTAAATTTTAAAAACCATTAGTTGAAATTTACTAAAATTCAGTAAAAATTGACTACAAAAAAAATTAAACTTATAAAACACTGACTTAGATAAACATTAGTTGAAGTTCACTATAAGTTTTAGAAAGAATTGACTATTAAAAAATAGTAAAATTTGTAAAAACTAATTTAAATAGTAATTATAATTATGATTATGTTGTTAACTAATTATAATTGTGTTTAATATTTATTATTTTGGTTATTATTATTGTATTATTTTAATTTTTATTATCACGCTTTTGAATTATTGATTTTTGTAAATTTTACTAATAGAATGATAGAAATTCCTATTTACTAGTAAAATTTTTATTGTTATTATTTTTATTATTATAATTACTATTTGTTTAACGTTTGCTATTATTTTACTAATTATTATTAGTTGAACGTTTATTATTATTTTATTAATTATTATTAGCTTAACGTTTATTACTATCTTTTCTCTAAATTTGAATTAGTGACTGACTTTTTGTTTTTGAATTAGTAAATTTTACTAATAAAATGGTAGAAATTACTATTTACTAATAAAATTTACTAATTTTAAAGCAAAAAGTCATTCATTAATTCAAATTGGAAAACATTTTACTAATTAAAATTTAGAGAGCGATTAATTAATTTATACATTAAAAAAATTATTATATTCAAAAATCATATAGAAAGTTTACAATTTATTATCTAAATTTCTACTGATTTAAATAAGAAAAAAAATTCGTTCATTAAATAGACTCGAATTCTACTTAGTGACGGAGGAATTTTGTTGACAAATTGAGAGTTTCGTGCTTAAAAAAAAATTGACTAGGTAATCAATTTGTCGAAAAAAAGTAGCTTAAGTCCAATAATATGATTTACTTAATACTCAGCTGTTAGATATATATTTAGGCCGGGTAAATATTTATTTAATTAAATTAATTTACCTAGAGTAATTTCTAGTGAAAATTAATTATTTGATATTATAGAAATATATTTATTTCTCTGTCTTGGAATATAATTTATGTGCTAATTATGAAATAGTAAATTATTAATTTATATTCTTGTTAGTAGTAGTAATGCACAGATAGTAACGGTAATTTCAACTTTATTAATTACTCTGCTTAATTAATTTCATAATAATGTTGAGAATAGACTAAAATTGAAAATCTTAATGTAAATTTATTACCTAAATAATTATAAACAATATAAATAATATAAATAATATAAATAATATAAAACACAAAATATAAATAATAAAAATAAATTTTTCTAAATATAAAAAAAATATTTGTGGAATTATCCTTTTTTTAAAATCTAATTTCTTTTTGATAAATTTTTTTTTGTTCATTTTTTCTACAGAAATTTTTTGTTTTTAAACGTTGGCGAAAAATTTAGAAATAAAGACTCTAAATTATTATATCAATTTGGCTCTAAAGATAAAAGTTTGTGACACATTTTTCATGGTTAGTTTTGATAAACTTTGAACATCCCAGCAGATTTTCAAAAGTTAAATAGATTTTCAATTTATACAGTGTTTTATCATAACTTTTAAATATCAAATCTCAGCAGTTTACATTTTTTCAACATTTTTAAGTTTCCTACTTTAAAATTTAAATATCAAACATCTCATAAATTTAAATTTTTTAAAAATGTTTTTCTTTCCTCATAGAAAAAACTTTCGTTATTATTATTATTAGTATTCAGTAATGAGATAAAGAGGAAAACAAACGTATTATTTTATAAACAAGAAAATAAATATTTTACAAAAGAAAATATTTTTAAAAAAATATTTTTAAAAAAGAAAATTTATTGTTTTATAAAAGGAAAAAAATTTATTGTTTTTATATAGGAAAGAAAATTGTTATATACTCTCAAAATTTAAATTAGTAAAAAAAATTTCCAATTTGAATTCATGACAGACTTTTTGCTTTCGAATTAGTAAATTTTACTAATAAATAAGAAAAAAAATACTATTTATTAGTAAAATTTGTAAAAGAGTTTACTAATTTAAATTAGCGACTAATTTTTTGCGTTTAAATTAGTAATTTTTACTAATAAATTAGTAGAAATTCTTATTTATTGGTAAAATATACTAATTAGTAAAATTAGTAGAAATTACTATTTAACAGTGAAAGTTACTAATTAGTAAAATTAGTAGAAATTACTATTTGATAGTAAAATTTACTAATTAGTAGAAATTACTATTTAATAGTAATTATTATTTATTAGTAATTAATTATTTATTTGATTATTTATTTATTTTACTATTTATTACTAATTATTTATTTATTAGTGAAATTTACTAATTGAAAAGCAAAGAAATCAGTGACTAATTAAAATTAGTAAACCTTTTAACAAATTTAAATTTAGACAGTAAAATTGACGAAAAATTTAGTATGTTATAAAAAGAAAAAAAAATGCAGTCGGTGTAATGTCTATTAAAACTATTTTAAATAATTCGTTGAAATATTTTATGTCATTATATTAATAGAACACACAATTTAATGTCAGTATTCCGTCAGGGGTGTAAGAGTACAATTCATTGAAACTATGTAAAGGCCATTTTATAAAATCAATGTAAAAGAGTTGAAATTACCATTGACATGAACATTTGCCCTTGTTCTGTATATAGTTTGTTTATTTTATTAATTTGTATTTTTTTTCTAAGACCTCTAATGTGTTATACAAGTTAAAATCACTACTTTGAAAATCGTCGTTTTAAAAGCACACCGTAGCGTAATACGCTCTTTACCGGTTTTATTTCATTTTCTTTTGCCATTTTTCATATTAATTAAAAATTTTATTTTAGAAACGATAATTTTTTTTTTATTATTAAAAGTTTATGTGAGACAATAATTTCTTAGATTAAAATAATAATAATTTCAATTTTAATTTATGGTTTTAATTGGTATTAAATTTTTATTTTTCACTATTTATAATATTTCTATTATTATGTTAAATTTTTCTTATTCATATTTTTCTCATTTAGAGCATTTTTTTATTTATAATATTTTTATTGTTTTTTTATTACTCATACTTTTATTATTTATATTTTATTTATATTATTTTTACTATTCATAATGGAAAATAATTTATTTACTTATTTATTTTATCAACGTTCCAACCTGAAAAGATTAAAAAATTATTTGTGAATATATTTGATTTTCAATTTATAAAATTAAAATTTTCATTGTTTTCTCCTATATAGCATCTGCAAAATTAAAAAGTTCACCTTTCGTTTATGAAATTAAATTGCTACTAACTGATTTAAAATTTAATTTTTTTCTATTCTTGTTTTTTTGCGAGTGTTGGTATATATATATAGCTGGCTATTTTACCATAAATATGAAATATGATCGATGTGGCTTTCAATTTCATAATAACAATATCACTATACATCTCTCAAGTAGACGAGATATCAGTTTCGAAGTCGTGATGGAAGCCAATTAGTTATAAGTTTTTAAACATTGGATAAAAGTAGCTTTATATAATAGTTGAAGAATAAAAGAAAAATTGTTGACGCAAGAATTTCTTAAAGCAATTGGCAATAAATCAGAATTTTATAATGAAAAATTACTGCGTTTCTTGGAGAGCAAAAACACTCACTTTTTCTTTTGTATTTTTTGTTTATTAGAGTCTGAAAATTTCACTATTATTTTAACAAAATAAATTTGTATTTTTTTATATTTATTTTTTTTAATAAAAAAATATAAATAATTACAAGTTGAATGAAAATTAATTAAAAGTTAAATTAATTGAATATAAATACCTTAAAAATTTTAATATGAAAATTAAAATATTGAAAATCGATTAAAAATTAAATTAATTAAATAATATAAATATTACAAAAGTGTGTTAATAAAAATATAAATAATGAAAATAATTTAACAAAACTTTTACAAATATTAAGAAATATTATGAAAATGTTGAAAACTGATAATTTTTAGTAATTAATATTCGTTGAATAAAAACTCGTAGAAAGAATAGAGATTTATTGGCGCAAAAAAAGTCAATTAGTTGGAGGAATTTAATTAAAACCAATATTCTACTGGATTTCGAAAAAAATTGCATTATCTTGATGAAAAACTGGAGCAGAAGGAAAAAATATGAAGTGCGGAAGGAAAATAATTCTTGTTTAGTGATATGGATACTGCTTTAAGTGGTAATGATCGATTTTTAGTCAGACATTTGGCATTTTTTCCTGTTATCTACATTCAATTTGTAAAATTATACGTATTTTTTTTTCTTTCTCTTTTCTATATTTTTAGTCGCAAAGGGGGTTAAGAAAATATTGTACATTTGATTTTGTTTATGATTTTTAGTTAATTTAATTAAATTTTTATGCCCCTAAAATTCTGAACGTTCAAGTGAACGAGATTGATTTATTTGTTCTTCTAATTAAAAATTTTATCGCAATAATATTGTGAAATTAACCAAAAATGGTAACAATTCTGAAAAGAAACGGAATCATTATACTTAAACTTCGTTTTCAATAATTTAATAAACTTCTTGATATTTATTTATTTTTTTTATATTAATCATGTACTTCTAATTACGAAAATTGATATAAAATAATTATTATTTGCACCAAGAAAGTTTCACTGTCTCTTTTTTTAATTTCTTGATGATATTGAATAGATTTAGAGATTACAATAAGTAGTACGAATTAATTATAGTCAGACATTCGAAACTTTCCTAAACGTGACAATTTGTCTTAATTATTTTTATTGATTTTGCTGTATTGTAAATTTGTGATTGATTAGTCATGAGATGGTAGCAGAGAAAAGATAGAGAAGAATTTAAGTAGTTGTGAACGATTTTAGTCAGACGTGATTAAAAGAAAATGTTTAAAAAAGGATGTTGAAAAAAGGTTTAAGAAATTCTCTTTAAAAAGTAATCGATTTTAATAAAATGGTTTTATTCGTTTGTTACAGTTCATTTATTTTTAATGGTTGTACGAAGAATAGTAAACGAGTTTTAAGTAGAAACAGTCGATTTTCGGTCAGACATTTGCGAGCTTTTTGGCAATGGAGAATTTTTATTGTTTTATTTCTCGTTTTCGTTTATTATAGAAGTTAGAAATTAATTTCATTTCGAAATTTATGGTTTTAAGTAGTTATGGTCAATTATAGTCAGACGGGGTGAATTTTTTTTTCTTTGCTATTGTAATTAATTTTAATAAATACTCACAATTATCTAATTGTATAAGAATACAGAAAATTAGTATTTAAGTAGTGATTGTCGGTTATAGTCAGACATTTGAATTTTTCGTCGAAGGGGATTTATTTCAATATTATTATTTCTTTTGTAGTGGTTAATTATTTTATTTTTAATGTCATTTACTTATGAATTTTTATTGTTTTTTTGTTTTATATTCTTTTTTTTCTTTAGTTTTGTTTTCATATTGTTATTTATTTTTGTACTCAAATTGTTATCTATTTATGTATTTTTATTGTTATTAATTAATGTTTTTTTATTGTTTTTTTTATTTTTATACTTTTATTGTTGTTTAGTTTTGTACCGTTATTGCTATTTATTTTTGTATAATTATTTTATTTACTTCAGTTTTTGCTTCGTTAGTTACATAATACAAAAATCAAATAAGTAGCTAAGGTCGAGTTTAGTCAGACGTAAAAATGATATACAATATTCCTGAAATAGAATTTTTCTCCTTGTAAAGTAGTTAGACCTTTTTTTATTTCGTCAATTGGTATAGTTTTTGTTTCGTCATTCGAAAAATTAGATAATTAAGTGATAATGGTCGGTTATAGTCAGACAATTCTTGAATTTTAACAAGTAATCTAATTTCTAAAATTATTATTTGTTTTGTACTAATAGAACTTAATATTGACTCAGTTGGTTTAACAATAAGGCTAAAAAATAATTTAAGTAGTTACAGTCGATTTTAGTCAGACGTGCTTATGAAATCTATTTATTGAATAAACTTAGGTAGTAAATTTCTTGGAGTTTATTTTCATTACCATGGGTTAATAATTTAATTAGTTTAATAAAGGAAAAAAGTATTTTAAGTAGTTACAGTCGATTTTAGTCAGACTTGTTTATGAAAACTCTCCATAAATACTCTTTCGCTGTAAAATTATCACTTTATTATTATCACTGCGAATTAATTTTTAATTATAATTTACTAATATTCAATTAAGTGGTTTAATAATTCAAA
Source organism: Leptopilina heterotoma (assembly GCF_015476425.1). Classification (NCBI taxonomy): domain Eukaryota; kingdom Metazoa; phylum Arthropoda; class Insecta; order Hymenoptera; family Figitidae; genus Leptopilina; species Leptopilina heterotoma. Next base: position 1,009,150 of record NW_025111206.1, read on the forward strand.
AATGAAAATTAAGTAGTTATGGTAGATCTTAGTCAGACGTATTTATTATAAATGATAAATCGTAGTTAATTTATCACTTAATCTCTATTACTATAGACTAACATTTAATCAAGTGGTTTAATAATGCAAAACAGGGGTTTAAGTAGTAAGGATCGATTTTAGTCAGACGTAAAATTAATTCACTTTCTTTTATATCGAACATTTATTTTCCAATTAATTTTTTTTTCTAATTTATAAATTTTCTAAAAACAATTTTGTCATTTTTCGAAACTTTTGCACAAAGTGTGGTAGTGATCGATTTTAGTCAGACAATTACAAACTTTGACATTAAGTTGCTCGTAGAGTAAATTTATCCTTTCTTCTCACTTACTTTCGATTTACGTTGTATTTCTATATTCTATTTCTTCAATTTACTGAAATTAACTAAACCAGACTTTTATTTTGCAAAAAGATTTCCTAACACGTCTGACTAAAGTCGACTGTTTTCTACTTACAACTTCTACTTTTTGGATTTTGTGGAATAAAAAATTTTGCCAATTTAGATATTCATTGATTTTCGAGAAAATAATTCGACTTTGTTAGAGAAAAAAATTTCTATTACCAGAGAGAAAAGTCCGTCTGACTATAATCGAGAGTAACTACTGAACTACTTAGTTTTGTATTATTAGGCTAATTAACTTAATATACAAGTCCAAAGGAATGAAAATCGAATAATAAATTGACTACAAGGGATTATTAACTACAATTCTTTTCACGTCTGACTAAAATCGATCTTTTCTACTCGTAACACTAATTTTTGAATTATTACAACTAGACGTTATTTACGACAAAAATTGTTGAAACTAATTAACAATTACGAAAAAGAAGAACTATTTTTTTAAAATAAAATTACGAAAAATTAGAAATTTTACGTCAAATTATAATTGACCATAACTACTGACTTTTTTTTATTATAAATATTCCACTTTTTCAATATAAATCTAAACCGACAAATATTGAGAGAATTACTTACAAGAAGATTATTTACTAAAATTCTACCAATGTCCGACTAAAATCGATCATTACTACTTAAAAATTAATTTCCGAATTATTACCACTTGAACTAATTTACAACAAAAATTGTATTCTCTACTTAATATTCAAGAACATAGAGAAAAATTTGAAACAAAATTTACTAAAATTTTAAGTAGTTAAATCGATTTTAGTCAGACATTTATCACTTGATTGTTATTACTATGAATTAATAGTTAAATGATATAGACTAATATGCGATTCAGTTAATATAAAAAAGGAGTTTCAGTAGTTATGGTCGATTTTAGTCAGACGTATATAGTAATAGATAAATCGCCGTTAATTTATCACTGATTTTATTATCGTAGACTAATATTTAATTAAGTGGTGTAATAATGCAAAAAAGGGGTTTTAAGTAGTAACGATCGATTCTAGTCAGACGTTAAATTAATACACTATATTTTACATAGAACTAATTTTAAGCAGAATTAATTTTTCTAATTAATTCTTTGTTTCTAATTTATAAATTTTCTAGAATAAATTTTATTGTTATTTTTCGAAATTTGTGCCTTAAGTGGTAGAGATTAATTTTAGTCAGACTTTAGTTATTTTTCTTCCCTAATAAAAATAAATCTAATTGGAGAAATTAAGTTCTTTCTCACTTTCATCGAGGATTTTCAAGTTATTTCTTTAGAAGGAAATTTTTTCAAAATTTTCCATTTATCTCAGAGTAGAGTGGTGTAACGTAATATAGAGTTACACTTAGCCAGCGCAGTAGTAAGAGTAATTTTGGCCAGCCACATGTGGTTAGCAGTGGTTATTGCCTGATTGCACTTTGAGAGCCAGCTATATAATTATATCCATCTAACTTAATTTTATATATTAAAAAAATTTATATATAAAAAAAGTTAATTAAACTAAAAAAATTAATTAGAAATTTAAACGAAAAAACATTTTTTTAAAAAACATTTATTATCAACATTTTAATTTTTTCTATTTATTTTTATTCTACGGGGGAATAAATTTTATCGAAAGAAAAGAACAAAAATTATTTCAAACATATTATTAATGGGAATTTTTCAATTTTTCCAAGTATCTAGAGACAAAAGTGAATGAAAATATAAAAAGTTTTCCCTCAAGTCCTCATATAATACAGAACGCTCTGAACAACTTAAACACTCGAAATAAGTACATCTTGAAAAATGGAATTATCTTAAGATACAATAAAATCCTGGTGGAATGTCGTGAATGTTTCGTCTCTTCACGAAAATTTATATTTTAAGGACGAGGAATTATTCTGGCAACTTTCCCGTAATGCATGAAAAGAAAATAAAGGAAAGAATTTATTTTTTTTTTTGAAAAAATATATTTCGAAAGACGATTTTTTGGTTTTTTCTATTGATTTCAATAGCACAATAAGAAAGCTTTTAATATTGATACTAAATTAATATTATTTAAATTCATTAAATAAATAACCAAAAAAAAAATTATGTAAAATTTCACTAATTGGATTAATTATCAAAAACTTGTTTTTGACATAACTTAAAAATAAATTTTACTAATATTTAGTCACTATTAACTATTTTATTAGTAAAATATTGCTATTTGCATCAGTGACTAACTTTTTGCTTTCAAGTTAGTTATTTTTAAGTAATTCAAATTTGAAGAGTGAATATTATAATTAAAATTGGTATTAATTAATTGTTGAAATTTGTAGTAATTATTAGTTAAAACTAGTATAGTAATTAGTAGTAATTAGTTGAAATTAGTACAGTAATTAGTAATAATTAGTTGAAATTAGTAGTAGGTAGTTAAAAATTATAGTTAATTAGTTACAATTTGTCATTTTTCATAATTGTGAATTGAATTATCTACTCATTTTTCTATAGGGTAAATTTACAGGTTTTTTTTTTTATAAATTTTTCTGAAATTATATTTAAACAGAAGAAAGGGTATTTTTTTCGTTTGAAAATTAATTTTTTGTTTCTTCGGGGGGTTTTTTGTTAAAAAAAAAAATAAATGTAAAATTCACAGATCGGCGACCTCCTCGGCGTGGGACGTCTCGATCGACGGGGCGTGATCTTTTTCAAGATCATTATCCAGGCCAGCACTGCCAAAACATATCGTGATGGCGGACGAAAAGGAGGAACAGACATTCTTAGAAAAATTACTATTTTACACAACCGCGTTCTTCATTCTCCTCGGCACCTTCAGCCTGTTCGCCTTCCTCTTCTTGGTCCCCTTCGTCATCGATCCAGCATTCACGACAATTTTCATGGAATTCAATACAAAACCGGCTGAATGTATCACCATTGACGTCGAGTCTCGAAAAGGTGACGAATAATATTTCCCCACCCACCCTTCAACACATAAATTGATGTCTGATGTTACTCGAGTGTATATATATATATATATTGCTTTTTCATGTTGTATCTGCACGTTTCATTTGAATTGTGTTTATATGTATATTTGATCATATGGTCTATATATAAATATAAATTTGTGGTCTGTATGTATATTTGTTTGAATGTATGTGTGTCTGTGTCGCTTACCTTTTGTCATTCAAGTGCATTCAAGTGTAAACGCGACTTCAATTTTGAGAGACGGAAAATGTACGTGGGGGATAAAAAATAATAATCCTGTATGTGAATTGAAATCACAAACACGTCTATAGAGGATTATTTTCCTTTTAATAATCAAATAATGACGGAAATAAAGTGGTTTCTCTTCCTCGCTTTCTCACTCTCTTCGTTTTCAAGTCACTGATTACACAATTTTTGTTTCTTTTGAAAGTAAAAGTGAAAACTAATTTTTGCCACTATTATTATTTTTATTATTATTATTAATTTATTCAGATAATTTCAAATATAATTATCAAAAAAGACATTATTTTTTAGAAAAAAGAAATTTAGAAAATCGAGTTCATTAGAAAAGTGTTTTTTAAAAATTCACCTTTATTAGAAAGAAAAGTTTTAGAAAATACGTTTTAGAAAATACATTAGAAAAACTGTACCACAACAGTGGTACACAGTTGTGGTATACAGTTTTACTAAAACGTATTTTCTAATTTTTAATTTTCTAAAACTTTTTTTTTTCTAATAAAGGTAAATTTCTAAAAAACTTTTTTCTAATGAAGAAGATTTAATATAGTAAAAATTGTGCAAATTTTTTTAAATAATTTAAAAATAATCTCGTTAAAAAACGTAATTAACAAAATTACAAACAAACTCATAATATTTTATGAACTAAAATGGGATTGAGAACCAGAAAATATGCAAAATAATTTCTATTTTTAAATTTTAATTTTTTAACAAAATTTTCAAACTTTTATGAAAATTATAGATTTAACAAATTTCAGGAAATTAAATATTAGAAATCATAAATTTTTAGAAAAACTTTTTTTTAGAAAACAGATTTCATTAGAAATCGCTTTTTTTTAGACAAAAAGGATTAGAAAATATTTTTTAGAAAAACTGACCACCTATAACAATATTAATAACAATTACTTTTAATAATCGACGTATTCATTCATATTCACACATCTAAAATTAGTCATTTTTCGATTTTTACAAATTAAATTTAATTATATTTAATTTGAAATACAATACTTAGTTTTAAATTTATAATTCAATTTAATTTTCAAATAATTTTTCCCAATTTTTTAATATTCTTATTTTAAAGACGAGAGACCGGACTATTTTTAAAAATTTTAATACATTTTTATTGAATCAAAAATTTATTTCAATAAAATTTAAGAAAATTTTCAATTGCTTGACAAATTTTAATTTTTTTCAATTATCTTGAAGAAAATTTACTTTAAATTGTTCGGAGACATAATTTGTTTTAATAGTTTCTATAAATTAAATTATTCTACGTTTCAGCAGTAATTTTGTTAAATTATTTTAAATATACTTATTGTTATTTATTTTTCCACAAAAATGAATTTTTTTAAAAATCGCAATTTCAAATCTTCTGAAATTTAATTATTTCTGAAAACTATATTTGTGAATCTTCTGAAATTAAATTATTTTCTAAAATTTTTAACTAAAATCCTTCTCTAAATCCATTGGTTAATTTTTAATTTGAATTTTTAAATTAATTTTAAATTTTGAGTAAATTTTCTGAGAGATTAATTATTTATTTAAAAAAAAGGAAAGTTCAATTAAAATTTGTCTAACATTGAATTGTTTTCTGAAATATTCTAATTAAAAATCCTAGTAAAGAATTTTTTACAAACAGTCTTCTCTTATGTAAATCAAATAATTGATTTTGAAATAAGAATTTTAGTAAAAAAATCTTAGTAAAAACAATTTTTTACTACAAATTTCGAAAAATAATTGTCTTTTGGAAACATTGACTGTAATTCTTCGAAATTCCAGTATTTTCTAGAATTTTTAACTTAAATTCTATTCTCTAATCTAATTATTTTCAGTAATTTTGAGAAATTTATTTCAGAATTCAATTATTTAAAAAAAATTAATTAAGTATTTTCACTAAACTTTTAAAAAGTTCCAATTGTTTGAAAACTTTGGCACAAATTTTTAGAGGCAAAATTTTTTGCAATATATTTTCAAATAAATTTTGATAAATTTTAATTTATTTTTATAAAAATTATTGATCTAGAGAAGAGTTCCAAAAAATAATTGAAATTTGGAAGAATTGTACTTAATTTAGAAGAATTAAATTCTTAGAAGAATTTTTAATGAAATTTTCATATTTTTAAAAAAAATTATTAAATTCTTGAAAAAAATTTATTTAGAGATAAATTTAAGTGAAAAATTTCAGAGTATAATGGAATTTTGAAAGATTTCGTGTTAATTAATTGAAAAAAGAATGTAAAAGTAAAATAATATTCTACTTTTATTATTTAAAGCAAAATTTTGAGGAATATATGTTTTGAAATAAACTTGAGAATATATTTTCCAAGTTTATATGAGAATTTCAAAATACAATGTTTATTTATTTTGACGGTTGTATTTAGTTTATGGAAAAGTGGCTTAAGTGGGTATTAAGGGTTGAAATCTCCAGCATAGTACATTTTCATATTTGAGTCAAACTTCTCGTTGTGAGAGAGAGACTCTATAAACATATTTGAAATTTCTCTCAGTTAAATTAAATTCTGCGTGAGATTTAATAATTGTTTTTATTATCATATATACAAGTTGTGGTTTTTCGAAAATTGAATAATTGAAATATTTTCTTTTCTATACTATTTTTATTTATTCAGTTTTTAATTAATGGAAAAAAGTAATAAATTCTAGTCTTATCAATAATAATTAATATAGGTATAAAATAAATATTAACCTTTTGTTTCTATCACTTTTTTGTTTTATTATTTTATTATATTATAACTTTCAACTTTTTGTTTTATTCTTTATTTTATTATTTATTTTATTTTAAATTATAAACGAGTTTACAAAGTATTTACAAAATATTTTATTACTTCAGTTTTTTGTTTTATTATTAACTGTCTGCTTTAATTTCTTTCTTTTACTATTTTTTCACTAAAGTTTTGTTTTTATTATTTATATCTTATTATTTACTGGTTTTTTTATACACTTTATTATTTATTCTTTAGAATATTAAACACATTTTCCTTTTAAAAATTATTTTTATTTCTACAGTGATTTTTAAAAACTGAACAGATAAAAATATTTCGTTCCTTTGAACATTGAAAAATTAAAAGAAATAGTAAATTTAAATTTTCATCTTTAGCTCGAGAAAACGAAGAGAGAATATTATTAAATATTTTCATTTCAATTCTTGTTTGTTAAAATAATAAAAAAAAATTTCCGCATTAAAAAATTGCTTGCACGTTTGTTTTTCCATATTAATAAGATGTCTCATCAATTTTTTGAGTATTAATAATTTTCCTGGAGAAAAAATAAAAAAAAATAGCATGTGTGTGTTTGCATAATGCGACAATGTTTAATGCATGAGAATCTATATATATTTCCTAACCGTATATATATATATACGTTCTTACGAAATAATGGTAAAATGTGTCACTCCCCAAAGTTATACGAACTTTCATCTGTTCTTTTATTCTGGGGACACATTCTTGTCTAAAGAAATCAGCATATTTTTCCTTAAAGCTGTCAAAATACGTAAAACACAATTTCTCGCGAGTATATTTTCCTTTATTTTCTCTATATTCCCATGTTTAATATAGAAAAAATTTTTCTGTCAAAAATTTGTCATAAATTTTTCAATTGCGAGTTGGAAGAAAGTTTATCTCTGTTTTATAAAGAAATACTTATGTGTGGCAAAAATATTTCGATTACAAAAAAAATTGCAAAAAGGCAAAAATCGATTAAAAATGTAGGATAAAAAAAGAATTTAGTTTTTCGTTTATGAATATAAAGAAGTTAATTTTGAAATTGCAGAGCTCGAACTGGGTTCGTAAATTCCCGTGAAGGTCCGTAAATTTGCTTAAAGTCCGTAAAAGTCAGTTTTTTATAAAAAAAAAAGGTTCGTAAAGTTCGTAATTTGACTGAGAAAAGACGAAAAGTTCGTAAATTGTACGATATAATTTGGAGAATTTTAGAGAAATTACAAATGATTGCAGAAATTCAATTATTTTCAAAAGTAATTAAATTCTTCGCAGAAATTCAATTATGTTGAAAAAATAAAAAAAAATACTTGTCAAAATTTCAATTATCTTCACAAAAAGTAAAATTCTTCTCCGAAATTCAATTATTTTCAAAAATTTAAATAAAATTCTTGAAAAATTTCAATTATTTTCAAAAATTTTCCTCAATTCAATGATTTTTAATACCTACTATTTTAATAAAATTTTCCAAAATAATTCAATTATATATAAAAAAAATTTAATAAAATTCTAGGCAAACCTTTAAATATTTTTATAAAATAATACAAAATTTCACAAGCATTCAATTATTTACAAATTTTTTTAAAATTTCTTCGTAATCATTCAATTATTTTCGTAAATAATAAAATTCTTTTTAGGAATTCAATTATTTTCATAAATAATGAAACCCATAGCAGAAGTTCAATTATTTTTAATACAATTTTAATCAAATTCCTCGAAAACTGTAATTATTCTTAAAAATTTTATTAAAATTCGTTAAAAGAATTCAATTATTTAAAAATTTATTGATAAAATTCTTTATTAAAATTCAATTTTAATGCAATTATTTAATAAATTGTTTTTTTTTTGTATTTAAATAATTGAATTCTAGTTGAATTTTCTAATAAAAATTGATTTAAAAATGTATTTCAGTTAAAATTTTAGATTATAATTAAATATTAAAAGCATTAGAGCGTGAATTTTTAGAAATAATTGAATTTTGAAACGGTTTCAAAATAAAATCGTTGAAAATCTGAATTTTTCATATTTTTAACTAACAATTATGTGGAATTAATTTTTTTCAGAAAGTTAAATTGAGGAATTTTTAAAAATTATTTGAAGTTTTTTTTTCTAATATTTAATTGAAGAATTTACGAATAATTGAAATTTTGTAAAATTGAATTGTAAACAAATGAATTTAAAAAAATTCTCCATAGAACTTTATCAATATTTAATTATTAAAAATAATTGATTTAAAATTGAAAATAATTAATTTATTTCAAGTATTTTGTTACAATTTTTAAAAATTAACTTTTGAAGAATTTTAATTGCAAATTTTGAAAATAATTGAATTATCAAAAATTTTAATGAAAAATCTTTAAAGGTAAATTTAAAAATGAAAATAAGCTTATAAATTTTTAAAATTCAATATTTTTAATATTTTTAATTAAATATTTCCAAAAATAATAACATTTTAGAATTATTTTTAACATTAAAAAAATTTTTTTGGAGAAAACAATAATGTTCAAAATTTTTAATTAAAATTCATCAAAAAATTCATTAGTTTTTTTAAATTATACAAAAATTCTTTTAAGAAATACAATTATTTTCGAAAAATTACATTAATAAAATATTTTTTAAAATACTAATTATTAGAATTGCTTTGTAATAATTTTTTAAGATTCAAAATTTACTTTTTGGACTTATTAAAATTTTTGAGAAATCATGGTCGTGTTTATAATTAAAATTCTTCAAAAATTTGATAATTTTTATTTATACTTTTCACAAATTCAATTATTTTTAAAAGATTTTACCAAATTTTAATTGTTTGGAAATTTTTCAAAATTGAATAACTATTATCTTTTAAAAATTATTATTAATTATTTAAAAAAAATTAATTGTAAGAAATTATTATAATTTTTTGAAAATATACCTTTATGACTTAAGAAAAAACTATGGGGAGTCACAATTAAAAAAAATTGAGTTTATTTATTTAAATAATTGAATTCTAGAAGAACTTTTGGAAAATTATTTAAATTAATTGATTCAGAGATGAAGTTTAGTTGAAAATATTGTAGAAAATAATTAATTTTTTAAGTATAGAAAATTATAAAATAGAAAAGTAAATAAAAAAAATTTATAAAAAGATCTGATTGTTAAGTTGTATACAATTATAAGCATGTAGATTAAAAAAATTTAAATTACCGCACTTAAAAATATATATGAATTTTAAATTATGAGATTTGAAAGATTTTCAAGTGAACAAGGAACAAATCTTGCCCTAGAAACCTCAGATCTTCAGTTATCCCCTTGACCATATGTATTGAAGTGCCGAAGGAATCGATCGGCTGACCGAAATTGCTTGTTTCTACTTAAAATGCTTTGTGACTAACACTCGATTTCTATATATATATATTAATGTCCAACTCTTTTTTTTCCCACATTTTTTTTATCTTCATTCTTTTCTCTAATAATGTCCATCATTTTTTTTTTTTTACAATTTTTTTTTTATTTTCATTCTCTGTTCCTCGTGTGATTTAATGGCAATTTAGAGTTCCATTTTTCACACAATTCTTTCTGTAGTTACAATAATAATCATAATTTAGCAACTGTAGCAAATTTTAGTTTATTTATTTATAAAGAAATTTTTTTCCATTTCTGGACTTTTAAAATTCTGTACTTTTAAAAAACTTTAAATTTTACTTTATTTAGTTTCTATAATTTTTATTAATTTTAATTTTATCATTTTTACTATTTTTTTATTTATTTTTTATTTATTCCTTTTTGTTTAAAATTTTATTTATTTAGTTCTTTTGTGAATTGTTTTTTCTAAATTGTTTCTAAATTTATTTATTTATTTAGTATAACTATGTTTCTCGCGGTTTATTTTGTAATTGTTTTTTATTTACTTTCATTGACTCTTATTTATTTAATTTTTTCTTATTTTAAAATTTGATTTTATTTATTTATTTTTGTTTAAAATTTAATTTAATTTATTTATTTTTCTTTAGAATTTTATTTTATATGTTTACTTATGTTTATTGACTTTCATTAGAGAGTATATGAAATATTTTATATTTTTGCCTTTCCTCCAAAGAGGAATATGATCTGAGAATAAAATATTTCCTTTCGCCTTAAAAAGGATTCATCCACTTTCTCTCATCTCTTTCGATAAAAGAGAGAAAAAAAAAAAATTGTGATCAAATTACAAGTGTCTAAAAAAGAAGTCTCAACATACAAATGTAAAATTTCTTGTTTGTTAGACAAATATTTATTGAGGATCTTCTCATATTTTGTCCTTAGTTACCAAGAACGATAGATCACGAAGCAATTTTTTTTCGTTTCATAATTATTAACAGCACAAAGCATTTTAAGTTTAAAATAATATAGAATACATTTTTTTTATCATCGTAATAATTTTTTCTAATTAATAAGGAATCGTAAATAGTGTAGGATGGGAAAGAGAAGAGAAAAGAAATAAAAAGTTTAAATTTAAATAATTGGAAAATTGTTCCAAAAAAAATACGAATTTCTATATTTAAAATTGCAGTGACACACGAAATTAACATAAGTCACGCACACTGGATCATTTCCAAATGTCAATGACAAATTACATAATGACTGGTTCATTTGAAGAGTAATTAGCAATATATATTATAATTCCACAGAGAATTATCATTCCCTCAAATGTATTTGTCCTCTGATTAATTAATATTATTGATCATCATCATCATTATCATAGAGATTGTTTTGTTAATTGCGAGCAAAAGCCCCGCGCGAATAATTTCAAATCTCTTCTTTATACTCAGGAGAGAATAAATAATTTTCAAAATTAACATTAACTTTCATTTTTCGAAAATTTCAATTTTTTTTTCAAACTTTCAGAAAATTTTGGTGTGGAGAAAAAAAAAGAGAGTGGAGATAAAAATTTATATCTGCTGGAAAAAATTAGGAGAGAAAAAAAAAGTTCACATTGACCTAAAAAATAAAATTGATTTATATATATATATACATCTATGTGACTTTATGCGAATATTCTAACATAATCTTTAACCTAGTAATACTATTGATTTAGTTTCTCTCATTTTTTTCTCTTTTTTATTGATTTATTAAAATATATAGAGAAAAATTTGATACTATCTCTCAGAGACATTTCCTAATTATTTTTTATCGACAAGATTTCCCAGTGGGATGTGATTATAATTTTCTTTTCGAGTTATTTGCGTATGTAAATCAAAAGAAATCGTGATCACTTGACACTATTTTTTTAGTTATTAATTTATCGATGATTAATGATCTATATAATCTATAATTATCAATAAGTAATGATCTATGGAAATTGATTAAAATTAAAATAATTTACTGAATTCACAGAAATTAATTAATGTAATTTAGAGTAAATTTATTCAAATTAATATAATTTCCAAATAATTTTTAATAAAATTTATGTATATTTATTATTTCAATTCTATGAAACTTTTGTGAATTGATTCACTCTACTTTCGCAAATTTCTCCTCGGATAAGAATAGAAAAATTGCTTCATCATAAAGCAACAGCAACAACAAAAAAAAAAAAATTCATAACCAATAAAGAAAAAAGAAAATTCTCTCTACTTTTCAGGAATTTCTGATTTTATATTCCCTTTTTTGAAAGGGGATTTATTTTTGGAATTTTCTTTTGATAGATTGAAGTTTAAAAGGTTTTTCAGAATCTTCAATCGGGAAAATAGTTTTACGAGTCGAGATACATTCACAAGCGAACTGAGAACTGCTTTCTTGAAAAGATGAGAATGCAAAAAAAAGCGAAATCAATAACAATCAATGTTCTCTTTTAGAACAATTGAAATTTTATGGATTTGTTTTTGAAATTTATTGGGAAAAGTAAAATGAGAGAGAGGAAAGAAAGTAAAATAAGAGAAAGAGTTATAATAATTTTTGATAATTAAAGAAAAAAATTAGAATTAAAGAAAGATGACGATGAAAAATTACATAGATTGTAAATTTTAATAATTTCGTAATTATTTATTACGGAAATAATTTTCCATACATAGTATAAAAAAATATACGATTTTTTAGAAGATAAAAAGAATTTATTATTATTATGACAAGACTATTATTTTTTTACATTGTCAAATATTTTTATCTATTATTGTCACAATAATAGTAATAATAATAATAAAAATAATACTATTTTCCATTTTCGTATAAAATTTATGAAAACTGACAGCTTTAACGAAATGCACATTATTCATATGCACGAATCGTTTTTGTTTGTGTCTAAGATTCGCTTTGTGTGTTGATTGATGTATAACGGAATAATGAGATACCAAAAAAATAGGGGAAGATTTCTTTCTACTGCAAACAGAAATTTTTTTTTTCAATTTCGAAATTTGTTTAATGGGTTTAAGTACAATTTTCTTCAAACCTTTTAAAAGGCTTTTAAAAACATTTTTTTTAAAACTATTTTCTTTAAAAATAGAAAAATATTTACAAAAAAGTTTTTTTTCAAAACAATCTTTAAAAGGCAGTTTTTTAAAACATTTTTTTTTTTATAAACTGAGGAAAATTTTATTTGAATAAAAATTATGAATTTGTTCCATATTATATTGTGTAAATATTTATTTGTGTCAATTATTTATTTGTATCAATTATTTATTTGTTTCCATTATTTATTTGTAAGAAATATTACATGCATGAAATATTTATTTGTAACAAATATTGCAAACAAACATTTTTTTGTATCAAATATTTATTTACAATAAATATTGCAAGCAAACATTTTTTTTATATCAAATATTTATTTACAATAAATATTGCAAGCAAACATTTTTTTGTATCAAATATTTATTTGTAATAAATATTATTTATAGCAAATATTCATTTGCAACAAATATTTTTTGTATCAAATATTATTTATAACAAATATTATTTACAACAAATATTATTCATAGCAAATATTATTGTACGAAATTTTGTTTGTGAAATTATTTTTTTGTACGAAATTATTTTTATATAGCAAATATTTTTGTATCAAATATTATTTATGACAAATATTATTCTTTACGAACATTATTGTATGAAATATTTATAAGTGAACAAATATTATTCATAACAAATAATATTGTTCAAAATAATAAAAATAAACATTTGTCGAAGAAAAGTTAAATAAATTATTTTTAATTTCTGCCAGAAAAATTGTTTCTTTCAAGTAAACATTTACTGTTTGAGTTACATTTACATAGTAAACATTTACTAGTCAAGTATAATCGATTATTTGATTGAAACATAAATTTTTGTGAATATTATCAATGAAACAAATTTGAAATTCGAGTAACAAAATTTTTTTAATGAACTAAAAATTAAAAAAAGAGAAATTAATAAAAATCTTTAACGAGAAAAAAATAAATAGAGGAAAATTTTTAATAAGAAAAAAATAGAAATGAATAAAAATTTGCAAGTAAAAATATAATAAGGAATGAAATTTTGTAAGTAAAAATGTAGAAAGAGATAAAAAATTTTAAGTAAAAATATAGAAAGGGTAAAAATTTGTAAATAAAAAAATAGAAAGGGATAAAAATTTGAATAAGTAAAAATATAGAAAGAGTTAAAAATTATGAATTGAGCGAATTGGAAGTTATTTGATATAAATTAGAGTACGAATGATGATTAGAAGAATGGATCTTTAGGTGCGAGTAACTGCTCATGGACATCGTGTAGAGAAGGTTGCACCAAGGAGTTGTATGATTGTACGCAAATACGCGTTAATTACAAGCGACCAATAAATACAACGGACGACGAATTAGCAGAAGAGGGCCAATTAGGTGGAGGAGGAGGTGTTGAGGATGACGAAAACGCGTTAATAAAACCAAGATACGAAAGAGCTTTAAGGGACTACGATTATGTCGAGGATTTTGAGGTCTTCACCGATGACGACGACAACGAGGACAATGACGACGCCGAATACGATAAACAACAACTTCCCAAACCATTTCCAACAGGTATTATTATCAAAATAATAATGACAATTATTATTCTGCTTCGACATTTGGAAATTGTATTTTTTTATCCACAAAAAAATATTTGCCTTCAATTCGTTTCTTTCAATTTTGTTTTCTTTTTTTCTTTATAATTTAGAAACATTTTCTTCAAATTAAAACAAAAATTTTAATTAAAAAAATTTTTTTCCTATCAAAAGTAATTTTTGTAATAAAAAGGAATTTTTTAATTAAAAAAAATTTTTGTGACTAAAAATAAATTTTTTTATTAAAGTAATTTTTTTTTTAATTTTTAATCAAATTCCCATAATTAATTAATTTTTTTTGAAAAAAAACTATTCTTAGAAATTAAAAATAATACAAATTAAATTGAATTGTATCAATTTTTAAATAATTATTGAACTGCAGTTCACCCACGTCAAACTTGACAATTTTCCAAATTGTTACTTGAAAAATCGTCAGTTTTGACGTTCTAAATTATAGTTCCATAAATAATTAATTGCAATTGAATCAAATAATTAAAAAACTAATAAAATTTGATTAATTAATTAAAAAGTTCAGAAAAAATTAAATTCGACAAATTATTTTGCGAAAAGAAATGTCGAGAAAATAATATTCCAGAAACTTGAAAATAAATGAAATTAAATGATAGTCTATAAAATTTTAATTAATTAATTTGAAAACTAAAGGAAAAAATTGAATGAAATATAAAAATTTTCAAAAAGAAATTGGAAAAAATAACATTCTTGAGAATTAAAAATAAACGAAATTAAATTGACTTTATATCAATTTAAAAAATTTAAAAACTAACTAAATTGGATTAATTAATTAATTAATTAAAAAATTCTCTTTCCCGAGACTTGAAGCTAAATAAAATTTAATTAATTAATTTAGAAAATTTTTAAAACACTAAATGCAATAAGAAAAATTTGTAAAAAAATATCGAGGAAATAATTTTCTTAACTTTTGAAAAGAAATTAAATTAAATTGAATAATATGAATTTTTAATGAATTAATTGAAATCAAATTAAGTGAAAATTAAAAATTATTAAAATTTTAATAATTAATTAATTTACAAAAATTTCCTAAAAAATTCAATTTCACAAGAATCTTTGCAAAAAAAATTACTAAAGAATAATTTTTTGATACTTGAAAATAAACGTTTAATTATTTATTTAAATTGAATTAAATAATTAAAAAATGAAAAACTGGTTAAATTCCATCAAATTAACTGTTAATTAATTCATTTTAAAATTAAAAAAAAAAATAAATGCGACAGAAAAGTTTGGAAAATAAAATTGTGAAAAAATATTTTTTTAGAGAATTGAAAATAAATTAACTTGAATTAAATACAAATTTTTCGAAAATAAATGCCAAGAAAATAATTTTTCCGAAATTTGAAAATAAATGAAATTAAATTGAAAAATAATTTTTTTAAATTATTTACTTCGAAATTAAATTAAATAATTAAAAAATGAAGAACTGATTAAATTCCATCAACTAATTGTTAATTAATTAATTTTATAATTTAAGAAAAAATTGAATGGGACAGAAAAGTTTGAATTGCGAAAAAATAGTTTTCTAGAGAATTGAAACAAATGGACTTGAATTAAATAAAAATTAAATGGAGTTTCAAATTAATTAACTAAAATTTAACTTATTTATTTATTATTAAACCTATTCATTTATTTCAAGCTTGTAGATGGAAATTAATTTATTAAAAAAAATTAAAAAAATTAATTAAAAACGAAATTGGAAGAAATATATTTGGAATTTGTTCCACATTGAATTGAAAGCTACATTGCCAGTTAATTGTTAAGTTTAGTTTTGGATTGTCTTTTCTTGTTCGGTCGAAAAAAAAAGAAAGGAAAGAAAAGAATAAAATAAAAAATAAAAACTCCATCAGGTCTCATGGGAAATGACTCCGAATGGTACTTTACTGGTGCGAAACTGTTTCCAAACGTAAAAGGCTGTGGATACCCTCCAATGCTGAATTGCAGTATTTTCTACAAGAAATATGCTATCATAGGAAAGAATTTTAGCTGTTACTATTCAAGAGTGGATCCAGGAATAGTCATCAGTGACCTCGACATGTGGCAGGTCTTTATCAGAGGTTCTATCAAATATCTTCTGTGTTTTTTCTATTCTTTATTTTCTCCGAAGTTTTCTTTTTTTTTATTGTCGTTTCCTTTTGTTTCTTTATTCTTCCTTTGAAAATTGTACTCTGGGGGTTTTTTCTTGCATTTTTTTCTGCCTTTCACATTAATTAGAAATTTAATTCTTTTTTAACACAGTTAACATAAGAACTACTCTCTGAAGTTTAATTAGTAAAAATGTTTGGTAATTTGAATTAGTGATTGACTTTTTGCATTTTATTTGGTAAATTTTACTAATAAATCAGTAGAACTATTAATTTGCTTTATAGTAAAATCTAATAATTTACAAATTCAGATAGTAAAAATGTTCATAATTTTAAATTAGAAATTGACTTTTTGCTTTTAAAATTTACTAATTCAACAGCAAAAAGTTAATCACTAATTAAAATTAGTAAACATTTTTATTTATTCGGGTTATTCGTAAAATTTACTAATTAAAAAATTCAATTAGTAAAAATGTTTACTAATTTTAATTAGTGACTAATTTTTTGCTTTCGAATAAATTGAATAAATTGTAAATTTTACAAATAAATTAGTAGAAATTACTATTTATTTATTAGTAAAATTTACTAATTTAAATGTAGAACGTCAGTCACGAAGTCAAATTAGTAACATTCTTCCTAATTCAAATTTAGAGAGTGACTTTTTACTATTAAATTAATTATTTTTAATTAATTCAAATTTAGAGAGTTGTATATTATATATTTATATTAATTAAATAATTAAAATTAGTTCTAATTAATTAACAGTAATATTAATTAGTTAAAATTAATAGTAATTTATTAAAATTACTTTAAATTTAAATTTTAAAAATGTTTGATAATTTGGAATAATGACTGACTTTTTGCTTTTAAATTAGTAAATTTTACTATTAAATAGAAATTTCTACTAATTTATTACTAAAATTTACTAATTCAAAAGCAAAAATATAGTCACTAATTCAAATTTACAAAGACTTTTTTTAATGGACATAAATTTCTGACAAACTTAACAAAATTAATTTTAATATATTTTTTTAATGTTTAGACAAAAAAACTCTAAATTTAAATCGGTAAAATATCGTTTATGCATTTTTATTAATTATGAATTTGAATTTGAATTTAAATTTGAAATTCGAAATTTGAAATTTGAAACTCAATTTTCAGTGAAAAATTCCTATTGAGTTCAGAAAAAATTTTTAACGAAATTAGTTTAATTTCTTTGTTTTTAATACCTATATAGTTTAGAGAAAAAAAATATTTTTTCTTTGAAATGGCTAAAAACTCGTTAAGAAAAAAAATTTTTGTTTTCCTTGAAATGATTAATAAATCGTGAGTAAATTTCGTAATTAAAAATTTGTCATTTAATTTTTATTTTTCTTTATAAAACTTTTTAGTGAAAAATTACTAGTGTTCTGAAAATTTTACTAAATTACTACAAATTGTTTTTACAAATTTAGATTTAGGGAGAGAAATAAGAAATAAAACTGGAATTTTATTTCTATTTACTAAACTTTTTAGTGAAAAATTACTATAAAGTTCAGAAAATTTTACAAAATTCCTAAAAATTCTTTCACACTTGAGGTAAAAAATAAAAAAAACTAATTTTATTTCTCTTTACTAAACTTATTAGTTAAAAATTACTATAGACTTCAGAAATTAAATGAAATTAAAATTTCGATGCAAATTGAAATTAAATTGAAATTGAAAATTACATTGAAATTAAAATTTTAAGGAAATATTGAATTTAATATTGAATCCTTAATAGAAATTTTTATTAAATCTGAAATTTGTATTAAACTTGAAATTTTAATAGAAGTTTGCAGAAAAATTTTAATTTTAATCGAAATTGATATTAAAATTAAAATTTGAATGGCAATTGAAAATGAAATTTACATTTAAATTAAAATTTGAAGGAAAATTGAATTTAATATTTAATCCTTAATAGAAATTTTTATTAAATTTAAAATTTGTATTAAAATTAAAGTTTTAATAGAATTTTGCAGTAAAATTTAAATTTTAATCGAAATTGATATTGAAATTAAAATTTTAATGGCAATTGAAAATGAAATTTACATTGAAATTAAAATTTAAAGGAAACTTGAATTTAATATTGAAATTTTAATGCAAATTGAAATGTTAATTAAACTTATAATTTTGCATTAAAAATAAAATTCTTAAGGTAATTGAAATAAACTTTAAGTAGAAATTAAAATTGAATTTTTAAAGAAAATTGAAATTGATATTGAAATTTTTATCCGAATTAGTATTGAAATTTTTATTGAATTTAAGATTATAAAATTTAAATTTAAATTGTACTTTTTCTGTTAATTAATCTAATAAGTAACTATTGACCATTAGTGATAAAATACAAGTTTAGTCAGAGAAAACTACTCTTCATTCCTTCGAGCTATTATTTAGTAGTCAAAGTAATTTTAAGTCAGACAGTCATACGATTTTTAAATTTGAATTGAAAAATTAAAATTTAAAATTACTCAAACTGGAAATTGAAATTGCAAAAGAAAAGAAAAAAGAATAATAGAAAACATAAGTTATAAAATTATTGTGAAAAATAAAATTATCTTTAGAATTTTATTTCTATTTACTAAACTTTTTAGTGAAAAATTACAATAGAGTTCTGAAAATTTTACAAAATTACTAAAAATTCTTTCACATTTAGGGAGAAAAATAAAAAAAAACTTATTTTATTTCTCTTTACTAAACTTTTTAGTGAAACATTACTATTCAGTTCAGAAAATTTTACTAAATTACTAAACATTCCTTTTGGACTAAATTCAGATTTAGGGAGAAAAAAAGAAAAAAAATAGACCAAGGAATATTCTTAACAATAAATATTTGTTTATTTATTGTCATAAATAAATAAATAAATAAAATATTTCAGAAGAGAAATATTTCTTTTTCCTATATAATTAATGAAAATTTCCCTTTTCTTTTTCGGGGGTGTTTTTTCGCTGTATAAATAAATGAAGTAGGTTATAAAGAATATAGATGTTGACAAACGAATTAAACATAAAAAGAAATCTGAGATTTCATTTATAGTGAAAATCCCTTGGCATTGGTGAACCCACGTGTGTGTATATATATATCTGGCACCATTTCTGGGGGCTGAAACGATTTTCCGCGGTGTTAAGCACCAAGACTTTTCCGTTAGGTTGACGGAAGATACGTATATATATGTATAGTTGTCACGATGAAGGCGGACAATGCATTTCAAAGTGAATGGCTCAACGATGACAAAGGCAGAAACTAACCTGCCCCGATAAAACACCAGAGAGTCATATAGTAGAAAATTTTTCCTTTTCTTTCTTTCTCTCTATTTATTTATGTATATATGCATTTCTCACTTTTCACTTTTTTTTTGGAAAATTGTTTTTTTCCCCTCATTTGTTATTGTATGTATCCTCCGGATTTGTCTATGTATTTATGGACATTTCTCACTGGTTTTAGTTGGGGATTTTATATTTTTGTCGGAATAGAAAGAAATTAGTGTGAAATTTATTATTTTTATTGTATTTATTTATTTTTAGTCAAATTTCTTCTTTAGATTTAAAATTTTGAAATTTAAAAGAAAGAAATTAGAAAATTAATTAGTACAGGAAAAATAAATAAATTATAAATTAGTAAAGAAAGCAATTAGTTATAATTACTCCGAGGGTAGTAAAATTGTTGTACAAAATTTTAAATTTTAGTAAACAAACATTAGTTTAATTTTATTGGAATGTAGTCAAATTTTCTCTATAGTTTTTAAATTTTAGTAAAAAGAGAAATTATCGTTTCAATTTATCATAATTTCCCTGACAATTTACTGACATTAAAATTACTTTCCCTGACAAAATTCTTTTTACAGTAGGAAAATATTAATGTTTACGGAAAATGAGTAAAATTTATAAATTTTAATAATTTCTAAAGATTACAATTATAACCCTTCCTGAATTTAATTATTTTCTACAATTTTCAAACTAAACTTCATCTCTGAATCAATTAATTTAAATAATTTTCCAAAAGTTCTTCTAGAATTCAATTATTTTAATACATAAACTCATTTTTTCATAATTGTGACTCCCCATAGTTTCTTCTTAAATCATAAAGGTATATTTTCAAAAAATTATAATAATTTCTTACAATTAATTTTTTTAAAATATTTTAAAATAATTTTTGAACGCTAATAGTCTTTTAATTTTGAAAAATTTCCAAACAATTAACAATTTGGTAAAATCTTTTAAAAATAATTGAATTTTAGAAAAGTATAAATAAAAATTAACAAATTTTTGAAGAATTTTAATTATAAACAGGACCATTATTTCTCAAAAATTGTAATAAGTCCAAAAAGTAAATTTTGAATCTTAAAAAATTATTACAAAATAATTCTAATAATTAGTATTTTTAAAAATATTTTATTAATGTAATTTTTCGAAAATAATTGTATTTCTTAAAAGAGATTTTTGTATAATTTAAAAAACTAATGAATTTTTTGATGAATTTTAATTAAAAATTTTGAACATAATAATGTTTTTATTAAATAATAATAATATTGTTTTCTCCAAAATGTTAAAAATAATTTTAAAATGTTTTTATTTTTATAAATATGTAATTGAAAATATTAAAAATATTGGATTTTAAAAAATTAGAAGTTTGTTTTCATTTTTAAATTTACCTTTAAAGATTTTTCATGAAAATTTTTGAGAATTTAATTATTTTCAAAATTTGCAATTAAAATTCTTTAAAAGTTGATTTTCAAAAATTGTAACAAAATACTTGAAATAAATTAATTATTTTTAATTCAATTTTACAAAATTTTAACTATTCAAAAACAATTTTTGACTTTTTCCCTGACTCTAAGGAAAATTCTGATTATTTTTAACTGAAATTGATTTTTAAATCAATTATATTTAATAATTAGATTTTGATAAAGTTCTATGAAGAGTTTTCAAATTCATTTGTTTACAAATTACAATTCAATTTTACGAAATTTCGATTATTAAGAAAATTTTCAAAGATTTTAATTTGAAACCTTTGTAAAATTAAATTATTTCTAAAAATTGTAATTATTATCTAAAACTTGAACTAAAATTAATTTTTAATAATAATTTTATTAAAAGTTTTTAAAATAATTTAATTCCTGCGAAGAAGTTTATTAAAAGCTTTGAAAATAATTGAATTTTGCGAAAAAAATTAAAAAATTTCCGAGTAATAGAGTTAAAATTGTATTCAAAGACATTGATTTCTTTTTAAAAAATATTATTAAATATTATTAATATTATTAAATTTTTTTAAAATAATTCAATTCATTTGGAAAAATTTTAGAAAAAAGTTTCAAAAAATTGATTTTTTTCGAAAAAATTTATGCAAATTCTATTTTTAATAATTGAATTACTGTGAAATTTTCATTATTTTTGAAATTAATTAAATATTCATGAGAAACTTTGTCAAAACTGTTTTTAAATAATTTAATTCTTTTGGGAAATTTTATTAAAATAATAGATTCTTGTGATAAATATTGTTATTTTTGAAAATAATTGACTTCCTCCGAATGATTTTATTATTTGCGAAAAGAATTAAATCCCTGAAAATAATTTTAATAAATTTATGAAAATAATTGAAATACTGCGAGGAATTTAATGCCAAATTTTTTAAACATTTAATTTTTTCGAAAAAAATTCATGCAAATTCTATTTTAAATAATTGAATTCTTGCGATGAATACTTGAATAATTGAATTTTCCAATGAATTTTATTAAAATTCCTGAAAATAATTGATTTTTGATATTCATTTATAAAGATAATTGAAATATTGACGAACATTTTTTTTTTTTTTACATTTTTTGAAAATAATTGAATTTCTGTGAAGAATATAATAATTAGTTTAAATTTTCCTCAAATGTAGTAAAAATTTCTTTTTTGATTTAAAATTGTAGAAAAAAAAGTTAAATGGAATTTTTTAGTAGTAAAATTTAATATAAATTTTTTAATTTTAATTAATTAATTAATTAATTTTTTATTAAATTTTTTTTTAAATTTAAAAAAAAATTTTTTTTTGTAGGTTTTAAATTTTATTAAATAAAATATTTAGTTAAATTTGCTTTGGTTGTAGTAAAATTTCCTCTATTATGGATTTTAAATTTTAGTGCGAAAAGGGAATTTAGTAAAATTTATTCCGAGTGTAGTAAAAATTCCACTATAGATTTTAAATTTCAGTAAAATATTTAGTTAAACTTACTTAAAATGTAGTAAAATGCCCTCTTTGTAAATTTTAAATTTTAGTAATAGAAAAAAATAGTAAAATTTCCCTTTAAAAAAAAATTGTAGTAAGTAATGACTGATAGTTGAGAATAGTAATTAATAATTAATTTGTGAAAATTAAAAATTTTCACAAATTAGAATTATTGGCTAAATGTTTGCATACACCAACTATATACAAGAGAAAGACAAAAGACAATTTTGAGAGAAGCAAATTCGACTTAATAAAATTATATTCATAAAGTGTATGTGAATTTTAACTCGGTATCGTCTTCTGGATTTTCTGTCTTTTGACATATGTCGAAATTGAATCCATCAGTATGCGAAGCTTGTTACACACGGGGACGAGATGACAACTACTTATACGACACCTTTTATCTTTTATACCCTGCCACCTGAGGAGTAATACATTTAACCCTTTCAAGTCGCGATAAACTTCTTGTTTACAACAACTACATACTTGCCTCCCATATCTGACAGGAACGATCTTTGCATGTAAATTTTTCGAGGAAACCAGCTTTTTTTTATTTATATACTCTCATTAGTTAAGAAAATTCTCATAGTCGTTGAGAGTTTAATTAAAATGAATGTAGTATATCAATTGTTTTTTTTTTTCATTCTTTATCCTTGAAAAGTGGGAAATAATTTTCTTTTTTTTCTTTCTCCTCTGTAAATTTAAATTAGTTGAAATTAAATAATTTGATAGCAGAAAATTAGATATAATTTTATAAATAATTTTCAAAGTTATAAATAATATTTTTAGTAAGAAAAATTCTGATAACTAAATGCCTTAGTCAAATTGGAATTTTTTTTCATTTATTTTTCTACTAAAAAATAATTATTGTATTTACGCCTTTCTTGTTAGGATTTAATTAAATATTTTTGTTACTAATAGTTTTTGTTGCTAATAATTCTATATTTGATACTAAAAATTATATTTTGTATCTTTGGTGTGTTTACTTTATTTTTTTGTTTATTCTTTATTTGTTGTTAATAGTTTAATTTTCTCTTAATAATTGGTTTTTGTTACTAATAATTCTTAACTTGCTAGTAAATAAATTTTTTGTTATAAATAATTCTTCATTTGTTGCTAATTATTATTTATTTTCTATTAATATTTATTTTTTATGAAAATTCTTTATTTTATACAAAAAATTATTTTTTGTTTGAAATAATTCTTTACTTGTTGCTAATTATTCATTTGCTACCTATTAATAACTTTTTTTTTGTTATAAATAATTTTTTTTTGCTAATAGTTTATTTATTTATTTATTTTACAAATCAATGGTTTATTTATTTTCTACTAGTAATTATTTTTTGTTACTAATATTTCTTTATTTGATACTAAAAATTATTTTTTGTTATAAATTATAAATAATTCTTTATTTGTTACTTATAATTATTTATTGTCTACTAATAATTATTTTCTTTTGCTAAAAATTCTTTATTTGATACTAAAAATTATTTTTGGTAAGAAACAATTCTTTATTTGTTCCTAATAATTATTTATTTGCTTCATTTGCTAATAAACAATAGTCTCGTTCTAATAATTACTCACTTTTTACTAGCAGTTCGTTTAAATTTAGAAAATTTAATTAAAAATCATAGTTTCTGGTCTATAAATTCCAAGTAAAAATAAGGAATTAGATAGGAGAATTTATTAATTAATTTGTAAATTAATGAAGAAAATTATTAAGAAAATTGTCAAGAAAATTTCGAACTCTTACATTATTTTTTTATGATTATTTTCTCCTAACATTTTTTTTTATTTCTTTCCCTAATTAAAAATTTAATTACCGTTTTTAATACGAACACAATTTTTTTCTCGTTTTGATAAGTGTTTTTATCATAATTGTTCTTTTAAAGTTCTTTCGAAGCTTTTGTCTTCAAAAAAAAAAAAAAAAGAATGACAAGAATAGCCTTGTCAAGAGAAGAGAGATTGATTGATAGTAACATGTTAGCACGTTTTGTCATTTATTTTCTGAACACATTGAAATCATAACTGAAAAAGCAGCGATAAAGCTGTATTATAAAAAATAAGGGGGAAAATATCATGTGAAAAGGCAGAATTGTTTTATTTTATTTATTTTTTCGTTCTATTTTTTTTTTTTTTTTTTGAAAAATGGAGAAGAAAGTGACAATGTTAATTTCTTTCTTCTAATTGTCCAAGGCGTATGAAAAATAATTTTATGTACCTTATCATTATTGTTGTACTTAATGTCAAAAAGACACGCAATTTTAATTTCTATTTAATGATTAAATGAGTATTGAAAATATATTTTCGAAATCAACATTTAAAAAAAGGAATTGCAAATTATTAATTTTTTCAAGTTAATGATTTGATGGGTAATGAAAATAAATTTTAAAATTGAAATTTAAAAAAGGAATTGAAACTTCAAATGGTTTTGAAATTTAAATTTAAATTGAAAATTGATTGGAAATTGAAATTTTATAAGAAAATTAAAATTAAATTTGAAATTTTAATTTAAATTGAAATTTACATTAAAATTGCAATTTTAATGGAAATTGGAAGTTTTTTAAATAGCATATGATATTGAAATTTTAATAGCAATTGAAATTGAAATTTACATTAAAATAAAATTTCAACAGAAATTAAAATTAAAATTCACATTGAAACTAAAATAGTTTAAGAAAAATTTTAATGGAAATTAAAAATGAAATTTTAGTTGAACTTAAAATTTGCATTACATCTGAAATTTTAATGTCAATGGTAATAAAAATTAAAAATTGAAATTAATATGGAAATAAAAATTTTTAAGTAAATTAAATTTGAAATCAAAATTTGGGAAAAAATTAAAATTGAAATTTACATTGAAATTAAAATTTTAAGGAAAATTGAATTTAAAATTGAAATTTTAATAGAAATTTTAAAGAAATATGTATTTGAAATTTTAATTGCAGTTTGCAGTGAAATTGAAATTTATTGTGAAAATTCATATTAAAATTATAATTTTAATGGTAATTAAAGTTGAAATTTACATTGAAATTAAAATTTTAAAGAAAATTGAATTTTAAATTGAAATTTAAATTAACATTGTAATTAAAATGTTTTAAGAAGAATTTTAATAGAAATTGCAATTTCACTGCAAACTGACATTAAAATTTCAAATACAGATTTATTAAAATTTCTACTAAAATTTCAATTTTAAATTTAATTTTCCTTAAAATTTTAATTTCAATGTAAATTTCAATTTCAATTTTCCCCTAAATTTCGATTTTAAATTTAATTTACTTTCAAATTTTTATTAAATTGTAATTTCGATTTTAAATTTAATTTACTTTAAAATTTTTATTAAATTGTAATTAAAGTATTTTAAGAAGAATTTTTTAATGGAAATTGGAACTGAAATTTTAATTGAACTTAAAATTTATATTAAAACTAAAATATTAATGGTAACGGTAATGGAAATTAAACATATAATTAAAATAGAAATAAAAATTTTAAAGTAAATTGAATTTGAAATTAAAATTTGGATAGAAATTGAAATTGAACTTATTATTTTGATACAACTTGAAATTGAAATTAAAATTTTAAGGAAAATTGAATTTAAAATTCAAATTTTAATAGAAATTTTAATTTTATCTGAAATTTATATTAAAATTGAAATTTTATCTGAAATTTGCATTAAAATTGAAATTGAAATTGAAATTAAATTACACATTGAAATTAAAATATTTTAAGAAAAATTTTAATGGGAATTGAACTTAAAATTTGTATTAAAACTAAAATATTAATGGTAATGGTAATAGAAATTGAACATATAATTAAAATGTAAATAAAAGTTTTAAAGTAAATTGAATTTGTTATTAAAATTGAAATACAAATTGAAATTGAACTTATAATTTTAATACAATTTGAAATTAAAATTAAAATTTTAAGGAAAATTGAATTTAAAATTCAAATTTTAATTGAAATTTTAATTTTATCTGAAATTTGTATTGAAATTAAAATTTTATTGAAAATTTGCATTGAAATGTAAATTTTAATCAAAATTTACATTGAAATTAAAATTTTAAAGAAAATTGAATTATTTTAAATTGAAATTGAAATTTACATCGAAATCGAAAATTTAAGGGAAATTGAGTTTTATCTGAAATTTGCATTAAAATTGAAATTGAAATTGAAATTAAATTACACATTGAAATTAAAATATTTTAAGAAAAATTTTAATGGGAATTGAAACTGAAATTTTTAATTGAACTTAAAATTTGTATTAAAACTAAAATATTAATGGTAATTGTAATAGAAATTGAACTATATAATTAAAATGTAAATAAAAGTTTTAAAGTAAATTGAATTTGTTATTAAAATTGAAATACAAATTGAAATTGAACTTATAATTTTAATACAATTTGAAATTAAAATTAAAATTTTAAGGAAAATTGAATTTAAAATTCAAATTTTAATTGAAATTTTAATTTTATCTGAAATTTGTATTGAAATTAAAATTTTATTGAAAATTTGCATTGAAATGTAAATTTTAATCAAAATTTACATTGAAATTAAAATTTTAAAGAAAATTGAATTATTTTAAATTGAAATTGAAATTTACATCGAAATCGAAAATTTAAGGGAAATTGAGTTTTATCTGAAATTTGCATTAAAATTGAAATTGAAATTGAAATTAAATTACACATTGAAATTAAAATATTTTAAGAAAAATTTTAATGGGAATTGAAACTGAAATTTTTAATTGAACTTAAAATTTGTATTAAAACTAAAATATTAATGGTAATGGTAATAGAAATTGAACATATAATTAAAATGTAAATAAAAGTTTTAAAGTAAATTGAATTTGTTATTAAAATTGAAATACAAATTGAAATTGAACTTATAATTTTAATACAATTTGAAATTAAAATTAAAATTTTAAGGAAAATTGAATTTAAAATTCAAATTTTAATTGAAATTTTAATTTTATCTGAAATTTGTATTGAAATGTAAATTTTAATCAAAATTTACATTGCAATTAAAATTTTAAAGAAAATTGAATTATTTTAAATTGAAATTGAAATTTACATCGAAATCGAACATTTAAGGGAAATTGAGTTTAAAATAGCAATTATTATATAATGTTTCAATGAATTTTGAGATTTGTATTGAAATTGAAATTTTAATCGAAATTGATGCCGAAATTGAAATTGAAATGTGAATTAAAATTTTTATTGGAAACTTAAAACTTGCGTTAAAAATAAAATTGTTATGGCAATTAAGATTGAAATGAACTTTCAATTGAAATTGAAATTTTACGAGAAATTTGAAATTAAAATTTTAATGTAAAATTAATATTGAAATTTTAATTCGAATTGGTATTGAAATTTTTATTGAAATTTTTATTGAAATTAAAATGAAAGTTAAAATTTAAATTTAAATTGTAATTTATACATTATTTAATCTAATAATAACTATTGACCATTAGTGATAAAATACAAGTTTAGTCAGACAGACAAAACTTTTTTAAATTTAAATTTGAATTGAAAAATTGAAATTGAAAATAACTCGAAGATGGAAATTGAAATTGCAAAAGAAAAGAAAAAAGAATAATAGAAGAAAAGAAGTTGTAAAATTATTGTGTAAGATGAAATTGTCTTCAGGTGTATATGAACCTCGTTTATGCGATGGCAATTCCGATACCGTCTTTTATAATCTCGGTGATATATTTGACGGTCGCCTATTTCAAAATTTACAACGAAGATGAGGAGGCCCTTGTGGGCGGCGATGATGGCGAGGAAGGCGACGCTGCCGATGGCAGTAATGCAACGCCACTTCAGCCAACAAGCGGCGCTCTAACACCAGGAAGCGAGGCGTTTCGTGAAGATCTCGCGAGTTTTGGCCATCAATTAGAAGTTAAAATGGCTGACGAAATCAGCAGGGAAAGTCTCAATGGAATTCCAAATTCTTACTCGATACAGGGGTAAGACACTTTTTATCATTATTATTATTATTATTAGAAAATTTTTATTCCCATTATAAAATATAATTATCATTTAACAGAGAAAAAATCGTGAATTTTATTCAATTTTTTTGTATTGTATTTGTACTATTTTTATTTGTAATAAAAACACCTTGAGATTTATATATTATTACCTAAGTATATTATTAATTCAAGTGAATTACTTAATTCTAATTTTTTATTTAGTTAATTAATTATTAATTAAGTTCTCTGAAAAAATTAATTTCATATGCCAATAATTATATATTTTGAAAATATCAAACTCACACTTTTTTTCTAAATCTTAATTATGTTAAAATTTCAACCACTAATTCGCATATTAGTAAAAATGTTCATTAATTCTTAGTAAAATATTACTACTTTTCAGTAGTTATTAATTTTTTTCCTACTAAGACTACAGGGATAAATGACTAACAATTAACAATTATAAAAAGTTTTTATTAAAGTGAATTAGCCGCTCAATTTAAATTAATTAAGATTTAACGAGAAAATTATTGTCATTATTATTAAAATTAATTGATGAATATAATTATTAATTATTCTTTAATTACTTCAATTATTTTAATTATTTTAATTATTATTATTTTCATTATTGTAATGATTATTATTTAATTATTTTATTAAATTATAGAAAAATTTGCATCAACTGAACACACAGCATTAATTTGAATCTTTCAAATACAGTTTATAATTAATTACTAATTAATATTAATTCAAATTTTAATAATTGCATAATATAAATATTATGTACTGGAAAAAAATTATTTGATTAAAATAATACTACTAAGAAATAATTTTATTTGAATCAAATAATTTTTTTAGTTTACTTAATTACCTGTAAATTATGTACTTTCTTAAATTAAATACTTAATTGCTAAAATAACCCTCGTTAGTTTAAACCCCGATTTTTCTCTCTATATTTGAATTAGTAAAAATGTTTACTAATTTAAATTAGTTAAAAATAAATAATTTGATAATAAAAACTCACTCTCTGAATTTAAATTAGGAAATATATTTACTAATTTGAATTAGTGACTGACTGTTTACTTTTAAATCAGTAAATTTTACTAATAAATAGTAATTTCTACTAATAATTATAGTAAATAAGTAAATTATTATTTAATTTTTATTTAATATTTATTTAATATTTATGTAATTATTATTTTATATTTATTTAATTATTATTTTATATTTATTTAATTATTATTTAATATTTATTTAACTATTATTTAATATTATTTTATAAATAAATTTCTACTGATTTATGAGTAAAATTTACTAATTCTAAAGCAAAAAGTCAGTCACTACGTCAAATTAGTAAACATTTCGATTAATTCAAATTTAAAGAGTTGGAAATTTTTACAAATATAATTTTGTTAAATTACAACAAAAAAAATTGTTCTAAACTTTGAAAGTGTCATTAGAGAAGTTATTTTTCGAAAATAATTTTGATTTCAGTGGTAAAAGTCAGTTTCAGTTGAACAGAGTGCGATTAATATTGTCAACAGTAGTAAAAGTGAGTTCAGGTCAGACTTTGAAATTTTTTTACTTGTTCCATTTAGTAGTAAAAATTTAAGGGAACTTTCGAAATTTGAGTTATTATAACTAGAGATTCGCAGTATTTTGAAAGAAACTAAAGACGTTTCATGTTTTTTAGAATTTAATTATCAGTAGTAAGACTGCGAATTATTATCTCAACTTCTTGTATAATATTGTAGTTATAAAGTAGTAGAAGATTTTTTTTAGTCAGACAGAAATATTTTCAATGCACATAAACTGACAAAAAGGTTCCAGTTTTTAAGTAGAACAAAAATATTTTCAGTGAAACAAAAGTATTATTTTACTTGTGAATATTTTTTGTCAGTAGCGAAAGTCAATTTTAGTCAGACAAGATTTTAAATATTCTTGTTATTTATTTTTAGTAGTAGAGGAAAATTTTAGTTTCACGTTCTGATTATACTTGGAATTTTGAGTAGTAAATTAGTAATTCTTTTAATCAGATAAATTTTGTTCCTTTTTGTTATTAGAATGATTTTAGTAAAATTTAGTAAATTAAATTAGTATTAATTATTAAATTAGTAAATTAAATTCTTGTTATTAGTAGTGAGAGTCAATTTTATTCAAACAGTGTTCTAAGTATTGGTTAAACTAGCAGATTTAATGAGACGTTTCAATTTCTGGAAATTTCAGTAGTACTGAAGCATTTTAGTCAGACATTTTAATGTTCTTGAAATAAAGTAGTAGAAAGAGTTTTTGGTCAGACAGAGATTCTGTATTGTTCATAAAATTTCAGTAGTTCTAGCCAATTTTTAGTTAAACAAAAGTTTTTATTAGTTATCAGTAGTACTGAAGAATTTTTAGTCAGAAGTTTTATTGTTCTAAAAAATTCAGTGGTATTGTAAAATTTATAGTCAGACCAATGTTTTTTCTTTAATTTCAGTAATACTGGAGAGTTTTTAGTCAGACAATTTAATTTTTTTTTAATTTTCAGTAGTACTGAGGCATTTTAATCAGACATTTTAATGTTCTTGAAATTTAAGTACTATTTAAGAGTTTTTGGTCAGACAGAGAATTTATTTCCTGAAATTTCAGTAGTAGTGGTGAGATTTGAGTCAGACGTTTTAATTTCTTTTTTAATTTCAGTAGTTCTGAAGCATTTTAGCCAGACATTATAAAGTTCTTGAAATTAAGTAGTATTTAAGAGTTTTTGGTCAGACAGTTTCTTTATTGTTCTAGAAATAGTATTTGAGAATTTTCAGTTAAACAACATCTTTTATTCATTATCAGTAGAAATTGTTTTTTTAGTCAGACGTTTTATTGTTCCTAAAAATTTAGTAGTAATGTAAAATTTATAGTCAGACCCCTGTTTTTATTTTTTAATTTCAGTAGTACTGGAAAATTTTTAGTCAGACAGTTAAATTTTTTTAATTTTCAGTAGTACAAAAGCATGTTAGTCAGACATTTTAATATTCCTGAAATTAAGTAGTATTTAAGAGTTCTTAGTCAGACAGAGATTCTATATTGTTTTTGAAATTTAAATAACATTTAAGAGTTTTTGGTCAGACAGAGATTCTATTGTTCTTGAAATTTAAGTTGTAATGGAGAATTTTTCGTTAAACAAAATTTTTTATTTTTTATCAATTGTTTTGGAGAATTTTTAGTTAAACAAAAGTTTTTCTCTTTTATCAGTAGAACAAGATAGATTTTAGTCAGGCAGACGTTTAATTTTTCATGGAATTCCAGAAGTAATAGAGAATTTTGGTCAGACAGATATTTTATTATTCTGAATTCTCATATAATAAATTAAAATTACTTTAAATATAATTCTAATAATAATATAATATTAATAGTAATATTAATATTAATAATAATATTAATAAGTATTATTATTATTAAAATTAATGATTATAAATCTTAATTATTACGAATATTACTCATTAGAAAATATTATCAATAAATAAATATAAAATTTGCAAAACAAGTCAAAATAGAAATGAAAGGGAAAAAACAGTACGTGGAATAAATATTTTATTGAGTATCATAAAAAAACGGTAAAGGACCTATTATTTGCTGTTAAACTGATAAAACGGTACTTCGCAGCACAATCTGTATATAGTGTATATGTAAGGAAGCACAATGCTTTTTATGACGTATAGAAGTATCTATACCTGCCATAAAGGGAATGTGGATATCCACATTTGTGCTTGTATTTATAGCTCGATACTCGGGGGGTTGGCGACTCGCTGTCTCTATGATAAATACATGATGCCTTATTTAGAGGAAAATAGAATAATAATCGTCTACACGCTTTTCGTCTTCATCTAAATCTTACTCTTCTCTAATGCATACCTATAAAGCAGTTGAGTATTTCTATTGAGGAGATGTGTATATACTCAACTCACAATGAGAAAATCGATTCTTCTCGGCTATTCAGAGGAGTGGTTAAATCAGGAACTCTTCGATATATAGGGTGGTTAATCACCTGTGAAAAATGTTTTTACATCCCCACCTTTTCTACTTCGAAATCCATTTTTTTATATTTATTTATATATAAAAATATGAAATTCCTTTCATTATTATTTTTATTATTCTTATTTTCACTATTATTTTTTTTCTCGCTATTTTATTGTAGGTAGTTAATAATAATGTAATTTTAGAATAAAGATTATAAATATATTTTTTTTTATTCGATTTCTGCATCTCGTATAGAGTAAATAAAAAAATATAGTAAAAAAGTGTAATTAGCAGTAAAATAAATTCTAATCGTAAGTAGAAATTTTTTTCTTATTTACTAATAATTAAATAACATTTAAAAAAAGCCAAAAAATTATCAGTAAAAAATTATTTTGTCAGTAAAAATTAATTATTAGTAACAAATTAGAAAAAAGATTATTGTACAATTCTAACTTTGGTATCTTTTTCAAATTTCAATAAAATATATTTTTCTCTTTTTGTCGTTAAATTTTGGGCAAAATCAAACATCTTTTCCTTTTAACACTTTTCTGTAGAACAAAAATCAAAAAAGGTATCACACTATTTCCAAAACAGGACAAAAATGTGTGATTTCTTGTCTATGAAATTTTTAAACTTTGGTATCTTTTTCAAATTTCAATAAAATATATTTTTCTCTTTTTGTCCTTAAATTTTGGGCAAAATCAAACAACTTTTCCATTAAATACTTTTCTGTAGAACAAAAATCAAAAAAGTTATCACACTGTTTCCAAAAAAGGACAAAAATGTGTTATTTCTTGTGTATGAAATTTTTAAACTCTGGTATCTTTTTCAAATCTTAATAAAATATATTTTTCTCTTTTTGTCCTTAAATTTTGGGCAAAATCAAACAACTTTTCCTTTAAACACTTTTCTGTAGAACAAAAATCAAAAAAGTTATCACACTGTTTCCAAAAAAGGACAAAAATGTGTGATTTCTTGTCTATGAAATTTTTAAGCTCTGGTATCTTTTTCAAATTTCAATAAAATATGTTTTTCTCTTTTTGTCATTAAATTTTGGGCAAAATCAAACAACTTTCCCTTTTAACACTTTTCTGTAGAACAAAAATCAAAAAAGTTATCACACTATTTCCAAAACAGGACAAAAATGTGTGATTTCTTGTCTATGAAATATTTAAACTTTGGTATCTTTTTCAAATTTCAATAAAATATATTTTTCTCTTTTTGTCCTTAAATTTTGGGCAAAATCAAACAACTTTTCCATTAAATACTTTTCTGTAGAACAAAAATCAAAAAAGTTATCACACTGTTTCCAAAAAAGGACAAAAATGTGTTATTTCTTGTCTATGAAATATTTAAACTTTGGTATCTTTTTCAAATTTCAATAAAATATATTTTTCTCTTTTTGTCCTTAAATTTTGGGCAAAATCAAACAACTTTTCCTTTAAATACTTTTCTGTAGAACAAAAATCAAAAAAGTTATCACACTATTTCCAAAACAGGACAAAAATGTGTTATTTCTTGTCTATGAAATTTTTAAGCTCTGGTATCTTTTTCAAATTTCAATAAAATATGATTTTCTCTTTTTGTCCTTAAATTTTAGGCAAAATTAAACAACTTTTCCTTTAAACACTTTTCTGTAGAACAAAAATCAAAAAAGGTATCACACTGTTTCCAAAAAAGGACAAAAATGTGTGATTTCTTGTGTATGAAATTTTTAAACTCTGGTATCTTTTTCAAATCTTAATAAAATATATTTTTCTCTTTTTGTCCTTAAATTTTGGGCAAAATCAAACAACTTTTCCTTTAAACACTTTTCTGTAGAACAAAAATCAAAAAAGTTATCACACTGTTTCCAAAAAAGGACAAAAATGTGTGATTTCTTGTCTATGAAATTTTTAAGCTCTGGTATCTTTTTCAAATTTCAATAAAATATGTTTTTCTCTTTTTGTCATTAAATTTTGGGCAAAATCAAACAACTTTTCCTTTAAACACTTTTCTGTAGAACAAAAATCAAAAAAGGTATCACACTATTTCCAAAACAGGACAAAAATGTGTGATTTCTTGTCTTTGAAATTTTTAAACTTTGGTATCTTTTTCAAATTTCAATAAAATATGATTTTCTCTCTTTGTCCTTAAATTTTGGGCAAAATTAAACAACTTTTCCTTTAAACACTTTTCTGTAGAACAAAAATCAAAAAAGTTATCACACTATTTCCAAAACAGGACAAAAATGTGTGATTTCTTGTCTATGAAATATTTAAACTTTGGTATCTTTTTCAAATTTCAATAAAATATATTTTTCTCTTTTTGTCCTTAAATTTTGGGCAAAATCAAACAACTTTTCCTTTAAATACTTTTCTGTAGAACAAAAATCAAAAAAGTTATCACACTATTTCCAAAAAAGGACAAAAATGTGTGATTTCTTGTCTATGAAATTTTTAAACTTTGGTATCTTTTTCAAATTTCAATAAAATATGTTTTTCTCTTTTTGTCCTTAAATTTTGGGCAAAATCATACAACTTTTCCCTTAGACACTTTTTTGTAAAACAAAAATCAAAAAAGTTATTACACTGTTTCCAAAAAAGGACAAAAATGTGTGATTTCTTGTCTATGAAATTTTTAAACTTTGGTATCTTTTTCAAATTTCAATAAAATATGTTTTTCTCTTTTTGTCCTTAAATTTTGGGCAAAATCAAACAACTTTCCCTTTTAACACTTTTCTGTAGAACAAAAATCAAAAAAGTTATCACACTATTTCCAAAACAGGACAAAAATGTGTGATTTCTTGTCTATGAAATATTTAAACTTTGGTATCTTTTTCAAATTTCAATAAAATATATTTTTCTCTTTTTGTCCTTAAATTTTGGGCAAAATCAAACAACTTTTCCATTAAATACTTTTCTGTAGAACAAAAATCAAAAAAGTTATCACACTGTTTCCAAAAAAGGACAAAAATGTGTTATTTCTTGTCTATGAAATATTTAAACTTTGGTATCTTTTTCAAATTTCAATAAAATATATTTTTCTCTTTTTGTCCTTAAATTTTGGGCAAAATCAAACAACTTTTCCTTTAAATACTTTTCTGTAGAACAAAAATCAAAAAAGTTATCACACTATTTCCAAAACAGGACAAAAATGTGTGATTTCTTGTCTATGAAATATTTAAACTTTGGTATCTTTTTCAAATTTCAATAAAATATATTTTTCTCTTTTTGTCCTTAAATTTTGGGCAAAATCAAACAACTTTTCCTTTAAATACTTTTCTGTAGAACAAAAATCAAAAAAGTTATCACACTATTTCCAAAAAAGGACAAAAATGTGTGATTTCTTGTCTATGAAATTTTTAAACTTTGGTATCTTTTTCAAATTTCAATAAAATATGTTTTTCTCTTTTTGTCCTTAAATTTTGGGCAAAATCATACAACTTTTCCCTTAGACACTTTTTTGTAAAACAAAAATCAAAAAAGTTATTACACTGTTTCCAAAAAAGGACAAAAATGTGTGATTTCTTGTCTTTGAAATTTTTAAACTTTGGTATCTTTTTCAAATTTCAATAAAATATGTTTTTCTCTCTTTCTCCTTAAATTTTAAGCAAAATCAAACAACTTTTCCTTTTAACACTTTTCTGTAGAACAAAAATCAAAAAAGGTATCACACTATTTCCAAAACAGGACAAAAATGTGTGATTTCTTGTCTTTGAAATTTTTAAACTTTGGTATCTTTTTCAAATTTCAATTAAATATGATTTTCTCTCTTTGTCCTTAAATTTTGGGCAAAATTAAACAACTTTTCCTTTAAACACTTTTCTGTAGAACAAAAATCAAAAAAGTTATCACACTGTTTCCAAAAAAGGACAAAAATGTTTGATTTCTTGTCTATGAAATTTTTAAACTTTAGTATCTTTTTCAAATTTCAATAAAATATATTTTTCTCTTTTTGTCCTTAAATTTTGGGCAAAATCAAACAACTTTTCCTTTAAATACTTTTCTGTAGAACAAAAATCAAAAAAGTTATCACACTATTTCCAAAACAGGACAAAAATGTGTGATTTCTTGTCTATGAAATATTTAAACTTTGGTATCTTTTTCAAATTTCAATAAAATATATTTTTCTCTTTTTGTCCTTAAATTTTGGGCAAAATCAAACAACTTTTCCTTTAAATACTTTTCTGTAGAACAAAAATCAAAAAAGTTATCACACTATTTCCAAAAAAGGACAAAAATGTGTGATTTCTTGTCTATGAAATTTTTAAACTTTGGTATCTTTTTCAAATTTCAATAAAATATGTTTTTCTCTTTTTGTCCTTAAATTTTGGGCAAAATCATACAACTTTTCCCTTAGACACTTTTTTGTAAAACAAAAATCAAAAAAGTTATTACACTGTTTCCAAAAAAGGACAAAAATGTGTGATTTCTTGTCTATGAAATTTTTAAACTTTGGTATCTTTTTCAAATTTCAATAAAATATGTTTTTCTCTTTTTGTCCTTAAATTTTGGGCAAAATCAAACAACTTTCCCTTTTAACACTTTTCTGTAGAACAAAAATCAAAAAAGTTATCACACTATTTCCAAAACAGGACAAAAATGTGTGATTTCTTGTCTATGAAATATTTAAACTTTGGTATCTTTTTCAAATTTCAATAAAATATATTTTTCTCTTTTTGTCCTTAAATTTTGGGCAAAATCAAACAACTTTTCCATTAAATACTTTTCTGTAGAACAAAATCAAAAAAGTTATCACACTGTTTCCAAAAAAGGACAAAAATGTGTTATTTCTTGTCTATGAAATATTTAAACTTTGGTATCTTTTTCAAATTTCAATAAAATATATTTTTCTCTTTTTGTCCTTAAATTTTGGGCAAAATCAAACAACTTTTCCTTTAAATACTTTTCTGTAGAACAAAAATCAAAAAAGTTATCACACTATTTCCAAAACAGGACAAAAATGTGTTATTTCTTGTCTATGAAATTTTTAAGCTCTGGTATCTTTTTCAAATTTCAATAAAATATGATTTTCTCTTTTTGTCCTTAAATTTTAGGCAAAATTAAACAACTTTTCCTTTAAACACTTTTCTGTAGAACAAAAATCAAAAAAGGTATCACACTATTTCCAAAACAGGACAAAAATGTGTGATTTCTTGTCTTTGAAATTTTTAAACTTTGGTATCTTTTTCAAATTTCAATAAAATATGTTTTTCTCTCTTTCTCCTTAAATTTTAAGCAAAATCAAACAACTTTTCCTTTTAACACTTTTCTGTAGAACAAAAATCAAAAAAGGTATCACACTATTTCCAAAACAGGACAAAAATGTGTGATTTCTTGTCTTTGAAATTTTTAAACTTTGGTATCTTTTTCAAATTTCAATTAAATATGATTTTCTCTCTTTGTCCTTAAATTTTGGGCAAAATTAAACAACTTTTCCTTTAAACACTTTTCTGTAGAACAAAAATCAAAAAAGTTATCACACTGTTTCCAAAAAAGGACAAAAATGTGTGATTTCTTGTCTATGAAATTTTTAAACTTTAGTATCTTTTTCAAATTTCAATAAAATATATTTTTCTCTTTTTGTCCTTAAATTTTGGGCAAAATCAAACAACTTTTCCTTTAAATACTTTTCTGTAGAACAAAAATCAAAAAAGTTATCACACTGTTTCCAAAAAAGGACAAAAATGTGTGATTTCTTGTCTATGAAATTTTTAAACTCTGGTATCTTTTTCAAATCTTAATAAAATATATTTTTCTCTTTTTGTCCTTAAATTTTAGGCAAAATCAAACAACTTTTCCTTTAAACACTTTTCTGTAGAACAAAAATCAAAAAAGTTATCACACTGTTTCCAAAAAAGGACAAAAATGTGTGATTTCTTGTCTATGAAATTTTTAAACTCTGGTATCTTTTTCAAATCTTAATAAAATATATTTTCCTCTTTTTGTCATTAAATTTTGGGCAAAATCAAACAACTTTTCCTTTAAACACTTTTCTGTAGAACAAAAATCAAAAAAGGTATCACACTATTTCCAAAACAGGACAAAAATGTGTGATTTCTTGTCTTTGAAATTTTTAAACTTTGGTATCTTTTTCAAATTTCAATAAAATATGTTTTTCTCTCTTTGTCCTTAAAT
The DNA here is from genome assembly GCF_015476425.1 of Leptopilina heterotoma. NCBI lineage: Eukaryota > Metazoa > Arthropoda > Insecta > Hymenoptera > Figitidae > Leptopilina > Leptopilina heterotoma. Next base: position 1,047,905 of record NW_025111206.1, read on the forward strand.
TTTAAGCAAAATCAAACAACTTTTCCTTTTAACACTTTTCTGTAGAACAAAAATCAAAAAAGGTATCACACTATTTCCAAAACAAGTCAAAAATGTGTGATTTCTTGTCTTTGAAATTTTTAAACTTTGGTATCTTTTTCAAATTTCAATAGAATATGTTTTTCTCTTTTTGTCCTTAAATTTTGGGCAAAATCAAACAACTTTTCCTTTAAACACTCTTCTGTAGAACAAAAATCAAAAAAGTTATCACACTATTTCCAAAACAGGACAAAAAGTGTGTGATTTCTTGTCTATGAAATTTTTAAACTTTGGTATCTTTTTCAAATTTCAATAAAATATATTTTTCTCTTTTTGTCCTTAAATTTTGAGCAAAATCAAACAACTTTTCCTTTAAACACTTTTCTGTAGAACAAAAATCAAAAAAGTTATCACACTGTTTCCAAAAAAGGACAAAAATGTGTGATTTCTTGTCTATGAAATTTTTAAACTCTGGTATCTTTTTCAAATCTTAATAAAATATATTTTTCTCTTTTTGTCCTTAAATTTTGGGCAAAATCAAACAACTTTTCCTTTAAATACTTTTCTGTAGAACAAAAATCAAAAAAGTTATCACACTATTTCCAAAACAGGACAAAAATGTGTGATTTCTTGTCTTTGAAATTTTTAAACTTTGGTATCTTTTTCAAATTTCAATAAAATATGATTTTCTCTCTTTGTCCTTAAATTTTGGGCAAAATTAAACAACTTTTCCTTTAAACACTTTTCTGTAGAACAAAAATCAAAAAAGTTATCACACTATTTCCAAAACAGGACAAAAATGTGTGATTTCTTGTCTTTGAAATTTTTAAACTTTGGTATCTTTTTCAAATTTCAATAAAATATATTTTTCTCTTTTTGTCCTTAAATTTTAGGCAAAATTAAACAACTTTTCCTTTAAACACTTTTCTGTAGAACAAAAATCAAAAAAGTTATCACACTGTTTCCAAAAAAGGACAAAAATGTGTGATGTCTTGTCTATGAAATTTTTAAGCTCTGGTATCTTTTTCAAATTTCAATAAAATATGTTTTTCTCTTTTTGTTATTAAATTTTAAGCAAAATCAAACAACTTTTCCTTTAAATACTTTTCTGTAGAACAAAAATCAAAAAAGTTATCACACTATTTCCAAAACAGGACAAAAATGTGTGATTTCTTGTCTTTGAAATTTTTAAACTTTGGTATCTTTTTCAAATTTCAATAAAATATGATTTTCTCTCTTTGTCCTTAAATTTTGGGCAAAATTAAACAACTTTTCCTTTAAACACTTTTCTGTAGAACAAAAATCAAAAAAGTTATCACACTGTTTCCAAAAAAGGACAAAAATGTGTGATTTCTTGTTTTTGAAATTTTTAAACTTTGGTATCTTTTTCAAATTTCAATAAAATATGATTTTCTCTCTTTGTCCTTAAATTTTGGGCAAAATTAAACAACTTTTCCTTTAAACACTTTTCTGTAGAACAAAAATCAAAAAAGTTATCACACTGTTTCCAAAAAAGGACAAAAATGTGTGATTTCTTGTCTATGAAATTTTTAAGCTCTGGTATCTTTTTCAAATTTCAATAAAATATGTTTTTCTCTTTTTGTCATTAAATTTTGGGCAAAATCAAACAACTTTTCCTTTAAACACTTTTCTGTAGAACAAAAATCAAAAAAGGTATCACACTATTTCCAAAACAGGACAAAAATGTGTGATTTCTTGTCTTTGAAATTTTTAAACTTTGGTATCTTTTTCAAATTTCAATAAAATATGTTTTTCTCTCTTTGTCCTTAAATTTTAAGCAAAATCAAACAACTTTTCCTTTTAACACTTTTCTGTAGAACAAAAATCAAAAAAGGTATCACACTATTTCCAAAACAGGACAAAAATGTGTGATTTCTTGTCTTTGAAATTTTTAAACTTTGGTATCTTTTTCAAATTTCAATAAAATATGATTTTCTCTCTTTGTCCTTAAATTTTGGGCAAAATTAAACAACTTTTCCTTTAAACACTTTTCTGTAGAACAAAAATCAAAAAAGTTATCACACTATTTCCAAAACAGGACAAAAATGTGTGATTTTTTGTCTATGAAATATTTAAACTTTGGTATCTTTTTCAAATTTCAATAAAATATATTTTTCTCTTTTTGTCCTTAAATTTTGGGCAAAATCAAACAACTTTTCCTTTAAACACTTTTCTGTAGAACAAAAATCAAAAAAGTTATCACACTGTTTCCAAAAAAGGACAAAAATGTGTGATTTCTTGTCTATGAAATTTTTAAACTTTGGTATCTTTTTCAAATTTCAATAAAATATATTTTTATCTTTTTGTCCTTAAATTTTGGGCAAAATCAAACAACTTTTCCTTTAAATACTTTTCTGTAGAACAAAAATCAAAAAAGTTATCACACTATTTCCAAAACAGGACAAAAATGTGTGATTTTTTGTCTATGAAATATTTAAACTTTGGTATCTTTTTCAAATTTCAATAAAATATATTTTTCTCTTTTTGTCCTTAAATTTTGGGCAAAATCAAACAACTTTTCCTTTAAACACTTTTCTGTAGAACAAAAATCAAAAAAGTTATCACACTGTTTTCAAAAAAGGACAAAAATGTGTGATTTCTTGTCTATGAAATTTTTAAACTCTGGTATCTTTTTCAAATCTTAATATAATATATTTTCCTCTTTTTGTCCTTAAATTTTGGGCAAAATCAAACAACTTTTCCTTTAAATACTTTTCTGTAGAACAAAAATCAAAAAAGTTATCACACTATTTCCAAAACAGGACAAAAATGTGTGATTTCTTGTCTATGATATTTTTAAACTTTGGTATCTTTTTCAAATTTCAATAAAATATGTTTTTCTCTTTTTGTCCTTAAATTTTGGGCAAAATCAAACAACTTTTCCTTTTAACACTTTTCTGTAGAACAAAAATCAAAAAAGTTATCACACTATTTCCAAAACAGAACAAAAATGTGTGATTTCTTGTCTATGAAATATTTAAACTCTGGTATCTTTTTCAAATTTTAATAAAATATGATTTTCTCTTTTTGTCCTTAAATTTTGGGCAAAATCAAACAACTTTTCCTTTTAACACTTTTCTGTAGAACAAAAATCAAAAAAGGTATCACACTATTTCCAAAACAGGACAAAAATGTGTGATTTCTTGTCTATGAAATTTTTAAACTTTGGTATCATTTTCAAATTTCAATAAAATATGTTTTTCTCTTTTTGTCCTTAAATTTTGGAAAAAGCAAACAACTTTTCCTTTTTTTTTAAAGAAAAATAAAAATAAAATGAAAAGTCTAATTTTGTGAAATTGATTCGATTCTGAATTCATAGTAATCCGATAGGAAAATAATAGTTTTGTGGTGTGGGAGATTTTCTGCTCGATGAATGCAATTCTTGCGTATAGGTATAAATGTGTATGTGAGTGACCGAATGTAGATCGACCTTGCTAAGGTGAACACAAAAAGGGTTTTGCAGGTGGGGTTTTCACTGTGCAATGTGGTTAAATGCGGGGATTGAGTTTGTTAAAGTTGGAGAATGAGGTGGAACTCGAGTGGGGGCAGTGGAAATAGAATCGATGCTTACGTCCTTGTTTAAGTTACACTGGCCTCTCTCGCACGCATATTAATGCACTCTGTACTTTTCTCTCTTAGAATGAAAATATTTTCACAATTAAATAACATTTTCTCTTATTTTTATTTTATTTTCAGTTATTTTCATTTCTTTTTATTTTTGTATTCTTTTCATTTTCAGTTTTACATTTTTTTTATTTATATTTTTATTCTATACACTCTATAATTAGCAAAAAAATTAGTAAAATTGTTTATTAACTTGAATTAGTGACTGAATTTTTGCTTTTTAATTAGTAAATTTTCATTAAAAACATGTTCATAAATATTTTCATAAACATTTTCATAAATAAAAAAATTTTTGAATTAGTAAACTAATTAAATAAATATTTCTACTAATTTATTGGTAAAGTAGCTTTTCAATTAGTAATTTCTACTAATAAATAGTAATTACTACTAATTTATTAGTAAAATTTAGTATTAGTACATTTTACTAATTTTGCTATTCAATTAGTAAGTTTAATTAGTAAATTTTACTAATTAGTATAAATTACTATTTATTATTAAAATACATTATTAAATACTAAATAGCAATTTTACTTTTCTTTTACTTTCACTTTAAGTCTATTTTATTTAATTTAATTTAATTGTAATTTTTATTTCTCGTTGCTACTAATTTTGCTGAAGCAAAATTCGTAGCATCGAGAAATAAAAATTACAATTAAATTAAATTATATTATAAGTAAAAATATAAAAGTGAGAAACTCTACAAGAATACGAGAGAGAATAAAAATAAAATTGCAATCAAATCTTTTTTTCCAACTTCTCATCACAGTCGAAAAGAATAAGAATTCAAGAAATCAGGAATAAAAAATAAAACAGCAATCAATTTTTTTTCGCTTTTTTTTATTCTCATCGTAATCTAAAAGAAGGATTTAAGAAGAAAGAAACAAAGAAAAGTTTACTAGCGCAAGGAGAAAGAATTTCCAAAAGACTCTCAACTATTTTTCGCATGAACTTCTGAAAAGCGAGAATATTCTATATAATATATACGAAAAAAATATCAAGGAATTTACACTCGACAAAAGAAAAAGAATATTTTAACAAAAAAAATGAATTTAAAAATATAAACACAAAAAAATTGAATATTATTTAATTGATTTTTCAGTTTTACTACTTTCCTTTATTTTTGAATGCTTCCATTATTTTTTTTTACGGATATTTATTATTTCTGATAATTAAAATTTTATTTATATCATTAATATTTTTTGGTAATAATTAGACTTTTTTGAATATGCGAAAAAATTACCAAATAAAAATAAATAAATAAAATAGAATGAAATTGAATTTTTAATTTTTAATAATTAAATAATAATTAAATTAATCATTTTTAAGTTTTAATTTAAAATATTTTTTCCCAACTGAAACGTAATGAAAAATTATATTTATAAAATCATGAAAATAGTTAAAATTAAAACTGTTTGACCTTTTGTACAATATTATTTTAAACAAAAAGAAAATCTAAATTTACATACAGAAACGATATATTATTATTGTATTATGTAAAAGGGGGGATGGTGTGAAAAACACTGTCATCAGGTTGTTGAAGTGATATATACGAAGAACATGCGGATTTCTTGTTTAACTGCTAGGAAGGGAGATGAATTTAACAGATTCGATCTGCCTCTGCTCTGTAACGAAGAGACATTCAGTTAATATTAAATTTAGTTTCCCCCTATTTGCAGTCGTCAACTGTGTCAGTAATATCGATTTCTGATATAAACTTACATAAATTATTAAACAGTATATATATATAATATAATTTGAAAGCGCTCCCAATTTCGTTCACTTTCAAGTTTTAATTATTCCCCCTTTTCAATAAAGATAATAAGCTAAATTTAATTTCCTTTCACGAGAAATTCGATATTTTCTTCTTCTATCCTGAAAATTCAATTTTGAATTGAAATTTTTCGATATCCGTGTATACGTATATTTCTCAATATTTATTTACAGTCAATCAATTTTATTTATAATTTTAATTAATTTTTATTTATATTTTTTTCGGTTAATTTTTACTATTTTTTTTTAATCAACTATTTTATTAGGTTTTAATTTTGACTATTTTTTGTGTTCTACTATTTTACTATTAATTTTTCAAAAAAGTTGTTTCCCTTTTTTATCTCCGTAAATTAATAAAATTCCCCTTTTCCCTTTTTTATCTCCATAAATTAATAAAACATCCCTTTTTGCCTTTTTTATTCCCGTAAATTAATAGAATTCCCCTTTTTCCTTTTTTATCTCCTTAAATTAATAAAATCCCCCTTTTTACAAAATAATTATATTATTAATTTTTTAAACAATAGTAATATTTTTAAAAACAGTATTTTTATAAATTTATAAAAGACTTTTTCTATGCATTGATGTCATAATTTTTATTATGAATTTATAAATTCATGGAAGCTGATAAAATGATTTTTCAATTTATTTGCTCATATTTAAACACTCTCTGGAAAAATTAGATATTTATAATACAATTTTTCTGTAAATTGTTAAAATAATTTATTTATGAACCTATAAAATTTATAAACTAATTTTTTTCATAAATTCTACAGAATAATTTTCTTATAAATTCTATAGAGTAATTTTCTTGTAAATTTATAAACTAATTTAAATGTTAAATTTACTTTCTAGTATTCATTGTAATTTTATGCTATTTTTTTATAATAATTTCTTCTTGGGATTTTTGTACTTCATAAAATTAATTTATTACTCAATTAGATTTTTGGGAAAATTGACGAAAATATTCTATTCATTACCTAATTAAAAACTTTCGGTATTTTTAAATAGTAAGAATGAAAACTAATTAATTTAGAAAATTTTTAGTTCCAAATATTATTTTATAAAAAAAATAACTTATTGTTCACTATTTGAATGAAATATTGAAAAAAAATTTTTAAATATTGAAAAAATGTATTTGATGGATGTCAGGTATTAAACAAATATTTACTTGCATCAAAAAAATTATTAGTAATTAGTAATTAATAATTAATTATTCATTATTAATTAAACAATATGAATAATTTTTTATTCATTACCAGCTGATAATGAATAAATAATATTATTTATACAATATTAATAAATTATTCATCATTAATTATTGAATACTAATAATTAATTATTCATAAATAATTATTCAATACTAATAATTAATTATTCATAATTAATTATTGAATATTAAAAATTACTTGTTCATTACACTGAAAAAAATTACTTGATTCAAATAATCTTGTTAAATTTGAAATAAATATTTACTTGAATCTAATAATTTTTATTAAAATCAAATACATTGTATTTGAACCAATAATTTCAGTACTTGAAGCAAATATAGTTTAATAGATTTAAGTAAAAAATTATTTGATTCAAGAATTAATATATTTGATAATAAATATTTATTTATAATAATAATTTATTTAATAATAATAATAATGAACTCATTAATTATTTATTATTAATTAGTAATGACTTATTTATTACTAATTAGTAATTAATTATTAATAATTAATTAGTAATTACTTATTTGTAATTAGTTATTAATTATTCATTATTAATTAGTAATTACTTATTTATTACTAATTAGTAATTTCGAGGTTTTGAGCATTCGGGGATTTCAGCTTTCATTGTTAATTAGTAACTACTTATTTATTACTAATTAGTAATTAATTGCGAATTAGTAATTAATTAGTCAGTATCCCCTGATAATTAGTAATTAATTACTAATTAATAATTAAGGAATAAAAATAATAATTTGAACCGCAGCGACAAAAAATTATGTTTTCGAAGAGAAAGCGCAGAAAATAGAGACCCCGTGTACCGTATCGACAGAATCTTTTTCCCAATTAAGTGGAATTACCGTCGAGTGTTACATAATTAAATAAAAAAATTTTTCCAGAAACTTGAGCAAGACGATGACGACGAGTATCTCCACTCATCATGGGCCGACGGCAGCAGTTTGAAGAGGCACTTTCAAGGATTGAATAATATCTCATGGAAACCCCATTAAAAAAAAATAAATAAATAAAAAATTGCAACGTTAAGTCCCGAGGCCAGTTTCTCCTAGTGAGATTCGCTTCTCTCTCTCTCTCGTTGTAAGGAGAAATGAAAATAAAAAATGCTGCACACAAATTCCTCGCTGTGCGATGTGTACTAAAAAAAAATATCTCTTTAAAAAAGAAAAAATTTTTTTTTTGCCCGAAAAAATTCTAAAGCACTGTAATAATGCGTCTTGGAGCCGGTGTAAAAAAAATAATAATAATCCAGGAAACCGAAATTACTTGTGTCCCAAAATACAAAAAAAAGCTTCTTGTGAAAATCGAATAACTTAATAAAAAATTTAAAAAAATAAATAAATATATATATATAAAGTGCAGAAACCCTTGGCTTTTGCGTCTAGAAAATACAAGTCCAAGTCTAGGAAATGAATTCCAAAAATTTCTTGGAAAAAAAAGAACTAGAAAACAAAAAATAAATCTTAGGAAAAATCCAAAGTCTAGGAAATGAATTCCAAGTCTAGGATATTAAAAAAAAAAAAAAAAATTCAAGTCCAAGTCTAGAAAAATAAATAATAGTCCAAAGTCCTCTGATTAAATGTGATTTCAAATCCAAAAAAATATAATTCGATATTTATATAGAAGTGAATCAAATTTCGATGAGGGGATCAATTTTTGATGATAGAATCGGATTATAATCGCTTGTACGACCTGGAATTCAGCATAAAAAAAAATCACTAACTGAAATAATACATTGAATTTTCAAATGAAATTCAGAGAAATAACATAAGCTTTATATAAAAAAAAAATAAATAAAAAAAAAAGAATCGCATATTATTTATCGAAATAAACAATTCAAAATATTGAAAATACAGAATTCATATTGAAATACTGTTAAACTATTACTTAAGTAATTAAAAAATACTTAAGCTTGCTGTGTGATCATGACGCATCTTTTCACGTGCAAAAGTAGAAAATATTAATTGCCATCGCTGCTTAAAGGCAGTAAACACTCGCTCATTTATCATTATAATAATAATATTAAAATAATTAAGGATAAAAAATACACCTTTTTTTAATTTTCATTTCTATATATATAAATATAAAAATATTTTAATAAAATTTTTTTTAATTTTAAATTTTTTTGTGAAAAGAAAAAACTAATTTTCTCTATTTTATAAAAAATTGTTTCTTGCACATAAAAAAGTACATATTCTTAAAAAAAAAAAAATAAAAAAATACCAATCGTGTTCGCCCGTTAAATTTGAAATTTTTGCGGTTTATCAAAATTTTTACTCTTTTATTTCGGACAATAAAAAACGAATTTGAGGAAAAAATTTTTTTGAAAAATTGTGTAATTTATTATTGTAATAATTAAAAAAATTTTTAACTATATATAATATTATTTATATTTATAATTATAAATATTTGATTTTTAATATTTAATATTAATTGGTTAATTAATTAATAATAAGTAATTATTATAGGTAATTATTAATAATTATATTTATAATTAAAATTTGATTTTTATTTAATATTTCTTTTTTTGTTATTTTTTGAATTTTTATTCAGAATGATAATTATATTTATAATTATATGAGAATATAATTATTTATAATATTATAAATTCGTTAATTTTAATTTAAAAAAATTAAACAAAAAAAATCATTTGATTATTATAAATTATAAAAAATGAAACTGTTAACTGAGTCGATAATTGACTTTTTATTGAAATAGTATACTAATGGATGAAATTATTATTGCAGTGAATTAAAGTTTAAAAATCTAATATCGGTGAAAACGGGTAAAAAAAAGAAGAGGTTTTTTTTATCTCAAATTTGCTGAAACAAAGTTCACTGCCTTTAATGGTGCTCTCTCTCTCTCTCTCTCTCTCTTTTTTTTTTATTTATTATTTTCTATTATATATTTTTCATCGCCTTGTTTTTTTGAAATCTTTGTCAATCGCAGAAATTTTGAAAAATTCCCCAAAACTGCTTTTAAATATATAGTTATTGAAATTAATTTATTCATTAATGAACAAAGAAAAAAAATTCAAAAACAAATCGTAATCCCGCTTTTTACCTTTTTCATCTCCTTAAATTAATAAAATCCTTTTTTTCCTTTTTTTATTCCTATAAATTCATAAAATTCCCCTTTTTCCCTTTTTTATCTCCTTAAATTAATAAAATCCCCCTTTTACACCTTTTTATTTCCATAAATTAATAAATTTCCCCTTTTCCCTTTTTTATCTCCATAAATTAATAAAACATCCCTTTTTGCCTTTTTTATTCCCTTAAATTAATAAAATTCCCCTTTTTCATTTCTTTATTCCCATAAATTAATAAAATCCCCCTTTTTCCGTTTATGATAAACATTATAATAATTTTAATTTGAGTGAATTAAAAACGGAAAAATAAAATTGAAAATGGAAAAATAAAATTCAAATTAGAATAATAAAATTAAAAATGAAAAATTAAATTGAAAATAAAAATAATAAAATTTTAATTTAATAAAGTTAATTGAATTATTATTAAAAATAAAATTATTAATACGAAAGGGCTTGTCCCGTTTATGATGTAAATGAATAAATAAATAAATAAAATTAAAAAGGAAACATAAAATTAAAATTGGATTAGAAAAAATTTTTCTTAATGAATAAATTAATTAAATAAAAAAGAAATTAATTTAATTACTGAATGAAAGAAAACTACAAAAGAGAAAGAAAAAAAATAGTCTATAATTTTTTCCTGTTTTTTATATTTGAAAATAAAATTCATTAATGAAATAATTTCATCTATACCTTTTAAATTGTAAATTGTTTCAGCAGAAATTATTAATCGAATTGACACAATAAAATTACTATATATGTATAGATATTAAACAACCATAATGATGATCCTTTGGAAAATCATTTATTTTCTTTTCATTTTGTATAAAAAAAATTACTTTTAATTAATCATCTACAAAAAAATATTCTCTCAACTCAAGCATAATTGCACAAAAAAAACATAATTATAAAAAAAATCATGAACCACCTTATTCGCCCTATAATACATTTTTTATACGCCGAGTGCTTAGAGTTTATCGAACTATGATCCAATTATATAAGCGCGTATAAAATTGATACGCCTACATAACAGATACATTCTTTACCCGCGGGGAAAGATATTGAACTGTTTTTATGACTTAAGAACAAGTTGTCTGTGATCTACAATAATTAAAAAAAATAAATAAAAAAAATATATATATATCTAATTATTAAGTATGAAAAATCGAATGGAGTGTTGATTTCCAAATTTTCAGACTTAACTTCAAAAAAAAATTGCTTTTTCCACTGAAGTTAAGTCGATGAATTCTTTTTATACACATTTTGTCTATGTGTATCGAAAGAATATAAAAAAAAATTATTAACAAATGGTTACGAAAGTAAATATGCAAAATTTTCCTTAAAAAAAAGTAAAAGATTGGCTATATTTGAGAAAAAAAATATAAAATACAAAAAAAAAAGAATTAACTCATTGCAGTTAAAAAAAAATTATTCTAGTGTTTAGGTAGATTTATAGAAGCGCAAAAAAACACCAAAATCGTTCCTTCCACCCGCTCCGGCCGTGTATTTAATTATTGACTTTTAAATACATATATTGCAAATCACGTAAATAAAGAAAAAGAAAAAAATAAAAAAAAAACTCAAATGCTCTCCAAATATCTAAATGCACGTCGAAATGCAATTTTTAGCGAGTCTCACTGAAAGCAAAAAAAAAAAAAAAAAAATCACACGCCATTGTATCACAGAGTAATAAGTTGTTCGAGTGTTGCGAAATAATTTTTGTACCATTTTGGCACATACATACAATTTTAAAGAGAAAAATAAAGAAAAATGAAAAGAGAAAAAATACACGTATGCAATACCGTCGACTTTATATTTATGTATGTACGTTTGATTAATTGTAAAATTTTCGACATATTATTATAACGAAATTATACGATCAATCTCGTGTGAAAGTGTACATGGCTTTTTCTGCGGTTAACAAAAAGACAAAAAAAAAAGAATAATAAAAATGTTGTCAAAGCTTTTTTCACGATATCCTAAATTTTTATCATGTTGAGAAATTATTTTTTTTTGAGTAGAATAGTAAATTTTATTTTACGCATAGGAAAAAAAATTTCTTTTTTTAATTCGCTTTTGTAGTTTTTACAATTATTGACATTTTATTAATTATTATAATTATTAAGGCATTATTTATTAGATTAATTCAATTCCCTGGCACGCAGAAAGAATATTTTCATTGCCCAGCGATAATTTTTAATTTAGAAATTATTATTAGCAAATATTACTCGCGAATTGCAGTATTAAAATTCTTATTATTAATATATGCAGATTAGAAAATTTTTTATTTTCAAATACCAACTTTAATTTTTTAAATAATTTCGGATTTAAAATTTTTTAAAAATGCACTTAGTAGCTAATTATTGTTATTTTTAATAAAATTCCTCGCAGGAATTTAATTATTTTTATAAATAATAAAATTCTTAGCAGGAATTCATTTACTTTTACAAATTTTAATAAAATTCTTCGAAAAAATTCAATTATTTTCGAAAATTTTTGTAAAAGTCTTTATAAGAATTCAATTATTTACAGCATAATATTTGAATAAAATTTTTATCATAATTTCATTATTTTCAAAAATAATAATAATATTGTTTTAAATTAATTGTAAATTTTTAAACGAATAAAACACCTCATTTTCTTGAAAGACAATTTAAATTTATTAACTTTCAAACTATATTAATTTCTAAAGCTACATAATTTTTACAACTTTATACAATATCAAGTATAGATAGTGGAAGAAAAGAATAGAAAAATTTCTTTCTAAAAAAAATAACATTTCAATATTTTTTTTTGATTTCTATTTTTGTAACAATTTTTCATTTCTATTGGAAAATAGAATACATTTTTTTTCTTTAAAAGAAACTTATTTTCCATTATGCTCTGTTTATCGCTTTTATTTATTGATTATTATCAAATTAAATTTATTAGAATGAATTCGAGAAAAAATTTTTTTTTCAAAAAAACGTATTTTCTATTACTCTCTGTCGCGTGTGAAAATTAATTAACTACTGATTAATTAATAATTTCACTATTAATTAAATTAATTTATTCATAGTTCCTGGTAAATTAATTTCATTCTCATCACTAATAAGAAGTTATTTGTATTACGTGTTTATATTTTTATTTTTATAAAAATTTGGCTCAGTCGTTGAATTTTCAATAATTCATCGAAATTGTAATTTCAAAATTAGATTGAAATTTCGAAAAAAAGCGGTTCTGAAAAAAAAATAATTGTAATTATTATTATTAGGTAATTAATTAGATATTAATTTTAAATTTGTTGAATTTGGAAAATTTAACATATTTTTTGATAATTATTGAACTGCAGATCTCGGATTGACTTTAAGACGCAAAAAAAGTCGCTTTAGTCGATTAAAAATAGAAAAAAGTCTTTTATTTAATTCAGTGTTGTCACAAAAATTTTATTTTTTTCTTCCCTGACTTTTCACTGATTTCTAAATTCAATTATTCAAAAGATCAAAACTTGTATAATTTTGTTAAATAAATATTTAAATACTTGGAAAAAAAGAATTTTTTTTCCACGAGAAAATCAAAGTAAAATGATTTAAATTTGAAACCTTCTGATAATTGATCAAGATAATAATTTTTAAATTAAAAAGTTATTTTATTTCAAAAAGTTCATTTTCAAAAATTGTAATAAAATACATGAAAATAATCAACGAATTTTTTTTATAAACATTTCGTGAATAATTCCGGGAAAATTCTAATTTCAATTCAATTTTTTGGAAAATTTTAATTATTAAAAATCTTTTTAATTTTATATTTCTGAAATTTAATTGGAAAAATAATTCAAAAATAATTTTCCAAAGATTTGTCTATAGTTATTTTTTACACTTGATAAAAATCGAGATTAGTTGCATTTTATTCTAAAAATATGGTATTTTCTTGTAATATTTGAAAGAAAAGTCGAAATAGTTGCATTTTTGAAAATAATTTGAAAAAAGTTGCATTTTTGGAAAATAATTCGAAAAAAGTCATAATTATCCAAGAAGCCTGGAACTGTAGAAAAATATTCTAAAAAAAAGAAGAAAAGTGAAAAGAAAAATTATTATACAGAAAAAGAATATACCTTTTAACTATAATTATCGATAAGATCGAGAAAATCGCCTTCGGGTAAATCATACCAAAATTGACGCCTACTAATTGGCATATCCTTGACTAAATTATCGAGAATCTCCTTCTTTTTATCGTCCGGTATTCCACGGAAAGCCCCAACAATATCCGGCCTCGTAAAACCAAATTTCGTTATTTTCATTTGTAAAAAATTCAAATCAGCCAAATCAACATTATCATCATAATTCATTCGATACTTGAGAATATAACTTCCCCTCATTGCCGTCAAATATCGAATATCATTCATCAATGGCTTCGATATTAATGTCTTCAATTTTTGCGGTGACGATAAATCCTTGAATTCACGAAAATCCCAAGGCGTCAGTGATTTTAATACCGGATTTCTCGTACTCGCCTGCCTTACAGCACTCTCAAAATCTTTGAAATCATAAATTTTCCCCTTTCGTTTCAATGACACCTCAATTTGATGGAAAAATGATTCCGTCGATGGATTATGTCCCGATTCAAAATAATAAATCTCCACACATTCAGTTTCAATGTCATTTGAATTGACAATATAGAGGAGGTAGGAGAGAAATTTCCAATTTTTCATCTGATGATAGGAATCGTCGAGCCAGAGGACAATTCTTCGTTTGTCGCGTAATTCAAGAAAAAATTGATGGAAGACACTAATTATGTCCTCCTCTTGTCTACCGGCGATTGCCTCGTGCCAGAGAAAAACAATTGGTCTTATGTTACTTTCAATAATTCCCAGGGGAATGAAACTCTGATTGAATGTCACGAGTCTTCTTGTGAATATTAACGATGAATCGAGTTTCGGTAGAAGTAGAGGTTTTTGCATATCCGTTGTGTAGTAGGCCGAATCCTGATTGTAAGCAGCCTCGGAATAGAGTGTTTGATATTTATTTCTCGCCTCAGAGTCACGTTTTATGTGCATTGACCATTTGTCACAAAGATCACAATCGGGAGCAAGATTATTTTTATCGTGATTCGAGTGGTGTTTGTTGAAAGTCTCGCACAAGTCACATTCGTCAGTCCCAACTTTAGCGAAGGTAATGTTCATTTCGATGAGTAGACTTCGATAGAGTTCGTAGGAGCAAGCACGGCCTTCGGAATATTTCCGCATAAAATCGGCGTGCATATCTTTAATTGTCAAATCATTGGGAAGATATCGTTTATTTGGAAGATCGTCTCTTTGGAAATTTGCCACGCATGGATGAAAACTTTGAATGTGCTCCTGAACTGCCTTATTTCTCGATTCCATTTTTTTGGCATTCTTTATTTTTCCCCGCATATCCATTTTTGGCTCCAAAGTTTCCTTGTCGACACTGTGCATTGTATTTAGAATAAGACTATCGTTTGATGGCTTAAAACCGAGGGTGGTGAGAAAAAATGTTTTACAGACCTGTTGTTCTTTATTGTTATTGTCCTTGACGTAGTACATAAAGACGTTGTTGCGTTTTTTGTGAGTGACGTCGGAAGTACGTCTTTTGATATCGCAACGTTTCACGAGATTTAATATGAAGCATCGTCGTCTCACGAGGCCAATTAAACTCCAAAATTCTTTATTTGTTTTGTCACGCATTTCGGCTGTTATTCGTATATTACATTTTAGACGACAATTATCGCAGCCTTTGCGTACGGGATGATTTGTTATGAGTTTTTGTTGTCTCATGGCGGATTCTTCGGTGGGTGATAATTTTTTTCTCTTCTTTGGTGAATTTGATTTATTTGCTGGCGTTGCTTCGGATTCTTCTGATATTGTGTTCTCTTCATATTGATTTAGAGAGTCGTCGGCATTCAAATCGATTTCCTCGTTGAATTGTTTAAAGTCGAAATTTATTTGGTTGTCTAAATCGGACGAGAGATCGATAAAGGGATCATCTTTTATGTAAGATGGACTTGAATCCGGATCAATTTTTATAGTGGAATTATTATAATTCGATGCAGTCAAATCGGTTTTTATATTTTTTCGTTCGAGTGGCTCGGATTTGAGCTTCTTTCCTTTTTTGGGCATTTTCATTATCTGAAAGCAATTTAATTTTTTGGATTTTGAAACAATTGGAAGATTAATTTTAATTTTGTTTGTCTAATTATAATTAGACAGAAATTAATAATTTTGTTTGGTTAATTATTTAGTGTACCATTAGTAAAAACTAATTGTTATTTTTAAATATTATTATTACTATTATTAATTATGAAGTATTATTATTACTGGTATTAATTATAAAGTATTATTATTACTAAAATTAATTATAAAGTATTATTGTCACTGCAATTAATTATAAAGTATTATTACTACTATTAATTATAAAGTATTATTACTATTATTAATTATTAAGCTCTTATATTTCTAAATAATTTGATTTAATACCAAAATTGTACTAATTATTTATAATTAGCAGTTAATAAATTTAATACATAACCAAACTTTTTGTTTACTTTAATGCTTCAGTGATTTCAGTCACTTCTGTTTTCCATAACATTATATTTATAAATAAAATTAATATTTAAAATTAAACGCAGTAATTGAAATTAGTATTTTAAGCACAATTAATAATGTAATTTTTATTACATGTATTATTGTATTAATGTATTTAAAAAGACATAATTTTGTATTAATTCCAAAATTTAGAGGTTAGAATTGACAAAAGTTTTAAAACGCTAAATACTTTAATATATTCACAATTTTTTTTATAGTAAACAATTTCACTTAATAAACTAACACTTATTTACCTGAATAAATTAAAAATTCGTCATAATTTTTCTCTTCTATCGAAAGAATTATTAATTAAATTTTCTTGTTTACTTTCTGTCTTTTTTGTTGTTGAAAGGCTCTTTAACGACACAAGTGCGCAAGCTTCTCAAGTCACATTTGATTGGTTAGGAATTTAATTGGCGCACTTTTTTTAAATATAAAATTATTAAATAAATAAATTATATAATTCAGAGTAAATAACTAAAGAATCTTAAAAGTATAAATAATTTAAATGAATAAATTCAATTTTAGAAAATAGGATAATTTTAATAATTTTTTCCTTTATTAAAAATAAATTAAAGGAAAAATTAACTAAAAATGTTAGAAATATTTTTTAAATCTATTTATTTATTTAAAATAATTAGAAAAATTGATATAGTAATAGATAAATCTTATTTAAGTTAATAAACATATTTAATATTTTATTTATTACATATTTGAAAATAATATTTTTATTTTATTATTATTTATTAAATTTTAAAAAAATTTTATAATTTTTAAAAAAGAGGGAAATAAAAAATAATAGAAAATTTATGTTAAATATTTATTTGGATTTAAACAGAAAAACAATAATTGTAGAATATTTTTTTTTGTATCTGACTCCAAAATTTTGAGCTGAAACAAAAGAAAAAATAATTTTTAAAAAAATATTCTTCAAATAATAGAAACGAAAATTTTTTACATTTTATCATAGTCAGTATTGAACGAGATTGTCATCTTAAAATTCAGGACTCTAGCCAGAATTTCATCATTTTAATTAATGCAGTTAAGTAATTAAAAAATTCTTGAATATAAAAAATCCTTTTCTTACTAAAAAAATTAGTCTTTTTGATTAAATAACTTCAATTATTATAAATACAAAATTTGCAATTATGTTTGATCTTTTTTTTTTTATTATTTTTGTTATTAAATTTTGTTCAATAAATTAAATTCACCTTTAAATTAACCCAATTCTGTCTTCGTAAGAGGAAACTCCAAGTTGTATTTTACGAAAATCTGAAACAAGAAACTCAATTTAGTTGAGGAAATAAATAAATAAATTAATTTGTTGTTTGAAAATATAAAATTCAGATTAAAAACACGTTGGGAATGGGTAACATCAACATTATCAGACCCGAAAGATAAGTATCATCATTGAAAAAAGTTTTAATTATTTGAATCAAGTTTTTGGTAATTAGCTTTTTTATTCAATTCTCAATTTCCTTTTTTTCCATTTTTGTTAATTAGCTTTGTTCGTTAATTTATTTTTTTTAGTTCAATTTTTATTTTATTCACCTTTTCTCAATTTCTGCAATTACTCCTCCTGATAAGATTGCATAACTTTGCATACACCTGGAAAAAAATTTACATTTTTAGTTTTCTAATTAAGTAATTAAAGAAAGATTCTTTTACAAATAAATAAACTTCAGTTAAACACGTTGGGAATGGGTGACATCAATATTTATCAGACCCGAAAGATGTTATCATCATATTTAAAGTAAAATTAACAAATCATATTTATTTTTGAACATTAAATAATTTTCTGCTCATTGAGTATTGACTTTTATTCTCTTATTTTTAGTTAATATTTAGAAAATTAAGAAATAAATTTTGTAATAAAAGTCATAAGTTACCTGAGAAAGACAATTTTCGGCTTCCATTCTTGTTCCAAGAGCAGATCATTCGAATTTTTCCCCCTGTAATTAAAAATGGAGAGAAAAAAATTAAGTACAATAAAGAGAAGTACTCGATAAAATTAACTAATTAAAAATTGAACTCAGTACACGTTGGGAATTATTTGACATCAATGTTATATCAGACCCGAAAGATTGTATCATCATTATAATTTTAAAGTTTAGTATTTAAAATAATTATTTATTGAATACATTTTCTTTCTTATAAATTTCTCTTTATTTTTCTTATAAGTTTATAAAAATAAACTTAATTTTTAAATATATTATAAAATAGTTTTCTTTGTGTTTAGTTGTTAAATTATAAAATTATAAAAAAAATTAATATAAATAGATAAATTACCTCTTAATTTTGTAGAAACATCCAATTGTGCCTCCACAGATTTTCTCGCATAATTTCCATTGAATTTAATTTGTTAATAAACAAATCTGTAACAAAAAAATATCTTGTCTTAAAATAATGCCATAATTAAATTTGAACGTTTTTAAATAGAAATTAAATAGATATTAAAATAGTCAGATAGCAAATACAATAAGATCACGGCATTCATAGATCTTGGTGGTATGCATAGTATCATCATTAAAAGTAGAATTTTTACATTTTAGGATAGATAAATAATTTAATAATAAACAAATAAAATAAAAAATAATTTTTAAATTAACTATCAAATTTTGTCAATTGTTGCCTAATAACAATTTTTATTACCTTAAATTTTTGTCCGTTTTCAGTTTCCTCTAGAAATTCTTTCCATTCTCCCATTTTTGAACATTCTAAAATAAAAATTACAAGTCTTTGAATATAATTTAAAAATTAAGAATTTTAAATTAAAAATAAAATTGTTAAATTAAGTCAGATAGCAAATACAAATAAAATCACGGCATTCATAGATCTTGGTGGTATGCAAAATGTGTCATCATTGAAATGAGTTTTGAATATTTTATATTTTTCGTACGATAAACTGTTATATTTTCTTTATATCATAAATTTATATTTACCTCAATAAAAGAAGGGCCACTTTCCTCTCAATTAAGATTTAGAATTCTCCCAAGTATCCAGAATCTGTAATCAAAAAAATAAAGTATTTTATTAAATAACATTCAATTAGGCATTAATGATTCTTTTTTATTTTCTTTCAAATAAATCAGATTAGCAAATACTATAATGATAATCATGGCAATCATTGATATGTGTGGTTTAGAAAATCATCATTTAGACTTTATTGTTTACAATAAATTATAATTACGATTACAATAAAAATAACATTTTCATAGTAAATATTTGATTATAAGTCGATAACTTCTATTAATTAAAGAAATATTAGAATGATTGCAAAAAAAATGTTTAAGGGAATTATATTAAAAAATTATATTACTTTTGAAAACTAATATAACAATTTTAATTAAAAGTAAAAATATACTTACGAAATAATCATTGAGGTGAGAATTAGTTTGCATTGATTTTAGGATTTCATTATCCATTCGAAGATTTTAAAGCCTTTTGTCGCTTCAAGTAATTCCAGTAAAAATTTATTACATTTCATTTCAGGTGAGTCTTCATTTGGAATAATTCAAGTTGATGCAAAACACCCATTGAGCCCTTTTTTAAACATTGCATTCGCAAATTTGAAAGGATGGCCCTAAAAATATAAAAATATAATAAGTTGTCGATTCGCCGAGAATTTATACAAAAATGCTTAAAATTTAAATTCGATTTTCATTTTGCTATTATCAATATTTTTCTCGAAAAGCGATAAACTATGAATAAAAAAATTTGAAATTAATAGAAATATATAAAATATATAATCCAAATGTATATTTAATATATTTCAATAGACCAGCAATGATAATAGCAAAATGAAAAATTATTTTTTTATTTAATTTTTCAAATTTAATTTCTGATTATATTTATTTAATTTTTAGAATTTTATTTAGAATTATATTTAATATAATTATTATTCGATGTTTTATCTATAGGCGTCTAAATTCACTATATTAAGTTTTCATAATTCATGTTTTCTCTTGCTTTTAAAATTCAATCTGAATCAATTCAGATTGTGTGTATAATTAATTAGATCGTTCAAGACGATTTAGTCGCTTGATTAAATAAATTTAAATACGAAGTATTTTCAATATACGCCCTACAAGGTTTTTTTGTAGACCAAAAAAAATGGGAAGATATTTTTTCCCCCTAAATAATTGTTTATTATTTCAAATAGTTTAAGAATTGCAGCCCAGGAAGGGAAAATTAAACCCAGACAACCTTCTTTTTCAAAAATTTCTGAATCAAAATTGGTTGTCTCAGGGCAGTTGGTGTTAAATTCTGAGCTGCTTGTTAACTTTCGATATTTATTTTGTATTTATATAATAAATAATGTTTATATAATTAATAGTGTTTCAGTATTCCTCAGGTCAAAATAAGTTGAGTTCAGTGTTGAATAATATTTTTCAGGAATTAAGTATTTCAATAATTTTCAGGCATGAAGTGTTTCAATAATTTTCACGAATGAATAAGTGTTTCAATATTTGATAATAAATAATAATCTTCAGGATATTTCAATATTTTTCGGCAATCAATTGTTGCTAGATAGTTTTCAAAAATTCTTCAACTATTTTTCACAGAATAAATATTCAGAAGATGGAACATTGGTTCCACAATGCCAAAAGGCCATAAATCAGAAATTCACTCTTCATAACTAATGTATATTTGTTTATTTATTTATTTAAATTAAGTTTTAGTTTAGTCGGAAAAAAGACGTGTAAACTCCCCCCAAAAATGATACGTAAATATTATTACGTTTTTATTAAAATTTTCACAAAATTTACTCACCTCAAAAATGCGATTCATTATCAAGTAGATTCAATTAAAGTCTGTCAATGATGTCTCTTCTTCAATAATTTTCAGTGCAAAAGATGTCGCTTACAAAATAATTTCATGAAAAAAAAATTTGTATCTCATTCCAAATTTTTTTTTCTTCTTTTACGTTTCTTTCTCGTTCTAATAATTATTCGAATTAATTACTCGAAACATTTGGGAAATTTCCAATTTTTATTGGATTTTTCCAATTAAAAGAAAATTTTACAATTTTGTTCTCGTTAATTTATTTAGTCGAATTAATTAATATTGAATTGCTTGAAACATTTTGGATCATATTCCAATTTTCTTTTTTAATATAACAATTTTGTTCTCGTTTAATTACTCGAATTAACGAATTAATTACACGAAACATTTTGGATCATTTTCTTTTTTTTACAATTTTGTTCTCGTTTAATTACACGAAACATTTTGGATCATATTCCAATTTTCAATTTAGTTCTCGTTTAAATACTCGAATTAATTACACGAAACATTTTTGATCATTTTCCATTTTCTGTTTCAAATTTTACAATTTTGTTCTTGTTTAATTACTCAATTTAATTAAAAATGCATTAATTATACTCGAAACATTAACAATGATAATGTCATAATATAATTAAAAACAAATACTAATACAATTTTTTTAAAATATAAAAAAGTTGAATAAGAATCGTTTTTAAAATGATTTTAAATTGTAACTGAAAGAAGGGTTAAAAATTAAAAACAAATTTATAAACATCAAAATATGGAAATAATTAATTAAATAATTGAATAAATTATATTGCGATTAAAAAGTAAAGAAAAATTCGTAACTAAAATAATTAAACTAAAATATTCAAGGTAATAAAAATGATAAAAATGTACAATTTTAATGAAATAGAAAAGTTTAGAAATAATCTTAGAACAGTTTTTTTTACTCAAAGACAAATTATGTCATTAAAAAATTTATAATTTTCTAAATTTCATATACTTATATTATCAGTTATAAGTTAGCAAAAACAAATATTCAATTCTGCACTAGGATAATTTCCAAATAAAAATTTTACTTATCACAATTTTTTGTGAATTCACGATTAATTGTAAACAATTGTTAAAATATGTTCTCAATTAATCGAGAATTAAAACAGTGATAAAATAACAAGAAATATAGTTCCATAAATATTTAATTTATGTCTTTATTAATAAAACGAATTAATCTAAAATTGTCACATGGAGGAAACAAGTAGCACTATTAAATTTTGTGCTACAATATTATTCACATTTAATCTTACTTGTAAAGGGTTTTAATGTTTTTTTTTTAAATACTTAATACAAAACAAAATTAAACTATACATTTGATCCCTAAATATTGAAAACGTATTTCAGTAAAACCAGAGAATTATTATTCTACATGTAAAAAATTGATATTTTACCATTCAGTGAAGTAAAATATTTCTGTTAATTAATATCATTAAATAGCTGTTTTTTTTATAAATTGTTAGACGCAATTATATAAAACAATAAAGCAAAATTATCGTCTTAAGAATATAAAGAAGAAAATCCACTAAACCAAAGAATAAAATCATTTGGTCTCAGAAGCGAGGAATTTGCCAAGAAGACTTAGATTTAAATTTAACTTAATTAAATAAGTTTTTTAATTTTTAAATCAAAAAATTTCACTAAAAGTCAGTGGTGTTCAATTTTTTTTTTGATTGATACTTGTAATGATTGTTCATCGGAAGTATCTTGAATATTAAAAAAAGAATTTCACCCCCCTTGTAAGAAAAAAAATCTCGTTTATATCTCTCTCTTTTTTTCTCTCTCACAAGTAGTACAAAATACTGAGTAAGAGAATAATGATAATCGGGGAAAGTTCGATTAAATGTTTCATTGAGAAGATAAAAAAAATCTTCATATTTCTGGTTTTTTTCTTTCGTTAAAAAGACAAGTTCTCTTTTTTTAATAACGTCTTCTCTTATTGGGAAAATCGTCTTGACGATTACGATCGTTTCCACCCTGCCAACGGCCACCGCCGCCTCCACCTCCGCGGTTATTTCCACCGCCACCTCCCATTCCTCCTCCTCCACCCCCACCACTTCCTCCCATATCAACCCTCATATCCATTAAGTCCATTATTTGTCCCCGATCGTCGAAACCCCCCCGTGCGCCGCCACCACCACGATCCATATTGTTATACTGTTCCATAAAAGATTTTGGGTCCTAATTGACAAATACAATTTAATATTCAGCCAAAGGACCAATAATTATTATATTATTTGTCGCGTAGGATTTTGTTTTTTTTTAACGTTACCACGAATTAAAAATTCATGATTTGCAAGGCGAGATCGTCCATGTATGACAGCAGCATCGTCGTCAAAAATCACATAGAAAAAAAGAAAGGGGAAAATACATTGTTAGACTATTTGCAGAGAATCGACTTCAACGTTTTAGTACGATTACAGCTGAAATGCCTCTCATCTGTTTCTCGACTTTTGTTTTTAAATATATTGTAATATTTTAATTTTCTTTTGTAGGCGATTTTATATTATTTCGCCATTATAATTAAGAATACAAGACCAAGTAAATGCCCAATAATGCAGATTCAACATGAAAAAAAAAATTGTTTTTATAATCGCAGATTTTTGTATGAAATTGTTTTTAAATTAGTGAAAGATGAGTGATTACCAGGATGATAATGATTCCATTTCTTATTTCATTTTTGCGGTTCAAAATTAATTTCTTAATTTTATAGTTCAAAATTTTCATTCTATTCTAATCTCTATTTAATTGAAATTGATTTTTAATTCTTGATCCTAGAATTTATTTTCAATTTTAATTCCAAAGTAATTAAAATTGATTATTTGTTAATTAGCTAACAATTAGTTAATTAATTTACAATTAAAATTTATTTTTTCAAATTTCGGACTAAAGTTGC
Organism: Leptopilina heterotoma; assembly: GCF_015476425.1. Taxonomy (NCBI): domain Eukaryota; kingdom Metazoa; phylum Arthropoda; class Insecta; order Hymenoptera; family Figitidae; genus Leptopilina; species Leptopilina heterotoma. The sequence continues at coordinate 1,071,946 of NW_025111206.1, forward strand.
CACCCTGATTACTTTCATTAATTTAAAAATCTAATTAATAGTAATAAAAGCATAAAATGCTAATTCACATTGAGTACAAATAATTATTTTATAATATTATTATATTTTCCAATATAATATTATTATAACACACATTTAATTAATTTCTGATTTTTCAAATTCAACATTCTTTTTAACTCTTTCGTTGTTTTTGTTTTTTAATAATTTCATTAACTTCTCTAATAGAAATTATAAAATTATTTTTTTTAAACTAGTAAATGAACTAGTTTCATGACTAGAAGACAGTGGATGTATAACTGGTTCTTTAAAACCTAATTAAATTAATTTTATTTTTTTTAAATCACTATTATATGTTCATTAATAAACAAAATTGAAAGTATTTTTCACAATTTTTATTAATACACAATTTAAAAAAATATTGAATTAATTAAAAAATATCTTTAATCAATACTCAGTTATTTTGAAAAATATTTTTAATTAGTAATCAGTAATTAAAAGATATTTTTAAATAATATCTAATCAGTGATTAAAAAAATATTTCTAATACACAATTAAAAAAAACTATTTGGTTAATAATCAATAAACGTCAAAAAAAAATTTGATTAATCAATAATTGAAAAATATTTTTAATCAATAATTTGTCAATTAAAAATATTTTTAATTAATAATTAATATTTTTTAAATATTTTCAATTAATAATCAGCAATTACAAAAATATTTGTAATTAATAATCAATAATTACAAAAATATTTGTAATTAATAACCAATAATTGAAAAAACATTTTTAATTAATAACGAATAATTAAAAAATATTTTAAATTAAATATTAATTAGTTTTTATGAAAATATTTCTAATTAATAATTATTTTTAAAATATTTCTAATTAGTTGGATTGCAATATTAAAAAAATTCGTTTAATCGAAAAAGAATTTAATTACTCTTTAAAGAACTTATTCAACATCAAGTAATTCTTTTAAATAAACAAATTATTAGTTGTAATAAACGGTGTTAGTAATCATTTCCGACGCTTGGTTTAAGACAAGGAGAAGTGATATTGATCTTCTCAATTCTTGTGGTTTAAGATTTCTTTTGGGTGTGATAAATAATATGGCAGGTGTTTTACATTCAAAAAATAATTCTGGGTGGATTTCGTTTTCATGGCGCACACAATCGATAGTGCAAGGAGGGCAATTTATATAATTATATAATTGTTCAGTATGCTCGTAAAATTTTAAATAACGTTTAATGTTTCAATATCGATCTAATTTTTATTTATTTAAATATTGTCCATCTAATTATATGTATTTAAATATTGTCCATCTAATTTTGTTTATTTAAATATTCTTCATCTAATTTTATGTATTTAAATATTGTCCATGTAATTTTATTTATTTAAAGAAATCTCTAAATTTAATTCAGAGATTATGAATCTATAAATAAATAAAATGTCTCTTAATAGTCTTTATAAATTAAATTTTAGAATAGTTATTAATTCTCAACGTCTATAAATTAAATTCATAAGACGTTAATTCAACCTTAAAACTATACAAATTTAATTCACAGAGATTATCTCCTTAAATTTATTATAACGGTTATAATTGGAAATTTTCTTTAATTAAAATCAGAACAATCGTTCTGATCAAAATTCAGGTAAAATCCTTCATAAGGATTAATATTATATTTACCAAAACTATGGAGTCAAAATGTTTCATATTTTAAATCCCCTCCCAGTCCCCAAAAATTGTTATTTTTTTTTTTTACAAAAATCCACTGTTGTCATTTTAATTTTTCCTCCTTTTCATTTTTGTTATATAAAATAAAAAGGTTTATAATTTAATTTAATATAATCTTAAGTATAATAATAATAATAATAATAATAATAATCTTTTAAAACGTAATTAATTTAAAATTAGTACTATTTTTTTCAATTAGCTAAAGTCAATTTTTGTCTTCTTTGAAATAAACAGAAAACGAATCAATCTTTCTGGTACCGTGAAAGATTGAAATTTTATACAGTACTATTGTTGAACAATAGTTTATTTCTGTATAAAATGTTTTCTGAATTTATTCATATTTTATTTAATTTTTCTTTATTTTGTAGAAGTTAATTTTCATTTAATTGTCAATATTTCTCCCCCAATAAATAAATATTCCATATCCAGAATTAATTTTCTCATTTCTATAACAATTTTTCTAAAATATAATGGTGGTTTTGTTCCTTTCAAAGATAATAAATTAAATTTATTAATTAATTGTAATGGGAAATCGTTAATCGTCAAAATATTTAGAATTGACGAAATGGGGAATCAATTTCAAAATTGTTGCGACTCGTGGTATTAATATTTCATTAATAGAAGAAAAAAAGATTCTCGCATTTTTCTTTTTCTTTTTTTCTCATTAGAAATCTTAAATAAACTTAAACCGTACTTTTCAGAATATTACTGGTGTTTAATTTCCTACAAATATTAATTAAATGTTCAGGCGGAATTTTCCATTGTCAAAGGAATAAAATTAGCATTTGGGCATTTCTTGGTCTTTCACAAAGCCACGAAACTGCATTTTTTTGTTTGTTCTCCTTTTATGTACTAAATTAATTTTAATAATTTATTTATGTACCAATTTAAGAAAAAATGAATAAAAATTTGTTTGATTAATCAGCAGTTTCGTAGTTTGTGTTATTTATATATCAAATAGCAAAAATATAATAGAAGTCAGAGTAATCAGTCTGCAAAGCACATGGAGAGATCAAAAAGAATCTTTTAAGATGTCACAAAAAATAATGGAGGGGAAAATATAAATATTTTCCACAATAGAAATAAATTTTAAGAAGTAACAACACTTCATAGAATGAAAACAGTTCTGAAAGTATTATAAAGCTGTGTAATATTTTTCGTAGCCTTAATTTTCAGAATACACTGTTCTTTTTTATCCATTTGCTAATTAATGTTTATCAGATGATTCAATTTTTTATTGTAAAAAAAAAAAAATTCAACTCGGTTATAAAATGTCGCAGGGACATTTCAATTGAAAAATATATTCGTATTAGTTGTTAATCAGTTAATGACTAAAACTCAGTCAGTAAATACTTTCTTTCGAAAGTAAATTCGCAGTTTTATATTTCATCTTTTAAACACTTTGAAGGAAATATTTTTCCCAAAGAATTTGTTTTTTAGATGAAATTTCTAAGACATTTTAAGACCCAAGTCTTCCTTACTTTTTATGTACTTTACTTTCTAATCAGTATTTGGTTTGACACTGCAAACCAAAAACATTTTATTTTAATTTATTTGCTGAGGCAAAGATTTCGAGAAACATTTTTTCAATTGTTTCAATGGTTTTAAAAAAGGGAAAAATTGCTCCCATCCCCCAAAGAGAAGAAATTTTCTTTTAATGCGAGTAATTCTCACAGTAATCTGCTAAATGATTCTCTATAAAATTTTGAGTTTTCTAACCCGGATTAAGAAAGTAAGATCACTAGTTGACAACTCCATGTGTTAATTTAACTTTTAGGAAATTTTTTCTTCATTAAATTAGTAATAATTCAAATCTTCAAGATTTTCACAAAATGAGAAAAGCAAGTTTTGCAGACTTCATAACTCTGTCAGTATTAAACGTACATGCTTGTAAATATTTTCTTTTCAATCTATTTTTCACGTTGTTTTTCGTTTCTTTCTGTTAAAAGGGCGTCTAACAAAAGCCTGGTAAAATTTATTACTCAAAATAATGAAAAACGGATGTAAAAATTTGAAAAAGTGATTAAATATCACTAATTAAGTTATTAATGTTCAAATTTTGAACTTTCTTCATAAATGAACAATTGTCCAGAAAATTGAAATTCTAGCTGAATGAAAATTTGTTCAATAATTAATTTCTCTTGATTGTTAGACACCCTGGTTAACATAAAATATTAAGAGAAAAATAAACGCTGTAAGTCTTAGAAGACGAGAGCGTAATTGAAATATCAATTTAAAAAAAAGGAGTGAAAATTCACTAGTTTAAAAATAAAAGTTAAATTCAAGGAGGGTACATTACCATTGGCATGTTGTTTCCACCTGAAATGATATATATTTTCGTTAGTTAATTTTTCTTGAGAAAAAAAGAAAATATTCTCCCAATTTGAATATTTCTTTATCTAGAAAGAAAATTAAGGGCGTTACTCACCATCAGTCGTTCCATAGCCTTCACGGTCATTGTTTCCGATTGAATCGTAATTTTTTACTCCACCTCCACCACCGCTTCCTCTCATTGCTTGTTCCTTTTTATAAAAAAAAACATTCCAGTTAATTTTCTTGTTTTTAACGTTCAAGTAAAAAAAAATATTTTTTTTTTAAAATATTAGATAGTTTTCTTTTTTAGAAAAACAGGAAACTTACTTGCATGAACAAATTATTTTCCTGTTGTCTTCTGTGAAGCTCCTCCTCTTGTCTCCTGATACGACTCGTCATTTCTTCTTGTTGACGCCGTCTTTGCTCTTCCTCACGTGTACGAACTTCCTCGACTTGTCTTTCCTTCATTTCGTATTCACGCTTTTGTCTATCGCGATCGGCTTCTCTTAATCTTAATTCTGAAAATCAAAACAACTCTTAATCTTTCTGTTTAAAATAAGGCATAAATCTGTCTTTTTTTTAAATTAGGGCTCGAACCGATGAAATTACTTAAAAATACGGACTTTACGAAACAAAAATGAAAAATTACGGACCAATTACTGATAAAAATATAACCAGTCCAGTGATAAAATCATTATTTTATATTATAAGAATATTGTACTTTTTCAAAATTATTTTTATCATTTCAATTCAATTATTATTTTCAAGAATTTTTAACTAAAATTCTGCTCTAAATCAATTATTTTTAATAATTTTCGAAAAAGTTCTTTGACAATTTTCAAACAAAATTAATTTCAAAATTCAATTATTTCTAAAAATTTACTATTTATTGCTAGGTATTAATATTCAATTATTATCTGAAATTTTAACTGAAATTCATTTTTAAATCAATTTTTATTAGAAATTTCTACTAGAATTCAATTATTTAAATTCTACAAAAATAAATAGATAATTTATTGAATAAATGACTGCTTTTCAAAATTTAATTCTCATAAAGAATTTTATCAACAAATTTTTAAATAATTGAATTCTTTTGACGAATTTTAATTAAATTTTTAAGAATAATTACATTTTTCGAGAAATTAGATTAAAATTGCTTTAAGAATAATTGAAATTCTGCAAATGAGTTTTATTATTTATGAAAATAATTGAATTCCTTAAAATAATTCTATTATTTACGAAAATAATTGAATTAATACAAAAAATAGTTGAGGAAAATTTTTAAAAATAATTGAAATTTTGCCAAGAGTTGTAATAAAATTTTTTTTAAAAATAATTGAATTTCTGAGAAGAATTTTAATATTTCTAAAAATAATTGAAATTTTGACGAGATTTTTAAAAAAAATTGAATTTCTGCAATCATTTGTAATTTTTTTAAAATTCTACAAATTTTTTCATTCAATTTACGAACTTTTTGTGCTTTTTCAATCAAATTTACGGACCTAGTTCGAGCCCTGTTTAAATTCGTAGGTAAAATTTTCGTTACATTTTTTTTATTTCTGCCACGAAATAGAAAAGATGAAAAGAAAATATTGAATTTAATGAAATAGAAATTAATTTCCACTTACGTTCTCGCAACATTTCAGTCTCATGTTCATAACGCGCGAATTCCATTTGCGCCTCAAGTTTCTCCTCCTCCATCACCATTTCACGTTTCAAAGCCACCTCCTTCTGCTTACACAATTCGTGTAATTGCTTCCATTTTGTTCCGTATTCGTGTTCAAAACTGCCAATTTGAGCAAAACGAGGTCCAGCTTCGCGCGCTTTATAAAATTCCGGATTTTTCTTTGGTAAATTTTTATCCGGATAGCCATCGATATCGTCCTGCTGCTCGAAAGGTTCCACAACAACCGGACGTAACGATCTGCAAATATTTCAAAAATATTATCGACTGAAATTAAACTAATCTTCCGATTTTTAAATTTAAATTTAAATTTTCAATTCTTAATTCTTAATTTTCAATTTTGAATTTAATTTCGAATTAAAAATGAAATAAATTTACTATATTTTTGTACCCATTACTTTTCGGCACATGATTAGACATAAAAAGAACCTATCATGCTTCCTAGCTGGGCTAACTTCTCTATTCCCCTAATAATAGTATTTTCTATGGCACTTGCTGATTATAAAATAAATCTCGCAAGCGTGGCATCGGGGATTTAAAAATTAAATTTTTTTTCTGCTTAAGCTTACGCTGTTAAAAAGTAGCATCCATCGTTGCATTTTCTCAAAGCTGTTTGTGCACTCTGTTTACGGCAGAATTCAACGATTCCCTCGCCAGTGGATTTTCCCCTCTCGTCAACAATAACAATAGCTCGCTCGAGATCACCAAAAACACTGAATGCTTTTTCCAATAATTCATTGGACACCCAGGGCGTTAGATTCTTTACTTTCACCGCACTGGAACTGGGGGCAAAACGAACCTTAAGGGCGCGACCCTTCCTCTGACTGCCGTCTAATTCATGCTTTGCTTTTTCCGCATTTAATCGATAATCCTGAAAATAAACCAGTTTTTTGGTTAATTCGTATTCAGTGGAACTCTAGGGGAAGAATTACTCTATTCAGAATTTAATTTTATCCTCATTTACATTAAAAAATGCAGCCAAATAATATTATCATGTGATAATCAAACGGTAATTATTATAATCACTGGATAATTGTGAAGAAAAAACTTACAAAAATTATATTTAAATCAGGAAACGTTTCAACACGAAAAACAAACACGGAAGTTGTGTTGAGTTTCTGATTTAGATATAATTTTGTAAAAAAAATCCAAAGATATCATTTTTAAATTGAACAATTACCATTTTTAAGAAGGCAAAATTTTTCTCCTTATTGATGAAAATTTCCGAAACTTCGCCATGTGGAGCGAACATTTCCTTCATTTCATCTTCGGTCACGTCATTAGTTAAATTACCAATGTAAAGACGATTTCTGCCGTTGAATTTCTTTTCTGTACAATCCTGGGGCGGTAATTCGTGTGTTGGACCACTTATGCTCATTACTCGTTCCAATAAACGGTCCTGGAAAAAATTCTTCAATAAACAATTCCGTCTATTCATTTTTTATCTTTACATAGAATTAAGATTTTCAAAAAATGTCAAATTCAAAACCTTTATGAAATTCAACAACTTATAAGAATATTATTACAAAACATGAAGATATGAATCACTCGGAGTGATTGATACCTTCAAGTTTTATTATAATTGAACCGCCGGATCGTAGAAGGGCATATAGCTAATGTAATTTAAATGGGCTATATGCCCTTCTACGATCCGGCGGTTCAATTTATATCTATTAAAATAAAATAAAAATTATACAATTTCAAACTAAGATTAAATTTTTTTTTAAGGGCATTTGAACCATGATGACGTCACAGCCTTAAAACACATGCTTTGCAGAACCTATGACGTCATAATGGTTCAAATGCCCTTAACCAAATTGTAAATGAATTTTATTATTTAAATTGTATCCATTACTTTTCGGCACATGGTGAGATATAAAATAATCTACCATGCTTCCTAGCTGGATTACTTTTCTCTTCCCCGTTAATTTTTATATTAATGGCACTTGCTGATTAGAAAAAAAATCTCGCAAGCGTGGCATCGGGGTTGTCAAGACAATTTCAGTAAGAATTATATAAAAGTTATTGAAAAAGAATTAATACTTGCTAACAATGTTTATTCTAACGACTCGACCATTTTGTTGAATTTTTGTTTTATTTAATAAATTATTATTAATTTTAAAGATAATTGAAATTTTGATGAGAATTGAAAAAAAAAGTTGAACATAAGAACTGAATTTCTGCGAAGAATTTTATTACTTTTGATGAAAATAATTGAATTTTCCTGAAAGTTATATTTAAGTTTTATTTTTACTTTTTATTTCTATTTTCCATTTATATTTCTACTGTTTACTTTATATTTCTATTCAGATCAGACAAAAAAAATTTTATTTCTGATTTTCAGAGAAAATTTCGACTTTTTCCCTGAACCTAAAGAATATTCTTTAAATATTTCTTCCATTTTTGAGAATAAAAAGAAAACTTACATCCTGTGACATCATATTTCCCATTCCTCCTCTTCCTGGACCTCCGGGACCGCCGCCACCGCGACCTCTTCCTCGCATACCTCCACCACGTCCCATTCCTCCCCCCATTCCACCCATTTGACCACCACGGTCCATTCCTCCTCCTTCCATATTTTCCTCCATCATGGATTCACTCATTTTCATCTATTAACAAAAAATAAAATTATATAATCATACGTAATTACAAACTAAGATTTAATTTTTTATCAAATTTGTAAATGAATTTTTTTAAAATATTATTTAAATTGTATCCATTACTTTTCGGCACATAGTGAGATATAAAAATCTACCATGCTTCCTAGCTGGATTATTTTTCTCTACCCCGTTAATTTTTCTATTAATGGCACTTGCTGATTAGGAAAAAAATCTCGCAAGCGTGGCATCGGGGTTTTTAATTTCAGTAAGAAATGAAATTGAAAAAGAATTTAAGAATGCAATGAAAATAATTGAAAACAAAATCAGCACGTGCTAACAATGTTTATTCTAACGACTCAACCATTTTGTTGAATTTTTATTTTACTTTTATTTACATTTTTACTTCCATTGCAAGTGTTTCTTTGAAAATAGAACAAATTTGATTTAAACTGCGTAGATTGAAAGTAAAAAAATAAACTTACATTTCCATCCATGTTTCTGCCGCCTCCCATTCCTCCCATACCACCGCCCATTCCTCCACCGCGTCCACCGGAAAATCGGTTATTGCCTCCGATGCCGCCGCCTCGTCGTCCACCACGACCACCACGTCCTGGTGGTCCACCACCACCACCACCTCCTCCTCCTCCTTGATTCGAATTATCATTATTTTCAGATTTAGGTTTTAAATCCGAATTCTTTGTATCTTCCGACATGTTTTGTTTCTTATATTTCTTTCCAAAAAAACGAGAATTCGTTTTCGGCGAAGGAAAACGTGACACCGACGCCGTTAACGCCTCTCTCCTTTGATGTCCAACGATCTCTACCCCAAGGAAACTCACAGCGGAAAGAAGGAAGAACGCGCAGGCACCGGTGAAATAACCCCACAAAATCCCCCTTTTCTTTCCCCTTGTTTTGGAATTATTCTCTCCTTGACACGTGATTCGTGGACAATTTCAACAATGTCCACTCTGTCATTTCCGATTCGTCATTCCTCCGTCAAATCACTACTTGAATCAAACTTGTTTTCTTGCTGCAAACAATTAATTTCGTAAATAAATAAAATACTTATGCTAATTTCTACAAAAAGTTCAGTAAAATTTCTAGAAAAATGATAATGGAATTTGGTAATTTACTTGTGAACCTTGTGAAGATTGATTCATATTTTACTCTTGCGTCCATTTTCTAAATGGAAGTGATATTGACTATATTGTGTTGCCATGTAAAAGAGCGCTTAATTTCAAATCTGTAAAATAACAATAGTTAATTATTAGTAAGTTTCTATTGTTAATAATACTGCTAATTAATAATTGATAATAAAAAAAAATAATTGACCAGCAAATGTAGAAAAATATTTAAAAAATTCAATTATTTTTATAAATAATAAAATTCTTCAGTTGCAATTCAATTATTTTTAATATTTCTAGTAACAATTCAATTATTTTCAAAAATTTTAACAAAATTCTTCGCAGAAATTCAATTATTTTAATAAACAATAAAATTCTCCAGAAGAATTCAATTATTTAAAAAAAATTTAATTAAATTCTTTGTATAAATTTAATTATTTTCATAAATAATAAAATTCTTCAGAAGAATTCAATTATTTTCATAGAAAATAAGATTTTCCCGATAAATTCAATTATTTTCATAAATAATAAACTTCTTAGAAATTCGGTTATTTTTAATAGAATTTGAATAAAATCTCAAAAGAATTCAATTATTTTTTAATATTTCTAGAAAGAATTCAATTATTTTAAAATATTTTAAGAAAATTCTTAGCTAAAAATCAATTATTTTCATAAATAATAAAATTTTTTACAAGGATTCAATTATTTTTAATATAAAATCGCAATAAAATTTCTCGAAAGATTTTAATTATTTTCATGAATAAGAAAATTCCCCCTGTTTGGATTTAATTATTTTCAATATTTCTAGAAAGAATTCAATTATTTTAAAAAATATTAATAAACTTCTTTGCTGGAATTCAATCATTTTCATGAATAATAAAATTTTTTACAAGGATTCAATTATTTTTAATATGAAATCCCAATAAAATTTCCCGAAAGAAATTATTTTTATCAATAATAAATTTCTTCACAAGAATTCAATTATTTCTTAAATAGTAAATTTCTTCAGAGAAATTTAATTATTTTCAAAAATTTTTCCCAAAAAATTCAATTTTTTGTCATAAGAAATACCTAAATATATTAAATAAAATTTTGAATAAAATAGATAAAAAATTTACATATTGACACAAAATAATGTTAAATAAATTTCTAATTTTCTTTTTTGGCAATAATATCAGAAGACTTATTCTCTAAATTTGAATTAAATAAAATTTAAATTAATCAGAATAAAAATAATATAAAATGTCTAAATATTAATTTTTGAATTCTACATATAGAACAACAAAATCAAATAAATTCAAATTGCGAACAGACAACAAAAATATATAACGATTATTAATATAAATATTAATTAATATTTAAATAATAATAATAATAACTGATAACCGGTGATATTGAATAATTAAATAAATGTGACTCTGCACGATTAAAAAGAAGAAATTATTGAATTATTTTTCGATTTATTAATAAATGCGTGTCTACACGATACAAACCAGGGGACAACACAATTTTCGTATTGTTTATTATATACTAGTAAATATTTTATATAATACCTAGATGATTTTCCTGTAATTACGCAATGTAAACTTTATTGATTTTTCACTTTTTATTTATTTTCTTTTTTTTTTGTTCATTGGGATATCAATCGCTCAAGTTATTTCGGATCTCTCTTTTTGTTTTTATTTTTTTTTTGTTTGTCAAACTATCACAAAATTGATTGCTGGTAATAACAGCCACACCAGGTGCTTCTGAATTCTTATTTAATATATAGTTCTCTAAACAAATGGAACCCTCTGATTGAACACTTGTACTTTTTTCTACATTCTAAATATAATTTTTATAATCACTACGAGAAAATTGTTAAACATCGACAAATACAAATTTATCCTAAGAACATATACTCTCTCTTCTCTTCGAATGTATTCATCGTCTTCTTCTTCTTCTTCTTTTTTTTGTCTTTTATTATATGAAAAATATTTTTTTTCCCCTTTAAAATTGTTTTCACTTTTTATAAAAGCGATGTGTGTGTATTTTTTTTTCTTTTCTTTTTTTTTAAGACTATATAAGTAAATGCTTCTCGAAATTATTTCAGAAGACACCTAGTAGGCAACTACCGTCTTTATTATTTATTAATTTTTTTTTTTGCAAAGTATAAATTGCATATTTATCATTAAATGACACCATAATATTATGCGCTGTGATAACATATACAATGAGACACCATAATTGTTCACATATTAAGAATATATGTCTAAATAGTTTTTTTTTATAATTTTTTTTCCTTTCCTCAGTGCTGTACGAAATTTATTCAATAATTCCGGTTAGTATAATCTTTTTTTTTATAAAATTAATTTAAATTGCCTGAAATTCCATTTCAGATTCTTCGAGAAATATTGACTATATAATTCATATTGAATCTGGTGATGAAAATTTCTCGTACATCACTGGTTTATTTTTTTTTTCTCACATACTGCTGATTTTTTTTTATACTTTATAATCCCTTATTTGACGCGTTAAAGAATAACGGCGTAAATTATTTTTTAATAACACAATAGTAGCAGTACACGAGAACCTTATTTAAAATATTCGAATAGAATAAATAATTTTTTTTTTGTTTTTTTCACTATATTTACATATGTCGGATTTTTCATTCTAAAGCATTCAAACCCATATAAACAATCGCGTAAAATATTCAGACACACGTACAAAAATTCTATTATGCATTGGTTCAGTTTTACATTAGTGCATTTAATTTATTTTTTTAGTATTTTTCATTTCAATCATTATAACGTAGCCAATCATTAAAAGAAAGACAATTTTTCTTTGCCGATATGTTACATAATAATAACAACATTAAAATTAAATATCAAATTAAAATCACAAGTCTTTCGTATGGTGACTGCACTACAAAAAGGGAAACAAATGTCTCGAAGGAAAAAAATTCACTACACAAAGTAATTCTCTATTTTGTTTTTAAATTTAATTTTAATTTAATTCTAATTTAATTTTTCTTTCATTTCCACTTTATTTAATTTTATTTTCATTTTATTTTCATTTTGTTTAATTTTCATTTAAATTAAATTTAATTAAATTTAATTTTTATATTATTTAATTTTTGTTTCATTTATGTTTTAGATTTTATTTTCGCATTCAAATTAATTAGACGCGAAAATAAATATTTTATTATTCGTTTAAAAAAATTTGTTTCTAATTAATGTAATTAATTTCATTAATATAATTAGTATAATTAATATTAATATAATTAATATAATTAATAATAAAATTATTAATCAAGAACAATTATTAATTAGCTATATTTGTTTTTATTAATTTAGTACTTAATTGATTAATCGGATTATCAATAATTGTATAATTGATTTTAGTCGCCTAATTAATTTATTTAGTTGCCTAATTGATTTATTTAGAATTAAAACATTAAAAATTATTAATTATAACTAATAGTTGAATTGACTAAGTTAATTAATTTATTTGGTAGTTGGAATAAAATAAAAAAAGATAGAAAAAAGAGGATAAAGAAAAAAGAAAAGATAGAAAATTCGTAATCAATATTGAAAAAACTTAATAAAACGTAAAAAAAAATTTTTTTTAAAGTTTCCCTAGAAACTAAATAAAAATTTTTAGAGGATGAATTTTTAAATAATAATTGCGAAATTGTTCGAGAAATTTTATTAAGATTATATTATAAATAATTGAATTCCTAAGAAAAATTTTATTCTTTAAGGAAATAACTGAATTCTTTTGAGAAATTTTATTATTTATGAAAATAATTGAATCCCTGAACAGAATTTTAATATTTACAAAAATAATTGAATTATTGCGAAGAATTCTTAAGAAGATTTTTAAATAATTGATTTTTTTGGGAAAAATTTATGCAAATTCTATTTCAAATAATCGAATTCTTGTAAAATTTTTATTATTTATGAAAATAATTGAATAATTAATTAATTTGGTAGTTAAAAAGAAAAGAATAAAATCCGAATAGATAGAAAAAAGAAAAGAAAAAAAATTCATAGTCAATATAGAAAAAACTTAACAAAGCGTAAAAAAAATTAAAACAAAAACTTTTCCCTAGAAACTAAATAAAAATTGTTTAATTTTCAATTCAATTTTTCTAATTAATAATAAAATTTATAAACATTTCTAAAGTGAAAGACATTTGTTCCCCAAATTATTGAGAACACATTTTACAATTTTATCATCACATGCGATATGGAAAATAGATGTATATATATATTTATTTTTGTGAAAATTTTGCATACCGTTATTACAAGTAGCGAAAGAAATACGCAACTATGAATTTATTATCGAATACTATTTGATAAAGTTTAAATTCTAGTTTGGTATGGCACGAGTGGTCAACTCAATAATTCTGAATTTTCATTACATAGCCCTTTCTTTTTTTTCTCTCTCAAATATATTTTTCTAGTATAGAAAAACAAAAAAGCTACTTTTTTTTTTACTTGATTCGATAGAGATCGGCAGCAATGACTTTTAATTATTATTTTTTTTTGTTTCTTCATTTATTTCTACACATCATTACATAATAATGTATTCGAGGGTATTTTTTTATTTTCCAGGTCTGTGTGTCACTTTATTCCAACTATACATACATATATCTCTCCCATTTTTTTCCTCAAAAAAAAAAAAAAAAACGAAGGCCACTGTAATTCAGAAATTTACTTAAAAATGCTAAATTGTAATTATTTTTCTTTTATTCGATGTTTTATCGTTTTTTCGAATGTGAATTTAAAAAAGTAATTATTGTAATTAGTATTTGAAAAATTAGGCCTGTTTGAGGTTTTTTTTCGTTTAGTTCTCAAAAAAGTTATTTTTCTTTTGAAATTCGCCTTGTATTCATTTCGCCTTTTTTTGATTTTTGAGATCAAGTGAAATTTTTGACAAGGTGTTTTTAAAAAGACTGACAACTTTCTTTCTACACTTTTTATTATGTACAGTTAAAGAATAAAATTAGAAAAAAAAAATTTGTGCCGATTCTTACTAAGACAAGTAACTGAGTCTTTTTCAATAAATTGTTGAGAGAAGGAAAAGATTCGATAATTAAATTACTATCAGAATTTTCGATATTAATAGATTGTTTATCAGAATATTTTTTCGTTTGTGAATCAAAATCATACTTAAAGTGACACAGGCACAAAAAGGCAGCTTTTGAAAATTATTTTTTGCCCTAACTTTCAGAGATTACGTATTTAATAAAAAAAAACAATTTTCGTACTTTAAGTGGAGTTTACTCAAAATCAGATCTACTTCTCCTTTGATTCTATATTAATATCAATCAATGTCGTGAAAAATAATATCATTATGTGAGATTAGGCAAGAAAGGATCATTTTAGGCCTTTTTTTCAAAAAGCGTTTTTAGATCTTTTTTTTAAAGCTTTTCAGATCTGTAGACTAATTATTGAGATTTTTGGAATTGATCTCCACTCTCGGTACTAGTTTCCTTTTTTTTTTGAAAAAAGAGAATTTCAATTTTACTTTATAATCTATGCAATTCCAAAAAACATAATAATTCCAATGATCACAATTTACTAATGATCCCTAGAGATTTCACTTTGCAGTTGTACATTTTTTTTGTCATGTTATTTGCTTTGTATTTGTTCATTTATTTTTTTTTTGCCATGCTTAAACATTATAGATGAGAAAATAATTTGTTTCGTTCTTTATATAGCAAGTTCTTTTGTTTTTATATCGGTAAAAGATGTCTCATGGACCTCTCTTTGTTTTTCTTTCTTTGAATATTCCTTTATCACCATTTATTATTGTCTAATTAACTTCAAAAGTGATTTTTCAATTAATCATTTTAAAAGTTAATCAGAAAGAAGCTCTAAAGTAATATTTTTTTTTAATAAATCATTGGCTCTTAATTTGTGCCCAAATTTTGTGAAAATATGATAATATATATACCTTTTTTTGCGTCAACTTTGGTTTCACTTCATTTCTAATCCAAAAGAAAATTTCTTCAAGTTATTAAACGTGGACTGTGCAATCCTTCAACTTGAATATCTATCGGTGGACAATGATGAGTATCCGGGGGACCCCAATCGTGTAAATTTCCACTATTCGCTAATCTATGTGTTAATCGATGTGCTATTGAGAAACCACCGCTTCCTTCCAGTTGCGTTAGTACTATTATTACTTGCCTGAAATTATTGATTAATTAAATTAATATTAAAATCAATATTAAAATTAATATTAAAATTAATTAATAGAAAAATGAATTAATACTAAAATTAATAAACATATTTGATATTAAAATGAATTAATATTAAAATTAATTTTCTCTATTACATAAAAAGATTATTTAAATGCGATTTTGTTTTTATTATTATTATTGTAAATTTCGTTAATTCAACCTGTGAAGAGGGGGAACACTGTCGGCAGTTCTCAGTTGTCCTCTTGTTGAAACAACATTATAACTCTCGTGACAATCACATTTTACATGAATCCATTTATTCACGTGACGATTCTCAACCATTACGACTAAACCCGCCCAGCCTTTTGTCAAATAATAGGCAGTCATTCCTTCTCTACCCTGAAAAGAAGAGAAAATAAATTTTATTCAAAAATTTCTTCGAATATAAATAATAATTAGAATTAGGGTTGTTACAAAAATTTAATTTTGTCTTTCCCTGGAAATTTCTGATTTTCAGACAGAATTTTTAACTAAAATTCTTCTTTTAATTTAACAAAAAAAAACACAAAAATTCAGAATTTTGTTATGAATTCTATAAGAATTTAATTTTTTCCCAGTACCTTTAATAAAATTCCCAGACTTTTCCTTGATTTTCCCTGACCAATTCTACTTTTCCTGACTTTTGTGGCAACCCTGTACAATTATTTTAGTAACAATTCTTTTACCTCGTGTCGTTGTCCTTTAGCAAGTGTGAGACTTATAATCGCATCAGCCAATACAAAAGCAGGCGGTGAAATTTGTTCAACCAACAATCTCTTTGAACTGTGAATAGCCAAAACGTATTCTGGATAACTTGACGTATCCTCCATTCCCGTGTGCCAATGATTAAAAGCTAGACAAACGACAATATACAAATCCCTCTCCAACATTTTGTGACAACCGACGAAACCACGAACTTGTCGTTTACTGTGCTCCACCAAACGACCCACTTCCGGAGCTGCTGGCGATCGTGTCCGAAAAACAACGACACACAAATCCAATTGCGAGCGTTGCGACTTTTCCGAATTTCTGCAAAAGAGAAATGAAATTAAAACAAAATATAAGATCCATTCTATCACTCAACAATTTTAATTTCAACATTTTCTAAATTATTAATATGAATTAATAATAGTTGAATAGTAAAATGTTGAATAGTTTCATAGTTTTAATTTATTTTCAAAAATGTTTCACCAAATTTTTCACAAAAAAAAAAATTTTCACCAAAAAATAGAGATTTTTGATTAAATTACCTCTGACCCTCTTGAAAGAGTGTGAATTCCGTTTCAGTCGGCTCGAGAACAGTCAAAAGAACACAGGACAAATGCCTCAATGACGAAAGTGGCGGTAAAGTCCCTCTCAATCTCACCTCACTCCATCCAACTCTAGTTTTACAAATATCAATACAATCAAAATAGCGAAGAACATCATCGAACGAGATCCAAAAAACACCATCCGAAGCACCATGTGGCATCAGCATTTCCCTCAATTGCGGCGTCCAAATTGGACTATCATCAGACCAATCGCCCTTCCAACTATAATGACCCCAAGGATTTCTCAAGCGCAACAATCGTATTCCCTGTACATCGCGAACATCAAGAACCGAATACGCGTGTCTTGGTCTCAGTCCCTTTCGTTGATATTCCTCCTCATCAACTTTCATATTACCACCACCGCAACTTGCTCCCATTAAAAACATTGCCTGCCTCGATGACAATAATTGCGCCCAAATTAAATCCTTATCCAATTCATCCTCACTTGGCAATGCCGACGGCTGCAGGGGAACACTCTCGCATGGTGCTCCGGTTAATGTTGCCAATCCTTCGATAGCACGTCCCGACACCAATGCCTCATAACAGCCGTGAATTTTTGCCACCGCCTTCTCAATCAAAGGCACCCAAAGTTGTTTTCTCTTTGCCTGTGAATAGACGAGATGTCCCCTTTTATCGCACGGCAATAAATCGTCAACCAATACTGTTGTCCATTTTCCATCCTTACAAAGACGAACTTGATATGCACCCTCGGGACATGTTTCTCGCATTACAAGAACACGTTTCACCAGTTCATCACTCTCGGCAAGTACGGCCAATGCCGATAGTAGCCAACAATTACCTAAAACACCTTGCGATATATCGGATGGCAAGGGTGTTCGAAAAACTGCCCATGGCAATCTTGAATCAACACTCGAATCGACATTAATCTGATGTGGCCTTCTCCATTGAACCACGTGATTATCCTTGGTGTCAGTTGGATTATAATAGAGTGACTTTGGTGCCGGGGGAAATGAATCGTCAACAAATGGCTCATTCGTCTGGAAAGAAAAGAGAAAACAATTTTTTTCTTTAAATAAAAATCACAGATTATAATTATATAAAAATATAATTCATAGTTTTAAATTTATTTTTCAATTATATACAAATTATTTAATTTTTACGCTATAATGCTAATATTAAAATTATAATTTAAATTTTTAAGTGAAATTTATTATTTAATCAATTTTTATTAGAACATTTTTCGAGAATTCAATTATTTAAATACAAAAATAAATAATTCATTAAATAATTGAATATTTCTTGAAATTGAATTTTTATGAAAAATTTTATCAACATTTTTAAAAATAATTTAATTCTTTCGGCGAATTTAGAAAAAAAAAATTAAGAATAAATGCAATTTTCTATCATTTTATTTAAAATTGTACCTATAAAAAATAATTGAAATTCTGCGATAAGCTTTTGTTATTTATAAAAATAATTAACATCTTGCAACGAATTTTATTAAAAATTTGTTTAAAGAATTGAATTCCTGTAAAGAATTTTATTTGTGAAAATAATTGAATTCCGGGGAAAAATATTATTATTTATGAAAATAATTGATTTCTTGTGAAGAATTTTATTTTCAAATTATTTAAATAATAATTGAATTTTTCAGAATTTTTTAAAACTTTTTCAAAAAAATTAAATTTTATCAAGTAATTTCATTAAAAAATTGAAAATAATTGAAATCTTACGAAGAATTTTATTAAATTTTTTTCTTTAATAATTGAATTCCTGTGAAAATGTTTATTTTTGAAAAGAATTGAATTCTTGGGAAGAATTTTGTTAAAATTTCTTAAATAATTAAATTGCTTCGAAGAATTTTATTTTTTACGAAAATAATTGAATTGTTTCGAGGATTTTTACAAACAATATATGAATATAGATATACGATTATGAAGTTTTAAACAATTCAAATATTTAGCAATTATTAAATTAAAATTCTATCCAAATCCCATCTTTTTTCAATCTCCAACAAAATTCTTTAAAAAATTGAATTATTTTCAATTTAATTTCATTATAACTTCAGTTAATTTAATCATTTTTTAATAACATTTTTTTAGAAATGTTAAAAAAATTCTTCGTAAAGATTCAATTATTCTTAAAAATTTTCATAAAATTTTTCAAAAGACTTCAATTATTTTATAAATAATAAAATTCTTCGTAAAAATTCAAATATTATTAAAAAATGTGAGAAAATTCTTTTCAATAATTTAATAATTTCCATGAATAATAAAATTCTTTACAAGAATTAACTTATTTTCAAAAATTGATAAATTTTCTCGAAAGAATTTTATTATTTTCAAAAATTTTGATAAATATTCTCAAAAAATTTTATTATTTTCAAAACTTTTAATAAAATTCTTGGAAACTATTCAATTATTTTAAAAAATAATACATTTCTTCAAAAACATTCAATTATTCAATAAATAATTAAACTCTTACCAGAAATTCAATTATTTTTAAAAATTGTAATAAAATTCTTTCCAAAAAAAATCTTTCATAAATATGTAATACAATTTTTTACAAGAATTCAATTATTTTCAATAATTCCGGTAAATTTTGTCGAAAGAATTTTAATAGAATTCTTTGAAACCATTCAATTATTTTAAAAAATTTCAATAAAAGTTTATGAGAAAATTGAATAAATTCACATTTAAAATTGTAAAAGTTATTAACGTAAAATAATCGAAAATAAAATACTTTCTAAATTTAAAAAAAAAATTATTTGAAACTTATACAATTTTTTAAATAAATAATTAATTATTTTTAGTTTCTTTAAAACAATTGTGATTTTCAAAAATTTTAGTTTAAGACCATCTGAAATTTAATTATTTGTAGATGTTTTTAATTAAAATCTTTTCTAAGTTCACTATAATTAATAACTTTAAGAAAGTTATTTTCGAATTCAAGTTTTTATAGAAAAAAGATTTAAATTCAAAAAATTGAGGTATTTAATTAAAATTCATTGTCATAATTCTAGAAATTTGATAGTATTCCATTACTTTTAATAAAATTCCTTGAAATTTTCTTGATTTATAACAAAAAATTTTGAAACTATCTAAAACATTTTGTTTTACCTTAAAAAATTTATTATCAATATTAATTGAATCTAGAATTTCGAAAATTGTGTTCAACTCTGAAAATGTTAAAAATTATATTCAGAATCAAAATTGATAGTGTTTACAGTGTTGAGCTATTTTGGAAATTTACAATTCAATTAAATTAATAATATTGTTAATATTAAAAATTAATTAAATATATTAACTTTTATCAAGATGAGAAATTACTTGATTCTGAATTTTTGTTAACGTCTTTTTTATTTATTTGATTGATTAGTTAAGAAATAATGTTAAAAATTAATAAATGAAATTTAATGTAACTCGAGATAATTATGTTATTGAAAAATTGATTACCTCTTTACAATATAAAACTATTCTCTCCCATTTTTCAAGCGCCTCTCTTTCTTCGATTTTTCGCAAATTTTCCATTACAACACTTTCTTGTCTCTGTATTCGAAGAGTATTATTTCCAGGCTCGCTGGGTCGAGGTCTGTCATTCGGCACTTGCGACAAAATTTTCGAACTCTGACACATTTCACAATTTCCCTGTGAACTTTTATTTTCGAAAGTGCACAACTTGCATTGCCACTGAAAATAAAAATACAGAATTATTATTTTTTTTATATTAAAACATTGATTAAAAATTATTAATCACGGGAAAAAGAATTAATAACTGAATTAATAAAAATAGACTATTAGTCTTGCTTTTTGGCAAAATTATATTTGTTGCTCTAGAAAAAAGAAATAGGGAGAGGAACAATTTTCCAAAATAAAAAATGTTTTCGTTCCCTATTTCGTGTACTATTTAATATGTAAAGCGTGTATTTTTCTTATGTAGGCGAATTTTTTGTACTTGAATAAATTCGTCTCTTGTACTGAAAGCTAGATTTTTTTTTGCAAGTCAAGCTCAAATTTGACGAATTTTAATAATTACCTGTGCAATGCCGGGTTCCTTGGACCTAATGTACTTTTTATCAACGATACCAGATCCATTTCTCTTGACAGAATTCCTATGCCTTGGAGTGACAGCTTTTTGACTAGTAGGCGTGGGACAATTGAGCCTAGGACTGGGACTCCTCTGTGCCAAAAGTCTATTCTCTCGTGGGGTTTCAGTGAACGATTGATTCTTACAGGCATTGCACGTTATTGCTGTCAATGGATTTCTCAATGTACAAGATTGACAAACCCAACTCTCACTTTTTCTCAATGTTGGATCATCTAAATGTGAGACACTTCTCAATTTTGATCCACCGCATGCTTCGCACGTTGTTTTCGTTGATGGATTCAATAGTGTACATTTCTTGCATGTCCAACCAGGACCTAATTCTAATAAATCATCGGAATCTGATTCAGTGAAATAACCAGTGGGTCTCGATGGAATATATCGTACACTATCTCTAGAGACGACAATTGGCGAGTGCGCTTGTCGTGAATTGACACTATCTTTCGTGACTGTGATTAATGATGGCTGTGTTAATGATGGCGGTGATCGTGATGAACCACAAATGTCACAACCACCGGACCATAGGGGATTATAGGCGTAAGAACACTTTCGACATGTCCACATACGTTTTAGAGGACTATTGGCAGTTCTGTCGTCGATGGGCGTTGTTGACGCCTCGGCTTGTTGTGATGATGCAACAATACGTTGTGTTGTCAGTGGATGATTCAATTTATTGTTCTGTTTCTTTGGTAATGGTGGGGGAATATCGGGATCGGTTATTCCAATGTAGGAGTATTTCGGTCGTGAATTGAAGGCAGCTGAATGTGGTGGCACTTCTGGTGGTTCCTTGTCATTCAGGCTCCTGCGATTTACAACTTTCCGTTGTGTTATACTTGTGACGGCATCAATTTCCGAGAATGAACGTCGATAGCAAGGTGGACCGGCTGATGTTAGTGCTCGTGTGTCCCAAACGGGAACGCTGATGACAACACCGCTACAGGGCGCTGGACTTCTTGGCGCTTCGCAAGCTTCACATTGCTCCAAACCAGAAGAATTGTTCAATGTACAATTATCACAGCTCCATAGGGCGTCGTCCTGATGTTGCTCGGATACGAGGAGACTTGTCGGTCTCAAAAGGACGTTATCGGACAATTTTTGCACAACCGAACCGTTTGAGAGTGAACGACTGACTTTGGATTTAACTCTCTCGTACATGGATGGACTGTGACGTTTCGGTGATCTTTGAGAGGGATCAACATTGTCGACGACGTATGATGATCCTGATGGATCTATTCTCTCGGTTGGCAGGGTCCATTCCTCGCGATTATTGCGTGTTCGTTCGCCTGTTAGCTGGGCCATTCTTGGAATTTCTTGAAATTTATTATCTCGACGTGTGGATATTTTTAGTGTATTTGTACTGCTGTCGTGAACACGCGTTACGAGACCGGTTGTCACTTTTGTCACGAGATCCAAACGTCCCACTTGCTTTAGACTATTGCCATTTTTACTCGGTTCGAGTCGCTTGCATTTTCTTGCGCCAATTTGCCGTCCATGGGTTTCAATTTGGGAGCTCGCTCCACAGGCAGTGCAAATTGCCGTTGCTGTTGGATTGTTTCGTAATAGGCAACGAATGCAGGTCCACTTGGTGACGAGCGACGGCAATGATGGCGAACGCTTGAGAACACCAATCTCTCGCCCTGTTTCCGACCAAGAACGACTCCTCAATCTCTTTTTTATCACATTGGACTTTGATTCTTTTTTCTCCTTACTGCAAAATAATTAAATTAAATTAAAGTTATTAAACTAAATTAAAGTTATAAAATTAAATTAAAGTTATTAAATTTATCACTAAATTAATTAAATACTTTTCTAATGCTAGAAAAAAATTCAAGAATTCGCTAAGAAAAAATAGATGAATTCGATCAGAAAAAAAGGGAAAATAAATCCAGGCTTCGCACTCGATAATTAATTTTAAAAAAAGAAGCTTTAAGACTGAAAAGAAGTAGTAAAAAAAGTAGCTATTGGAAAATTAAATTTAAAGACTAAAAAACTCGTTTTAATCGATTCGAAAAAATCACAAAAATTTGATTCTGTATTTCCCTGAATTTTTACTGATTTCCGTAAAAAATATTCCCATCTTCCTCTTAACCTCAATTCTATTTTCCTAAAATTCAACTATTTTCCAAACCTTCAATTAGAATTCCACAAACATACGAGTAATAAAATTTAAAACTAATTTTTAAAGGTACAAAAAAATAAAATTCTTTAAAATATAAAATTTATTTCAACTAAATTTGAGAAAATTTCCATTTAATTAGAAATTAAAATAATTTTTTCAAATATTTACGCGAATTTAAATCTTATCTTGGAAAAATGTTAATTGCAGTTTTTCGAAAGACTATTTTTTCTGCATAATTACTAAAAGAAATTATTCAAAACTTGAATAATATATCTGTTAAATAAATATTTAAATACTTATTTTTATTTATTTTTCCAAAGAAATTGAAATTTTGAATAATTTTAATACAAAAGCTTTTTGAAATTATATTATTACTAAAAATCACAACTGTAATTCTTTCGAAATTCAATTATTTTTAATTTTTTTCGAATTTTTAAATAAAACTAATAAAAACTTTAATAACTTTTTAGAAAAATGATAAATTGGTAATTTTTTGAAAGTAAATATCTAAATATTTTAAGTTTTATGACAATTAAAATTTTTGAAAGATATCAATTTATAAATTTTTTTAAATTTCATTTTTTTCTGAAAAATTAAAATATAACGCTTTGCACATTTAATTATTATCTAAAATTTTAACTGAAATTCATCTTTAAATAAATTCTTATTAGAAAGTTCTACGATAATTCAATTATTTAAATGCAAAAATAAATAATCGATGGAATATTTGATTATCTCTTAAAATTGAATTTCCTTAAAGAATTTTATCAAAATGTTTGAAAATAGTTCATTTTTTCGAAATAGTTTAATACAATTCTTAAGAATTTCTTAGAAGAATTCTATTATTTGTGAGAATAATACGATTATTTCGATGAATTTTATTCAAATATAGGACAATAGTACAATTATTTAAAATAATTTAATTTGAAATTTAATTGAAATTAATTGAATTCTTATAAACAGGATTTATCTAAAATTTTAAAAATAATTAATTTTTTTCAACAAATTTTCTGGTGAATTGTATTTTCATTAATTTCGTTCCTATAAAAATTTTATTATTTTTGAAAATAATTGAATTTTCTTGACGAACTTTATTAAAAACTTTTTAAAATAATTGAATTTTTTTTTATAAAAATTTATAAAAATAAATGAATTTTTTCGAAAAATATTAAAATTCTTGAAAATAATTAAATTCTTTTTAACTTGTGAAGAATTTGAAAAATTATAAAAATAAATGAATTTCTTAGAAGAATATTAAAATTCTTGAAAATAATTAAATTCTTTTTAACGAATATAATTAAAATTGTATTGAATTGAAAATAATTTAATTGTTATAAAGAATTTTAACAAAATTTTTGAAAATACTTTATTTTTTTCGAAGAAATTTAAAAAAAATTTTAAAGGCAATTCGTATTCTTTCGAAGAATTTCCATAACATTTTTAAAAATAATTTAATTTTGTCCAGAAATTTTATTAAAATTTTATTGAAAATAATTGAATTCCTGCGAAGCATTTTTGTTTATTAATAAAAATAATTGAATTTTTGATATTTTTTAAAATACATAAGTGAATATCTGCGAGAAATTGTTTTATTTATGGGAATAATTGAATTATTTCGAAGAATTTTTTTATTTTTTTAAATAATTGAATTCCTGCGAAGAATTTTATTATTTATGGGAATAATTAAATCCTTGCAAAGAATTTTATTATTTTTTAAAATAATTGAATTTCTACAAAGGATTTAATTATTTATTAAAATAATTGAATTCTTGCGAAGAATTTTATTCAAATTTTTCAAAATAATTTAATTTCTTCAAAGAGTTATATTAAAATTGTTGAGAATAATTTTTTTTTTTAAATTTAAACTTACTTTCGGATTTAAAGTATTGAAAGTTCTCAATAAAATTAAAATGAAATAGCTATTAGTGTGACGAATTGTAACAAATTGTCACAATTTGTCGCAATTTCTTTACAGTTTTTGTGATAATTTTATGAAATTCACAAAATTGTAAAAAAAAAAAAGTTATTAAATAGTATCATATCGGGAAAAGATAATAAATACTAGATTTTAGGAGATGAATGCAAAGCCTGTAAATCAAAAGAGAAAATTAATATCGAAGAAAAAATGTGACGAGAGAAATAATTTACCTGAGAGGATGGAAAGTTTGTGATGAATG
Organism: Leptopilina heterotoma; assembly: GCF_015476425.1. NCBI lineage: Eukaryota > Metazoa > Arthropoda > Insecta > Hymenoptera > Figitidae > Leptopilina > Leptopilina heterotoma. The sequence continues at coordinate 1,097,282 of NW_025111206.1, forward strand.
ACGAATTGCAGGAACGGGTGGCCGCGACTTCTTCAAGGACAATGGAACTTCGGGAAGTGAATTATTCCCAGGATTACGAAGTCGCGGCGGAGGCGTTGGTGGACTCGAGGAACGGGATGAGGAGATTTCGTTGCGACCCTCGTTTCTCGAATTATTTCGTGAATTAGCGTGTGAATCGCACGCCGTTTGATGATGCCATGTTTGAAATTGATCACTTCGGACTCGGGATAATCCGCACCTGGCGCATTGCGCGCTTTCGGTCGGATTTATCAGAGAGCACTCCGAGCAATGCCACTGAAGCACCGAAGCAATCGAGCCCATTCTCCATTCGTAGACATGGCTCTTCCTCGATCACCGGATTCGGACTTCTCGCTCAATTTTTCAAATGGCGCTGAAAAAATCAAATTAAATTCAAATTAAATTAAAAATTAAAAATCATTCAATCAAAATTAAAAATATCTTTGAGTTTTTTTTATTTATTTAGGTTAACACAAAGGAAGCGACCACTAATTTAAATATTCGCTTTCCAGTGCAAAATGGTATTTTTCTAAACTTGTAATATTGAAAATAATTTGAGAATAATGTAAATAAATGAATTGTAAAATTAAATTCCCCAATTTTAATTAATAGTGATTTAGTTCACTTTAATTGGTAAAAAATTTCAATGAAATGAATGAAATGAATTAAACTTTCGATTGAAGCAATTAAACCTTAAATTAGCCCCAACAACTATTTCCTTCACTCTTATTTCTTTTTGTTGACTTATTTTTGTTTCTTTTTCCTCTCTTACTGTTTGTCTTTTTTTTACTCTTAATTGTCTGCTTACATGACTCAAAATTTTCAATTGTTTCTTTATTGTCTGAATATTTTCAATTATTTCGTAATATTGTTCCAAGTAATTCTATTTTCTTTTCTTGTAAAATTTCTATCAAAGAGCACTGAATAACAATAATAATAATAAATATGTTCCCGTTTTTTTAAAATATCAATTATTTATGTTTTCTTTTGTGGAAAATGTAAATAAAATTTCAGAATATTAGAATAGTCGAGGTTAACACGGGAATAATTGATTCAAGTAGATTATGAATATTTGACAACAAACACTGTTTCTTTGGAATAAATGGAATAAATTTAATTACTCCAAAATAATAACAACTCTTGAATTTATATGTAAACATACAAGTATAAAAAAAATCGATTATCGAATAGAATGGAATAAAAGAATATAAGCAGTGATTTTATAAAACTAGGAGTGATATGGTAAAAATATAATTTTTTTTCATATTATATTATAAAAAAATCGAACCTGACAGCACCGTCCTCAATTCTGTTGCTGCTTGTCGCTAAGCGCTATCTCCAACACAAATTTCTTCACTTTTGGAACAGCCACGAACTTTATTTTATTCACAAATGAATTTCATTGATTTATTGATACTGTTTGTGTTGTGAGAACGATGGAAATCGAGTCGATGAATAAGAATTTATGGGAACAATGTCCAAGAGAGAATTTGACGGTGAGCACTGATGGCCCGCCATCCTTTAACATATGTTCTCTGGAGGCCATTTTTTCGTCCTGATTCACCAAGAACACTGATGAGGATAACATAACCATAAAGAAAATGGTTTTTTGTATACTTTTAAATTTTCATATTGATAATCTTGATTATTAATCACTGACAATCACATTTGATATAGGGAAAATTAATACTTTATGTTCTTGACGATCTCACGCTGAAAAAGACAAAGAGCCAAGACTGTTTTTAAAAACAAAATTTACACTCTACGCATGCGAAGTAGTAGTTATCAACAAATCAACCATAAAAAAAGGCCATATTTTAGTTAGTTGTTTTTATATTCTCGAACGAATGTAAAAAATACTTTTTTTATCGCTATTCCCTTATATGGGAAAACAGAATCATATTTCTAGAAGAAAAATTTTTACTATACAATTGAGAAAAGAAAGATTTGTTTTTGGTTAGCAATATTCCTGTCGATCGAATGATTGACACTTGACAATTTTTATTATTATTCAACATCTTTGGTTCCTTCATTTTTCAAATTAAAATTAATTTATTAAAAATTAAATTTCTATCAATTATATAAGTAACTTAACCTCAAAATTATTTCTCATTGTTTATAATCATTTATATTTGCCTATTTACTTTTAAAAGTCGAAATATATAATGAAAGAAAGATTTTAAAATCTTATTCTTTATTTTAATATTAGAAAGTTCTATAAAATTCTTGTATATATTTGTAAATTAAATTAATTAAAAGATTAAAACAAACAACGAACTGTAAAAAATATTAAATGTCAAATTTAAATGCCCTGAACTTGACAATAACGAGCTTCATGTTTGTGACGACAGATGGCGTTAAATATCGGCGCCATTTTTTTCTAAATTTTGAATTAAATAAATCTTAATTTATTAAAAAGTTTATAATAAAATATATTAACTATTATAAAAGTATATTATAGATTTTATAAATAGGAGTATTTTGATTTATCCTATTTCTCCGTCACTTTTTAAGTGAATATCTTGAATATTTTTTCTTTTAAAAAAGTCGTCTGCTACAAAGGGGGTAAACAAATGTCTGCTAGTAATGGCCCTAGCTGTCAAAATAAAAAAACCGATAATATTAAATAATGATTATAATTAGTAATTTCCGAATGCAATTTGAAACATTCTTTAAAATCCTCATCTAGTATTTATAAAATTCGAAAAAATTCTCTTTATTTGTGTGTAAAATAATGTTGGAGACAGAAAATTTGGATTATAAATACACTGTACAGGGGTGAGTATTATAACCATTATAACCTATAGAATTAAATTATTATTAGTAGAAAGCTAAAAAACTAAATAACTACTTAATAAAGTTAGTTAATTAAAAGTAGTTTATTCACATTTATTTATTTTGTAATTTTTTTCAGAGCAAAAACTTCTTTTATGAAAACTCTTTTTAAAGGAGAAAACTTGGACAATAATCTGATTAGGATACTTTTTGAGGTGAGTTATAATTTTATCATATGATCACAGGAAATTGTTATTGATTTTATCTTTAAAAACTTTATTTCAAATCTAATTTATCTAGTTTTTATTGACTCACGGATTTGAGAGTACTGCCAAATGTTTAACTAATGAGGCAAATAGTTTGGGCTTCAAATTTCTCGACGAGGATTTTATTCAGACGAAAGTAATTTCAGAGGAAGTATGTCACAATATTTTAGAACAATTTAATGGGGGAAATTGGAAAAAGTTCTTCAAGGTTTGTACTATTTTTTATTTAATTCGGAAAAGAAATTTTTCTCTATTAAATTCTTTGAATTCTGGAAAATGAAATGTTTTTAAATTTTCGAACGTTCAAACGTTTCAAACGTTAAATAAACGTTAATTATTATTTCATTTAATTTAATATTATTTAATTATATTTTATTTTAATAAAAATAATTTCTATTTGGAAATTATAAAGGAATTCTAACTGAATAATTTTTGAATTTATTTTATATTTCATTTAAGAAAAATTGAAAATATTTAGAGAAAAATTGTTTAAATTTGAATGTTCAAAACTTGAGGAAGAATTAAAATTAATAAAATTTTCTTATTAAAGTTATGGGATGATTCTATACTGGAAAATATGAAATCGACAATGGAATACAAAATACTTACCTTGAAATTAAGAGTTCACTTTGCTTACTTGCCGGTTCGTTTAAAACTCTGTAAGTATTATTCAAAATCTATATTTTAATAAACTGTAAATTAAATAGTTAATAGTTTTTTTAATAATTTAATAAACATTTAATTTTCTTTAGAATACTTAATATATTGTTCTCTTCTTCTGATTTTTACAGCATCCAAAAAACTCTCCGAGGACAAATATGTTAATTCTGAGGATAGTTTCGACAGCGATCCAGTAAATATTTTGCTATTTTTTCATAGAATTTAGAAATAATTCTTTTAATTTCTTTTTTGTATAATAATAGAAAAATTAAAATATTTTATTCATAAAAGTTTAAGAAAATAAATTTAATTTTAGGATGTGGAAACTGCTCACGATTCACAGAGGGAAGCAAGCATGAATCAATTAAAAGAATATTTGTTAACAATTGAAGGAGATGCGGCGAATTATAATTCTTGTATTAAATATTTTGGTTTACCACATTTGGAGGACCCAATGACTGATCCAACAGTTTCTGATATTTTTTCGCAAAATTGGGTCGATGAACTTGAAGCTAATCTTAAAGTATTTCTTCTTAAACACGGAAAGGTGCAATTTTTTCTATTCAATCTTCCTTATTTTGCATTTTAATTCATTTTTAATTTTTTATTTTAATTTTATTTTATATATTTTACAGCATCACCCTGAAGAAAATTATAAATCCTTGTCAAAACCTTCCACCACATCGACAACAATTACAACGGAATCATTAAATAAAGAACAATTGGAAATCTATGAGAAAAATTTACAAATTTTAGAATCCTTTGATTTAGATTCTAATGACGAAGAAAATAAAAATATAGGAGAAAGAGCGGAAAATGAGATTTTACGATTTACGAGAACAACCAAAGATAGTAGCAATCGTTCACGAATTATTGTCAATGATCGAAATATTCCGTTTTTCATTGAGGAACTCGATCTAAATAAGGAATATTCTCAGCCACAAAAAAAAGAAGTAAAATTGTTAGTATAATAAGTTAACTTTGAATTTTTTTCCTCTTAAATTTAAATGAAAATTAATTTAATTAAAATATCTAATGGAAATTAATTATCAATTTTTGCAGCAAATCTACACAAACGAGAATTCAAGGAATCAAAAATACAGCAAATTTATCGGCCCTTGATGATTTATATTATCCGGTGAAGGTATTGGAACCGGAGAATTTGCTAAAAAGTCCAAAGTCAGAGATGAAAAAATATGAGGAACAATTAATATGCACAATAACGCGATATCAAAATATTTACGGCAATTATCAAAAATTAAAAATACGCTTTCATCAATTACACTCGAATCATCAGAAATTATTGCATGTCACCGCTGAATTAACGCAATTTCTTGAAAATTCACTTAGTGGAAATCCAGTGAATATGCTGCAAGTACTTAAGACTTGTTACACCATTTTTCCTGACGTTTTTCAAAAAAATCTACGAACCGATTCAAAAGTAAGTTTTTAAAACTTTGATTTTAATCATGTTTCCTTCCTTCCTTCCTTTCTTTCTTTTCTTTCTTTTTCCTTTTTCATTTCTTTCCTTTTTTCTGAATCTTAATTAATATTTTTCTAATTTTTGAAATCTCAGGAAGAATTGGTATTTCAATCAGAAGACGAATTTCAAACGAATCAAATTAAAATCAATCATTGCTTCGATGTGACGTTGCTTTCTTCGAAGTCAATTGACTTTAGGAAAATTAAATTTCACCTCTCGTGTGGAAATTTGAAGACAAAACTTTTACTCCTTCAGGCATTGAGATGGGTAAAACTTTACTTTTTTCTCAGTGTGAATGTAATTAATTTTTTCGTTGAATTATAATTATTTCAAATTATCGTATTTATTTTAGAAAATTACTTTTAGTCAACAAGGCGAAAGGGATGAGGTGCTTCATGAATATATAAATAATGATTTACTGGGTATCCATGGAAATATCGTTGGCAATAGTGGAAAATCAATTTTGCCAAATATTTTATATTCCGTCGAGGGTTCGATTAATATTTTACAACAAACAGCAGCGAGATTATTGAATACAATTGCATCATTGAGATGTGGTCGGGATTATTTGTCAATTGGAACTGCAACTCTGAATGCAGTAAGTATAATAAAATTTTTATTTTTGAAATTCTTTAGAGAATATATTTTTTTTCTTGGTAAATTTGTTGAGAATATATTTCTTTTTCTTGGGAAATTTTTTGAAGATTTTTAAATTATTAATTTGATTTTCTTGGGAAATTTTTTGAAGATTTTTAAATTATTAATTTGATTTTCCAGGTAATTGAATGTTTGAATGGCAGTAACGATTCGATTCCAGATGCATTTACTTACGATATGCTGTTGTCGATGTTACAAAAATTGTCATTGAGAAAATCGCAAAGAATTAATATGATTGAAACTGGTTTGGTTGAATGGTTAATTCATCATTTGAATATTGAAGTTTGTAAAATGAGTCCCTACAGATTTAAATACGTCACGGCTCTATTGATGAATTTGTCATTGCAAATAAAAGCACGCACTCAAGTTTCGGCGTCTTTGGTGCTTCCTGTATTAATAGATTTACTTCTCACCGAAAATGAAACTGTGAGTCTTAATTTTTCATTTATTATTAATTTCCAAACATTATGGCTTTTTAACAAAAATCAAATAAAATAAAATTGTTATTGATAGTAATATAAAAATAATTTAAAATTTAAAAAATATTTTTCAGGCCTTACCCTATATTAGTAAGGCTTTAAGTAATTTTTTACTGGATCAACAAATTAATGAGGAGGGCAAAAGAATGGGACTTGAATCCCATTTGAAATATTATCGAAAACGTGTTTCCGACGAAACAAGGTAAAATTAGTTTTAATTTTTCAGTTTTTAAAACTTTTTTTATTAAAAATATTCAAACATTTTTTATTTAAAATATTTGAATTGAAGTACTTTTTATTTAAAGCATTTAAAAGATTAAAAAATTGAATTATTTTTCATAAAGATTGAAATCTCGAAATATTTTATATTTGTTTATAAAAAATTTAAATTTTTATAAAAATAAAAAAATTGTTTCAGACAATGTTTAGATTATTTAATCAGAGTGCACAATCGAGAAGAGAAAATTGAAGAAACGGACGTCGGTGATAATGATGATGTAAGAATAATTAATATATATTTTTTTTAAATTATTAGATTTTATAGAAAAATAATATTTTCTACTTTCACAGGGTGATTGCGATTTTTTAGAAGATGAATTAGACGAAGATGATCCAGTTCAAAGTGATCATGGAGAACTCGCTGGTGAAATGCTTCTAGCATCTTCTTACATTCTTCCGAAAAATACAAAATCTATCGAACTCGATGAACCGAATTCCGATTTTAAATTACATAAAATTCAACATCGAGAAATAATTCCCAGGTAATATAGATTTTTCCTGAATTTCATTATATTCAAATTTTATGAATATAATGTATTTCAATATTTGGTATTTATTTTATTTTAATTTAATTTATGAAATTTATTTAAATTGTATTGATTTTTACCTTCAATCGAAATTTTACCCTTTAATTAACTTCTGTTTTGAAAGAAAGAAATTTTATTCAAGATTTTCGAACGAGATAAATCAGATTCAACTGAAACCTGTTAATACAATTCCATTATTAGAAGATACAAATTTTACCGATTTACTTCGAAGTGAATCTCAATTTGAGGTATTTTTATTTTTATCGTATTATAATGGAAAATGTAAATAATTTAATAATTTCATCAAAAATTAAAAAGAATGGAAAAATCCAATTCTTTTTTATTTTATCATTTAAAATTTTGAGAAAATATTGTCAATTAATTTGTTTATGATTTATTTTCAAGGGAGAAGAATATTCTCAAGAATTTTTGAATAAAGCAAATAGTAGTATGATGAATTTAATGAATTACAATTCATCGGATAATTTGAGAGTAAAAAATTCAAGTACTTCGTCTCGTGCCTCCCCAGTGAGAACATTGTATCGACAGCAAACAAATTCAATTAATTCTGAATTATCGCAATCGTTAAATGTAAATTTTGAAAGAAACTTTAAAGATATTTCCAAAAGTCATTCGAAATCAAAGCAATTTTCTACCGCAACGTCAAAAGTTTCTAAGAACACTAATCAGTCAAGTAGTCAAACTTTCGAAGACGAAATAAACTTGACTAACGAAAGTTCCTCCGTAATTTCCAAGTGTGTTTTTTTATTAATTTAAAAGAATTCAAATTTTTTTTTCTTTTAAAATATATTGCCTGCTGAAAAATAAATAATGAAAAATATTTCAGAGAAAGCAGTAAGCTGAATACAACTTCGTCATCGACTTTTCCATCCGCTTCTGAGAGTCAACTAGAAGGTAATTGACTGAAAATTTATTTATTTATTTGAAATTAATAGAGAACATAAAAAAAGATGTGGAATAATTTTGAGAAACCGAAAATTGAATATTAAGTATTATTTAATATAAAATTTCTTTAATATTTAATAAATTTCTAATAAATTTTAATTAATTTTCTAATAAATTTTAATAAATATCTGTTAATTTGATGAATTTTTATTAATTTGATAAATTTCTATTAATTTTATTTTATTATTTTTTTTCACTAATTTTTCTTATCATAAATTAAGAAATTTCTATTAAGTTTAATTTTCTTTAACAAATAAATTAAATTATCATTCTTGAGCAAATTTTTTTAACGTTTTCTCCAACGTATTATCAATTTTCACACGATGTTTTGTTTTTCGTGAAATAAAAATAATGCATTAAAAGAAAACTTTCAAGTTGATACGTGATGCGGTTGTGGGGAGAAAGTTCTTAGCTTTCCCCAGGACTCATCCGTGAATATCCAGTAAACTGGAGAATATAAATGAAAGTAATTTTAATTTTTAATAAATTTTTTTAATTCCATTTCTTTTTTCTTTTTTTTTGCACTTATTTATAAGTAGAAAAATGAATTACAAAAAATTTAATTAACATTCTGTTATAATATTTTATTTACAAATATTCTATTTTTTTCAGGTCCAAATGAACAGAGCAGTATTGCATCAGTGTGAGTTAAAATACGAAATTTTCCACGAAGATCAAAGTTTAGAAAAAAGAAAATTTCCCGAAAAAATAAGGAGAACAATCGTTAATGCATGCATACTTTGTTTGCCTATAATTTGGAAAAAATAATAAATTTTTCACTATACTTGTATAATTATTTTATTTTTGTAATTTATTATTTTTTCTAAAATTTATTTCCATTATGTATTTTTTTGTTTAATATTTTTTAAGTACTTTTTTTTATTTTTGTTTTCTTCTCTTCTTTATTTCTATTCTGCACGTTTTTTTATTATTTTTTTTATGATACTTTGCAATTTTCAGTATTTTTTTCATTGAAAATTTTATAGCTTCTAATATTTTATCTTTTTTCCCTGCAGAGATGTATCGGCAATAAAAAAAGAAGAGGAGGAAGAAGCTTTTCATGCGAAACCAAAAATACAACGAACACCTCCCCAGTCGGCAAAATTGAAAGGTCTACGAAAACTATAAATTCACAGCATTCTAGTTCTTTTTTTTGTAAGTATTTATGATAAAATTGCCTTTTCTGCTCAATTTACTTATAAAAGAAATTATTAATTTATTATCAATTTTTTATTTAAATTTTTATTCAAAAAATCGAAAAACAAGGTCTATACATTTTTCTTCGATTTTTCTAGATAACTAGAAATAATTTAAATAAATTTTAATAAATACTTAACTATATTTAAAATTAACAAATTATTAATTTCGAATTATTAATAATTAACAAATTAATAAATAATAATTATTTTTATAAAATTAAAAACATTTTAATTTTAATAATTAAAATTAAAATTAAAATTAAAATTATTTTAATTTGAATTTTAATGATTAATAAATTTTGTAACTATTAATTATTAATTAATTATTCATTAATTTTAGTGTAGGAAAAAGAATTTTCTACGATGCACCCAGAAAAGCTGAGAAGGGATTTCCTCCTCTGGATATAAATCGACTTGAATAGGGACTCGATCCACCGGCGAAACTCGGAGTATAATAACTCGCTGCACCTTGAGTTCCATAATCAGCGTTTCTGGTTGTTTTGTAACTGCCGCCAATGAGAGGTGATGAAGAATAAATTTGCCCTCCACCACCACCAGCAGAAGCACTGTGATGAGAATTAGCCGAAGAATGATCCTTCATTATGATAAATTTCCCCGCACCATTGCCCACTAAATATGAACCGTGTCCCTTGGCCATAAAATTAGGACTCGATGAATAAGAACCAAAATTTTGACTTCCTCCGCCAACTATTATTCTTCCATCTCCACCATGTCCTCCACCGAAGGGAATTGAAATTGGTCCTGCAAAAAAATTGATTTAAACATTCGTAAGTTCTTTTATATTTCCAAATTTTCTTTTTTAATTAAGATTTTAATTAACATTTAATTAAGAAGTAGAAATACTTTGATTTTTAATTTTTATTTGATTTTAAATTTTTAAATTTGATTTTTAAATTCTATTTTTTTTATTTATCTAGTTTTTCAACTACCTGACGATTTTTGCGCTCCAGAATAAAGCATCGATTGTGGTTTCAGTCCGGCGAAGGGATACGCACTCTTAACACCACCATTTGACGAGAGATAATTTAAATTGGCCGCGGAAAATCCCGAATGAAGTGGCGAGACTGGTGAATTGTAATTGTCACGTTTATAATTTCCAACTGAATAGACGTGCGGCGAACTTTGTGAGTAATCAATTTCATTTCCTGTGTAAGCATCTTGCGAGGGATAATTTTCGTAGACTGGATATTTACCGCTAATCACTTGTCCTCGATGTTTGCCGGTGGCGCTTGTTAAAAATTCCCTTGTTCCGGAAGTGGGATAATAATTACGATATCCACTGGTGTCGAGTGCCTTGAATCCACTTCCGGTGTAAATTTGACGATTTGAAGTTGAATCGGCGGAATAAGTGGGACTTGAAACAAAACCTGAGTTTGCGGATGATGATGATGATGATGAGGAGGAGGAGGAGGGTGATGATGATGATTGACCTACAAATCCTCGGAGACTGCTTGTATCTTGACTTGAGGGATAATTGTCGAGGCTGGATCCACGATAACTGGTGCCAACGGTGAATTGTTGAGTCGCTGAGCCCGTGTAATCGCTGACAGGTGCGGAACTTTCGTAATCGGTTCTTCCGGAGAATCCTGATTGAGAATTACTGTTCCCAGTGTAGTCCGACTGGCTCACGAGACTTGAGGTGTAATCGGAATTCGATAAAGCGTACGGCCTCTCTCTGAAAAATTAAATTTTTCCTCAATTTCTTGAATTACAATTTTTTATTTGTCGAAAATTCATGTCCAATTCGAAAAATGGAAAAATTTGTTGGCAATTCGTCTGTTGAAAATTCAGTTTCTTCAATTTAATTTGAATTGAAATTGAATTAGAATTAAAATTAGAATTGAAATTAGAATTAAAATTGAAATTAGATTTGAAATTAGAATTTACTTTAAATTCAAGTCCAGGAGTTGAATGTGAAATGTCGAAGACGAGTTGAATCGAAAACGAAATTTCCAGTATGAATAATAGACCAAAGAAATTATGTTAATTATATTTAGTGAACTAGAATTATTTAGAGAATAAAGGAAATTCTGAAAAATATCAGATTGAGAGAAAAACTCAAAGAATATTAATTAAGAAGGAAAAAGAACAAAAGAAGTGAATTTCTAATGGAAAGGAGAAGAAAAGAGAAATTTTCTCGAAAGAAAAAAGAATTGGAAATTATTAGCACAAAAGTGAAAAATCAAAAATATTGTTAACGAATCGATCAATCGCTAATAAATAAATTTATTAATTATTAACTTGTTAAAAGAAACAAAAAGTATATCGAACAAATCAGAAAATTAAAAATTGTACCGAAAAAATTACAAAAGAGAAAATTAAAAAAGTATATTGAAAAAATTATGAATGAGCTTCAAACAGAAACAATAAAAGAAATGTATGAAGAATAAGAAGAAGAACAAGGAAAATTAATTAATTAATTTCAATTGAATGAAAGAAATAAAAGAATGAACTAAAATTGATAAAAAAAATTAATTGAAAATAGAAACAAAAAATCGAAGAAAAGAATATTTTTGAATTGAACTTGCCTTGTGTAACTGCTAATCGTTGTGGGAGCGTCCGATAAATAGGAATTGTCTACGCTTTGATAATTTCTAATCGATTGACTTTCCCCTTGGCTAGCATCGGAATAAATTGTAGACGAAGGGTAGCTACTACTTGATAGACTATTTATGTGACCCGGACTAGATCCACTGGCGAGATAATATTTCGTCGATCCTCTCGAATATCTGTCGGCATTTCGATTTCCATAATCGTACGATTTGAATCCATCATCGGAAGGTGAAAAACCTGCGTCGAGTACAATATGCAATTAAATTTTAATAAAAATAGAAAAACAAAGCTAATTACTAAATTTAAAATTAGAAATTAAAAATTAAACATTAAAAATTAGAAATCAAAAATTAAAAATTAGAAACTAAAAATTAAAAATTAAAAATTAAAAAACTAAAAATAATAACTAAAAAGTTTCATGAATTGAAAAATCGTCTATAAAAGAAAACAAAAAAAACGAATTTGCCTTTTGAAAGTATGTAAAATCGAGACGGAAAGTTTATAGAGAGACATCAACGCAAAGAAAGTAATAGTATCGATATTTTTTCGAAAACTACTTTCCTGATGTTCTTTATTTTTCACCTTCGCATTCTAAAATGAAATTCACTTTTAAATGCGCTGAAAACTTTCATTATTTTATTGATCTTTTTTCAATTTCCTCCTTTTTTCTTTATACATTTTAATTCTATACTAAATTTTACATTTTTATATACGACAATTCTCCATTGTAACTTCTTCACAAAAAAGTAGATTTCTAGATCAAGAATTTTCTCGGAAACTATTAAATTTTGTAGTCAGTAATTAAAGAAAAAAAATTCCAACAAAATTACATAGTAAAATTATTCTAGACTAAAAATTTTATTAGAAAAATGGAAGAATTTCTTTTCTTAATTGAAAAAATTCAATAATTGAGGAAAATATCATTCCAGAAAGAAATATATTCGATTGAAGAAATTGGCTAATTTTGTACAAAAATAGATAAATTAATTGCACATTTATGTGATTCTGAAAATTTTACCAAAGAGATATAAAATATTTGAATAAAAAAAATATATGGAAAATAATTTAAGAATCGTTATTAAATTTTGCTCACAAATTTCTCTATAATATATAAATATATTTTTATATATAGAGAGAAAAATTAAATTAGGAGAAAGTAATTCAAAATCTTGCACTATAAATTAAAAGAAAAAAAAAGAAAGAGAGGAAAAAAAAATTCCTTAGATTGTTGTACAGTAAATGTGTTTAATAATTCGCACAAGTAAGCATGTGTGTCGCATCTAATTATATGCGTTTTGTAAAGAAAGTGGAACACATTGTACATAATTTTCTATCTCACTCTCACTCGTGTATCTAATTGAACTTGAAATTTGCAGATAATTATTTCTTCTTTGTAAGGAAATTAATTATATGTTTTAACGACAAAAAAAAAATTTATACGTATTTATCTATAAATAATAAGCGATTAGTCTTGATATTAGAAATTAACAAATTTCACTTTCAATTATTAATGATTGAGGATTCAATTTTTATTTCGAAAAAAAATTACAAAGAAACAAAAATTAAATTAAAATCAAAATAAAAAATAATTTATTTTCATTTATCTTTTATTTTTTCTATTTTTTTCTATCCTGTTTTCCTCTATTTCTATCTTCTATTTTTTATTTATATTTCTATTGTTTTCTATTTCTACTTTTTTAAATATAATTTTTAAAGAGGAAATTAATTTTTCTATTAAATTATTCAATGATAATTAGAATTAATTAGTCTATATTCTCGGGTAGATAATTAATTACTCAATTGATTATGTAAATAATTAATCGCTTCATTAGGTAGATAATTGACTTCTTCATTTAATAATCGCTTATTTAAGTAAATAATTAGTTACATAATTAAATATATTTATTTTTAAGTGATTATTACTTATAATTAATTAATTATATACGTAATCAGTTAATTAATTAATTAATTAATTATCTAATTCATTACCTATTTTATTAATTAATTACCTAGTTAACTAGTTATTTAATTAGTTACCTATCTGGTTCGTTATTTATTTAATTAATTAATTAACAAGTTCATTACTTATTTAATTAATTAATTACGAATTTCATTACTTATTTATTTAATTAATTTCCTAAATAATTATTTTATTCCCAAGTTCAATGCTTATTGACTTAATTAATTGTTTAATTAATTAATTAATTTCCTAGTTAATTATTTTTTATTCCTAATTAATTAATTGCCGGCTTCATAACTTATTTACCTTATTAATTGCCTGATTAATTGATGAATTACGTACTTCATTATTTACCTAATTAATTTCCGAATTAATTATTTTATTCCCCAGTTCACTAATTGTTTACTTAATTAATTTCCTAATTAATTATTTTATTACCCAGTTCACTAATTGTTTAATTAATTAATTTCGTAATTAATTATTTAATTACCCGGCCCACTAATTGTTTAATCAATTAATATCCTAATTAATTATTTCATTACCTAGTTCACTACTTATTTACTTAATTAACTTCCTAATTAATTAATTAATTTATTATCCAGTTTGTTACTTGTCTACCTAATTAATTAATTAATTAATTATTTAATTAATTAAATGTTTTGTTAATTAATAATTAATTAATTAATTAGTTGATTAATTTATTAATTAATTACGACGGAGAAATTAATTTAATAGGTTGTTAATTACTTACATAAAATGAATGAATAATTAATTATATTAATTAGAGGTAGATAATTAATTAATGGTATTAATTACCACTTAGGGTTGAATCTGCATTCACGACAATTAGAGTTGTGATGAAGACGAATATCTGAAAGTAACGTAATCAAATTTTAATTAGTTAACTGAAAATAAAATTAAGTTAAATAATTAATATTTGTAAATTTTCTTCTTCAATTATTTAATATTTATTTAAATACAAATTGTAAGACAAATACTGTCGAAAATATTAAAAATTAAATAATGAATTTCAATAATAATATTAACAAATATTAATCATAAATAATAAATATTAATACATATTAGTTATTAATAATAATAAATAATAAGAAATTATTATTAATAAACTTTAGATATTAATAATAATAAATGTTAATTATTAGTAATTAATATTTACTAATTAGTAAAAATGTTGACTGATTTTAATTAGTAACTGACTTTTTGCTTTTGAATTAGTAAATTTGACTAATAAATAGTAATTTTTACGAATTAAAAAGCAAAAAGTCTAAAGTCTTGTTTTATTTTGATTATTTATTTTTATTTATAATAATTATTATAATTATAAATATTATTTATTTTTACAAGATTTTTACTAATTCAAATTTAGAGATTATTTATAATTAATTATTATTTTTTAAAATGATTAAAATATTAAAATTTACTATTTACTATTAATAATTATTAGCAATAATATTAATAAATATTAATTATTAAGAACATTGTTAAGAAATATTAATTGTTAATAATTTAATATTGAGTTTGATTTTGGTTATTTAATTAAAATTGAATATTAATTTATACTAATAATAGAATATTAAATTCTTATTTAAATTTAATTGTTAATGAAAATTAGAATTAAAAATTAAATTTTGAATAAAACAAATTTAATTAAGGGGCTAATTAACTTTTTCGCCAGCAACTAATTAACTTACTCGCAACATAATTCCGAAAGAGAATAAAATTTTTTTTTTCTGAAACTAGAATAAAAGAAGAGAAAACACACTATTTTTGGTACATATATTTTGATATGTAAAAAAAGTCTTTCGAAAATAACACTTTAACAACAACTGACAGTAAAATAAGTTGTCTACTAGTTTTATACTACAGTAACCCCTTCTCACTTGAAATAAGGTAAAAGCAATTCCGTATGTATACTAACTCGGGAAGGATATTGGCTGAATCTTGACCATTCTAAGGAGAAAGAAACACCAGTCAACCTAATTCAGTTCATCATTTATGGGGAAAGCTATAGGTCATCGGAGAGTGCTTTGCTGTCTACTAAAATACAAAAAATATTATTATATACAATATTTTAGCATTTTTTATTTTTTATTTTATATAATAATTTCAGTGAAATTGGTATTTTTTTTTTTTTTTTTTTTGAAAAAAAAATTGTATGGGATAAATTTCACTTTTCATTGTTTCAAAAAAAGATTAGATAAATGCTGCTATTCAGTACTACTACAACTACTATTCAATATTTGAAATAGCTTCACAAATACTTTCCATATCGCAAGGTCAATATCGCAATTTTCCTTTTCAATGTCATTGGCACTTTCTTCATTGCTCTTTTAATTAGGCGATAATTAACTCTGCTTTTTCATTTAATTTATTCGGCAATTTTTTTTTATATTCTTCTTCAAATAGATAAAAATAAAATTTGAAATAAAATTTATTTTATATTACGAAAAATGTTTATTTTATTTTTTTCAATTTAAATTATGTTATTACAAAAAAGTATAATTTAATTTTTTACAATTTAAATTATTTTATTGCACAAAATGTTCATTTTATTTTTTTCAATTTAATTTATTTTATTACAAAAAATTATTATTTTATTTTTTTTCAATTTAATTAATTTTATTAACAGGAAATGTTAATTTTATTTTTTTTAACTTTGCCTTTTATTAAATTTTCATTTATTTCAAGTAAATAAATAAAAGAAAAATATATATATAAAAATAAAATGTAAGAAAAAAGATAAAAATTTTAGTTAACAAAATTTTACTTTGTCATCATTTTTAATTAATTATGACTAAAAAATTTTACGTTCTAATTACAAGTAAATAAATTTCATTAAAATTTTCGTTTGCAAGAATCGAAAAATATTAATAATCGAAAATTTAGGTTCAAAAATATTTCTTCGCTCTTGAGAGCAAAATTAAATAAATTGATTGTGTCAATTAGTAATTATTTATAATCAATAATTAATAATTTGTTTTTATTAAAAAGAATTATTATTTTATAATAATTTATAATTAAAAATTAATTTATAGTAATAAATAATTAATAACTACTTATTTAGTAATAAATTATTAATAATAAACCGAAATCTTAGATTAAAAATTGTTTCTTCGCTTTTGATACAGCAAAATGAAATAAATTGATTATTCAATTAATTAATAATGATTAATAATTAATATTTATTAATTTAATTAATAAATGAAATAATAATTTTAACCGAAATCTTATGTTCAAAAATATTTCTTCGCTCTTGATTGGGAAATTAAATAAATTGAATGAGTTAATTATTAAATAATAATAATTAGCAGTTTAATAATTAATCATTCATATTTAGGTACTTCCAAAAATTAAAAACTTTATTAAAAATGTTATTATCATAAGTAATAATAAAAATTATTTATAATTTATTTATTCCAAATTCCATGAATATTATTTACGTTTAAAAAATTTATAATAAATTTTTTTAATTTTATTTTTTAATTTTTAAGAGTGATAGGATAAATTAAAAAAAAAACAAATTAAGATACTTGAGTAACTTTCATTTCTAAATAAAAATGCGATCGAAATGTTTTCAGTGCGTAACGTAGGAGTATCATCATCGTATATTTATAATTATCATAGTACATGTGAATAAAAAATTACTGTAATTAATTTTACTCCATAAAATATAATAATATTCCCATAAAACTTGTATTCAAATTTTTATCAAAAAAAAAAGAAAAAGAAAAGAAATGAAAAAAAAGACAAGAAAAAGAAATTAAATAATTAGAAGGTCAATGTCAATGATTCTCTCTCTATATAATAATTAGTTAAATATATATATAAATTTAAATACAAACATTAGAGATTGTTTCACGTTTTGCCTTTCAAACATTTAATCTAATCGGAGCGATCGCAGCTTCTACACTTTCGGAATAACAAAGTATTTGATATTTTATTCTCAAAAGAGTGAAATGTATAAATTTTAAACGTTTAGTAATCTAAACAAGAAGGACATGTAAACGAATTTTGAATACCGATTGTATTGTAATCAAATTTTTTTTTCCTCCCCCTTTTTTTTTCTTTTTGAAGTGAAAAAAAATGTGTCAAAATTTTTTTTGGCGACAATTTATATTTATTTGATTTTGAAATTCGAATTTTTTTTTGAAGTGAAAAAATTCCGTAAGATTGAAAGTAAAAACGGGGTTTTTTTTCATTTAATGTGAAAGAAAAGAAAACGGTAATAAATTTAAAGAGAGAAAAAAAAATTTGCAAATCGATCTATCGTGAGAAGAAATATTAAATTTATAATGGATCTTTGCGCAGTGATAGAAATAGAAAAAGAAAAAGAAGAAAGAAATATAAATTCTATCTCGCATTACGAGGCAAAATAATGTCTCATTTTTCACTTTCGATTTGTCTATATACATATATATATATAGATATAATAAATATAAGAGAAAGTTATTAAAAGTTTTCTCAAAGAGTGAATATTTAAATTAATGTGTGCACAATTAGGAGATATAATCTGATTTCATTGAAACGATTAATTACAAATGGAGTGTAAAAATGAGAAAATTAAAATTTGCATAATTCTTCTTTTTTATGCATTATCACACGAATAGTGCTAAAAAATATATTTGGAATAATTAGATATTACTCTTCTTGTAAATATTGCAACAATTTTTTTTAAATAATAATTCAGAATTAAATTATTAAAATATATTACGATTATTAAAATTAAATCACGATCTACTTAATAATTGCAAATTTGTATATAGAAAAAACGCGAAACGATTATTTTTAGACTATTTTTTGACTATTTTTTGACTATTTTTTTTATTCTTATAATTGAAGATTTTTATAACGATTGTAGAAAAAATTGAAGAAATGGAAGAATCAGAATAGAAATCCGATTAAACAGAATTATTTTTTTAATGAAAAAAATTGATAAAAATTCATTTTTTTAAATAAAGAAATTCGTACTAAAGTTGTCAATGTTGGAGGTAATTAATTATTTTGAATATAAACAAAATAATTTTTTTATTTCTATAAAATATTTTTGCGTATCTCACGTGGATAAAGAAGCTATCGCTTCATTGGTAGAATTCACTGGATAATGTAACTTTTACCGATAAGTCCACCATTTAGTTTATCTTTTTCAGGCAAGCGTAAATTTTTATATTTTATATTTTATAAAATAAAAATATATTTATATTTATATTTTATAATTACTTTTTATTAATTATTATTTTAATTATTATAATTATTTTTTAAATTCTATTTTTATTTATTTTATTTTTATATTCTTATAGTTCGATTCTTCATTTTTATTATCTATAAAAAAATACACTTTCTTTGATTCTTCTTTTTATGATTTAAAAAAAAGTTTTCTTTGGGAAAATTTATCTTTTTCAATTTTTTATTTGCTTCTATCTTTCAATCTCGATCTTCAATTTAAACTTTATTAGAGAATTCTTTTTTTCAATCAAAAAATTAAATTATTAAAAATTGTTAAACTTTTTATTAAAAAATACAAATTATTTTTTAATAAAAAAGCAATTTGTAATGCAATATAAAACTTTTTACTCGAAAGCAAATCTTTTTTTATTGATGAACTCAATTAATAAAGTACAATATTTATATTAATTGAGTCAATGCTCCAGTTAATTTATTTCTTCATTAGAAGTCTATTTCGAAATTAAGTTAATTTAATAATATACTTATTTCTTCAGTGGAGTATAATAAATTTTATTAATTAAATCATTTCTATTTAGTAAAATTTCATTTTAATTATACATTATTTCTTCAGAAAATTTGATTTAATTAAATTATTTCTTCAGTTGAGTATAATTTAACAAATTGAATTATTTCTTCAGTTGAGTATAATTTAACAAATTTAATTATTTCTTCAGTTGAATTCAATTTTACGAATTGAATTATTTCTTCAGTTGAATTCAATTTTACGAATTAAATTATTTCTTCAGTTTGAATTTAATTTCACGAATTGAATTATTTCTTCAATTGAATTTAATTTCACGAATTAAATTATTTTCACTTCAGTCCAATTTTACGAATTTCTTCACTTCAGTATACAATTTAACGAATTAAATTATTTCTTCAGTTATAGTTTAATTTAACGAATTGTAAATTATTTCTTCAGTTGAGTTTAATTTAACGAATTAAATTATTTCTTCAGTTGAATTTATTTTTACGAATTGAATATTTATTTCTTCAGTTGAATTCAATTTTACGAATTGAATTATTTCTTCAGTTGAATTTAATTTCCCGAATTGAATTATTTTTTCAGTTGAATTTAATTTCACGAATTAAGTTATTTCTTCAGCTATAATTTTAATTCACAAATAAAATGAAAATTAAACTAAAATATAAATAAAATGAAACGAGTAATAAAATATATTATTACTGCTTGTTTATTATAGAAGAAGTAAAAATACCTTCTTTTATAATTTTTTTAATAATTATAAAATAACATAATAATATTAATTTTATTATTAATAACTAATGTATATTAACTTCAATAGGAATGGAATTTTTATCCCCAAAAATTTTCAAGGAAATATTTTTTCTTTCTAATACACTAAAATAGTAAAAAAATTTCGAAATATAATATAGAAAGTTAATAATATGAAAAATATTATATGGAAGAGCGTTAATGAAACTAAATTAATTGTAAATATGATATAGATTTTCCTGAAACTAAAAATATATCAATTTTTTTTTGTTCTTTAAAAAATAAACATATATATACGTTTCCTTCACGATTGTCGTTTATCTTGACGAATAAGTTAATGTGTCGGAGATATTTGATGACCCTTGGTTGACCTCATATTTCTCGATAGTGGCCTCGAATATTTCTCAGAAACATTACCACTAACCACGCGCGTATGCAATAATCTTCGGTTTATGGCTTTATGCAATTTTCCGATTTCATTTTTTAAATATATTTTTATTTGTTGTGTATTTGCGTCTCTATACACAATGTACAGAAATTATCGTTTTTTTCAATTTGATTTTTTCTATTTAATTTTTCTATTTGATTTTTTCTCTTCTTCCTCTTTTTTTTCTTTCCATTTCTTTTTTATATACAATGTGTAATTTAAAATAATTTTCTTTGTTGCTTCTTTTTTCGTTTACGTTTAAAATTGTTTATTTATTTTCATATTTTTTTCGATTTGAAACTTTATCTATTTTCTACTTTTTCTTTTTCTCTTCATTTTCTCTTTTCGCTTTATTTCTCTATATCTTTCTTCTTCTTTTTCTTCTTTTGGTGTAATTTAAAATAATTTTCTTTTTTTTTTTTATTTAAATTTCTTTTTATATTTAAAATTTTAAATTCGTCTTTATCTATTTACTTTATCTATATTTTATCTATTTTTTATTTTATTTACTTTCTACTTCTTCTTTTTCTCTCTATTTTCTATTTTCTCTTTATTTTTCTATCTATCTTCTTCTTCTTTTTCTTCTTTTGGTGTAATTTTAAATAATTTTCTTCCTTTTTTATTTAAATTTCTTTTTAATTTAAAATAATTTTCTTCTTTTCTCTTTCTTTCCTTGTCTATATTGTAAAATTGTTTTATCTACTTTCCTTTTCCACTTATCATTGTCTTTAAAAAAAGAAAGAGAAAAAAAAATATAAAATTCGTTTTCTTTTTCAAGTTTTCTTTGTCTTTAAAAGAAGAAAGAGAAGAAAGAAAAAAGTAAAAACAATTTTTGTCTTTAAAAAAAGAAAGAGAAGAAAAAGAAAGAAATTTAAATTCAAAAACGACTCAATTAACTTGAAAAATCTCCAATTTTCTTTATTTCTTCACTTGTCTATAATCGCGTATAAAAAAATATTTTCAAATGAAAAAAATAGAATAAAGTGCTATGAGTATAATTTAAAGGCAAAAAGTGCGTATTTCCGTAGATGATATAATTTTTGTTTGCTTAGTAACTAGACTTTCCCAATCTGTAGCAGTAGTCCCAAGACTCGAAGTCGTCATCTCGTTTAGTCGTGTCGCGTCAGTCTTATATACGAGCTTTGCTCAACTTGTTGTTGGTCTATAACCGCGAGATTTTAACATAACCGGTGAGTCTTTTAAAGGCAATATTTTCGTGTTTTTTTTTTCTTTCCCCCCTCTCTGCAAATTAGAGACAAAATAAATTTTGCATTTTAATTTTTTTATTAAATTGAATTTTTATTTAATTAAATCACACTGAAGTTTTTTAACTGATGGACCAAAAGTCAACAAATTTTATTTATTTATTTATTTATTTAAGAAAATTTATTTAAAATTTATTTATAGATACAATTCAACGTATTGTTTTTGTTCCTTAGTTCTTTATATAGTGAACATTTTTTTTTAATTATTTCCTATTAACTTGAAAAGAACTGAAAAAAATGTGATAAAAGTTCTGTGTGATATTTAAGTAAATAATTTTTATTTCTTATTTTTAAAAATTGTGTTTTTGTATTTAAAAAAAACATTGACCTCTAACTAATTATTTCAGTTAGTACCTATTAAATAAAAATTTGAATTATAAATACTAATTTTTATTTATGTAATTATTTGTTTAATTATTTTTTTTATTTGTTTACTCATTTATTTACTCATTTATTTATTATCTCATTTGTTTATTTACTCATTTATTTATTTACATATATTTATTATATCTTCAGCCTTTTGGTCCTGAAGTGGACTTGGATTTAATTTATTATTTATTTATTTTCTCATTTATCTACTTATTTATAAATATTTATTATAACTTCAGCCTTTTGGTCCGGAAGTGGACTTGGTTTACATTTATTTACTTATTTGCAATAATATAAACATAATAATAGAATTGTTTTAAAATAAAAGGATTTTTATTTATTTTCTATTTTCTATTGAACAAAATCGAAAGTTTTTAAAATTATTTATTTATTTTATTAAAATAAATTATTTGTATAAACGATAAAAATAAAATTTTTCGTGACACAATTTTTACAGATTATAAACCCGTACAGTGTTTAAATATTATTACTTTTTCTTTACCGAATAAAAGAAAAAAAAATGCATAAGAATGAATTTTATCTCATGACCCTTAGACTTTTGGTTTTTTTTTGTGATTTAAAACTAAAAGGCGATAAAGACTATCGAGATGTTTGAATAAAGAAAACTAAATATAAACAAGAATAAATTGTCCTAAATTTAGTTTTTCGATATTTATCAAGTTTGTTAAATATTTTATTGATTTTTTATTTCAGGAGAAAATTTTTCTTATCTATAGTTAAAATAAATAAATAAAGAGATAAAGAAAGAAAGAAAGAAAGAAAGAAAGAAAGAAAGAAAGAAAGAAAGAAAGAAAGAAAGAAAGAAAGAAAGAAAGAAAGAAAGAAAGAAAGAAAGAAAGAAAGAAAGAAAGAAAGAGAGAAAAAAAGAAAGAAAGAAATAAATATTTAAATAAATAAGTAACAAAATAAATAAAAATAAAAAAGTGATAAATAAATACAAATAAAAGTTTATTTACATTATAAAATTATTTATTTATATTGCCAATTGCTTCCGTGATTGTTACAACATAAAATTTAAATAATAAATTTGCGAATAAATTGTAATTTGTGAAAATTTACATTATATTTATGCAAACGAACATGATGATTAAAAATGATGATGAAGAACGTACAAAATGTTTATGTTGTTAATAAATTAACATAATATGATTTTATTTTTTCGATAGTAATTTTAAAATTAAAATGCACTGTAAAATTTTTTTCTTAAAATTCAAATAATTGACACAGATTATTTATCTAAATAAATGAATATTGATTAATAATTAATAAATTAATAATTATTATTAATTATTAATTTTATTATTTTTATTATTATTTGGTAGTGAATAAGCCATTTTTTTATTCGATTTTATTTATGTTCATGGTATTTTTAATAATATTATTATTTTATTTTAATTTGCAAAATTAAAAATACAAATTAAAATTAAATTCTTTTTTTAATTTTTTTGTTTACTTTTTTCCTTAGAAAAATTGTGATATTAAAAAATTTGTACTTTTTATTTTTTAATTAATAATTTAAAAAATTTTTAATTTTAATTTGCAAAATTAAAATTAAAAATTAAAATTAAATTTTTTTTTTTCAAATTTTTTTGTTTACTTTTTTTGGTGTGAAGAACTTTTATTGGTGTCATTCACCTGACTTTGCGGATTCTTCGCGAGTGATGTTCTCCGCGTTTATACAACGCATGTATGAATGAGTTGTATGTTATCATTATCGGAACCCACGACCGATGTGTCTCGAGCCGCATTATTTCCGGTCTGTAATTTCTATCTCGCATCATTATCAGAATCTCATTTTCAAACTTTGAAAACAATGAGCAAAGCCCGCAAGTGGATAATTTTCCATTTACACATTTTTTTTCGTGTTTCATTATAAAAGAGGAGTGACAAGTTTATATTTAAAGTTTTTTTTTTTCTCTTTAACAATGGCACTTTTATTTTGTTCCATTGTTTATCAGAAGGAGATTTTTAGTTCAATGTTGCCTTATTGCAATCTTTACTAGAACGATAAAATACATAATTATCATTGTTTATCCAAATAAATAAATATTAACTCAAATTATATTATTTTATTTAATTTTTATTATTATATTATTATTGTTATTATTTAAAAAATAATAAATTAATTAAACAATGATGGTATATTATTAATCATAATTATTATTATTATTAATTAATTAAATAAATAATTATTATATCTGGAACGAAAAAATATTGATAATACTTTTTTCCCCATTTTGACCCCCTCACCAAGGGGAAATTTTTTAACATTTTTGAATTATTAAAATTGCTTTTATATTATTTTATTCTATTTTTAGTTTAATTTTCATTTCTAGTTTTGAATGATTTTCTAAACAGGAATTTTACATTATTGAAAGAACAGGAAGTAGACAAGTAAACATATAATATTGTGCAAATGACTTATGCGTAAAGTGGAAAAAATTTCATTTGTAACGATTTTTTTTTTTCATAAATGTTGACATTGAAAAAATAATAGTTCTTCGCCGCAACACAAAAGGAAGTGACAATTAAACAAAACACCGGTTTTTTTTTGCAGCAATTAAAATTAATTTGATCAAAATATAATTATATATATGTCGTCGAATGAAAAATGAATAAGAATCCTACTCGTGTGAATATAAAAAATAATTTTATATTATTAATAAATTATCGATTGCCCTCAAAAAAAAAAAAAAAAAAAAATATACGATATGTTTAGCTAAATAATAGCTTATTGTGATTTTAGTATTTAATTATAAATACACGCGAGTATTGAAAGGAAAAAAGTATTTTATTATGTAACACGATTTTATAATTCTCGTCTTTGTCACTAATTCAAAATTTTAAAAGAGCTTGATTTCAATTTTTTACGGAAAATTTTTTTAAAAAATAAAATTTTCACGGAATTATTCACTAAAAAATTAAAAACAATAAAAAATGTTTTGAATTTTTACAGAATTTTTCAACGAAACAATTGTCAATAAAAAAAATATTTTTAAACTAAAAAAAAAATTTGAGTTTATAAAAAAACTTTTAGTCTGCAAAAATGAAGAAAAAAAAGGTTCTAATATTTATATTTGAATTTTTTTCATTCGTATAAAAATTAATAATTTTCAATCTAATAATAAGCAATTTTAGAAATTCAAATTTTCAAATGACCCCTGAAGTCAAGAGTGAAGGCAAATTCCTTTTTATTATACAATTTAAAAAAGTTATTTCGACTTCTATATATATAGATGCACATGTTTCAAGTGCGTATTACAATATATGAATGCGATGATCTCGCGATATCGCAAGAGCCGTTAAACGTAAGGATGGCAAAAGTTTTGACCTCGTTCTCAGTGTCATATATACATATAGGCACTTGTTTTGTATATTTTTTGTAAATATATTTTTAAATTTATATAATCTAATTATATAATAATAATAATAACTATATAATAATTTTTACAATAATTATAATTATATTATAGTAATTATAATGATATTATAATTTATAATAAAAATATAATCAAAATGTTTACTAATTTGAATTAGTGTCTGACTTTTTGCTTTTGAATTAGTAAAATTGACTAATAAATAGTAATTTCTATTAATTTATTAGTAAAATTTACTTCTTTTGTCTTTTTGCTTTTGAATTAGTAAATTTTACTACTAAATAAGAATTTTTACTAACTTATTAGAAAAATGTACTTTTTTTTGACTTTTTGTTTTTGAATTAGTAAATTTTTCTAATAAATCACAACTTCTACTAATTAGTAAATTTTCTTTTTACTTTTTGCTTCTTAATTAGTAAATTTTACTAATAAATATCAATTTCTACTAACTTATTAGAAAAATGTACTTTTTTTTTGACTTTTTGCTTCTGAATTAGTAAATTTTACTAATAAATCACAATTTCTACTAATTAGTAATTTTTTCTTTACTTTTTGCTTTTGAATTATTAAATTTTTATACTAGTAAATCACAATTTCCACTAATTAGTAAATTTTCTTTTTACTTTTTGCTACTGAATTAGTAAATTTTTCTAATAAATAGCAATTTCTACTAATTATAGTAAATTTGCATAATAAATTAGTAGAAATTATTATTTATTAGTAAAATTTACTTTTTTTTTACTTTTTGACTTTGAATTAGTAAATTTTACTACTAAATAACAATTTTTACTAACTTATTAGAAAAATGTATTTTTTTTTGACTTTTTGCTTCTTAATTAGTAAATTTTACTAACAAATCACAATTTCCACTAATTAGTAATAATTTTTTACTTTTTGCTTCTGAATTAGTAAATTTTACTAATAAATTAGTAGAAATTATTATTTATTAGTAAAATTTATTTTTTTTTCTTTTTGATTTTGGAATTAGTAATTTTTACTAATAAATAGTAGTTTCTACTAACTTATTAGTAATATTTACTTTTTTTGTCTTTCCGTTTTTGAATTAGTAAATATTACTAAAAAAATAAGTAGAAAATCTAGAAATTATTATTTATTAGTATAAAATTTACTTTTTTCGTCTTTTTCTTTTGAATGACTAAATTTGACTAATAAATATTTTTAGAAATTATTATTTATTCGTAAATTTGACTAAAATTTAAAAGCAAAAAGTCAGTAACTAATTAAAATCACAAATTAGTAAACATTTTTCCTAATTTAAATTTAGAGAGTTAATTATAACTACAATAATACAATATCCTACAATATTATTAATAAATAATTACAGTAACTTTTTCAAAATTATTTTCATCATTTCAAATCAATTATTATTTTCTACAATTTTTAATTTTTTTTATGAAAATAATTGAATTTTTGAAAAAAAAATTTATTATTTATAAAAATAATTGAATGATTGCGAAGGAATTTATAAAAAATTTGTAAATAATTGAATTTCTGAGAAATTTGTATTATTTATGAAAATAATTAAATTCCTCAGAAATTTGTATTATTTATGAAAATAATTAAATGTTTACGTACTATTTTTGGGAATTTGAAATTGATTTGAAAATATAATTGAATTTTGGGGAAGAATTTTGTTATTTATAAAGATAATTGGGATTTTGACGAGAATTTTTTTTAAATTTGAAAGATAATAATAATAATAATAATAATAATAATAATAATAAAAATACTCATATGTGATTCTATTTGTTTTATTATCCACGATTGTGTCTGCAATGCATGTGCGCAATCGGACATTGCAGGCTTTGTGCAAATTATTATCACGTGGAATATTCATATTCCACATATGTGTACAAGTATTCAAGGCATACGAGCCTCAAAGAAGACAAGGGCACCCATATTATTTCTCTATGCATATACACACGATTGAATCTTTATAAATGAGAAACCAGAACTTGGTTCTTGTTCATTCCGCGCAATTGTCACTTAAATTGAAATCTTATGCGCAAACATGATGTGTATATAATGTGCGCATGAATAATTTCAGTAATAATATCTTATATGAGCTGGGAATTTGTCAGAATGTATTATTTAACAAGTGGAATTTAGAAGAAGTAAATTATTCTATATCTTCTTTTTTCCGTTACTCTTATTTTCGATTTTCTTCTATTCTTTCTTCTTCTTTCTACTTGTTTTATTTTTAATTCGTAAATCAAAATTTTTCTATAGTTTTATTTTTTTTTTGTGCATTCTTCTAATTTTGTCTTTCATTTTGCCTTTTTTCCTATGTTTTATTTATTTTCTTTTTTAATTTTTCTAATTTTTTTCTAATGGACAATAATGATCTTATATGGGTAGTTTTGATTTTTTTTTAATGCAAAATTACTGCTGATTTTTTCGTTTGTAAAATATAATTAATTAACAATTACAATATGCCTAGTTAATTAATTTTATTACGAAAATAATTGAATTCTTGCAAACAAATTTTATTCCCATAATTTTTGAAAATAATTGAAATCTTTTAAAGAATTTTATTAAAATAGTTTTTGAAAATAATTGAATTCTTTTAAAGAATTTTATTAAAATAGTTTTTTAAAATAATTGAATTCTTTCGAGAAATTCCATTATTATTTAAATGAAAATAATTGAATTCTTGCGAAAAATTCCATTATTATTTAAATGAAAAAAAATTGAATTCTTGCGAAAAATTAGCTTTTGATAATAATTGATTTTTTTTTTTGAGAAATTTCATTCAAATTATATTAAAAGTAATTTAATTCCCGCACGAAAAAATTTTTTGCAAAAATAATTTAATTCTTGTAAAGAATTTTACTCTAATAATTTTTAAAAATAATTGAATTCTCGCGAAGAATTTCATTATTCAAATAATTCAAATTCTGGAGAAGAATGTAATTACAATTTTTGAAAATAATTGAATTCTTTCGAGAAATTTCATTAAAATTCTATTAAAAGTAATTGAATTCACGCGGAAAATTTTATTACGAATATAATTGAATTCTTGCAAAAAATTTTATTATAATAGTTTTTGAAAATAATTGAATTTCTGGAAAAGAATTTTATTAAAATTTTTGAAAATAATTGAATTCTTGCAAAAAAATTTTATTACAATAGTTTTTGACAATAATTGAATTTCTGGAGAAAAATTTTATTACAATAATTTTTGAAAATAATTGAATTCTTTTGAGTAATTTTAATGAAATTATATTAAAAGTAATTTAATTCCCACGAAAAAATTTATTGCGAAAATAATTGAATTTTTGCAAAGAATTTTATTCTCATAATTTTTGAAAATATTTGAATTCTCACGAAAAATTTTATTATTTTTTTTTATTTTTTTTTATGAAAATAATTTAAATTCTGGCGAAGAATTTAATTAGCTTTTGAAAATAATTGATTTCTTTTGAAAAATTCCATTGAAATTATATTAAAAATAATTGAATTCTCACAAGAAATTTTATTACGAAAATATAATTGAATTCTTGCGAAAAAAATTATTACGAAAATAATTGAATTCTTGCAAAGAATTTTATTCTCATTATTTTGTGAAAATAATTGAATTCTTCCAAAGAATTTTATTATAATAGTTTTTGAAAATAATTGAATTTTTTTTGAAAAATTCAATTATTATTGTACACTTAAAATAATTGAATTCTCGCGAAAAATTTTATTCCAAATTTAGAAAATAATTGAATTTTTTCAAGAAATTCCATTATTACTATTCAAAATTAAAAAATACTTTTTTTAAAATTAATAAAATTAATAAGTGTAGAAATAACACAAAAAAATTTACTGTTTTAAGGAAAAAGGGCAACTATAAGTTAATAGAAAATGTTACGGCTAATTTTGGTGACGTTGATCGTCGCCGGAGTTCAAGCCAGTTGTCCAATGCGACCATCCACGGAAGAGGCATCCTCCCAACGACTTCCGGGCGACGGTGGTTATCGCATTTTGATTAGTGGAGATTTCGATAAATATATCCCAAATGCTGTTTACACAATTAGCTTAAGAGGTAAATTAATTATTTATTATATATTATTTAATTATTAATTTATTCAGTTAATCAATTATTTCCAATTTGAATTAAAAGTAATTAACTCAATGAATAATTAATTTGAATAATAAATGATTGATACGAATTAATGAACAGTAATTTAATTAATAAATTACTGCTAAATCGAATTAGTAATAAATAATTCAATTGATTAATAATTAATTATTATTAACTAATAATTATTAATTAATAAATTATACATTATAAATAATAATTGAAAGAATTAATGTTATTTAAATTGAATTTAAAAAATTTTAATAATTAATTAAAATTTTGTATTATTATTATTTTTATTTTGTTATAATAATAAAATATATTGTTTAATATTCACTTTAAATTAGAATTAGTAAAAATATTTACTAATTTGAAGTAGTGACAGAATTTTTGCTTTCGAATTAGTAAACTTTACTAATAAATTTGTAAAAATTAGTATTTATTAGTAAAGTTTACTAATTCAATAGCAAAAAGTCAGTGACTATTAATTTTAGTAATAAATAGTAATTTCTACTAATTTAGTAGTAAAATCAACTAATTCGAAAGCAAAAAGTCAATTATTAATTCAAGTAAACATTTTTACTAATTCAAATTTAATTGAATAAATTTATTTATTTGAATTAATTTAATTCAAATAATTTAACAAATAAATGTGCGATTTGTTATATTTTATTTAAAAAAAAGAAAATATCAACATTCTAGAAATTGATGTGGATTTTTTTTTCAAAATATCAATTTATATATAAAAAAAAATAAAAAAAAAAACCATTTTGCATTCCAATTGGAACACACAAAATTGCACGTTCCAGGCACTCGCAATCATGAGAGACTTCAACAATTTACACGTTTCACGCTATCTATCGATTCCCAACACTTGCCTAATAACCCTGCTGCTCGAATTGGATATTTGCAGCTCTTTTCAGATTCGCTTGCTCAATTTAATGAAGATTGTATCAATACGATATCAGAGTCAACTGACAATTCAAAATCAGAGGTGAGTTCAAAAATGTATTTTTTTCATTTTTCAATGATATACGTGAAAAAAAATTTATCCCTGATATAAAAAAATGTGTATGCAATAAAAAAAAAGTGTTTTTCTAACACTTTGAAACTTTGAGTAAAAAGAATTGAATCTTCCCTCGAAAAAAAATAGACAAATAAATATTTTTCATTGTAGAAAGATTTGAGGTTTTAAATATTTTTAGATTTAAATATTTTTTAATTGAATAAATTCTTAAACATTTTTAAATGTAAAAGAAATTCAATATTTTCCAGTGTAAAAAGTTTTAAATATTTTCTAACTTAAAAAAGATTGAAAATATTTTTTAATTTAAATATTGTTCTAATTTTTAATTTAAATATTGTTCTATTTTTCAATTTTTCAATTTTTCAATTTTTCAATTTTGAAAGATTATTAAATATTTTTCAATTTGCAAAAATTTAAATATTTTCCAATTTCAAAAACATAATTTTTTTTTAAATTTAAAAAAATTCAAATATTTTTCAATTTGCAAAAATTTAAATATTTACGAATTTAAAAAACATAAAAATTTTTCTCAATTTAAAAAGATTCAAATATTTTTCAATTTAAAAAAAATTTAAAAAATATTTTTCAATTTAAAAAGATTTAAATATTTTTCAATGCAAAAATATTCAAATATTTTCCAATATATATAAATATATATATATAAATATTTAAATTCAAATATTTAAAATATGAATAATTTATATAAAAAATAGATTCAAGTGATGTGGAGAGCACCAGCATCGGGTTCGGGTTGTGTGGTATTCACTGCAATGATTTTCGAAGATTCAACACATTGGTATGCGGAAGATGGGGCATTAACGAAAACATTTTGTGAAATGACATCCGATGAAGCCGAAAAATTAGATGACAATAAATGTTGTGCTTGCGACGAAGCAAAATATTCGGTAAATTATTATTTTCTTTCTTATTTACTTTCCATAAATAAGGCGAACTATTTTATTTTGTTATTAACTACCATTAATAATGCAATCTATTTTTTATTATTATTCTCATTGTTATTCTAATTCTTTTTAATTTTCGCTATTATTATTATTATTAATATTAGGTATTATTATTATTATTATTATTATTATTATTATTATTATTATTATTATTATTATTATTATTATTATTATTCTTTACATTTTTAGTTACTATTATAGTTCTTTTCATATTTTTTGACAATATTATTGTGTATATTTTTGTTATTATTATTGTTATTACAATTTTTTATATTATAGTTAATTTATTGTTCTTATATCTACTCTCTAAATTTGAATAAGTAAAAATGTATACTAATTTGAATTAGTGACTGACTTTTTGCTTTTGAATTAGTAAATTTTACTAAAAAATAGAAACTTTTACTAATTTATTAGTAAAATTTTTTTTTTTTGACTTTTTGCTTCTGAATTAGTAAATTTGCATAATAAATTAGTAGAAATTTCTATTTATTAGTAAAATTTACTTTTTTTTTTGACATTTTGCTTTTGAATTAGTAAATTTTACTAATAAATAGAAATTTTTACTATTTTATTAGTAAAATTTAATTTTTTTGACTTTCTGTTTTGAGTTAGTAAATTTTAGTAATAAATAGTAATTTCTACTAATTTATGAGTAAAATTTACTTTTTTTGACTTTCTGTTTTTGAATTAGTAAATATTACTAATAAATTAGTAGAAATTATTCTTTATTTATTTATAAAATTAGTAATTATTACTGTTTATTAGTAAAGTTTGCAGTGCCTGACTGTTTGCTTTTAAATTAGTAAATTTTACTAAAAAATAGAAACTTTTACTAATTTTTATTAGTAAAATTTTTTTTTGACTTTTTGCTTCTGAATTAGTAAATTTGCATAATAAATTAGTAGAAATTTCTATTTATTAGTAAAATTTACTTTTTTTTTTGACATTTTGCTTTTGAATTAGTAAATTTTACTAATAAATAGAAATTTTTACTATTTTATTAGTAAAATTTAATTTTTTTGACTTTCTGTTTTGAGTTAGTAAATTTTAGTAATAAATAGTAATTTCTATAAATTTATGAGTAAAATTTACTTTTTTTGACTTTCTGTTTTTGAATTAGTAAATATTACTAATAAATTAGTAGAAATTATTCTTTATTTATTTATAAAATTAGTAGATATTACTGTTTATTAGTAAAGTTTCCAGTGCCTGACTGTTTGCTTTTAAATTAGTAAATTTTACTAATAAATTACTAATAAATTAGTATAAATGACTTATTAGTAAAATTTTCAGTGACTGACTGTTTGCTTTTGAATTTATAAATTTTACTGCTAAATAATAATTTCTAGTAATTTAATTATAGTAAAATTTACTAATCCAAAAGCAAATATTCAAAGAAAGGTAATTTTACTAAAATAAATTAGTAGAAATTACTGTTTGTTTATAAAATTCACTAATACAAAAGCAAAAAGTCAAAGAAAGTAAATTTTCCTAATAAATTAGTAGAAATGACTTATTAGAAAAATTTTCTAATTCTAAAGCAAAAAATTCAGTCACTAATTCAAATTAGTAAATACATTTTTACTAATTAAAATTTAGTGAGTAATTTTTTCTTATTTTTTGCTATTTTAAATTTAAAAAAAAAATTCTTTTCTATTTTCTATTTTTTTGTTTTTATTGTTACTATTATTTTTGTTTCTTTTTGTTATTATAATTATTATAATGCAGTTGTCACTATATTTGTTTTGTTATTTTTTTCCCCTATTATTGCTGTCAGTAAGACGATATTTCTTCTTTTATTCTTAAAATTAGATGATTATGGAGGGTATTTGGTCGAATGAGACTCACCCCAAGGATTTTCCATTTTCCCTATGGTTGACCCATTTCAGTGATGTGGTCGGTGCAACTCACGAGACAAATTTTTCCTTTTGGGGTCGGGATCACACAGCATCCGATGGATTTCGTCAACTCGCTGAATGGGGCTCTGCATCCGGATTGGAAGCCGAATTAAAATCCCAAGCTCGCCATCTGAGAACTTACATCAAGGCAGCTGGACTCTGGTATCCCAATGTCAACACTAATACAACCGCAAATTTCAGGTTTTCATTTCTCCTTCAGTGTCCATTAAACAAAAAACAAAAAACAAAAAACAAAAAACAAAAAACAAAAAACAAAAAACAAAAAACAAAAAACAAAAAACAAAAAACAAAAAACAAAAAACAAAAAACAAAAAACAAAAAACAAAAAACAAAAAACAAAAAACAAAAAACAAAAAACAAAAAACAAAAACAAAAAACAAAAACAAAAAATAACAAACTAACAAAATAATTACAATAAAATAAATAAAAAATAATTACCGAAAAGTAATTAAATATTAATTCTACTAGAAAAGTAATTAAAAATAAGACCAAAAAAAGTAGGTAACTTGATTGAGCAAAAATTATTTTTACTTAAAGAATTATTAAATTTATTTAAATAATTTGTAAATAAATTAATTTTATTAATTTTATTTATCACGAAAAATAATAATTTAATTGATTTAATGAATTTTCGATATTTCAGAATTAAAATAAAGTAATGAATATTTTGTTTTTTTTTGGCAGAGTTGACAAGAAGCATCCGTTATTGTCAGTTGCCTCAATGCTGGGACCATCGCCCGATTGGGTCGTGGGTGTGAGTAAACTAAATCTCTGTCAAAAGGATTGCTCCTGGGTTAGGAGTATGATCATTGATCTTTATCCATGGGACGGTGGGACAGATAATGGTATCAGTTATATGTCACCGAATTCGGAAACTAAGCCGAGGGAAAAAATGAAACCAATCACAACATCATATCCGGAAGATCCACGATCACCATTCTATGATCCCAGTGGAAAACCAATGCTACCATTGGCGAGACTCTATTTAAATAGGGAGGCAATTGTTCCAAAAAGTTGTGACGAACAGAATCTTCAGCAACAAATCGCTGAATTTGAAGTCACTGAAAATACTGAAGACACGTCTCGACGTAAGTTTATTGATAATTTTTTTTACAAATTTTTTTTTTAATTTTAAATTATTTTTTTATTATTTTTTTTAAATTATTTTTTCAACAAAAAAATTTTTTTTTAATTTTTAATTTTATTTTTAACAAAAAACGAATTAAAAGTGTTGCAAAATAACACTTTTAATTCGTTTTTTGTCTTAATTTGATATCCTTAGAAAAACTGTGAAAAAATGTATAGGGAACAAAAATTTTACTTGGCACAGCGATTTGTTTAAATAACGAAAGTTTTAATTAAAACTGAAAATTTAGTGAAATTTTTTAATTGTATTTTCTTTTTTTTAAGCCGAATGCCTAACGACGGAATACTCGCCATGGTCAACGTGTTCGGTGACATGCGGCAAAGGTTTGAGAATGAGAAAGAGAGATTATAGAATTCCGGAAAAAGCAGCAATGATGGGTTGTAATAGACAATTGATTTCTAAGGAAATGTGTCTTGCTTTCAGTGGTGAATGTCCGTGAGTAAATAAAAATTTATTTCAAAATATTTTATATATTTAAAAAATATTTCATGTCTGACTGAAAATATTTTTTTCTACTTTTGTATAGAAAATAGAAAAATTAAATAGAAAAATTAAAATTATTTCATGTCTTACTGAAAATTACTTTTACTACTAATATCATAATGTCTACAATTGGAGAAAATCATTGTCTGACTGATTTGTGTTTGTACTACTGAAATATTTTTCTGTTTGTACTACTGAGGTATTTTTTTATATTAAAAAATGTTTCATGTCTGACTGAAAATATTTTTTACTACTTGTGTATACAAAATTAAAATTAAAATTATTTCATGTCTTACTGAAAATTACTTTTACTACTAATATCATAATGTCTATAATTGGAGAAAATCATTGTCTGACTGATTTGTGTTTGTACTACTGAAATATTTTTCTGTTTGTACTACTGAAGTATTTTTGTGTTTATACTACTGAAATATTTTTCTATTTATACTACTGAAGTAGGGTAAACAATACAATAGAATACTTCAGTAAATAGAAATAATGTAAATAAAATAAAATGTAAATAGAAATCAGTCAGACAACAATGGAACGATTATGTCTGACTAAAAATTAACTTTTCTACTGACAAAAAAAAATTTCAAGTGCTGTCTGATTTAAATTTACTGTTACTACTGAAAGTAAAAAATGAAAACGGTGTCTGACTGAAGTTTATCTTTACTACTGAAAATATAAATATGAACAATGTCTGATTAAAAATTTACCTTTACTACTGATACAAAAAATTTCAAGTATTGTCTGAAATGGAAAGTACGTCTGACTAAAATTTGACTTTACTACTTACACACCACATTTCAAGAACTCTCGGATTAAAATTACTTCTACTACTGAAAATAGAAATAGGAACAATGTCTGACTAAAATTTGTCTTTACTACTGATACGAAAATTTCTAAGCACTGACGGATACGACTGCTAATACTAATGACAAAAATTCCTAAACCTGTCTGACTATATTCACTTTTACTACTTGAAATAGAAATAGAAACAATGTCTGACTAAAATTTGGCTTTACTACTGAAACGAAAAATCCCAAGTACTCTCTGATTAAAACTTTCTCTATGCTGAAAGTAGAAATAAGAATAATGCGGTGTCTGACCAAAAGATGGTTTTTACTACTGAAAAATTTCAAGTATTTTATTGATTTCCTAACTTTTACAATTGAAAGTCTAAATAGAAACGATGACCAAAAAATATTTGATTAAATTTACTTCTACTACTGAAATACGAATAGAAATAGAAACGATTATGTCTGACTGAAAATTATTCTTACTACTGATTTAGAAAAATTACAAGTTTTATCCGAAATAAAAATGATGTCTGACTGAAATTTTACTTTCACTACTGTCTGAAAAAAAAATTCTTCTTTTATAAATAAATTCAAATAAACTTAAATAATTGAATAAAAAATTTTTTTTTTAATTTAAAAAAATTAAAATTAAAAAAAAATGTTAAACATTTTAAAAAAATAATAGGAATTAAAAATACTTAAAATTGAAAATATCTCATTTTTGCCAACAAAAACTGGTTTTTTTTAGAGATGACGCTGAAAATGAGGACAAAGCTTTCGGTATTAATGAGTCCGATTGTGAAGCATCGAAATGGACCGAGTGGTCCGAGTGCTCGGCGTCTTGTGGTCCTGGCCTGACAATGAGAACAAGAAAGCTCGTCAATCGAAATAATAGAAAAAAATGCAATCACGTCACACTTATTGAAAAGTCGAAATGCATGAAATCAAATTGCGAACCTGGAACTGAGGAGATACTTGATCCCAAGTGCTCTGTAATTACAATTTCTCATATAAATTCTTTCAATTTTTATCCTGTTCATTTTTTATTTATTATTTGATTTCTTTTCTCTAAATTCTTTCTATCTCTAATTTGCTATAATTTTTATACTTTTATTTTCAATTTCTATACTTTCTTTCTCTCTGTAATTATTTAATTATAATTTATTTAATTTATTTAATTTATTTTTATACTTTCATTTTCAATATTTTTATTAAATTCTTTTCTTACTAAAAATCTGCTTTCTTTAGTTTACAATATCATACAGTTTTTCCGAGGAGGCAAAAAAAGTTATCAAAATTTTCACGATGCATTATTTTGATACTTTTTTTTGTCTTAATTTGATATCTTTAGAAAAACTATAATATAATTTTATACTTTAATTTTCAATCTCTTATTTAATTTCTTTCATTAAATTCTTTCTCTCTTTCTTTAGTTTACTAAAATAATAGTAATAGAAAATAGAAAATAATGCAAAAGCAAAAAAAAAAAAAAAAATACGATTTTCGCAATTCTGAAATAGGTAAAAAAGAGAGTAAATGAAAATTAAGGTTTCAGAATGGTCAACGTGGTCGCCTTGCAGTGTCACTTGTGGACAGGGTGTGAGAATGAGAATGAGATTATTAACCAGTGATCCTACATCACACGCGGAATGTTCCTTAAAAATTAAACTCATACAGCAAGTTGAATGCACGGAATCTGAAGAGTGTTCACTCGACATGGCTACTGCTAAAGGTAAAAATAATTCTTACCATTAAAAAAATTAATTTTTGATAATAAAATAATCAGATTTTTCGCAAAAAAAAAAAAAAACAAAAAAAAAATTTTTTTTTGTATAAGCAACAAAAGTACCAGAAACTAAAAAATTTTTTCAATTTCTACGATTTTTAGTTGTTTGTATGGAAGAACAAGAAATTGGTCCTTGCAGAGGACGATTTGAGCGTTGGTCATTCGACACACGTAAATTAATGTGTGTTCCATTCATTTATGGTGGATGTCGAGGAAATAGAAATAATTTCCAAACTGCCGATGAGTGTACGAAAACTTGTGAAATCGTAAGTTATTTCATTGATATTTTCATTTATTTATGAAATATTTTTTTAATATTATTTTAATACTATTTTTTTTAATGTTTCATTATTTTTACCTTTTAAGTCATTTATATTTACGTACAAGTATTTGTCTGACTTGAAATTACTTTCACTACTGATAACAGGAAAATAAAAAAAAACTGGAGAATATTCAGTCTGACTAAAATTTACTTATACTACTGATTAATTAATCTTTACTAC
Source organism: Leptopilina heterotoma (assembly GCF_015476425.1). Classification (NCBI taxonomy): domain Eukaryota; kingdom Metazoa; phylum Arthropoda; class Insecta; order Hymenoptera; family Figitidae; genus Leptopilina; species Leptopilina heterotoma. The sequence continues at coordinate 1,135,779 of NW_025111206.1, forward strand.
TGAGAACAAAAAAGTTTTTAGTCAGAATAAAAAAAATTTGGTTCGACAAAATTTAACCTTTACTACTAATGTCGTAATTGTTCGAATCAAATCAAAGGCTAAAATTGAAAACTAGAATTAAAAATTAAAACTAAAAGTAAAAAATAAAACTATAAAAGTAACTGAAATGAAATAAACTAAAAATAAATAAAACTAAGAACTAAATTAAAAACTAAAATTACGAGAAAATAAATTCCCAAAAATTTGCAGTCTGACTAAAATGTAATTATACTACTGATACAGTTACTCCGTCTGACCGGAATTGATCTCTACTACTGACACCAAAAAAAAAACTTGACGGACTTTAAGAATTTGGTCTGAATAAAAAAATTTGACTCTACAAAAAATTAATAATAATTAAATAAACAATAAATAAATAATAGTAGTTATTTAAAAATATAAAAATATAGTAAAATTTAACATACCTGAGGTTAACGAAAGTTATAAATTCAGGTTCGATCGGCACTCACTGGTGGTCAACAGCAATCGAGAAAACAAGATGAATCTATTTTTAATAACAATCAACTTGTCAATAATCCTAAAGTTGATTGCATGGTTTCACCCTGGTCACCATGGACAGCTTGTAACGTTTCCTGTGGTCACGGCTTTGTTTATAGTTCACGATTCATCAAGGTTAATATCTATATAATATAATTAAAAATTAATTTACACATCTAATCAAATTAATTAATAAACTAACTCAAATTTATTAATAAATTAACTCAAATTAATTAACAAAACTACCAAAAATTAATTAATAAATTAACTCAAATTAATTAACAAAACTAACACAAATTAATTAATAAATTAACTCAAATTAATTAACAAACTAACATAAATTAGTTAATAAATAATTAAAAATTGATTAATAAATAATTAAAATAGAATAATAAATAATTAAAATAGAATAATAAATAATTAAAATTGATTAATAAATAAGTAAAATTTATTAACAAATAAAAATAAAAATTACAAAAAAAATAATTTTTCAAAAAAAAAAAAATTTTCTTTATTGTATTAAATTTTACCTTAAATTTTATTTTTTGCAGCGACAACCTGAAAATCTAGGTGCTCCTTGTCCAAAGAAACTTCAACGAAAAGCCCGTTGCACTCTTGCACCTTGTGATGATTAAAAAAAAAAAAATAAAAAGTTGATAAATTTTTTTAAAAAATGTAAAAAAAGGAGCTGAAGTCATAATCAATAGAGGCTAAGATTGATGTACAAGTATAGTTTTCAGATATTTTTTACTTTTATAAAATTCTTTTTTAAAAACACTGCACTGATCAGAAAAGAAAAGAAAAAAAACCTTTAAATCTAGTATAATCGATTACTCAAATATTGTCGAATAAATATTTATTTACTTCGAAATAATTTTTATTTGACTACGTGATAATATTTGCCTGAACTGCAAAATATTTGTCGTTCATTTTATTTATGTAAATAAAAATTATTTCGTCAAAGTAAATATTTACTTTGTAAAATTTTTTATTTTTTACTTTTTATTTTATTATTTCTTTAATTTATTTTTTATTCTATTTTCTATTTTGGAATCTTCATTTTTTATTTTCTTTCTTTATTTAATTTTTTATTCTCTATTTCTCAAATTTGTTTATTTATTTTTAATTCTCTGTTTTTGGTTTCTTTTATTTTGCTCTCTATTTTATTTTCAATGTTTCGTTTTATTTTCTATTTTTCATTTTTTTTTCTATCTCTGATTTTATTTTTCATTTAATTTTCTATTTTTACTTTAAAATTTTTAATTTTTAATATGTTTTACTTTTTATTTTTTAGTTTAAAAAATTATTTTACCACTCAACAGATTACTTTTTATTAATCTGAAAGAATCATCGTGAAAAAAAAAAATTCAACGATAATGGAAAAAAACGAGAATACGTTAAATTTCCAGACTTTTTATTAATATTGCAATTTTTTTTTTCGATAATATTTCTCGATCCACTGACTGACGAAATATATATAGAGTTACAATATATTTGTATTAAAACGTATCGATGACCCGCACCAATTACATTATTTTCCCATTCAAAATATCCGGAGCATAAATAAAGAAAAACATTTTTTTTCCAACTTTCATCTCTCGTTGACGACAATAATTAACGAAAATTTTATTTAAATTAACAGTATTGTCTGTATATAAAAAAAGAACTCAACTATAAACAAAATCAAACAAAATATATTTTTTGCTTCCTTTATTTCTAAAAACATTACTCCATATAATATATTTTTTTTTTTATTAAAAAACTAATTAAATACTTAAATATTAGTCAAAAAATCCTTAAATTAAAAAAAAACTAAAAAAATAACGACTAAAAATGAATTTATGAAATTATTTAATTAGAAAAATAAATTAAATTTCCATAATATACAATTTTTCTACAAATCTTTTTGTTTGAAAAAATAATGAAAAGATTAAAAATGAATTAAGGAAAAAATTATTTAATTAAAAATATAAATCAAATTTCCTTCAAATCTTTCTTTTTTTTCACTTTAGGTGTAAAATCAGTAAAATAATAATTTCTTTTTTTCCTGTTATTTGTATGTACATTTATAATCTTAACGTTTAAGATTTAATGACACTGTTAGGACCAAAATGATGTTTCATGATAAATTCGCTGATTTTTCTATAATTTTTTCTTGTTTTCAATTTCTGGACCCAAACAGCGTTTAAAAACTTTTTGTATATTTTTTTTTAAAGATGAATTATTATAATAATTTTTCTTTAAATCTTAGACTTTAATCCCATTAAGCGCGCAGTTATAACGAAAAAAATACCAAGAGAATTAAAAATGTAAATTGTATATTTTTCATTTTTTCTATTTATCAATCTCGTTTTTCAGAATAAATAATTCGCATTCATTTTTGATTATATAAAAAATAATCTCAACTTTGAAAAAATACTCTATTGACTATGGAAAAATCTTTGTTTTTCTGTCACGGACATTCTAATTCGTTCTTGATATTTTTTTCGAAAGTTATTTTTGTTTTTGATTTCTCTTTAGTTTGATTAACTATATTTGTCTTGTTGAGACGTTTGGTCAATGAGATTTTTTTTGTCGAATTTAATTTTTTTACTCTCTCTTTTTCTTTACGATAAAGAAGCATTTTTTTTTCTAACTTCTTCTATAATTTGCTATTTATTATATTTTTATTTCATAAACTCTCGTTTTCTCTCGATTTACAAAATTAATTGAAAATGTATTTTACAAATTGTTCGAAAAGAAAATATTTTTTTTTTAAATATACCCTTTTTTTATAATTACAATCAGTATACATGTATAAGAATTTTTATTATGTTTCTGCGAAGAGCATTATTGAGTGTACTACAATATTTTTGAAATTCGTTTCAAGCTAAAAGAGCAGGGAAAAAAAATTTATTTGTGTTTTTTGTAATTAATTATATTATTTTTATTTGAATCGAATGAAAATAATTATTTTTATTAAACAAATAATTATTTTTATATGACAAATAATTATATCAAGGAATTAAATTTTTTTTTGTAGCTAAATAATTATTTTTTAACGCGTAACAAAAAATATATTATTTTGATAATTATTGAAATCGAACAAATAATTATTTTTATCAAATAAATTTTATTTGAATCTAAAAATAATTATTATCTTTCGATAATTAAATTTAAATCGTAAAAATAATAATTTTAAATTTTAATTCGACAGTACAAATAAATATTTTTTTCAAATAATTTTTACTTTGAATCGAAATAAAGTTTTTATTTAATTCAGAAGAAAACATTGCATTTGACTCAAATAAATTTTTTTCCATTGCATATTGAAATATTATGTCAGGGAGGGAGAAAGAGAGAAAGAGAGATGATAGAAAATAGAGGACTTGATAGTTATGAATGTGATTAAATTTCACGAGAGTTGAAAAAAAATTAGAGCCGTTTCAAGCAAATATTGAAAATAAATCCAAATAATTCAATTCTAAATGTCACGATTTGAAGAATTAATGGAATATTTTTTTAATTATTTAAAATTGAAAAAATATATACCAAATTCTTGAAAATCGAATGACAAACAGAAATTGTTAATAAAAAAAATTAGTTACATAAAAAAGATAATTAAAAAGCCGAAAAAAATCGCAAAAAATGATAATAAAATTTTTTTGTATTAATAGGCTTGCAATTAAAAGAAAAAATTAAATTAACAAAAAGTAAATAAAAGGAAATAAACAAATAAAAATAAATTAAAATAAAATAAAAATAAAATAAAAATAAAATACAAATAAAATAAGAATTGCGAATAAAGAAATAAAAGCTAGAAAATAATGAAAAAAAGAATCAGGGAAAATTAATAAAAAACATTTTTTGATAGCTACAAAATTTCGAACAGAGATTATTTTCTATATATCAATTTTTCTTTTGATATATTATAACTTTTTTAAAAGTAGATTTTGAGAGTATTTTTCTTTATAATATAAGAAGTGAAGAAATATCTATTTATTAGAATATTAATATTATTTTAAAAAAATTAGTCGAATAGAACGTAATTACGTTTAAATTACTTATTATAAATTAATTAAATTACGTTTATCGTATTATAGGCCTATATCTCGAGTATATTTATACCGCTTACTTTAATTATTATTTTCTTTTGCGTTTACTTCACTTATTCTTTGGAGCTTCTTCTTTTTTTAATTATGTAAATTGCTCTATATTGTTCTCCTTTCTATCAGATCTAAGCGACATTCCCCTTTGTGGCAGTTTCAATTTTTTTTATATATCTATATTATTATATTTTTTAACAGTTATTACTGCAATCTTTTTTTTTACAATGTATACGATTATTCACAGAGTTTAACTTTTGTTTTGAATAATTTTTCTTCTTCATTTGTAGAATTTAATTTCTGCTTGTTTTTTTTTGTTGTTGTTCGTTCACAGAATTTAATTTCTTAATTGTTGTTTTTTAGTTCGTTTATACAGAATTTAAATTTCTCATTGTTGTTTTTTTTCGTACGTTTATAGAATATAATTTCTGTATAAATTTCTATTTTTGTTATTTTTCTTTTAGTTAGAAATTAAATGAAAGAAAAACAAAAAATTTTTTTTTAAATAAAGTCATAATGAGTACGAATTTTATGTCACAAATCGACAATTTCATTTCAAGTTTTTCGTTTTCATAGAATTTTTTTTCTTTCATTTTTGTTTTAAATTCTAGTTTTGTATAATTACAGCGTATAATGACAATCATGCAACAAGTTTTTTGATAATTTTAATCAGATAGAATTTTTTTGTTTTGATTTTGCTAAAATTGTACAGATTTTGAACTAGATTTTTTTTTATTTATTTGAAAGTAATTTAAAGCATTGAATATACGAAACCGAAATTTTTAGAGATGTGCAAATTGGAGAGAAATTAAAATTAATTTTTAATTTTTATAAATTAATTAATCATTTTATAATTAATTAATGAATTAAGTAATAATTAATTTTTAATTTTTAATTGAGGACTGAAAGTAATTTTTTTAAATTTAATTTGCAATAAAAAAATATTTATATCAAATAAATAATTATTTACTTGTACAAACAAAATTATATGCAAACAAATAATTATTCGAAACAAAAAAATAACATTATTGTTTTGATAATTATTTCAATCAAACAAATAATTTTCATTAATTAATTCGTTTTGGTAATTATTTGTATCAAATATTATATAAATATAAATAAATAGGTTTAAATAAATATAAGTCAATATAAACAAATACAAATAAATATAAATAAATATAAATAAATATAAATAAATATTAAATAAATATAAATAAATATAAATAAATGTAAACAAATATAAACAAATGCAAATAAATATCGTAAGTAAATATAAATATTTATAAATAAATAAATTAAAAAAATACATGAATATAAAAAAAAATTTCAAACCTTAAAATTGCATCATCTTGTATATCGGATCTGTGGAATTATTCCCGAGTTAGTTTCATCCGCAATTTTTAAAGTCGCGATTTGAAAAGTTTCTAAAAATTCCTATATTGCACTTTTTAGAATATTTTCGGAATAACTGTAAGAAAAAAGTATCGAAAACAATTTTTTTTAAAAGAAATTATCAGAAACGTTTTTTCTAAAAAAAAATCCACCCCTCCCAAATAATCAATTATTAATTAGTTAATATAATTAGTCAATTAAATGAATATAATTATACCACATTTGTTTCATATTTTTTATAAAATAATAATTCAACCATTCACAAATATAATTTTCAAAAATTTTAATTAAATTCTTTTTAACAATTCAATTTCTTTTTTTAAAACAATTTTATTTATTTATTTATTTATTTATTTTATTTTTTTTTTTCTTAGAAATTTAATTAATTTTAATAATTTATAAAAATTAAATTCTTTTCAATATCTACTACCTATTTCAATAAAATTTTACAAAAGAATTCAATTATTTATAAAGAAATATTATTAAAATTCGTCTCAAGAATTCAATTATTTTTAAAAGTAATAAAATTCTTCGCAGAAATTTAATTATGGTCGAGGGTTTAAAAAAATTCTCTTCAAAATTTCAATTATCTTTATAAATAATAAAATTTTTCTTCAAAATTCAATTACAATTTTCAAAAAAACTTAATAAAATTCTTGGAAAAATTTCAATTATTTTCGAAAACTTTTCTCAATTCAATCACAATTTTTTTTACAGAGATTCAATTATTTTTAATACAATTTTAAATATTTTAATCTATTTTCTCGAAAAATGACATTATTCTTAATAATTTTATCGAAATTCGTCAAAAGAATTTTAATTACCTATTTCAAAATTTGTTGATATAATTCTTTAAATGATAGTTCAGTTTTGAAAAAAACATTCAATTCTTCAATTAATTATTTATTTTTGTATTTAAAATTTTATATAAATTTATGAAAATAATAAAATTATTGCGAAGAAAATTATAAAAATTTATTTTTGTATTTAAATAATTGAATTCTCGCAGAATTTTCAAATAATAATTGATTTAAATATAAATTACAGTTACAATTTTAAATAATAATAATTGAATATTAAACTCTCTAAATTTAAATTAGAAATTTTTTTTCAATTTGATTAGTATTATTTTTTTTAGAAATAATTGAATTTTGAAAAGGTTTCAAATTATAATCTTTGATTTTAAATTTTTCATACTTTTAACTGGAAATTGTGTAGATTTAATTTTTTTTGAAAAACTTTAATTGAATTTTTTTTTAAGTTATTCGATTAATAATAAAATAATAATCAAATGAATGAATTGTCATTATAAAAATTTATCACTGGTTGAATTATCCAATTAAGTGAATTGAATAATAATGAAATATGAAACGAAATAATTACAATGAACTGGAATAATTAATTTTCGTATCGTAATTATTTAATTAAATTAACCAATCAATTATTATACCTAAAAAATCAATAAATCATATCGATTAATGTTTCCTTCCTTTAAATAATATCATCGAGTATAAAAATTTTCGAAGATTATTAATTAAAAATTATTAATTTTTCCTTTTTCGAAAATTTTTTTTCGTAGATTAAAAAATTATGTTTAGAAACAAAAAATCATTTTGAAATATAAAATTATATAAATAGTCAATAGCTTAAAACAGTGATAAAAGACTAGAGAAATTTTTCTTGTTTTTTTGGTAATTCGATAGACAGCGTAGTTAACGAAGCACGTTGTCACGAAGGCATCATTGTGCGTCTATGATGGAAGGGTTTTTTTTTTCTTAATGAAAAAAGGGATGTGTGAGTGGTGTCGAATATTTGTGAAATTAATTCAACCAACCTTTCCGCACGTATTAATGTAGAAATTTTCTCTCACCATTTTTTTTTTTTTTTTTTTATAGTTAATCTCAAAAGCGTGAAGAATATACATATAGGTATTGAATTAGACTCGAGAGCGATATAAAGGTTTTAATGTTCTCGTACCGCCATCAAAGCCAACCCGATGTTGTGTCATGTCCAGCAATGGGATCGATTCCGGGCAGAATACGTTGTAGTTGTGTTGCTGAGCCATTTTTCTTGAGCGCCGTTGATAAATTACCCGATGTGACAACACTCTCCTCAGTTGTCGATGGTGTTAATGGAATCGCATTAACTGACATACCTGAAAATTTGCCAATAATCACGATTCATTATTATTATTATTATTATTATTCTTAGCAACAATTACTATAACTTCTTACTCACTTTTTTTTTTAAATAAAATTTTATTTTTTTACATTTTTTTTTGCAAATTAATAAATTTTACTAATTAAATTAGTAGAAATTGGAAAACATTATTTGAAAATAATTTCTTTTCAACTGTCAAAATCTAAAATCCATGTTTTTTTTTTACTTAACGTAAAAATGAAAGAAATGTTAATTAGATCTCAGACATTTATTTTTAATAATAATAATAATAATAATAATAATAATAATAATAATAATAATAAAAATAATAATAATAAAAAATAACGAAAAAAATGACTAAATTTCGCCTCTAAATATGTGTAATTTCTAAGAGAACTCAAAAGCAACAAATTTCACTAGAACTAGAATTTTAATGTTCTAATTAATTCACTATATGAATGTTTCGTTAAAAAGTGACAAACACAAGGGACTTAAAGCTAATTCACTCTCCGGTTTAATTAAATATTCCTCTCGACGGAAATTAAATGTCTTGGAGAAGAATATTCCACTGGCACGAAATAGATTTCTCCTATCTTTTTCTTTTTTATTTTATTATTTTCCGTTTTTAAAAAATAATTCACTCAACATTTAGAGCAAGTCTTCCAGAAATTTTCCATCTCTACAATATTTGCATATATTCTTAAAATCAGAATTTATAAAATTAATTTCCTTGAAATTACTTCGTTTCAAATAATATTTAAATTCTAGTTTTGTGCATATAAGACAGAAATATTTAATAGTGAATCTAATTAGCGTAACGATAGAAAAAAAAATAGAATTTTCCCCATTTATAATTTAATTATTTTAATTTTAATTTTATTATTTATCTTTATCTCTCAAAATTTAAATTTTTAATTTTATTATTTAAATTTTGAGAGATAATTATAATTATCTCTCAAAATTTATTATTTATTATAATAATTATGAATTATTATAATTTAAATAATAAAATTAAAATAATTAAAACTATAAATGGAAAAAATTCCATATTTTGTTAATGTTTATATTAATTAATTCAAAAATACAGAAATAATTTTTTTTTTGAATTAATTAGTAAATATAATTTTTTTATTTTTATTTATTTTTTTTATTCTCAATTAGTAAGAATAATAATACCATAAATGAATTAAATAAATTATTTTTACGTCATTTGATTAAAGAATACAGGAAAGATTACTTTCTTTATTTGTTAATTCAGAAATTAATTAATAAAAAGTTAATTATTATTAGTAATAATGATTAATTATTAGGTAATTAATTATTGAAAAAATAATAAATAAAATTATTTAATTAAAGAATAGAGAAAAAATTTAATAATTAATTCTTCTGCTACAAAATGTAATATTTTATAGAGCAGAATAAATTAAATTGAATTGAATATCTACTATTTTGTAAAACATTTTTCAAAATAAATTTTTTTAAAAGAAAAAGAAGAATTGATTTAATATTAAAAAACCATTGTATGAAGTAAAGAATTTATTTATATTTTGCTCAGGAATATAGAATTAATTATTATCTAAATTAATAAATTTAATAAATTTATTAAGACATAAATAAGTTCTATTATAAAACTTTGGATGAATTATTGAAAAAATCTATTATTACCTAAATTATTCAATAATTGAATAATATAGAAAAAATCTATTATTAAATTATTCAGTAATTGAATATAGAAAAAATTAAATATTCAAAATTAAAAATAATAAAATAGACGAACAAAAACAAAAAAATAAAAAATAGTTAAGAAGGATAAAAATAATAAGTGAAGAATATATTTTCATAATTATGAATTCAAGAAGATAGAAGTAATTATTATCTGTATTAATTAAAAAAACAATTCACTTCTTTTCTTCCACTAAGAAAGAAAATAAAACATTGAGTTAAACGATCAGATCAGAATATAAAAAGTAATTAAATACATAATTAAAATACCTTCGGATCATAATGAGAATGTAAAAAAATTGAGAGAAAAAGAGAGAAGGTAAAAATAATGATCCTGAAATAAAAGTGGAATAAAAATAAAATAGAAAATAAAATAAAAGAAAAATAAAACAAAAATAAAATCTATTCTAAAAATGGAAAAAATGAGAAAAACTGAAAAACTGAAAAACTCACCTTGATCACCTGGACCAAATGATTCGGCAGCGTCGAGACTCGGCTGTTGACTCTGAATGACCTCGTGACTTCTCGGTGGAATCGATTGCATTGCAAGATCGGGACTTCGAGTTGGCACACTCGAGGCACGTTGCAATTGCAATCGTGACATTCGCGACGCCAATACAGTGGCAATTGGCTGTACGACACTCTCGACTGGTGTCGTCGTACTTGACACCGATGGGGTTGACGATCGTGATGTAGAAAATTTTTTTCGCTTCTTCTTCAATGCGGCAAATGCTGGTCCAAGACCGTGACCGAACACATTGTGGCTTTCATGTTGTTGTTGCTGTTGTTGTTGTTGTGAATGATGATGATGATGATGATGATGTTGCATGTGATGTGGATGATGAGGATGTGAATCCTGAGATGGTGCATCCAATGATGATTTTGAATCAGACGAACCTTCCGATCTTGAACCACCCTCATCGGATCCTGGTGAATAGACCGAGTCCTCCGAACGTGATCTTCCTGTTTATTGAATAAATTTTCTTCTTTGTAGAATGTTTCACTTCAGTATTTTTTTTATTATTTACCATTTTTATTTTCTTCTGGTTTTTCTATTTACTATTTCTATTATTTACTATTTTTATTATTTACTATTTTTATTTTTTACTGTTTTTTCTATTTACTATTTTTATTATTTTCTATTTTTACTTTTTACTGTTTTTTCTATTTACTATTTTTATTATTTCCTATTTCTACTATTTACTATTTTTATTCTTTACTATTTTTATTCTTTCCTGTTTTTACTATTTACTATTTCTAGTATTTACTATTTTTATTCTCTACTGTTTTTACTAATTTTACTACTTACTATTGTTGCTATTTACTGTTTTTACTTTTTACTATGTTTACTATTTTTATTCTTTATACTTTTTTTACTATCTAGTATTTTTAAAATTAATTTTTATCAGTGATAATAAAAAAAGTCAATTTTTTTGTTCTTTTTAAAAAATATTAAATTTTGTTTTATTAAAAAAATTATTATATAATTTAATTTTAATTTTCTAGAACCGAGTGATAATAATTTTCAGTAAGCAATATTGAGTGCAGAAAAATTTTTAAATCCAGTTTCATTCCAAAACGTTCTACTATAATAAATTTGAGAAAAAAATCATGCATTTCTATTTTCTAGAGAGGAAAACCAAAATTCTATACAAAAAATACAAAAAATGAACTATAAAAAGATTAAACGACTAAAAGAATAAATTACAAAAAAAATTTACTGCTAGAAAAGCAAACTACAAATAAATAAATTTCCAATAAAAAGTAAACTACAAAAAGATACAAAAAAAATAAAATAAAGTAAAAATATAAACCACGGAAAAAGGTTTTTAATACCTAATGAACTTGAAAGAAAATAAATTGCAAAATAATTAACTTATAAAAAGAAACCACAGAAAAAATTTTTTAAAAATGAATTACAAAGAAATACAGAAAAATGAACTATAAAAAAATTAATTGAAAAAAATTAGTTGCAAAAAAATTTACCAAAAAAAGCTACGAAGAACTGAATTACAAAAAATAAACTACAAGAAGAATAAATTACAAAAAAAGAACTGCAAAGAAAATATACTACAAAAAGAAATTCCAAGTAAAAAAGAAAATGCAAAAAAACTAAAATAAAAATAATAAACCACCAAAATAAATTTTTAAAATTAAAAAAAAAAAAAATACAAAAAATGTACTATGAAGAAAATAAAGTACATAAAAATAAAGTAGAATAAAATGAACGACAAAAAAAATTAATTTACTAAAAAATAAAACACCGAAGTAATAAATAACAAGAAAATAAACTACAAAGGAATACTAAAATACTAAATTACTAAAAAAATAATAAAGAAAAAAATCAACTACAAAAAAGATATAAAAAAAATTTGCAAGAGAATGAACTACAAAAGAATAAAAAAATACTAAATTACTAAAAAAAATAATTAACTGATAAATCAACTACAAAAAAGATATAAAAAAATTTGCAAGAGAATAGACTACAAAAAGTGCAATACAATACTACAATACAATACCAAAAAAATACTCCACACATTTTTTTTTCTTTTTTTTTTTTCAAAAAAAGCAAATTCTAAATTTCTAAAAAGAATCCTATACCAATCAGCCTGGAGACTCTACCAGCTTTGGCAGCTTCAATAATTGTTCCCCAGCGTCGTTTTTTCGAATCACTTCTCGATTCACGATTCATTCTTTGTCCACCACTACCAAGTCCCGGTACACTATTTGTACTGGTGTGATGTCGTTTTGGTGCGATACTCGAACCAAAAATACCGCTCAATGTACTGCCGAAAAGTTCATGCGATTGCTGTTCATCGTGTGAATGTTGAAGTGATGCAGTAAATTCAGCGACTGGCGGCAATTGACCACTGCCCGATGGTTGTGGTGCAATATTGAAGCCCTTCATCAGTCTTCTCTCCTTTTGACGATTCTTCTTACCACCCGCACCTATGGACAACTCTTTCACGCTACCGTCTACTATACAAAAAAAAAACCAAAAAAAAAACCCAAAAAAACCGAAACAAACAGAAAAAAGACAAACTGAAAAAAACTACAATAACAAAACATAAATTGTGGATTATACAGTCAAAATTATAGTTAAATTATATTTTTAAATTATATAATCGGGTCTCATGACATAATATCGATAATTTTAATTATTATCGATGCGTGTTCTTGGAGTAAAGTATAATAATATCTAAGGAAAAATTACGAAAAAAAAATTACAAACGAAAAAATTTGTGCAGAAAAAAGTTATAATTGGGTTTTTTTAGTTCCTTTGGAAAAATTGTCGGATGGGAAATATTGAAGAATTGTGAAGTACCATTATTTTATTAGTATAGTAACTAGTATTATATTGGTACAGTATTTAATATTTTACTACTATAGAAATTAATATTCTACTGGTATAATATTTATTACTATACTGGTGTAATATTTATTACTATACTGTTATAATATTTATTACTATACTGTTATAAAATTTATTATTTTCCTCGTACAATATTTATGTTTTGTACAAGTATAATATTTATTACCATACTGGTATAATATTTATTACTATACTGTTATAATATTTATTATTCTACTGGTATAATATTTATTACTATACTGGTGTAATATTTATTACTATACTGTTATAATATTTATTACTATACTGTTATAAAATTTATTATTTTCCTCGTACAATATTTATTTTTTGTACAAGTATAATATTTATTACTATACTGGTATAATTATTATTACTATACTGTTATAATATTTATTATTCTACTGGTATAATATGTATTATTTTCCCCGTACAATATGTGATTTACAATACAAAAACAACTAATTTATGTAAATAAATTTACACTAATAGAAAACTTTCTATTTTTGTAAGTTCGTTTATTCACGAACTTACAAAAATAAAAATAAAATATTCGTTTACCATAAAAATAATAAAATACTTGTATAGTAATCCTAGTTAAATTGTAAATAATTTAGTAATTATTTATTATTATGATAGTAAATAAAATTAGATTAGTAGAATAATAAATATTAGATTTAGTAAAGTAATTAATATTAGACTAGTAAAATAATTAATTAATTAAAAAATAATTCATTAAATTCTACAATAATTAATATTATTATACTCTTCAAAATTGTTTTAAAATTATTACCAAATATTCATTTTCTAAATAGTTTAGATAACAATATTACACACAAAATAAAAAATAAATAATTTTTTTTTCTTATCATGAAATTCTTTTTTTTAAAATAATTTTTCTTTTTTTTTAAGAAATTTGTTTTTCAATTTTCTTTTTTTAATAATTTTTTTTTATTTAAATTTTTTAAATTAGTTAGAAAAATAAAGAATTTAATTCCCATTTAAAAAAAATTGTATAACAATTGTATTTTTTCGCATTTTCTACTTAAAAAAATTTCTATTTCATAAAAATGCTTCAACAATTAAAAAAATCAATTTTTTTATTCCTTAATTTTTTGGTAGATGAAAAAAACATGTTTTTTTTTACAAAATTGTGAAAGGATTTTAAAATCTATTAATTTTTAAGAAAAATAAATTTTAAATAATTAAATAGTTGAAATAATTTTTTTGATAAAGTTAAAAATGTAGTGAATTATAAAAATAATTTTATATATTATTATTATTTCTTCCCTTAAATAATTAAAAAATTATCGTTATTTATCGAAAATACACGGAAAAGTTCTTGGGCGAGTCGCTGTACCTGTTGTGGTGGCGCTGAGTGACCAGTACCTATGGTAAAGTGACAGCCCCATTTTGGTAGCTCATTTCACCCACAGAGACTGCTGCTTTCCTACTGTGGGGCGTCAGAGCTCTCTTGTGGGGCATCAGAGCTCTCTTTAGAGAGAAAGCAGAAAACCTTTTCTGTGGGAGGCGAGTGAGAGACGTCTGCTCGCCCAAAAACTTTTCCGTGTAGTAAAGATTTTTATTAATTTAAATGTAGCGAGTGTATTAAAAAATATACAATAAAAATGATCATAGAAATTAATATAAAAATATAAAATAACCTTAAAAATATTTTAAAAATTGTTGCGAAATTGTTTTTCTTTTGTTTTTTTTTACACAAATTTTATACTATGATTAATATTTAATTAAATTTTTACTAGAAAAAAAAATGAAGAAAAAATTTTTTTTTTTTGGAAAAAACTATAAATTTTGTAGAAAACTGTAAATTTTTGTAAAATTACAATATTATTTCCAAAGGAAGTAAAAAAAAAATAAAATTGTGCTTATATTTTTTCTCACCAGTTGCACCGCTTGCTGTCGATGTATTCATTCCGGAATTTTTAAGAATCTCGATGAGCTCACAACGAAATGCGCTAATGTCCTGTTTGATTTCGTTGACATCATCCTCAGTGACACCCTCGCCCTCTGTTCTTCTTTGTTCGACAGTCACGTAACGTCTTACGAGATTCCTCATTATTTGTTGATACCGGAAATCGCGCTCCGACGCCTGCTTCTGTTTTCTCTGGAAAAATAGAATTGCTCCTGTGATGAAATCTGTAATCCCTAGAATTTTCCATATGTTTTTTCTGTTCTGAAAGAAAAATTTGTCAATCATTTTCTTCCTGAAGGACTTTTTTTTCTAAATTTATTTTTCTTTTAATTTTTGTTTTTTATTCTTTTCTTTAATATAATTATTGTAAATAATTTTTTACTTCTGAGAATAAAATTCTAAAAAAAAAATTGAAAAAATTGAAAAATTTTTTTTAACGAAGTTAAAAAAATAAAAATAGGAGAAAAAAAAGAAACGAAAAACTCACCCTAATTGTTCGCATATGCTCCTTTTTTGCGGCTCTACTGTGTCCGCAAACTTTTCGATACATCCACATGAAAACATAACCGGCACTTTTTGGTGTTGGAATAATATTAAAGGGCGGTGGTACCGTTCCACCTTCTTCAAAATAACTTATCCACAGTTTACTTCTTGCAAATTTCCATTCAACGTCAGCGCGTTCCTAAATTTTAAATTTAATTTTTAATTTTTCCTAAATCCTAAATTTTATTTTTTAAAAATGCTTATTTCTTTCAATTTTGTACAAACAAATTTTTTTTCTAAATAAGTTGTATACCTAAATGCGTTTCAAGAGCAAATAATGAAAACAAAAAATTAATTAAAAAAATTAATTTGACTTTTTTTTTAAAAACATTTTTCTTCTCTATAGGGAAAATAAAAATTATTACCGATATTAATTGATAGGAGTGATTCATCATGGCAATTAAAAGATTCAATAATACGACAATATTGATAACAGAATATGTGCCAAACATGAGCATTCCCCAGAATCGTGTGAATATTTTGATGCCATCCAATTCGAAACTTTCAAGATCCACCAATCCGAATACTGCCCAAAAAAGCGTTTGTATTGTCTCGAACAAACTGTCGAAAAAAAATATATATTTACTTTATTTCTATTAGAAAACAAAAAAGGGAAGAAAAGAAAAAGAAAATTTTAAAGTTTTTTTAGATTGTTGCAGAAAAAAATTCGTCTGACATAAAAATACTTTTACTACTGTGACATTTTTTTTACATTCACAGAGAGTCTGACTAAAGCAGAACTTAACTACTGAAAATATTGTCTGACCATAATTTATCTTTACTACTGAAAAATTGTCTGACCATTTAATTTATCTTTACTACTAAAAATATTGTCTGACTATAATTTACCTTTACTACTGAAAAAAATGTCAGATAATTTATTTTTACTACTGACGAATATTCTATCGTAATTAAGCTTTGTTGTTGAAAAAAAATGTCTGACTGGAATTTACTTTTACTACTAATAAATATTTTACGATTATTTTCCTTTTTACTACTGAAAGAATTATTATTAAAATATACCTTTACTACTGAAAAATATATTATCGTAATTTACCATTTTTAGTTCTTACTGAAAAAACGTCTGATTACTACTTACCTTTACTACTAAAAAATATTATTCATTAACGCACTGTTGGGACGAAATAAATTTCTGACTAACGTTTATCTTTACTACTGAGAAAATGTCAGACATTTTATTTTTACGACTAAATAATATTTTGATTTACCTTTTTTATTAAAACAAGTGTCTGACTGGAATTTACTTTTACTACTAAAAAAATGTATAGCTGAAATTTACTTTTACTACTGAAAAAATGTCTGACTGGAATATACTTTTACTACTGAGAAAAAATGTCTGACTGGAATTCACTTTCACTACTGAAAAAACGTCTGATAGAAACTTACTTTTACTGCTGAGAAAAATGTCTAATTGAAATTTACTTTCACTGCTGAAAACACGTCTGACTGGAATTTACTTTTACTACTGAAAAATGTCTGACTAGAATATACTTTTACTAATGAGAAAAATGTCTGACTGAAATTTACTTTAACTACTGAAAAAACGTCTGATTGTCACTTACTTTTACTACTGAAAAAAATGTCTGTCTGAAAGTTACTTTTACTACTGAGAAATGCTTTACCATCATTTACCTTTACTACTGAAAAAATGTCTGACCGAAATTTACCTTTTCTACTGAAAAATGTCTCATCGAAATTTACTTTTACTACTGAAAAAATGCAAAAAAAAAATTGAAAACTATGTCTGATCATTATCTACTTGCACTACTGTCATAATATAAAAAAAAGGAAAAGTTGCATTACGCCTGACGAAAATTACTTTTACTACTAATACAAAAATATTTATTTTTAATATTTTTTTGTGTGGCTAAAATTGTCTAAAACTATAGGTAGAAAAATTTCTAATAACAATTTACTGTTAATACTGTCAATAAAAGTAGAAATTAAAATTTTTCTCTTGTCTGACCTAAAATTTCCTTTACTACTGTGACGCAAAAAAAAAAATACATAAATTTGCAAAAAGTCTTCCTAAAAGTATGTTTAACTACCGAGATAAAAATGTCCCGTCAACAAATTCATTCCCTACTGATATTAAAAGTCAAGCAGTTAAAAAATGTCTGACCGTAATTTACTCATACTACTGAGAATTGAAAAAAATGTTTAAATAGAGTTAATAAAATTTTATTAAAAAATTTTTTTAATAAAAATAAAAATAAAAATAATTTTTAATAAAAATAAAAATAAAAATAATTTTTAATAAAAATAAAAATAAAAATAATTTTTAATAAAAATAAAAATAATTTTTCTAATTAAAAAAAAAAATTTTTTTTAATAAAAATAATTATTTCCAATAAAATGTTTTCCGACGAAAATTTTATACAATTACAAATTAAATAAAAGAGAGAATTTTTTTTGTTAATTAGATATGTTTCTTATTCTCTAAATTCAAATTAATAAAAATTTTTACTAATTGAAATTTACAGAGTTAGGAGATGTGTTAAAAATTTTTTTCAAAAAAATAGAAAGTACTCGTTACACAAAAAAAAAGTAGAGAAAAAAATGAAACAGTAAAAGAATTTGTCTCTTTGAAATCGAAATTTGTCCCCATTCTTTGATTCTCGTATTTTTGAAACCATTTATTTCGTTTCAAGCCTTAATTATCTTCTACTCTACTAGTTTTATTTTACACTTTTTTCTTTTTTTTTTTTTTTTGTCGATCTTAAAATAATCGAAAGTTTTATTTTTTCTATACTTGTTCAATTGTTGTCGCGAGTGAAAATTAAAAATATAGTGGAAATAAATGTTCTTTTCGCTTTGATGTTTTATACGAACGTTTTGATCGATCAAATTGAATTTCAGGTAGCGAAAAAAGACTCTCAATTTTATTCGCAAATAGCATTTAAAAAATAGTCTACCACAAAAAAAAAAGAAAATATTTTTTTCTATTCTATTTTTATCAAAAGAATCTATAAAAATTTGAGAAAAAAACTCTGTTTCAACAAAAATTGTTTTACTTAAAAAGATTTTTCAGTTTTATTTAAATTTTGTTTAGTTTGAAAAAATTTTTTTCTTCCCCTATCGATAGGGGAAAATATTGATACAGGGGAGGGGAAAGGGGAAGTTAAATACTATTTGAAAAATGTTAGAGAGAACTGATTCACTAAAAATTGTTATTATTTATTTGTACTGTTAATTGTTTTAATTGTTTATTTAAAATATTTTACTTTGAAAAAAAAATATATTTTTCATCCTCTATCGAATTTAGAAAAAGAGTGCTAAGAACGAGAAGCAAGAAACTGTATATATATATATGTGTGTAAAATAAAAATTTTCATTTAGTTCAAAATAAGAAATTGGTGAAAAACATACTTTGCAAATCTGCGCCAAACGATGCAAGCATTTGGATCCATATTGGTTACATTTGCATTTTGAGGATTTGCCGAGGCAGTGGGACACTTTTTCTTCTCCAAATCCGCGTAGTACCATAAAAGTTGATTCAGCCCTGAAAATCCAATTACATAAAACCAACAAATTCTTGTGATTCAAAAAAAAAAAAAAAAAAAAAATTTAAATCGATCTATTTTTTACCAAATTTTCTTTTTTGAAAAATTCGTTTAATGTTTGTTTGTTTTTTTTTGGAAAAAAATTTTTTAAAAAAAGTGAAAAGACAAAAAATCACTGACCACAGGAGAAAGCAAACAGGACCAAAACGTAGAGAAAGAAGAATTTCATAATGTCCATCACCATTCGCGACAGAGAAACTTGCAAGGGTCCCAAGTGTGGATTCACAGAAAAAATGTACACCAACTTCAAAGAACTGCATTCAAAGGAAAAAATATTTTTTTTACATTTTAAAGCGGTTTGGAAGTTGAAATTTTTGTTTTAATTATGATAGTAATTATAGTTATGATACTAATTAGTAATGAATGTAATTACATAATTAACTCTAGGAATAAGTATGTAACTAATTGTAAAATTAGTAATAAAAATAATTACATAACTAATTATATAATTAGTAATAAAAAAAATAATTACGTAACTAATTATATAATTAGTAATAAAAATAAATACATAACTAATTATGATATTAGTTACAAAAATAATTTCCTAACAAATTATATAAATTCGTAACAATTATATAATTATTTATAAAAATAATTACGTAACTAATTGTAAAACTGTTCGCGCAAAATAATTTTGTAATTAATTGACGGAATTATTTAACTAATTATATAATCAATTCGTTCATTAATAACTAATAATAATAATTGCGTGTAACTAACATTTTTAGTTTTCATGATTTTGATATTTTTGTTGTTTTGATTTTTGTTGTTTTTAACTAATTGTTAGTTTATTTACGCAATTATAATTAAAAATTTTTATTACAAAATTAATTGAAAATCTTACTTTGATAATTATTTAAACTTTTTTTATTTATACAGAAACGTAAAAAAGATAATAACAATTACTAAAAATTTAATTAATTATACACTCAAAAAAAAAAAAAAAAAAAAAAAAAAAAAAAAAATACAGAAATGTTGGAAAATACTAAAAATACTAAAATATTAAATACTAAAAATACTAAAAATACTAAAAATGAATAAAATTAAGAAAAGAATAGAAAAACTGAAAATGAATAAAATTGAAGAAATGGAAAACTGAAAAATGAATAAAATTGAAAAAAATGAAAAACTGAAAATGAATAAAATTAGAAAAAATGAAAAACTGAAAATGAATAAAAATTAAAAAGAAAAATGAAAACCTGAAAATATTGGCAGCCGAAAATAGTCCCTCGGATATAAGCATTGGATCCCAAGTGTCCCACTCTTCTCGTTGAAGTTCTATGATTGATCCGGCGTCACGACCCTCATTTTCTTTTTGTACCCTATAGTAAGCGACCACCCTCAATGCAACGGTTGCCACGTACAACGAGTTCGTTACGAAGTCGATCACATTCCACATGTCGTTCACGTACTCTTCAAGGCCCACGTCCCACAATTGCTTTACCTCCGACCAAATCAGTCCGGAAACCCAGGCCAATATTAACCTGCAACATTTATGACATCTGGATGGATGAAAGATGATTCTAAATTTATCTCATATTTTGATTTGCAATGAATCAAAATACATATTTTTTCTCCCACCAAATTTCAATTTTAACTATTTTTTTTTTATTCTCAAAAATATTTTTTTATTTTCTGAAAAATTTTCAAATATTTAGTTTAAAACTTTTATAATTCTTTCTCTAAAATTTATTAATTCTCTAAAATTCAAATTGGTGATTTTTTGTTTACACAAACAAAAAATTCTCTGAAATTCTAAAAGAATTCTCTAAAATTCAAATTGGTGATTTTTTGTTTACACAAACAAAAAATTCTCTGAAATTCTAAAAGAATTCTCTAAAATTCAAATTGGTGATTTTTTTATTGCACAAACAAAGCAAGTATCTTACGAAAAATTAAATTTTTAATTATTAATTTTGTGATTATTATTTATCTGTTTTATGATCTCAATTTTTAAATGTAATTAATTGTAACTACTCTTCAAATTTAAATTAGTAAAAATGTTTACTAATTTGAATCATTGACTGACTTTTTGCTTTTGAATTAGTAAATTTTACTAATAAATTAGTAGAAATTACTATTAATGAGTAAAATTTACTAATTCAAAAGCAAAAAGTCAGTCACTAATTTGAACTAGTAAACATTTCCACTAATTCGATTTTAGAGAGTACAAAATTAAAAAATAGAAATTACAAAATAAAAAAATATAATAATAAAATAAAAAAATTATAATTAGAAATATAATTAAAACTTCTAAACACAATTTCAGTTTATAATTATGTGTTTATAATTAATAATTAAAATTTTTAAGTAGGAATTCGAATCTCAAGTTAGGAAGTTAATTAAAATGTGTATCAACAATAAAAAAGTAAAAATTCATAAAATATAGAATAAAAATTATAATTAATATTTTAAACACAATTTTAGTTTATAATTATGTGAATATATAATTTATAAGTATTTTAATAGTGAATCGTCAAGTTTATTTAAATTTGAAACTAGAAATAAAATATATAAATTAAAAATAATTGCAATAATGGAAATTCATGCGCGAAAAAATTAATTATTTATAAAAATAATTGAATTCTTGACTTCTTGAGAAAAATGTTATTAATGTTTGTGAAAATAATTAGATTGTTTTGAAGAATTTATATGATTTTTTTGAAAAACAATAAATAAAATAAAAAAAAATAATATTAGATAAAGTTTAATTTTAATTGAAAATCATGAAAGTAATTAAATATTTTGAAGAATTTCCTTCAAATTTTTAAAATAATCGTGTTTGTTAATAATTGTCAAAAAAAAAAATGTTTAATTATATTGAATTTTATTAAAATTTTTAGAAAATTATAAAATTCTGAGAAGAATTTTATTACAATTCTTTAAGATAATTAAATTAATTCAAGGGATTTTATTAAAATATTAAAAATACTTGAATTCTTTTTCATAATTTTATTATTAAATTTTATTAAAAATATTAATAAAAAAATTTAATTCTTTCGGACAATTTTATTAGAGTTTTTGTAAATAATTAAATTTAGAAATTTATTGAAAGAATTTTTTAATATTTTTTGAAAATAATTTTTTAAATAATTTTAATTATGAAAATTAGGAAAATAATTCAATTTTACGAAGATTTTTTTTTCAACTTGTTGAAATAATTGTTTCTGTGTTAATGATTGTAATAAAATTTTTAATTATTAAATTTTATTGGTATTTTTCGGAAATAATTGAATTCTTCTCAGAATTTTATTCCAATTTTTGAATATAATTGAATTCTTTCGAGAAATTTTCTAAAAATTGTCCCCAAAAAATTGAATTCATGCGAAGAAATTCATTATTTATAAAAATAATTGAATTATTATGAAACATTTATTTTTCTAACAATTTAAAAAAATAATTGAATCCTTTCGAGAAATTTTCTAAAAATTGTATTGAAAATAATTGAATTCATGCGAAAAAATTTATCATTTATAAAAATAATTGAATTATTATGAAACATTAATTTTTTACAATTTTTAAAAATAATCGAATCCATTTGAGAAATTTTATTAAAAAGTGTATTGAAAATTGAATTTTTGCGAGGAATTTTATTTAAACTGTTGAGAATAATAAATAATAATAATTATTTATGTATATAGTTATTTATATTTTTATAAATTATATAAATTAAAATAATTTAATTGTTGAAAAAAGTTCAATTATTTTAAAAACAAAAAAACTCTTTCTAATTTCTAGGAATTGAAAGCAAAAAAAAAAAAAAACAAATTAATTTGTTGAAATTGATGATTTCTTTTTTTACCATTCGACTATTGTGGGGGCGGCTCCTCGTTTTGTTGGCGTTGGATCGTGCTCCTCGGAAGGAAATACATTTCCCATCCAATTTCCAATCACACTTTCGATCCTCTGACTGGCTAAAATTAACATGACTGCAAAGAGGAGAAAAAAAAAATATTCTTTTTTAATACAAAATTTTCCTGAATTCATGAAAATAATCCTTTTTCACCAGTTCATATTATAAAATAGCTATAAAAATCGTGAACGTAAAAATATGACCATTTTTCATTAAAAAAAAATTTTAATTTCAAAAATCTACAATTTCATTTTTTTTTATAACACATAATTCAATTTAAATACCTGAAAGTGATAAAAATGGGGATAAAAAATTCACGATTATAAAAATGTGGATTTTTTTTTTTTTGGAAAAATTGCTTTTGACAAAAATAACTTTTATAAATTTTGACGAAAAA
This sequence comes from Leptopilina heterotoma, assembly GCF_015476425.1. Taxonomy (NCBI): domain Eukaryota; kingdom Metazoa; phylum Arthropoda; class Insecta; order Hymenoptera; family Figitidae; genus Leptopilina; species Leptopilina heterotoma. Next base: position 1,159,355 of record NW_025111206.1, read on the forward strand.
ATTTGTCTATTTAGAAAAGTTTTAATAGATTTTGAAGTAAAATCCGTATGTAATTTAAAGTTTAAATATATAATTTGAAAAATTTGATATAATTTGAAAAGTTTTTATTCCGATTTTAAATATTTTATTTTTTAATTTAAAAAGTTTGGAATTGGAGAAATATTCTTGAAGTTTAGATTCAATATTTTTTGTCAAAACTATGCTTTTAGTTTGAATTTCTCTGTTTTCTTTATTTCTTTCCTTCTTAATTTTCTTATTTCTTTATTTTGTATTTCTTTAGGATTTATATATTTTTGTGTTTATTTCTTAATTTCCGTGTTTGTTAATTTTCGTATTTTTTATTTCATAATTTCACAATTTTTTTTATTAACAAAAATTTTTTTTTTACCTACCTTAATTTAAAAATTAAAAAATTTCCTACTTTCTTTATTCCTATATTTTTATATTTCTTAATTTCCCTATTTCCTAGTTTTTTAATTTTTTAATTCCATAACATTTTTATTTTCTTATTTCTTAATTTATTATTTCTAAATTTGCCTATTTCTTAGTTTTTAAATTTTTTGATTTTTTAATTTCTTAATTTTTTAATTTTTCAGTTTTTTAATTTTTTAATTCTTTAAACTTTTAATTTCTTATTTTCTCAATTCTTTGATTTTTCAATTCCTTAATTTATTAATTTCTTAATTTTTCATTTTCTTAATAAATTAATTTTTTAATTTTTATGTTTTTGAATTTCTTAATTTCCTTATTTTCTAGTTTAAACATTTTTTAATTTCATAATTTTTCAATTCCTTAATTAATTTATTTTTTTATTTTCTCAATTTTTCTATTTCCTAGTTTTTTAATTATTTAATTATTCAATTCTTTAAATTCTTAATTTCTTAAGTTTTTTAATTATTTAATTATTTAATTCTTAAAATTCTTATTTCTTAAGTTTTTTAATTTTTAAATTCTTCAAATTCTTAATTTCATAACATTTTTATTTTCTTATTTCTTAATTTTGTATTTCTTTAGGATTTACATATTTTTGTGTTTATATTTCTTAATTTCCTTGTTTCTTAATTTTCTTATTTTTTGTTTGTAAATTTCACTATCTCTTTTTTTCCTAATTTTTGGATTTTTCAATTCCTTAATTATTGTTTCTTAATTTTATAAGTTTGTAAACTCTTAATTTCTTAACTTTTTGATTATTTAATTTCTTAATTTTTTAATTCCTTAATTTCTTAATTTTTCATTTTCTTAATTACTTTTACTTAATTTCTCTATTTCTATATTTTTGAATTTCTCAATTTTTCTTTTTTTCAATTTCTTAATTATTTAATTCTTTAAATTCTTAATTGCATAACATTTTTTGTCTTATTCCTTAATTTTCCTATTTTTTAGTTTCTTAATTTCAGAATTTCATAATTTCATAATTTCTTAATTTCTTAATTCCTCAATTTTTTAGTTTCTGAATTTCTTTATCTTTTAATTCTATAATTTATTAATTTTTTAATTTCATAATTTCTTTATTTGTTCTTATTCTTTTATTCCTTTATTTCCTTATTTTTTATTTGACATCCTCATACAGGAAATAGAGAATACAAAAGATAAGTAATGATTTGATTTTCTCTTGGTTTGTTTAGAAAGGGAAATTTTTTTTTTAAGAAGTGACAACTTACATAAAAATGTAAAATAGGATGCAGAGTGGCAGATAAATTTGATGAACGGTTTCCTCATGGTTAGACCGATAGTGCTGTGAGGGGCTATTATATAGGCCACACTGTAAAGTGGAAAGAACATTCCAATACGGACGATTTGCACAGCCTGAAGAAACATATTCTTCCTCCGAAAGCCCGGAAGGCCCTCGTACCAAATCGATGCCAGCAATTGCTGAACATTTGGATGCGCGACAAACTGAAAATATTTGTGATGAAAATGGTTATTGAGAAATTTTCATAAAATTTATTTTCATATGAAATTTTCATAAAATTTAATTTTACTGCACACTTTCATGGAACGCTGTGCGCTTATACTATATATACATAAATTAATAAAGTGTGTCAGACCAGAACTCATCTTTTACTACTTATTATAATTTTTTTTTTATTTCTCACATTGCCAGATTATAATTTATTTTTATTATATAGTAGTGCTTTAAGAATTTTTTTTTATCACCTTGTCGCGAAATTTTCTTTTACTATTTTTTTAGTATAGTTTTCGTAAAAAAAGTGCAGAGTTGAAATAATATTCTGTCTGACTAATACTTTCTTTTACTACTTAGGACTCGTTTTAATTACTTTCAATTCACAAAATTTTGCCTTTTTAAATTTTATTTTTCGCAGTGAAAAGTAAAATTTATTCTTCAAATTGAAAAAAAATTATGTCTGACTTAAAAATGTTTTTACTACTAATTTTTGACTAAAACTAAAACATTAACTTAAACAATTTTTTATTTTTTTTTTTTTGCCTTGTCTGACTAAATCTGTTTTTACTACTTATAAAAAGTTATAAAAATAAAAAAAATTTGTCTGACAAAAACAATTTTTACAACTAAAAACTATATACATAAACTGGAATTTTTGTCTGACTAAAGTCGATCGTAACTACTGATTATAAAAATAAAACAGTTCGAAATATTTCGCGTCAAAAATTTCTTTTTCTACTGAATAAAAGACGTTTGTAATTTATGAGAAATTCCGTCTGACTAAAATTACTTATACTACTGAGAGAAAAAAATAACATTGAAATTGCGGTTTGACTAAAATTTACTTCTTCCATTTATTACTTCTAAAAATTTGTTTTTCTACTGGATAGGAGAAAATTAAAAAAATTCTTTTTGACTGAATTAATTTTTCCTACTTAGAGAAAAAAAGGTAAGAATTAAATACTTCGTTTGAATACAATTGACCTTAATTGATATTTGAGAAAAACTATTTTTCCCACTGAGGGGAAATATTCTTAGCCTTAAAAAACTTCGTCGGACTAAAAGTTACCCTAACTTCTGATAAAGTGCAAATGAAAAGATTTCCTAATATTATGTCTGATTAAAACTGTCTGTTACTACTTCTATTCCTTTTTTTAATTCACAAAATTTTACCTGATAAAAATTTACATTAACTGCAGGTACACGATAATTTTTATCATCTTGTCTTACTAAATTTTGCCTGACTAAAATTGACTGTTACTACTACTTTCATGATTTATATCGCCTTCTCTGATTAAATCTATTCTTTACTACTTATGAAAAGTATTAAAAGCAAAAAAAAATTATATAACAGAAAAAATTTTTACTACTGAAAAAAATATTAACTAGAATCTTTGTCTCACTAAAATTGACCTAAACTACTGGTAATAGAAAGGAAATAATATAAAAATTATGACAAAACAAAAAAATAGGGTTTTTTTACTACTGATTTTCGATACTTTTATATAAAAAAAAATGGTTAGAAAAATTGTTAAAATAACTAAAATTAAACTAAATTTAAATCTTTGACAATAAAATAGAAAATAAATCTTTTCTCTTATTTTCATAAGAAAAAGAATTCTTACTACTTAAAAAAAAAGTGAAATTTACAATCTTCCAGAAATACTTAGCAAACGAGCTTGAAAATAATCTTTAAAAAAAAAGGGGGAAAAAAATTCAAAATAATTCTCAAGGAAAAAAATATTATCTTATCTTTCCCATCATGGTAGATAGCAAGTTAACGTAAACTCATTACGTATACACTTTTCTCGTTCAAAACTCAATTAAGAAACTGCCGGATAAAGCGGGCATTTTTTATAAACTATATTAAAGAATTTACGGAAAATTCTACAAAGTTTTTCTTTTTTCTCTCTGTAATAGCGATGTACCACTATATAAATAATCACAGTAAATCAAAATACTAAACACTTAAATCGACTTAGAAAATGAGTTTTCTATTGATTGAGTGTGAGATAAATAATTGTAAACTTTTAAAAAGTAATTAAGAAAAGTAGAGAAAGTAGAAAGAAAGTAGAAAAAATAAGGACAAGAGAGAGAGAGAGAGAAAAAGATTTTAAATAAAAAGATGATAATTAATATTTAAGGAAATAAAACCACAGTTTTTTTTTAAACTGACAGAAAAAAATACTGAAAAATATCATTACCTTTTTTTGACGAAGTTTAATAGCTAACTTGAGTCGACTCAGGTGCATTCTTTCCCCATGCTCGTAAGTAGGCCCCTTCGCATCGTGATTCAAGAGGATTTCAAGTTCCCGTGAACTTCTCGTGTGGTCCAATAAGGCAGTGGCAAAGTCTTGGCATTGTTTCCTAAGCTCCTGCGCTCACAAAATTATCACAGTTATAAATATCGTCTCTTTTTTTGTATTTTTGTATAGGGGAAAAAGGAAATATATTTTTAAATTCACAATTAAATTTTCATATCTTTTTTGAAATTAACAATTAATAAATAATACATTAATTAAATAATATTTAATAATAATAATAATAATAATAATAATAATAATAATAATAATAATAATAATAATAATAATATTATTATTATTATTGTTAAATATAAATTTGTTTTTATTTATTAAATATGTTCATAAAATACTTTAAATTTCGTCTGACTAAAACTGGCGTTTACTACTTATAAAATAATAAGAATTGAATAATTTTTTTTTTTACACTATTTCTAAATTTTACTGCGAAAAAATAAATTTAATAAAAAAATAATTCAATATTATATATAATTAATATAATTATAATACAATAAATAATATATAGTGATAAGAAAAATTATCAATTTTTTTTTTTGATTTTTTACTTAAGGAAAATTATCAATTTTGTTCTTTTTCAATTATTTATGACAGGAACTATATTAATTTCTATATATAATAAAACACAATAATTATAAAAAATAATTAACAATAATAATACTCTTATTTATTCTTTCATTCTGTCCACACCTGAAGTTAGTTTTTGTGTATTCTTTTGTTGTTTTTTCCTTTAAAAAAATTTTTTTTTGACAAATCGAAAATATGCAGGTATTTTCTCATGATTCATATAATAAAATAATATTAGAAATTAGAAAATTTAAAAAAAATGATGATTAACAAATGAAAAATTTACTTGTTTATTTTTGAATTTTTAGAAAATAAAGGAAAAAATTTTACTCAAAAAAAAATGTTCCGTTACATTTATTTACGAATTTCTTTCATTAGAAAATTATTCGAAAACAACAAAAACTTTTTTTTTAAAATAAAATATATAATTATTATTATTTTTCTACAGGAATTAAAATATTAAAAAATTTCAAATTCAAACTTTCTTTTAAATAAAGAAATTTATAAAAATATTGTTATAAAACATGAAGAAATTGATTGCTCCGAGTCGAAGACTCGGAGTGATCGATTTCTTCATGTTTTATAATAATAATTTATAATAATCAAAAATTTAGGAAAATAATTGAATTATTGCCAAGAAATTTATAAAAAATTGTAAATAATTGAATTCCTGTGGAATTTTTATTATTTTTGACAATAATTAAATATTTGTGTACAATTTTATTAAATTTTTTTTTAAATAATTGAATTTTTCTCGGAAAATTTTATTAAAATAGTAGATATTGAAAATAGTTGAAATTAGGACAAGAATTTTATTTTATTTTTTTTATTTTTTTTTTTTTTTTAAATAATTGAATTTTTCTTGGAAAATTTTATTAAAATAGTATATATTGAAAATAATTGAAATTAGGACAAGAATTTTATTGTCATTTTTAAAAGTAATTTAACTTTGGGGAAAAATTTTGTTATTTACAAAGATAATTGGGATTTTGACGAGAATTTGTTTTTTAATTTTAAACATAATTGAATTTGATTACTTTTGAAAAAATAATTGAATTTCTGCAATAAATTATTTGCAAATTTTTCCAAAATTGAATTATTTTAGTGTTTTCAAGAAAAATTTGAATTTAAAATTTTTAAATTCTATTATTTTTAAAATTGCTAATTTTATTTAAGAAGTAAAGAAAAAAGATAACCGAGGAAGAAGTTAACAATCTAACCGAATATTCTTTCTTTAATATAAAATTAATACCGAATGATAAATTCTTTTCCTTTAATTTAATAATTAAAATAATTAAAATAATTAAAATAATTATAAATCATTATAAATATTATAAAAATATGAAATATAAATATATTAAGAAAATATAAAATGAAAATACCGTTAATAATAAAAAATAATAATTTTTTTCTCAAATACATAAATAGTTTTAATAACAAAAATAATAAATTTTCTTTCTCTTCGAATTAAAAGAAATAAGTAGAATTCTTTTCAGGTAATTGAAATTTGTATGATTAACAAAATTGTTAGTTTCGTTCTAAAAGCTTTGGAATACTTAGTGACACGAAATTTGCCGTCAAAGAGAAGCTGCAAATTAATTGATCGTGAAATGAACCTCTCTCGTGTCATGTGTGGCGTTCATTAGACTCAAAGTAGGCATTGGTTTCAGTTAGCCTGTTTAAATATGTTATACTCTTGGAATGTCTTGTTCACCAAATCGTAATTTTAATTACACAAAATTCACTTCTATTTTTTCCCAATGATCTCACAATATACAATCTTTTTGGTTCAATTTTCCTATTTTTGTTTTCTAATCATTTTTTTTAAATGATTTTCTTAAACAAATACATTTTTTTGTATTTTTATATTTATTTATATTTCTTTTTTTTTGAACTTTGGTAAATTTTTATTTTTTTTAATTTTGTTTTTGTTATTAAATTTTTTTTCATCTTGCTACTTTTACCGCTTTTCTTTAAGAATTTCCCATTCATTATCTTGGCTGAATAATTTTTTATTTTACTAATTTTTGGATAAAACGAGGAAAGAATGAAAAAAAATTATGTCTGACTAAAACAGCTTTTACCACTGAAAAAATATAAATCTTTGTCTGATTGAAATTGACTCTAACTACTGATAAAGAGAATACAGAGATTTTCTAATATTCTGCCTGACTAACACTGACTTTTACTACTTATTTTTATTTTATTTATTTCCCAAAATTTTACCTGACAAAAATTTACTTCTACTACTTCTACAATGATTTTTATAACCTCGTCTGACTAAATTTGTTTTTCACTACTTATGGAAAGAATAAAAATTGAAAAAAATTCTGTCTGACAGAAATTGTTTTTACTACTGAAAAAAATTATGAATCTTTGTCGGATTGAAATTGACCCTAACTACTGATAATGAAAATAAAATACTTAAAAATTTCCGACTGGCTAAAAATGGCTTTTTCTACTCGATAAAATACGTTGAGAATTGAGAAAAAGTTCTGTCTGACCAAAAAGCATTTTTACTACTTAGAGAAAAATAATAAAAATGAGAAACTTTGGCGGACTTAAATTGACCATAAATTCTGTCTGACTAAAAACGATTTTTACTACTTATATAGAAAAATATAAAGAATAGAAACTCCGTCTGACTATAATTGACCCTAACTACTGAGAAAGAAGAAAAAATTTATAATAATCAGCCCGATTAAAAAATGTTTTTTTATCACTTATTCTATTTTTTCACTTTATGGATATTTAGACTGAAAATTTGCACTACTGAAAAAATTTATTAATTTGATATATGAATTGTTTTCTAGATCTAAAATTAATCCTAAATATTATGCTTTATTATTTTTTTAAAAAATACATAGCTTTATATTATGCTTTATTATTTTAAAAAAAAATATATAAATTTATATTATGCTTTATTATTTTTTTTAATAAAATATATAAATTTATTTACTGATAGATAAATGTTATGATTTTTTTTTATCAAGAGATTTGATTTCGTTTTCATATAAATAGTATCATGGAGAAATAACTTTTTTCTGCTTTTCTTTATGCGGCAAAAATTGCATTTCTCAGCACATTATAAAATAAATTGTTCTTGAATTTTATGAGTATTTTTTCCATTTTCATTTTTTTTTCTCTTCTCTTCTTTTTTTTTTTTATTGAAAAAGTTGTAAAGTAGAGTGAAGTTAGTAGAGGGAAGTTTTAAGAAGAAAGTTATTAAAATAACATTTTTATGACCTTTTACCCCTTCTCTTGATTCATAAATAACAAATTTTCAAATAAACTGTTGTTACTCGACAACTTTAAAATTCATCTCTCTCTCTTGTTTCCTTTAACATTTTCATATTCCAAAACAAGAGTTGTCGATGTTTCAACTTTCAACACACAATATAATTTTTATATTGTAAAAAGTAAACTTATTAATTTATTCACGAAAATGAATTTGTAATAAAATTTTTTTTACAACTTTTCTAGAAGGAAACCAATACTTGTTAAATTACTTTTTGTGAAAATATTCAAGAAAATATTCTCAGGAAAAAATATGTTTAAATCTTGTTTCGAAATATTTAATTTAGATAAGAAATTTAATTTAAATGTTTTTTCAAAGAACAATTCATTTAATTATAAAAGAAAAAATAAAGATCTTATGAAATAAATAAAACGAATTTTTTTTTAATAACAATTTTCTTAAATATTTTTATATTTTCGAAATAATATTAAATTTTAAAATAAAAAGAACAATTTTTTCATTTCTTTATTTCTGTTAAACGATTTTTTCAAAAATTTATTTAAATTTTTCGAACTAATATTTAATTTGAATATAAAAAATTTGCTAAGCAAATATTTCTTTATTTAAGGAAAGTTTTTCGAGTGTTTGGAGCTAAAGTTTGAGAAGCTGTAAACACAAGTTTAGTTTCATCTCTAAGTGAGAGAATTGGAATTTATAATTCAATAAATCTTAGGCCTCCTTGAATTGTGGAGTCCTTAAAGTTTTGGCAATTAAATGCAGAAGTGCTGCGCGAAATGAGTAATGAAGGCAAATAAAAGTGATTCAATCATCGGGACAATTTATAATCAGAGAAATATTCTCTCAGTGAATATTCTCCATATCTGGAAAATGTTCTCCAACTTTATTAATTTCATCATCATTTTAATTTCTAATAATTTTAATTTTAATTTTAATTTCTAATCTCTTGGAATTTATGTTAATTAATGAAATTTTTTTATTTTTATCCTTCCCGACTAATTTTCTTTTCAAAATGTTATTAATTTTCCTCTTCATTAATTTATGAAAAAAAAATAACAAAAAAAATAATAAGAATAATAAAATAACGAATTACAATAAAAAATAATAAAATAAAAGTAAAATGATAATTTTTTTCAAATTTTATTTATAGAATAATAATAGTAATAAATAAAATATATAAATTTTCGATGAACTAAAATTTGACTTAATGAACAAAATAGAGTCAATGAAAATTCAAAAATAAACAGATGTTAATTTAATAAAATTTTCAGTAGACAAATATAAACTTTAAATTGAATTTTAATTTTCACTCTAGATCGAAAATCAAGTTACTTTATATGCAGTTGTCATTAATTAAAAGATAATTGTTCATTAACGCGGATCGTTCAACTATAGGTCCCCTCTTTCCTCTCTCAACCTTGTCATTATGATGCTGAATAATTTATGCAACTATTCATGAATTGATAAATTTAGCCAACACACAATTCACTGAATTGTTCCCAATAGGATTTGAATTTGAGCCATTTCAAACTTGAACCACAAAATTGAGAACATATCATTTTTATTTAAAAGTTAATAGTATAAAATAAAATTAGGTAAAATCGAGAAAAGAAAATTTATTTATTAGAAGAAAAATATTATTTGTCCAAAGAAAATAAATAATTAAAATAAAAAAATATTAATAAGTTTCCTAAAAATTCAATTTGAACAAGAGTTTAAAATTCTCTAAATATAATTCAATTATTCTCAAAATATTTTCAAAAAATTCTATATAAAAATTAAATTACTTTCAATGCAATTTTTAAATATATTCATCAAAAAAATTGAAGGAATTTAATTATTTTCCAAAAATAATAAAATTCTTGTGATGAATTCAATTATTTTGAATATACTTAATTTTAATAAAATTCTTTAAAGAAATTCCATTATTTTCAAAACAACTTTAATTGAATTTCTCGAAAAAATTTCATTATTTTAAAATATTTCTATAAAATTCTTTATAACAATTTAATTATTTCTTAAAATTTTTTTTAAATTCTCGCAAAACATTTTAATTACTTTTATATTATAGTAAAATCCTTCTAAACAAATTTAATTATCTTTTCCAATAGTGAAATCTTTGCAAAAATCCAATGATTTTCAAAACAATTTTAATTGAACTCCTCAGATGAATTCAAATATTTTTAAATATTTCCATAAATTTCAATTATGTCCAAAAATTTTTAAAAATTCTTCGAAACAATTTTTAAAAATAGTGAAATTCTCCTCAAGAATTTAATTATTTTCAATTCACTTTTAATAAAATTCTTCTTCATAAAATTCAAATGCTTTCAAAATTTCCAATTAAAATTATTAAAGAAACTCTATTAGTTTAAAAGAAAAATTCAAAGAAATTCTTCAAGAGAATTTAATTAGGATTTAAAAAAATTTTAATAAAATTCTTTGCGAGAATTCAGTTATTTTCCTAAATAATAAAATTCTTTGAAGGAATTCTATTATCATCGAATTTTTTGATAAAATTCTTTGCAACAATTCAATGATTTTCAATATATTAATTTTAAAATTGAAAATATTTTAAAAGAAAAATTATAAAATTGTTAATAATAATGCAATTTATTTTTCATTAATTTTTTGTTTATGAATCACAATTTTTTAACAAAATTATTATTTAGTTTTAGAAAAAGAAGAAAAATATTTGCAAAATTCATATTTTTTTAAATCTTATTTTTGGAACAGGATTTTCCACAGGAATTATGACATTCAAAAATTTTAAATTTAAACCTTTTTTAAATTAAACAACTTATAAAAGTATTGTTATAAAACATGAAGTATTCGATTGCTCCGAGTCGAAGACTCGGAGTGATCGATTTCTTCATGTTTTCTAATAATTAAAGATGACCCAGAGATAAAATCATTATTTTATATTATTATAAGAATATTGTTACTGTAACTTTATCAAAATTATTTTCATCATTTTAATTCAATTATTATTTTCTAGAATTTTTAATTATATTTTTTTCTAAATAATAATTGAATTCCTTAAAAAAATTTATTATTTATTAAAATAATAAAATTCCTGTGAAATTTTTATTATTTATGAAAATAATTAAATGTTTGTATACAATTTTATTAAGATTTTTTTTAAATAATTGAATTCTTGTTGGGAAATAGTAGATATTGAAAATCATTGAAATTTGAAAAATGCATTTTAATTTTTGGAAATAATTGATATTAGGTCAAGAATTTTTTTGACATTTAGGAAAATAATTGAACTTTGGAGAAGAATTTTTGTTATTTATAAAGATAATTGGGATTTTTACAAAATTATTTTTCTAATTTTGTACATAGTTGAATTTTATAAGAATTTTTTTTTTTTTTTAGGAAAATAGTTGAATTTCTGCAATTATTTGTAATTTCTTCAAAATTGAATTTTTTTAGTGTTTTCAACAAAAATTTAAATTAGAAAATTTTTAAATTCTATTATTTTTAAAATTGATAATTTTATTTAAAAAAAAAGGTAGTAAGAAATTAGCCGCGAGCTTTAGCGCGCGAATTGTTGCTACTTAGGTAAATATTCTTTATAAAAAAAATTCTTTTTATCGCCTCAAGTAAATAAACTTTTCATTCTGGTAGAAAATATAGTAGACGAATAAAAAGTTTCTTTCAATACCAAAACAGAATTTTTCCTCAATAATTTTCTTTTTTTTTTAGTTTTAGAAAAAAAGGGTAAACAGTTTTTCTAAAACATGAAGAAAAATATATTTTTAGATTTTTACTATTTCAGGTCGCGAATATTTTTTATTTAAAAAAAATGATACGTTCTCGTTTAGATAAACATCTCAAGTGAAATATCATTTTTCCTGTGTGTGTGAGAGAGATAAAAATTCCATTTTCCAAGATATTTTCTCTTTAAGAATGAAATTTGACTTTTAAAAATTGATATACACAAACTTTGCAATCTATGTGCATATGTAAATAAATAGCAATTTTGGTATGTTATCTTTAATATTCCTCGGGAGAATATTATTTTTTTTTCCTCCTCTCTTATCCTCCCAAGGAATTCATTCTCATATTTTTTCTTCTCTTCCTTATTACATTTTAATTTTCTTATGAGGCTGGAGAGGTGAAATTTTTTTTTAGAAAACAAGAGAAGGAGAAAAAAGAAGCGAAAAAAGGGAAAAAACAGAAAAAAGATGGAAAAAAGGGAAAAAGAAAAGTGAAGAAAGAGAAGAAAAAGAGAGTGAGCGAGAGAGAGAGAAAAAAGCGAGAAAATGTATATATAAAGTCAAGATGTACTCGAAATGAAAGAGGTGCAATTAAGGTTTATTTAGAGCGTCACCTGGTACTCGCACTTGAATTCATGCTCGAGAAAGGAAAGACGACGAAGCTCCCAGGAGAGTTCAAAGGCCGTTAAGATGGGGTCCTTAGAGGACAAGGCGATTAATGACGGTGATGCCAATGCACGATAGGCGTTTATTCTACTCCTGGAATGTCGAAGTGAGTCGTCGATCCTTGATTGCACGCACTCATCACACCTGCATTAGGAAATTCAAGAGAAAACAAGAATTAAAAATCAAAATTTACATTCACTTGTTTTTAAAATTCATTTCTCTATTTAAAAGAAAACAAATTAAATTACATAGTTCAGTGAAAAATAAATTATTAACCCAATTAACCAAAAATAATTAATCAATCAACTTAGTAGATTAATTACTTAACTTGATAAGTCAATTAATTAACTAAATTAATCAATTAATTGATAAACCTAAGAAGTCAATAAATTAACCCAATTAATTGACCTAATTAATTAAAAGTCAATTAATTAATTAATCAATTAATTCGTTAACCTAAAAGTCAATTTATTAACATGATTAGTTGATTAATTATTATTAACTTAATAAGTCACTTAATTTAATTCACTAAGTCAACTAGTAGTAAGTAAGTCACTAGTAAGTTAACTAATTAACCTACTTAGGCAATTAATTAATTAAAACTAATAAGTCAGTTAATTTATATAAATATTCACATAATTTGTTAATTTAAATATATAGTCTATTAATATTAGATGAAACAGTAAATTAATATGGTCAACTGATTAATTAATCAATTAATTAATTAACTAATTAACTATTAATACTTCGTTGGTCAATTAACACAAAAAAGAATAACATAACTAACCCTATTAGTTTGATAATTAGTTAGCAAGCTAATTAGCTTGATTTTAGCTTTCTCAAGCAAATAGACAAATTTTTTTTTTGCTAAAAAATAACTAATCAAAATAATCAGCCACAATTAATTATTCTAAACAATCTATTAATTTACCTGTGTATTAATTAATGATTTTTTATTTAATTATTATTATTATTACTTTTACTATTTTTGTTTATAATTAATATTCTTCTTACTATATCTGTTTAATTATGTAATTAAATTAATTAATAAATCTACTTAATCAATTCGTTGGCTAAATTAATTAGTGAATTATTAATACTTGAATTTTACAAAAATAAATTCCAATTTCTAAATTATATTTCATATTCAAAATTTGGAAAACTCTCTTATTAAGTATAGAAATTATTATTAATTATCATTATTTTCAATAATTTTAATAAATATTCTTAGTTAGAATTACAATATTTTCAATAAAATTTTAATAAAAAAGTAGAAGCATAAAAGACATGTAAAGTATTTTTGAAGAGCACAAAAATAATAAAGTAATTTTCCAAAAAATAAAAGAAAAATGTTGAATTTTAAACATTTTCGATTTTTGGTGCTATAGAGGTGACAGTAATTTTTTTGACTAAGGAAGAAATTTAAAAGACGAGTAAAGTATTTTTGAAGAGCCCAAAAATAATAAAGTAATTTTCTAAAAAATAAAAGAAATATGTTGAATTTTAAGAACTTTCGATTTTTTTGGTGCTAGTGGTCTGGGTAGTTTTTTTACCAAAGAATAAAATTTAAAAGACGAGTAAAGTATTTTTGAAGAGCCCAAAAATAATAAAGTAATTTCCTAAAAAATAAATGTTGAATTTTAAAAATTTTCGATTTTTGATGCTATAGAGGTGACAGTAATTTTTTTGACTAAGGAAGAAGTTTAAAAGACGAGTAAAGTATTTTTGAAGAGCCCAAAAATAATAAAGTAATTTTCATAAAAAATAAAAGAAAAAAGTTGAATTTTATAAGAATTTTCGATTTTTGGTGCTATTGATCAGAGAATTTTTTTTTAACCGAAGGGTGAAGTTCAAAAGACGAGTAAAGTATTTTTGAAGAGGCCAAAAATACAAAAGTAATTTTTCAAAAAATTAAATAAAAATGTTCAATTTTAAGAATTTTTGATTTTTGGTGCTAGTGGTCAAAGTAGTTTTTTCTATCAAAGGGTGAAATTTAAAAGACGAGTAAAGTATTTTTGATGAGCCCAAAAATACAAAAGTAATTTTCCAAAAAAGAAAAGAAAAATGTTTTTTATTATTATAATGTATTTAAACTAATTATCACACGATGATTATTCCGAAAGCAATAAACTAAAAAATTTAAAAAATGCAAAAAAATTATATAGGTATTTAAAAAGTAAAATTGTTTTTATTTTTATTTGTAAAATTTATATGCAAAATTTTTTTTTTTTTTTTTTTTTTTGCGAAAACTTACCCGCAACGAACGTCATGGGGCATGGGTAAAGTGGATCCACGATCGAGGAGGATCTTTATTATCTCGTAATTATCTCTGTGAGCAGAGAGGATCAGAGGTGTTATATCCGGCGTGAAAGTTGCAGTATCAGCCGGCAAAGCTTCCCAACTCTGAAAAGTAGTTGAAAATTTTAATTACGTTATTTCAGAAATAGCCTGGCCGTGACTTTTCCCCGGATAACCTTTTAATGCTCTAAATTTTTTTTTCTTTTATTTTACTATGCGATTAATGAAAGCAGCACTGTGTCTAATTCATTCCAGAAGAGAGAAAGAGAAATTTCAAATTTAGAAAAAAATAGTTATAATTAGAAGAAAAAAATAGCTAAAATTTATTATATTTACAATATCTTCTTTGTAGGTTTGTTTTTTATTTTTTTTTTATTTTTTTTTTTTTAGGATATTTGTTACTTTTTAGTCTCAATTTTTAATTTATTTTCAAATTTTATAAAAGTACGTTAATAAAGGTAAAAATTGAAAATAAAAAAATATAATTTAATAATAATTTAATTTGCTTCGTAAATAAATATATCTTTCTGTAAATAATATTTATATTCTACAAGAAGATTTTTTATTCTGTATTTTATTTATTTGAAATTAGCAAAAAAATTATCGAAAAACATTTTTATTCTATATTTATAATATTAAATACAAAATATTTTTTACTTTGTATTATAATTCCATTTATTAGAAATTACCAAAAATGAATAAAAAAAAAATTTTTTTCTATTTTTTACTTTATCAAAAATATTTGATTTTATAATTTTTTGAAATTAAATATTTTTCTTCTATAAAATAAACAAATAGTAGAGTTTTGAAAAGACTTCTTTTCCCATATCATTTTGATAATTAGAAAAGTTTCATTCAAAGTCAATGTTTAAATTAGTCATTTGGAAGACTAGGTACGAAATCGAAATGCAAATGAGATGAATTTTCCTCGGGGATTTTAAGATGTCAGAGTTACGCATTATTGATAACGTTGAGGGAGAAATTGATATGTCACAATTAGTCATTCATATAAAATGAAATCGATTTTCCTGCGAATTAATTATATAATTAATTTTCAATATACACATTTATGTACTTTTACAGTAGTTTGAATCAATGATTGACTTAAAGTTCGATTAATTTTCTTCCCAATAAATGAAAAACTTTTCAATTTAAGTGAATTAAAACTTTGATTTTAATTGATTTTCTCTACTTAATTTTTTTCTCACATTTTTTTTCTTTACATTCTCTCTGGTTTTCAGATAAAATGTTTTTTTTACATTTTAGTCTTTTTTTTATCCTTTTATAAAATATCCTACTTTACGATGGTTTTTAAAAGAGTGTGTCTTTTCTTTTTTATTGGAGAAACTTTTAACTGTCCATATTTTCTGAAAAAAAATCGCAATAATTTTTTTCATACTTTTTTTACATTATTTGTGTAAAATGATATCGGTTTATGAATTTAGTAAGAGTTATCGAAGTATTTTTATATGTATACTATTTTCTTTCTTTATTATCATTTTATTATTTTTAATTTTTTTTACTCTTTTTAGTATTTTTTATTTTAATTCTTTTTTTTACTTTTTATTCAGTTGAATATTTTACTATTTTTTTAGTATTTTAAATTTTCTTCTATTTAGGAAATTTTTTTATTTTTGACTATCTTTTTAGTACATATTTATTATCGTTTTAATAAAAAAAAATTATCCATTTATTATGCTTTATATATTTTTATACACGCACTTAATTACTGACATTTATAAAACATGCACATTAAAAATTTCCCTGTAAAAAATGATTAATTGATAAAAGAAAACATTACAATTAATGCGAAAATAAATTTTTTTCGAAAATAAATAAATTAGAATTTTATAATTTAATTAAAGAAAATAAAAAGACCGAAATAATATAATTAAAAGATAATAATAAAAATCAGGAAACTAATAAAAAATATAGTAAAGATTAGATATCTATTATAATAAATAATAATTGTAGAAAAAATAACGAAAAATCATTATAATTAAATAAATAGGAATTTTTTTTAAAGATTTATGAGTTTTGTGAAAATTTGAAAATTTTCTTTCGACAATCACAAAAAAGTCACGACGAAGCGTTTGCATTCTAAATTATAAAGCCACAAGACAGTGACGTTTTCCCTCATGCAAATTAGGCATACGAATAAAAAAACACTTTTTTATCAAAAAGAAAAAAAAAATTTTTTTTTCCTCTATATTAATTCAACTAAAAGCAAGCAATAAAATTTAGTAAGGCTATTTGCTAAATTTCTTTTTTTTTCTATAGTAACAATAAATAGGTTAATATAAATTTCCTTATAAATTCCTTCGAGATGACTTAACGTTTTTTTTCTTCTTTTTTTTATTATTTTCCGTGTAGAATAAATCGGAAAATTCTCAAATGAAATGGAAAATTATTATTGAATAATTCATACTTTATGATCGACAAACTATAAAATGAATAATATCGAGAATGATTTAATGTGGCTATATAGTGAAAGATGAATGAAATATAAATTTCTTTTCTATTTCAAATTTTTTTTCTATTTAGAATTCTTTCAGTTGATAAAAAAATTTTTTAGTTCTTCACTAAAAAAATGAATTTTTGTAAATTAATTTTTTTTTAAATATTAGAATTATATTAATTATAATAATAATTTTATTCATTTTTGTAGAAAGAAAATTATTTTTGTCTAGAAAGTTGGTATTTTTAGAAAAGAATTCGTTTCTTTTGGGATGTAAATATTTTTCTATCTATAAACGAAAAAATTTAAATATATTTACAGTTAATTTTTTTTTGTCTAAAATTATATTCTATGTAAATAAAAAAATACTACAAATTCTACAAATAATTAGGAATTCTTCTTTTTTAAATTCAATTAAGAGAATTTTATACTCGATCCACTATATAAGAGTCAAAAAACCTTTTTTGTTTATTTTCAAATACCAAAGATTTATGTTACTCCATAAAAAAATAGAAATTCCTTTATAATTCCCAGTGAATGGAAATTCTTTTTCGCCCGTATGGAGCTAAAAATTCCTTTTATTCCATAAATGTAAAATATTTCCCATTATATTCAAGAATTATTTTTTATTCGTCAATTTTTTTTCTACTCAATTCTCGATTTAATTAAATTTAGAAAATATTTTTTTTTAATTGGTGCACAAAAAGTTTTCTAAATTTCAAAACAAAAATAAAAATCATATTTCTTTAAAGGGTAATATTTTTATTTTTGTAAATCTGTTTATTTATTTTAAAAAAATAGAAAATAAATATTTTAGTGAGAGTTGCTTAGAATAAAGAAAACAGAATATAAAATTAGAAAATTTACAAAAAAAATAATAATTAACAAATTAAATGAAAAAAAATAATAAAAATATAAATAAGTAAATAGAAAATTTAAATAATGAGATGTAAAGAGATTGTTTAAACAAAAAGAAAGATAATTTTTAATACAATTTTGATCAAATTTCATGAAAACTGTAATTCTTCTTTAAAAAATTTATTAAAATTCGTCAAAAAAATTCAAATAATTAAATATTTGTTGATAAAATTCTTTAGGATAATTAAATTTTAAAAAACATGCAATTATTCAATAAATTGTTATTTTTGTATTTAAATAATTGAATTCTAGTAGAATTTTCTCATAAACATTGATTTAAAAATGGATTTCAGTTAAAAACCAATGAATTTGAAAATTCTCAAAAAACTGTTTGACAAATTATTAAAAATAATTAATTTATAGAAAAATTTTAGTTAATACTAAAAAAAATTTAATTTTGGAAAAGTTACAAATTATTACAGAAATTCAATTGTTTTCAAGAGTAATAAAATCCATCGTAGAAATTTAATTATATGTTCAAAAATAATAAAATTCTTCTTAGGAATTCAATTATTTTCATGAATAGAAAATAAAACTCAATGCAGAATTTCAATTATTTTTAATACAATTTTAATCAAATTTCTCGGAAAATATAATTATTCTTAAAAATTTTATTAAAAATCGTCGAAAGAATTTTATAAAAATCTTTAATAATTAATTTCTTTCGACTAATTTCATGCAAGTTCTAATTTAAATAATTGAATTCCCGAGAAATTTTTATTATTCACAAAGATAATTGAATTCTTCCAAAATTTTTTTAAATAATTGAATTCTTGCGAACGATTATATTGGAATTTTTTAAAATAATTGAATTTCCAAGAAGAAATTTATTATTTTTTAAAATAATTGAATTTTTAAGAAGAAATTTATTACTTTTTAAAAATAATTGAATTCTCGTGATGAATATTGTTAATTATGAAAATAATTAAATTTTGCAAAGAATTTTATTAAAAATGCCTGCGAAAATAATTTTGTTATTTATCTTTAATAATTGAATTGTTTCGAAGAATTATTTATGTAAATAATTGAATTCTTGGCAAGAAATTTTTATTAAAATCTAAAAGAATATTTGAATTATTTAAAAAAAAAATTAATTAAAATTTTATTTAAAATAATTGATTTCTTTCGAACAATTTTATTAAAATCTTTGAAAATAATTGAATTCCTGTGAAAAATTCTAATATTTTTTTTGTCAATAATTGAATTCTTCCAAAGAATTTTGAAAAAATATTTTTTTTTAAATAATTGATTTTTCGAGAAATTAAAATTAAAATCCTGCGATGAATTTTATTCTTTATGAAAATAATTAAATAGTTACAAAGAATTTAATTAAAATTTTCAAAAATAATTAGATTCCTTAGAAGAATTTTATTATTTATGAAAATAATTGCATTATTGGGAAGATATATATAAAAATTTTGTTAAATAATTAAAAAAATTTTATTTTTAGTATAAAGTAAAGTAATTAATTAATTAACAAAAAAAAATAATTGAAAAATAGAAATTGATTAATAGGCATTGATCAAGAGGACGATGAGATGGATGAATAATAATTAAGAGAAAGATTAAAAATTTGATAGTGAAACTACGTACAAGACTACAATCGGGCATATTGCAAGCAGCAGGCGATACGGGACTGCTTACGTGTGGTGCTCCACTTGCCCGTGGAATGGTTTCCTCGTGTTCCAAAAGGACCTCAACAGCTTCAACGAATTCCTCCGATATCGCATGAAGTAACGCGTCTTTTGTGTCCACTTTATATTCTATCAGCAGCTCCACCATTTCCAAATTCTCGTTATCTATCGCCATAAGCAGCGCAGTCCTTCCTAACGGATCGACACAATTTACATTTATGTAATCTGTCTCCTGGGCCCTCTGCAACATTCTGCAACAATACATTCAACAAACGATCTGCTTTATGCTTCAACAATTATTGCCGCCGTGGGTACGCAAATAAAATGTAATTAATTAAAGAAAAAATAGGGAAAACAAATAAAAAAACAGTTTACAAATAGAAAAAATTTTAAAAACACCGTTTATAAATAGGTAAACAATAATTTAATTTTAAATAAATTATTAATTTACTAGGAAATGATAAAAAGATAATTTACACTATTAAAGACAAAAAAAACCGTTTACAAATGAAAAAAAATTAAAAAAAGACCGTTTATTAATAAGTAAACAATAATTTAATATTAAATAAAATATTAATTTACTAGCAAATGATTATATTTATTATTATTTTGAAAATTTAGAAATTTTATATTTTCAAGAATAAACATCAATTTTCGAATGATTACAGATTCAAAATTTAAAGAATTCACTTATTTTCGCAAGAATTTCATTATCCTCATACATATTATTGTTTAGAGCAATTTTATATTCAAGAATTTTAAATACAATTTTAATAAAATCTTCTATGAATAATTTTTAATATAATTTAATAGAAAAGTTATTAATTACAATTAATTGTAATTAATTGAAATAAATTCTTCAAAACAATTAAATTATTTTAAAGAATTTAAAAAAAAAATCATGCCAAGAATTAAATTATTTTCAATACAATAATTTTAATTACATTTTTTTAGAAAGAATTCAATTATTTTAAAAAATATTAATTCAATTTGATTATTTTTAAGAATTACCATATAAATTTAATTATATTTACGACAATTTTGATGAAATTCTTTTTAAAAGTTATTATTTTCAAATTTTTAAATAAAATTCCTTCAAAAAATTCAATTATTTTCAACAATTCAGAGAAAATTATTTGAAACAATTAAATTTTTTTTATGAATTGTAAAATCCTCTGCAAGAGTTTAATTATTTTCATAAATAAGAAAATTCTTATCAAAATTAAAATATTTTCATAAATAATAATAATATGTTTTGGAGGAATTCAATTATTTTTAATAAAATTTCTCGAAAGAATACAATTATTTAAAAAAATATTAATTAAATTCAATTATTTTCAAGAATTTTAAAGAAATTCAATTATCTTCGATAATTTTGATGAAATTCTTTTAAAAAAATCATTATTTTTAAGTTTTTTTTAATAAAATTCCTTCAAAAAATTCAATTATTTTCAAGAATTCAGATAAAATTCTTCAAAACAATTAAATTATTTTTATGAATTATAAAATCCTCTGCAAAAATTTAATTATTTTCATAAATAAGAAAATTCTTCTAAAGATTAGAATATTTTCATAAATAATAAAATTATTATATTATATATTATATTATATTATATTATATTATATTATATTATATTATATTATATTATATTATATTATATTTTCAAGATACAAATTCAATTATCTTCGACAATTTTGATGAAATTCTTTTAAAAAAATCAATATTTTTAAATCGTTTTAAATAAAATTCCTTCAAAAAATTCAATTATTTTCAACAATTCATATAAAATTCTTCGAAACTATTAAATGAAAAAAAATATTATTTAAATAAATTCAATTATTTTTAAGAGTTTTAATAAAAATTGAATTATTTTCAACAATTCTGATAAAATTCTTCTGAGAAATTAAATTATTTTTAATACAATTATAATAAAATTTCTATATAAGAAAAAATTCAATTATATTCAAGATAATTTCAATAAAATTTCACTAACAGGTTCAATTATTTTCAAGAGTTTTAATAAAAATTCAATTATTTTTCACAATTCTGATAAAATTCTTCTGAGAAATTCAATTATTTTCAATACAATTTTAATAAAATTTCTATAGGAAAAAATTCAATTATTTTCAAGATAATTGCAATAAAATTTCTCTAATAGGTTCAATTATTTTTAAAAATTGTAATATAATTTTTTAAACAATTCAATTGTTCTTAAAAGTTTTTAATAAAATTCTTTGTAAATTTCAATTATTTTTAAAATTTTCAATTAAAATTATTTTTAAAAAATTACATTTTTTTTACGAAATATAATTAGATTATTAAGAAAAAAAATGTAATTATTTAGAAAAACTCTAATAAATTTGTTTGAAAGAATTAAATTTTCTATGAATAATTTTTAATATAATTTAATAGTTAAATTAATGATTACAATTAATTATAATTAATTGAAATAAATTGTTCAAAACAATTAAATTATTTTAAAGAATTTTAAAAAAAATAATTTTCAATAATATAAATTAGAAAATTCTTCAAAACAATTAAATTATTTTTATAAAATGTAAAATCTTCCGCAAGAATTCAATTATTTGTTGACTAATGCAGACTAGCGTCGTTTTTCAAAATACAAATTTTTTCTAAATGAATTTTAAAAAACTTTGCAAAAATTAATTAAAATTTCTAGAAGTAAAAAAGTTATTTCAAATAATGTTTCAGTTTAAAAAAATTGAATAATAAAAAAAAGAAGTAAAAAGTAAATAAAATTAAAAATAAGTTAACAAAATAAAAAAGCTTTCAACCTTTTTATGTTATTTATTTCTTCTATGAAAAATCTTTAAATAGAAATCCAATACTTATTCTATAAAAATTGATGTAAAATGAAGTCTTGAACTTTGTTAGAGAGAAAATAAATAAAGAATTTAAAAATAAAATATCAAGAAAAAATAAAATTAGATACAAAAATTTAAACAATTGAAATAGATAAATAAATTTAAAGTACAAAAAGAGTAAATATAAAATAAATACGAAATAAGTATGAAAATTTTAACAAATAAAATAATTGAAATAAATAAAAATAAAATCAACAAAAAAAAAATAATAAAAAATAAAAAAATCAAGAAAAGCGAAATCAATGAAATTAAAATCAATAAAAAGAATAATAAAAATTTAGAAAGATTCAAAAAAGTGAAATCGATGAAAGAATTAATAAAAGTAAAAAAATAAAATTGAAAAATAAAACAAAAAATAAAACAGTAAAAAATATATAAAAATTGATGTATAAAAAATCAAGAACTTTTTCAAAAGGGAAAATTAAAATTAACAGTGAATTGTAATAAAAAGCGTACTTATAATTAAGAATAGAAAATTAGTTACCATTGTTATATACGTTGGAAAAAGATGAAGAGATTTTAATGAACAATGAAAATTTTTAACGAGAATTTTTTGGCTCTTTAAACGTAGATTCAGTCACAGAGGGAGAGAGATATAAAAATGGAAGACACGAAATTTTTATAAAAGGTGTGTTCAGAAGGGTCACAAAGGGACAAAATTAAAACACAACATATCACATAAGGATACAATTCACGACTGCGACCCGTTGCGGTGTTTATTCTCGAATAATTATATTTCGTTGGTTATATTAAGAAGGGGGCGTGGATTTTAATTCCTCACAAACCGGAAAATAACAAATCGTCCGTCGAATAGAAATAGAAGAGAAAATAAAATAAAATTATATTTTCAAAAAAAATAAATTTTAAATAGACATAAAAATTAAAATGTTCTTTAAAGATAAAAGCAAAGTAGACAATTCTATAAATTAATAAATTAAAAATTCTGTGTTTTCTTATATAAATTATTAAAAATTTACATAAAATTTTAAGAAAATAAATATATAAATTGAAGTGTATTACAATAAATACAAAAATAAATTCAAACTAAATTAATAAAATCAAGAAGAAATCGAATCAAATTGTAATAAATACAATGAAAAAAATTGAAGAATAAACAAAGGGCGTTTTCTTATAAGCACGTTAGTAATAAATAATTAGAAAAATAAATAATAAATAAATAAAATATAAATAATCTAAATAAAAAAAAAATAACGTTGAAAATCTCAAAAAAAAAAAAATGAATAATATAAAAAAGCAAAAGAAATAAAATAATTAAATATTATAATTATTTATTTATTTATAAAATTTATTATAAATATTTATTTAATTATAAAATAGATAAAATAAATAAAGAAATGAAGGAAGAATACAAAAGTAAAAAATAGAAAAACATAATAAAAATAAAAAAATAAATTGAGAACAAAGCGGGAAATTAAAATAAAAAAAATCTGAAATATCAAAAAATTAACGAAATAGAAACGTGAGGGAAAGTTTTTAGTTTTTCATGTATGTATAGGTATACGTTGACATTTTAATGTGACTATTTCCGGATCTTGATTTTCACAAAAGAAATGAAATGTTTAAATTGGCTTTTTGCTTTTAAGACATAGAAAATCAGAGAATTAAGATTGTCATTCAGTGGGTGAGTGAGAGAAGGGAAATTTTAATTAAAAAGAGAGTCAGTGTGCCTTGAAAATGAATGCTTTGAGGTTTTAATGAATTTAACTTTTATAGCTTTGAAGTTTTCATGTTTTTATAATGAAGACATCCAAGTCTGAATATTTTTTAAGTGGAAATATCAAGTTCTTTTTGAATGCAGATACTTTAGATAAAAAAAAGAAAATGAAAAACTCCACGTAATTGACAGATTTCAAATAGGACAATTGAAAAATTTATTTTTATACAGATATTGGAAAAATTATTTTCAAAAAAGTAAAAGAAATAAATTATTCCAATAATTTTTTCCACTTTATATGTATTTTTTTATTCTAATTTTTTATTGACAAAAAAAAATTATTTTGTATTAATTTTTTTCTTTTGAAAAAAAATTTAAGAGAGTTACAACTTAAACTAAATGTAATTAAAAAAATAGTTTTTTTGAAATTTTTATATATATATATATATAAGAGCAAATAAGTGAAGAAAAAAAAATGTTCCTAATAGAAATGAGAAATAGAAATTGTCTTTGATTTAAAAATAGAAATACCTTCTGACTGAAGCCACATCTCCACGTTCAACAGCTAGGAGAAATTTCTTTTCATCTAATGAGAGACTTCCCATTTCCTGGTGAGGCCTTATCACGTTCTCCTCCTCCATCATGCCATGAATACTGTGTCTCTGAATCAATAACAAGATAAAAGAAAAAATAACTCAATTAATAAAATTTGAATTGAAGAAAATGGAAAGAAACAGAAATAGAGGAGGAAAATTGATTTTGTATGTAATTTAAAAATTTCATTTTCATTTTGCAAATAATGATTAATGAGTGTTAATTAAAAAATAAATTAAAAAAAAAATTAAAAAAAAATTAATGAGTGTTAAATATTCTCGCATAGTAATTATTTATAAAGTGATTAAAATTATAATTTAATATATAAAATTAAAATATAAATAAAATATAATATAAAAATTGCATTTTTAATTTATAAGTTGACAAAAATTATATTTTAATTTATAAAAGTGACTAAAAGTAAAATTATATTTTTTATTATTTTCATAGATTGGCAATTTTCCTTTTCCCTCTATTTGTTTATTCACTATTGTAATCGTGTCGCCTTTGTTGTGATTGACCTCTTCTGCATTTGTCACTCAGGTAGAAACCCTTGATATATTCTGTCACTATTTAATTATTATTATTGTTGAAAATAAATTTAACAATGAAACTAATTTTTCTCTGTCAATTACACAACAAACATTGTTGACAGGAATGAAAATTCAAAGATAAGAAAATATAGAAAAATATAAATATATAAATTTTTGGAAGAAAAATAGATTTCTAACATTCATTTCTCAAAAAAAATATTAATAATAATTCATAATAATTATTTATCAATATTAATAATATTTTAATAATTATTTCTCAATATTAATAATATTTTAATAATTATTTCTCAATAATTATTCATGTTTAAATAATTTTCTCTGAAAAATTAATAATTATTTCTCAATAATTGTTTAAAAGCACCAAAAATAAAAATAAATAAATAAATAAAAGCAAGAAATAAAAAATGATAAAATTTACTGCATAAATTCATTTAGTTGTTTATTCAACTGGACTTGAATTAAAAAAAAAAACATTTTTTATTTAAAATAAAAAAAAAGTAAATACATAAGCAGTACAGCTATTAAATAATTAATGAACTATAATTCAGAATTAATAATTAATATTCAATTAATTTTTAATTAATAAATGAAGGAAAGTAAATAAACAGAAATAGATAAATATAAATAATAAAATAGAAAAGACAAGAAAAAAATTTTTTCTATTTTTATTTAAAAAATAATTTATCAAATAGTAAATTTTGTTTAACTTTTTCAATACCAGTTGAGTTATGGGATAATATTACTGAAATTAATAGAAGGAGAGGAAAAATAAAAAAAAAAATGAGAGAAAAGGAAAACGAAAAGGGACTTTTAGGCTTTTACAATTTTCGAATAGGGTACAATTTTCAATTGAACTTTCTCCACTTTTCTTGCTTTTCAATTACAAATAAAGTCGCATTTCGATTCGTCCGTTATCCCTTACGGTCTACATATTCGGCTTGTTCAGAATTCAGAGCAACGAATAGACGGAAATCAATTAAACGTGGAAATGGTTCTTCATTGTCCAACGCGAGTTGATTTCTTGTAACCATCGATGCGAAAGTATGACAGAAAAAAAGAGGGGAAAAAAATGTGAAAAAAGAAACGAAAGGAAAAAAGGAAGGAAAGAGAAAAAGAGAAAAAATAAAGAAAAGAAAAAAAGAGAGAAAATAAAGAAAAGAAAAAAGAAAAGAAAGAAGAAAAATATTTGAAATTAGAAAAAAAATAAATGCAATTATTTCTATTGGATTAATTTTTTAGTACAAGAAAAAAGAAGGAGAAAACAAGATTTTACTGTCTAACCAAAATTGAACTTTACTATACTACCACTAATGTTACTTCTTTTTATTAAGAAAACAAGAAAATTTGTATTTTACTGCTGAGCAAAGTTTGACTATAATTGGTTTAAACTACTTAATCTTACTACTAAAAATAATGAAAAAAATTTGTTTAGAGATAATTGTCTTTACTACTGATTCAATGAGATAAAAATTATGTCTGACTAATAATTGCCATTACTACTGATTGAAGAAGATAAAAATTATGTTTGACTAAAAATTGACTTTATTACTGTTCTGAGAAGGGGAAATGTATGTCTGACTAAAAATTTGTTCTACTACTAATTCAAGAAGATAAAAAATATGTCTGACTAAAATTTATCATTTCTACAAATTCAAGAAGATAAAAATTATGCCTGATTAAAAATTGACTTTACTACTGATTCCAGAAGGTGAAAATTATGTCTGACTACTAATTGGTTCTACTACTAATTCAAGAAGATAAAAATTATGTCTGACTAAAAATTGTCATCTCTACTAATTCAAGAAGATAAAAATTAAGTCTGACTAAAAATTGTCATCTCTACTAATTATTCAAGAATATAAAAATTAATGCCTGACTCAAAATTGCCTTTATCACTGTTCTGAGTAGGTGAAAATTATGTCTGACTAATAATTGGTTCTACTACTAATTCAAGAAGATAAAAATTATGTCTGACTAATAATTGGTTCTACTACTAATTCAAGAAGATGAAAATTATGTCTGACTAAAAATTGCGATTACTACTAATTCCGGAAGATAAAAATTATGTCTGACTAAAATTGGTCTTTTCTACTAATTCAAGAAGATAAAAATTATGCCTGATTAAAAATTGACTTTACTACTGATTTTAGAATGTGAAAATTATGTCTGACTAAAAATTGCGATTACTACTAATTCAAGAAGATAAAAATTAAGTCTGACTAAAAATTGCGATTACTACTAATTCAAGAAGATAAAAATTAAGTCTGACTAAAAATTGTCATCTCTACTAATTATTCAAGAATATAAAAATTAATGCCTGACTCAAAATTGCCTTTATCACTGTTCTGAGAAGGTGAAAATTATGTCTGACTAATAATTGGTTCTACTACTAATTCAAGAAGATGAAAATTATGTCTGACTAAAAATTGCGATTACTACTAATTCCGGAAGATAAAAATTATGTCTGACTAAAATTGGTCTTTTCTACTAATTCAAGAAGATAAAAATTATGCCTGATTAAAAATTGACTTTACTACTGATTTTAGAATGTGAAAATTATGTCTGACTAAAAATTGCGATTACTACTAATTCAAGAAGATAAAAATTAAGTCTGACTAAAAATTGTCATCTCTACTAATTATTCAAGAATATAAAAATTAATGCCTGACTCAAAATTGCCTTTATCACTGTTCTGAGAAGGTGAAAATTATGTCTGACTAATAA
Organism: Leptopilina heterotoma; assembly: GCF_015476425.1. NCBI lineage: Eukaryota > Metazoa > Arthropoda > Insecta > Hymenoptera > Figitidae > Leptopilina > Leptopilina heterotoma. The sequence goes on from NW_025111206.1 coordinate 1,187,534, forward strand.
TTGGTTCTACTACTAATTCAAGAAGATGAAAATTATGTCTGACTAAAAATTGCGATTACTACTAATTCAGAAAGATAAAAATTATGTCTGACAAAAATTGGTCTTTTCTACTAATTCAAGAAGATAAAAATTATGCCTGATTAAAAATTACTAAATTACTAAATTACTTTACTACTGATTTCAGAAGGTAAAAATTATGTCTGACTAATAATTGATTCTACTTCTAATTCAAGAAGATAAAAATTATGTCTGACTAATAACTACCATTACTACTAATTCAAGAAGATACAAATTATGTCTGACTAAAAATTATCTTTATCACTGTTTTGAAAAGGTGAAAATTATGTCTGACCAATAATTACCATTACTACTAATTCAAGAAGTTAAAAATCATGCCATCTAAAAAAATTGTCTGACTATAACTTGTCATTACTACTAATATAGGAGAATAAATATCGTCTGACCAAAATGTCCATTTCTACTTCCTGGTCTCTTGGAATACTATCAAAAAATCCTATTTAAAAAAGCCTGACAAAAATTTACTTTCACTACTGATGAAAAATATTTATATTAAGTCTGACTAAATGTCGTCTTCCACTACTAATAACATAAACAAGTGAAAATGTCTATCGAACATAAGATAAGACGAAACAATTTATTTTTTCTTCACAGATCGTCCATTTATTACTTGAACCACCCTCCAGAAAAAATTGTACATTCTGTCTGACTAAAACTGATTTATACTACTGAAAAGAGAGCAAATCTACAATAATATAAAAAAAAACAATAATATATAATAAAATTAAGAAAAAGACAATAAATTAAAAACAAGTGAATGGCATTTTAGGTTATAGTTTATATTAAATTTATATTAAGGATATTTATATATTTATATTAAGGATATGAATGAAGGGTGGGTGTTTTATATATATAATGAATAAATTGTGAGTGAAGGGTGTGGTACACATTGACAATTAAGGTGTGCCACTGTAAACACTTATTCTTGATAGTGGCCTTCATTTTTTTCTTTTTGTCGTCATTCAAAAGTCAAGAGGTTTAATCATCGTCTCATAGACTCTCAAAGCACCCCCTTTTCTCCATCTCAATTTGCCACGCCTTTTTCCCTTCTCTCTTTGTCTCTACCCCCTCCCCCATCAAACAAAAAAATTGGGAAAATTGTTATTTCACTTTATAACCACGACAATCAAATATACCACAGGAAGTCACATTTATATTTCTCATATTTTATTCATTTTTATTTTGTTTATTTTCAGTTTCGCAATTTTCCACTATTGACAATTATTTGCTTTTGTTTTATTATTGCAAATTGTGCTTCGAATATAAACTCATAAAATTTTTTTCATTATGTTTCATTCAATTGTTTACAAAAACAAAAGAGAATTTTTTATTTATTCTTTGATTATTTTTTTTATTATATATTTTATTAGTTTTTTACTCTAAGTAATAAATAAGTATTTTTATTTTTTATTTTTTTTATTTTATTTTTTTTATAAGTAGTTTTATTTTATAGTAGTTTTATTTTTATTTTTTTTTTATTTAATCAATTAATTTATTTTAATTTTTTAATTAATTTAATTATTCAATTGTTACGAAAAGAAAATACAATATTTTACTTATTGTTTTATTTATTTTCGTATTTGTTATTATCTTATTTTATTTATTTTTTACTATAAGTAATAAATAAATAGTATCCAGTGTATTTATTTTTTAAAATAAAAATTCGATTTCAAAAAAGCTTTTTGTTAGTTTTTATTTTTCTCTTTTCTTTTTATTAAATTTTTGAAACGCAATTCCCGAAGAACTTTTTTCAAAGTGTCACCATCTGCTTTAGTCGTTGGGTTGACAACAAATAACGTTCAAGGATGACAATTATTCAAAGTGATGGATATATGTCACTAGATGCAACAAATATGCACATACGTTTGAATGTACGAATTTCAATTTTGAACAAAAAAAAAAAAAAAGAAAGGTGAGAAAAAAGTTTTAATAGAATAACTACGATGACCGTTTCTATTTTTAAAAGTTGAAAAATTTTATTTTCACTTCTCACCATGTGTGACATAAAGTGCTTTTCAAATGGAATTACTATATTCATGCAGTATAAAGTGTATTATAAAAAAGTTGAATTAAATTTTATATTTAAAGAACTTGATCTTTTTGTCTGTTTTTTTTTATTTTTCTATTCTTTTTTCCTTCCATCTCGCGAGCTACGTTAATTTTAATGATAATTATAAATTTTCTGTCAAGCAACATAATTTTCTTTTTGATAAAAAAATAAATAAAATACATTTTTTAAAAATACCTATATACATAAAAAAAAATTTTATCAGCAAAAATAAATTTTAATTATCACAAATTACAAAATTATTTATCTTTTTTATGCGACTATTGAATATCGAATTATTTACACTCGATAAAGTACAACTGTGTTAATTAAAAAATCGTGTTTCCAAAAAATCGTAAAACAAAAAAGTCTTTAGGAAAAAATTAATTTACACTACTGACACAAATTTAAAAAATTCGATGGAAAAAAATTTCATTAAAGCAATTTCGTATAAATACAATAATACATAGCTGACCTAAGTCGTAATTTTTGTCGTTTGTTTCTTGTTTTTTTTTTATTTTGCTACGCAATAAATCTCATAAACGAGCTTTGCATGTTGAAAAAACGTGCTCATCGTGATTAAATAAGAGATATGACAGTACACTTTTTTTTGTAGACAACAATTACTTTTAATTAATTTCACCTCTTTAAATTATAATTATTATATTCAACTTTCACACATTTTATGTCACATTTTATGTATTTTTCGTTTTACAAAATAAAATATATATATAAAGCATAAAATAAAATACATAAATTATGTAGCAATTTGCGGAAAGTAATTATGTAATAGTAAATTAATTATATATATAATAAAAAAGTTTATATATCACATCTGTATATGTGTATTTATAATTTATTTGTTTAAATTATTTAAAAATTAATATTTTTGATTTATTTTTGATTTTTGAATTTTTTTATTTTTTTTTATTCTTTTTCTATTTTTGAAATTAATTCTATTAAAAAAAATAAAGACGAATAAACATCTTTTTTTTTTAATATAAATTTTTACAATATAAAAAATTATCGTGTAGAAAATAAATTATTGTGTTATTTTGTGTTTACAAAAAATCGTATATACTATTAGAGAGCTTCGTTAATTTTGGTTGTTCTTTTTATTTTGTATTTTTTCCTAATTGCTTCCAACTAAACTGGTAATTTAGGTTCAACGTATGGAGAGAGTACAACTTGTTGGGACATTGAAGTTTGTATAGTCTCAAAGGGAATTACGTATGCAGGAAATGAGAAGAAGCTTGTCGAAAATTGAGTTTCGAAAATTTTGTTAAAATTTTGGCTAAAAAAAAAATTTAAATAAAAAAAAAAATGAAAAAACTCAATTAAAAAACTAATATATATAAAATTTATTTAAGATAATCTTATATGTGGAATATTAATTTTTAATCTTTATAGAAAAAGAAAAAGAAAAAGAAAAAGAAAAAGAAAAAGAAAAAGAAAAAGAAAAAGAAAAAGAAAAAGAAAAAGAAAAAGAAAAAGAAAAAGAAAAAGAAAAAGAAAAAGAAAAAGAAAAGAAAAAGAAAAAGAAAAAGGAAAAGAAAAAGAAAAAGAAAAGAGAAAAAGAAAAAGAAAAGAAAAAGAAAAAGAAAAAGAAAAAGAAAAAGAAAAGAAAAAGAAAAAAGAAAAAGAAAAAGAAAAAGAAAAAGAAAAAGGAAAAGAAAAAGAAAAAGAAAAAGGAAAAGAAAAAGAAAAAGAAAATATAATATTATTTTGATCACTACGACGTTTTAATATTTAATATTCCCACGTCTTAGCTGCTCGACATTTGTAATAGAATAAAAAGAAAAACCAATGGAAAATTTCCAAGAAGCAAAACAAAATGAAATAAAAACGCGCTCGGGTACAGAAGAGAGAGAGAGAGAGAGAGAGAACTTTATTCGAATCTTAAGATATCTTGCTGGCAACTTGCGTAAATTGGATTGGCACTCAATCCCCCTTCCTATATTTTTTATCACTCTTTTTTTATTCAAAAGGTAAGAACGTCGTTAGCTCGCAATTCCCTCCCCCTCCCCACCTCAATAAACATCTGCCCTTATAGTGCACATTGGCCGTGATTGCTAAATTTTTTTTCCCCCTTTAAATCGAAAAAGAAAAAGGAGAAAAATATTGCCATATCTTTTAACTTTATCGTTGATAATTCCAATTTTAAATTTTTAAATCAATAATTATTCAGGAATATTAAATTGCAGGATTATTATATTGCAAAAAAATTTCTTTTTAATTTTTTTTTTCGAAAATAATTATATTTATTATGGAAATTGTATTCAGAATTTATTTGAGAAAATTTAAATTTAAATTTACTTAAATTTAAATTTTTTTAATCGATTTTATTTTATTTTTGCAGTAGATTATAAAAAATTTACTATGAACGCAAAATTAAGGAGTTTTATTCTTTAAACTAAATTTTTATTTTTTTTGTAGAAATATTAACTGTTGTAAATTTTCCTAAATTTAAAATTTGGATTTTAATTGAATTTAATTTTAATAAATAAGAATTTTTTCTCGGAAATAAAATTTTGAGAGGCTAAATAAAGTTTTTGGTTCATAAAAATTAAATAGTGAAAAATTATAAAAAGAATAATAAAACTGAAATTCATGATCATGAAAGTTTATTTTTCAGTAGTAAAATTAAGTTTCAGTCGTTCAGTAGTTCAAGAACTCCATTTTTAGACAAATATTTTTTAATCAAAAACAATAAAACATTTAATAGTAAAAATTCATGAGTGGTAAAAATAAAATATAGTCAGACGAAGTTTTTGAAATTATTTTTATCTTTAGTCAGAGAGAATTTAATTTGTAACGCCTAATTTGTTTTTAAAAGTAGTAAAATACAGATTGAGTCAGACAAAAGAGTCATTAGTAGTAAAAATAAAATTTAGTCAGACAAAGAAATTAAACTTACTTTTAGCATAAGTAGTAAAAGAAATTTAGCGTCAGACAACTTTTCAAAATTCACTTAATTATACTTTTCAGTGGTAGAAACTAGCTTAAGTCAGACAGAATATTTTAAATTTCTAATTCTTTGTAGCAGTAGCAAAAAGCAGATTGATTAAATTTACAAATTTCTATTTATCGTTCAGTAGTTAAAGAACATTATAGTCAGACATAAAATTTTTATTTCTCATTCGGTAGTTCAAAACTTTTATAGTCAGGCATAAAATTAGAGTGTCTTATGTCTCGATCAGTAGCTCAAGAACTTTATAGTCAGACATAAAGTTATAAACTTTTATTTCTTGATGAGTAGTTTAAGAACTTTATAGTCAGACATAAAGTTATAAACATTTTTTTCTTGATCAGTAGTTTAGGAACTTTATAGTCAGACATAAAGTTATAAATTTTTGTATTTCTTTCAGTAGGTCAAGTATTTTATAGTCAGACAAATTTTTTCATTCGGGAAAAATAAAAATATTGAAAATAAAAATTTGAGTACGTAGTAAAAATAAAATTCAGTCAGACAAATTTTTTTAAATTATTTTTATAATAAATAATAAAAAAAAATCTATTGTCATACAACTTATAAAGTTCACTTTATTTTTTAGTAATAAAAAATAGCTTGAGTCAGACTAATTTTTTTAATTCCTAATTCTTTGTGGCAGCAGAAAAAGCATATTGAGTCAGACATAAAGTTGAAAATTTTGTTGTCTCGTGCAGTAGTTCAAGTAATTTATAGTCAGACAAATATTTTTTATTCAGAAAAAATAAAAATTCACGTTGAAGTGTTACTAGTAGTAAAAATAAAGTTTAGTCAGACAAAAAATTTAATTTTTTTTTAAGAATAAGTAGTAAAAACAATTTATTGTCAGACAACTTTTAACATTCACTTAAATTCGTTTTTCAATAGTAAAAATTAGTTGTGATCAGAAAAAATATTTAAATGTCTTATTATTTGTGGCAGTAGTAAAAAGCATATTGAGTCAGTTATAAAGTTACAAATTCAAACTTCTCGTTCAGTAGTTTAAGTAATTTATCGTCAGACAAATATTGCTTGTATTCGAGAACAATTTTCATACTAAAAATTTTTATATTTAAAGTAGTAAAATATGTGTATAATAGTAGGAATGAAAATAAAAGTAATAATAAAAATAAAATTAAATGTAAAAAATAAAAATAGAAACAAAAATAAAAGTAAAAATAATAAAGGTAGAAACAAAAATAAAGACGAGAATAAAAATAAAATTCAAATAAAATACAAATGCAAATGCAAATACAAATACAAATACAAATACAAATACAAATACAAATACAAATACAAATACAAACAAAAATGAAAATAACGGAAGTCAAATAAAAATGAGATAAAAATGAAAAACTGAAAATAAAATAAAATAATAGGAAAAATAAAATTCAATTCAAAATGAAATAAAAAAATTGAAAAAATTGAAAAAAATGAAATAAAATGAAAATAATATTACAGAATAGATTGAATTCTGTACCTTGACTTTTTTGTCGATTTCCGGCTTATCAAGAAAGTGCATTGTGGATTGTGTTTGTATAGATGGTGGAGCTGGCGGTGGATCTTCAGGGTCAAAGTTGAGGTGTTGGTCGACCCCATGGGGATAACCCCCCACGGTCGAGTAGCCCCTTGAGCTACCTGACATTGTCATCTGGTAGTGATATTCTACCTCGTTACCAATCCCTTCATTAGGGTTTTCCACACCCCTAACGTTATCCTCATCTTCTCCTGTGCTTTCTGCAAAAAATACAAATAAAAACCTCCGATAAATTACAATTTTCTTTTTACTATCAAACACAATTTTTTTATACGAAAAAGAAATATTACACATTCATGCGTTAATTACTTCAACTAAAAAAATAATAAAATCTCATATTTTTAAATTTTGTAAATTTTATTATAAATTTAATTATTAATGTAATAAAGACAAAAATTAGTATAATAAAACAAATAATAATAATTTAATATATAATATATTCAATATATAATTTAATTATTAATTATTATTTTAATTACAAAAAATTTAATTTAATTTACAAAAAATTTTTATTTTCAAATATTAATTACAATAATTATTTATTTTCAAATATTAATTTCAATTTGGGAATAATTTCAAATAAAACAATTTCAGATAAAATTCTTAGAAAAAAATGGCACTAAGAAAACAATATACTTGAATCAAATGTAATTATCTTCGTTAAACAGTCAACCAAAAATTGTTTTTGAATTAAACATAATAATTTTAATTCAACACCTAATAAGTTTGATTCAATAAAAATTAGGTTTCATTGAATTATAAAATATGTTTAAATCAAACACAATTTTTTGGTTGGCTGTTTACTTTTCGATTACAAAAAAATTTTCTCAGTGTATTTTCAAAATATTTTATTAAATACTTTGAAAAAATTCAATTATTTCCGTGAATATAATAAAATTCATCTTTAGAAGTAAATTATTTTCTATATAAAATTTTAATACAATTTTTCGAAAGATTCAATTATTTTTACAAATTTTGATAAAATTCTTCATGTAAATTCAAGTTTTTGTAATTGACATTTAATTCATTTATTTATTTAATATAAAAATATGAAATTAAGAAATTTATTATCTATTATTTTTTATATCATTTTTTCACTTATTTCTAAATCATATTAACAATTAGTGAACGTTAATTTTAATTATTTTTCAAAAAAAATACTTCAACGATTGTCTCAAAAAACAAAAAAATTTATTTGTGCATGAGAGAAAAATAAAAAAATATTTTTCCGCAATGTAATTAATCTATGCGAGATGAGTAATTAATTCTGGATTATTCTTTTTTAAAAAGCATTGAGATATCGATCATTTTGAGAATTCATCGAATGTTAATATCCGGGGTTATTAAGTGAAATTTGCATTGAGGTTTCAATGCGAGTAAAGTGCAATTAATGTCGCCTCGTTGAATGTAAGTTTTTAATTTTATTTTTTCATTTCTCTGATATTAAAAATTTTTCACACGTTATTTCATTAGAGAGAATTTTTTTTTTTGCTCTAATTTTTCATTTGTATGTAATTCTTTGCATTTTTTTTCCATGTCTGTCATTAATTATATTATTTTGCGTTTGACGAAAATTCTTAAATTTCGTTTGAAAAAATGATTAGACATTGTTTTTTTTTTACATTTTTCATAAATTTTCCCTTTTTGAATATTTATTAATTTTGAATTTTTAAAAATTGTGATTTTTGCTTTGACAAAATTATTTTAATTTCGTTTTGAGAAAATTAACTTTTTACTTCTCTACAATTATTAATTTTCTTTTGAAAAACTATTTTTTTTTTGAAAAACTAATTTTTTTATTTAAAAAACTAATTTTCCTTTAAAAATATATTAAATTTTCCTTCTTAACAAAATTTCGTTCTGTAATAAAATTTCATATTTTCTTCTATAAAAAATGATAAATTCCATTTTACGATTATTTTTTTTTGTTTACAAAATTATTACTAATTTTCCTTTGAAAAACTATATTTTTATAACTGAAAATCAATTTTACCTAGAAGAAATATTAAATTTTCCTTTTTGATAAAATTTTTTTTTGTAAAAAAATTTAATAAATTCTTCTAGACTAAAATTATTAATTTTTTTTTAGAAAATTATTTTTTTTCTTCTCGTTAATTATTAATTTTCTTTTAAAAAACTAATTTTTTAATTTGAAAAACTAATTTTTCTTTGAAAATATATTAACTTTCCCTTCTTAATCAAATTTCGATTTTTAATACAATTAAATATTTTCTTTTATAAAAAATGATTCGTTTCAATTTAAGACATATTTTGAACTAAAAAAATTATTACTAATTTTCCTTTTGAAAAATAATCTTTTTATTCGTGAAAATTAATATTTCCTTAAAAAATATTAAACTTATTCCCAACTTGATAAAATTCTGTTTGGTAAATAAAAATTAAATATTTTCTTCTAGGCAAAATTATTAATTCTCTTTTGGAAACATTATTATTTTCCCTTTTTACAAAATTAATTATTTTCATTCGAAAAAAGTATTTGATTTTTCTTTGAACAAATATTTAATTTCCTATCGAAAAAATATTGAATTTCCCTTTTTGAAAAAATTATTTTTTTCTTTGGCATAAAATTATTATTAATTTCCCATTGGAAAAATTGGTATTAATTTTCCTTTGAGAAAATTAGTATTAATTTTCCTTTGAGAAAATTATTATTAATTTTCCTTTGGGAAAATTATTATTATTTTTCCATTGGGAAAATTATTATTAATTTGCTATTGTAAAAATTATTATTAATTTTCAATTGGAAAAGCTATTACTAATTTTCCATTAGAAAAATTATTTATTTTACCTCAAAAAAAAAATTATTTTTGCTGCTTAAAAAAAATAAATTTATTGACGAAAAGAATTTAAAACTATATTTTCTTTTTACGAAAAGCAAAAAAAAAAAAATTAAAAAAAATTTTTTGTTTCGTTTCTATTTCTTCTGAAGTAAAAAAAATTTTTTTCCCAGAAAAAAAAATTACAACTTTAAATTGAAATAATATAAGGGGCGGAGGTGGGGATTATTATTGTACACGAGTAAAATGATGAACTTGTCAGAGAAAAGACAGACAACTTTAAAAGTGCGCATCTTGTGTTCAATTTGTTTGACATCGTAAAAAATTGTACAGATTTACTTTCTTCTTCTTCTCCTATTCCTGTTTTTTTTCTTTTTTAAAACGACGGACACGATTTTACCTGGGAGGCATTATTCCACAAGGAGAGTGATACGGTTTTATCAGCGGTTTTACTACCAGCGTATAGGTTGGACTTTAAACGGAAGAGATTTACCGCGAACCATTTTATAACCCTTGTCGCTTACGTTAAAGATCTTTTTTTTCTCTCTTTCTCTCTCTCTCACTCCACTTTTGAGATGATTTTTTCTCATTTCAGAACTGATGAAAAATTATTTACAGAAATATTGCCAGGACTTTGCAGCGAAATGATCTTTTGAATAAAATTAAAAAATTCTCCTTTAAGCATTTTTCTTTTTCGGTAAAATTTAATTATTTTGTAAAATAATAATTTCTCAAAATTAAAAAAAAATTTTTGTTTAAAAAACTAATTTTTAATAAAGACTATTTATTATTTTCTTTACTTTTTTTTATTTTTAACTACTGATTTTTTCTCAAAATTAAATTTTCAGAAAAAAAGTAGAAAAGTAATAAGCTTAGTCATACAAAATAAATGGACACTGAATTCCACTTTTTTTTTTGTAATTAGATTTTTCTTTTTTGGAAATTCTCTTTTTTTCGACAAAAGAAAGAGAAAAGTGAAATATTTCCAGACACATACACGTATTCATTTTCATTACATAAAATATTTACTCCTTGTATTCATATATTTTTTTCTAGACTTTATTATTATGTTCTTTGTTTACTTTCCCTAATGAAACTTAATTTGAAAAGTGAGACCGAGATCATGTAGTCGCGCACAGGGAAAAAATTAAAAGTATTAAATTACCCTCAATTAAGTAAATTAGTCGCACAGTTTTTAGAAAATTTATTTTATGGAAAAATACACATTAAAAAAATGTTAGGAAAAAAATTATTTATTTTTCACAAGAAACAATAATTTTTCAAAAACAAGAACAATAATTTTTAATTTGCAATTTAGATGAAAAATTTTCTTTTCAATCGTAAATATTTTATTCTTTTCTTAAAGAATTCTTTCTTTTCTTTAAAAATTGTTTATTCTATTATAAACAATTTTTATAATTAGAAATTGTTGAAAAAACATTTTTAAAAAAATTTTTTTTATCTATTTTTATAGCATAACATTTTATTTGATTATATTATTAGATAACATTTGATAACATTTAGTTATTAACATAACAATTTGTTATCAAATTTGGTGTATTAATAATTTGAGAGAAAATGAAAAATTTCTGTCGAAGCATATTTCAATTTTCCTCAAATTGCATTTTCTTCTAAATATTTATATTCTTTTTATCTTCTATTTTGAACAGAAAAAAATTGCTTCTATTCTTACCAAACAATATTCTGCACTTGTATTACTTCTTTTTTTTACGACAAAAACTTTTCATCGTAAATCAAAAAGTACTTTTTTCTAAAGGATAAAAAAAAAATTTCCTGTATTTTTCCTTTCATTTTTAAAAGAAAGTAGTATTTAATGCATTTGAGAGAAAAAGAAAATTCTTTGTCAAAAGTGAGAATCTCATTATGTTTTATTCTGTAGGAAAAAAATACTTTAATATACATATATAGATATATTATATTTAAAGAGGAGAATTTTTATATGCACTTTTTATACTTTCTCCTCTATGTTTTGAATTTATAATATCTGTTTTATTGTACGAGGGAGATGTAAATATAGATATAGATAATATAAAGGAGGATTATATTCGAGATGCAGATGGTCCAGTCAGCATATAAAATTTTTCATCTTTTTCTCTGTGTGGCGATTAATCATTCTCAAGTTTTGCCAGGACAAGATGAGCGAGAAGCTCATTTTATGGAAGCTATCATGCCACTCGACATTTTCTATTGTTGTATTATTATTAAACACAACGAGTTCGTTGAAGGAGAAATATTTACATAAAGCATAAAGCGAAACTATATACAAACTACATTTGGAAATACATCAGATATTGTTTCTCTCTCACAGTTAGAATATTGTATAATATATTCAAAATCAAGATAAAATAACAAAAAATAATATATAAAGAAAATTTATTATTATTAGTAGGTTATATTATTACATTAATATTAGTAAATTTAGTTTATAAATTTTTATAAATTAATTATCAATTGATTTTCAAATTTCAAATTTAAATTTAAAAATCAATTATCAATTGATTTATTAAAATTAATTATCAATTGATTTTCAAATTTCAAATTTAAATTTAAAAATCAATTGATTATTAACTTTTAAAAAATTTTATAAAAAATAAATTTACTAATTTACTAATTAATATTTAAAATTTAAATTTTTTCATTAATAATTTAATAAAATTTAATAAATTAATGATTTAAATAAATTAAATATCATTTCACTCGTGTACAATAGCAATCCTCCCACTCTTTTTATCATTACAACATAAATCTCTATTTTTTTCCTCATCCAAAAATTTTTTTTTATTTTGAAAAAAAAATGAACCAGTGTAAATTTTTTTTGCCCTTTAAAAATTAAAAATAATTTCCGATTCTTCTAATTTAAATAGTATTTTTTATTGACAAATGTAATTTGTTTTTGTACAAATGTAATTTGTTTTTGATGAAAATTAACAATTTTTTCATGAAAAAAATTTTTTTTTTTAATTTTTAGCTTAAAATTTAATATTTTTAAATAGGTACATAAATTTTGAGATAATTCTT